>NC_041394.2:114984461-115726961 GCF_900747795.2 Erpetoichthys calabaricus
ATATTTATATATATTATATATACACATATATATGTATATGTGGATGTGTGTATGTATATATATATATATATGTATATGTAGATATGTATATATATGTATATATGTTTATGTATATATATGGTTACATAACCTCTTTAACACACTACTTCTCCGCTGCAAACCGTGGGTATTTTGCTATATATATATATTCGCAGCCGAGTGTGAAACGGTTGGGATGAGAATCAGCACCTCCAAATCCGAGACCATGGTCCTCAGCCGGAAAAGGGTGGAGTGCCCTCTCAGGGTTGGTAGCGAGATCCTGCCCCAAGTGGAGGAGTTCAAGTATCTCGGGGTCTTGTTCACGAGTGAGGGAAGAATGGAGCGTGAGATCGACAGGCGGATCGGTGCGGCATCCGCAGTAATGCGGGCATTGCATCGGTCTGTCGTGGTGAAAAAGGAGCTGAGCCGCAAGGCGAAGCTCTCAATTTACCAGTCGATCTATGTTCCTACCCTCACCTATGGTCATGAGCTATGGGTAGTGACCGAAAGAACGAGATCGCGAATACAAGCGGATGAAATGAGTTTCCTCCGCAGGGTGTCTGGGCTTTCCCTTAAAGATTGTGTGAGAAGCTCAGTCATCCGGGAGGGGCTCAGAGTAGAGCCGCTGCTCCTCCGCATCGAGAGGAGTCAGATGAGGTGGCTCGGGCATCTGATCAGGATGCCTCCTGGACGCCTCCCCGGTGAGGTGTTCCGGGCACGTCCAACCGGGAGGAGGCCCCAGGGAAGACCCAGGACACGCTGGAGGGACTATGTCTCTCGACTGGCCTGGGAACGCCTTGGGATTCTCCCGGAAGAGCTAGAAGAAGTGGCCGGGGAGAGGGAAGTCTGGGCATCTCTGCTCAAGCTGCTGCCCCCGCGACCCGACCTCGGATAAGCGGGAGACAATGGATGGATGGATGGATATATATGTCTGTATGTATGTATGTGTGTATATGTATGTGTATATATATGTTGATATATGTATATATATGTGGATGTCTATATGTATATATATATATATATATATATATATATATATATATATTATATATATATAATATGTATATATGTAGATATGTGTATATGTAGATATGTATATAAGTATATATGTTTATGTATATATATGTTTACATAACCTCTTTAACACACTACTCCGCTGCGAAGCGCGGGTATTTTGCTAGTGTATATATATATGACAGCAACACTCATAAGAATGACAACACAATTACATTGACAATCATGTTACGTTATTTTAAAATGTTCCTTTACTTTTTCATAACCTCTTTAACACACTACTTCTCCGCTGCGAAACGTGGGTATTTTGCTAGTATTATATATATATATATATATATATATATATATATATATATGTGTGTGTGTGTATATATAGATAGATAGATAGATAGATACTTTATATATCTGTATGTGTATATATATATGTGTGTATATATATGTATCTGTATGTATATATATATATATATATATATACTATATATATATATATATATATATATATGTATGTGTGTGTGTATGTATGTTTATATATATATGTTGATATGTGTATATATATATATATGTATATATATATGTGGATGTGTATATGTATATATATATGTAGATATGTATATATGTATATGTATATATATGTTTATATATGTGTGTGTGTGTATATTATATATACTGTATAAAAGACAGCAACACTCATAACAATGACAACACAATTACATTGACAATCATGTTACGTTATTTTTAAAATGTTTCCTTTTCTTTTTCATAACCTCTTTAACACACTACTTCTCCGCTGCGAAGCGCGGGTATTTTGCTATTTATCTATATATATATATAAAGGAGAGTTGGGATCCGAGAGACTGTGTTTGTGTGTTTGTGGAGGGATGGAGAGTTAAGGCGGGTGTTGGAGTCACGTGATCATCTCCCCTCCCATTCACCTCATTTCATTCACTTCATTTCGCTCCAAGCTGAGCTCCGCAGCTGGCGCGGTCTTGCTGTTCTTGATTTGCTTTTCACATGGCCAAGTATACGTTGCATGCTCAAGAGTAAGCTCAGCGCACAACTTGGTCATATTACAACCGGAGGGGCGAACTGACAACATGGTATACAAAGAGATCCTTAACAAATAATTATTGGTATAATTTCCCTCAGTTTATTATTTAAAATTTTAAAGCAGTACTTCGCCGCTGCGAAGCGCGGGTATTTTGCTAGTATACTAATAAAAGGCAAAGCCCTCACTCACTCATCACTAATTCTCCAACTTCCCGTGTAGGTGGAAGGCTGAAATTTGGCAGGCTCATTCCTTACAGCTTACTTACAAAAGTTAGGCAGGTTTCATTTCGAAATTCAAAGCGTAACGGTCATAACTGGAACCTCTTTTTTGTCCATATACAGTAATGGACTGCAGCTCGCTGGCCGTGGGAGGCGGGGTTGCGGGGGTTGCGTATCGCGTCATCATGCCTCACACGTAATCACGTGAACTGACTGAAGGAGAAAGGACGGCCTTATATGGCGTTCGTTTATAAAACAGCGGACATGCTGTGTAAAGGCAGCTTCACAAAAAAACAGATCCTTAACATATTGTTATTGGTATATTTTCCCTCAATTTAAAAAGGTTTTCTTTTCTTCTTAATTAAAATTTAAAAGCAATACTTCACCGCTGCGAAGCCCCTCTAGCGCGGACGTCCGAGGTTCGATTCCCTTAAGGGAGTGCAGTGAGTGTGTACGCCTGATGAGCCAAGAATTAGGGCGAAACACGTGTCGCGTACTCTTTGCATTATTTGACAGTAAACTATTTTCAACCATTCTATGATCTGCTTCTCACAACTGAAGGCACAGTGGCTGATGTTAGCTGACTTGCTGGCCAACCATAAGCGTTAGCTGGTAGGTAACCACCCATACAATCAGATTGTGATTCAGACTACGAATGCCGTGAATGTAATTACCCCGATCTACATGCTGTCAAATAAACGAACCACACACCGTGCCGAAATGTTAGGGGCTTTGCCTCTAGCACTGACGTCCGAGGTTCGATTCCCGTAAGCGAGTGCAGTGAATGTGTACGCCTGATGAGCCAAGAATTAGGGCGAAACACGTGTCGCGTACTCTTTGCATTATTTGACAGTAAACTATTTTCAACCATTCTATGATCTGCTTCTCACAACTGAAGGCACCGTGGCTGATGTTAGCTGACTTGCTGGCCAACCATAAGCGTTTCTGGTAGGTAACCACCCATACAATCAGATTGTGATTCAGACTACGAATGCCGTGAATGTAATTACCCCGATCTACATGCTAGAGAAAACCTCAATGAAGAAGAAACAGTGTGTAAGCATGCATATTAACACATGTGCAATTAAATGTGTGCATTTTCGGGGTGATTGGCTTAAAAGCTCGCCTTTTATTAAAAAGGTATATGCAAACTGTTTTCATTCTGAAGGGCACAAACCACGTTGGATTTCAGCCGTTAAACGCGCAAAAATGTCGGTACACCAGATAAATAAGCGCAACATATTATCAGTTGTATTGTATGCTTACAGTACATATAGAAATGTGTTAATCGTTAGCTAATAGTATGGGATGGTGTTTTTCGACTCGGCTACAGATGCCGATGGAGACCAGAACTGCTTTGGAAAAATATGAACGCCTTGGGGTCAATCTGGAAGAAGGTAGCGCAGCGCCTTGATTTAAACGATTCCATGTCTTGGTGGGTTTGCGTAGCTTATTGTCAATATCTTTACACCTGTTTTTAAGACTTATTGACTGAAAAGGGCTTTCACAAAAAAAGTTAGGGCTTTACTACAGGATACACCCTCCACAAGTTAAGGAAGTAAAAATAAAGGTATACATTTCTGTTTTATTTAAACCTTTTAAGTTCGTATGCATAGCCCCATTTGGCTGTTTTAGTTTTTTTTTTTTTCTTTCTTCAGTAATATTTAATCTCCTTAAAGAAAAACAACATATGCATTTTACTTTTTTTGTATCTCTTTAGTAATATTTTAGTGTAAAAGGATAACCAGTATTTAAACCTTTTATGTTACTTTATAAAGTTATTTTACACAATGTTGAAAAATTAATAAGAAAGCTACATATTTTGGCAGCTGCTGCTTTAATTTTCAATGTAATGAAAAAAGCTCTCCAAGAGAAAACCTCAATGAAGAAGAAACAGGAGAAACCCTCATTTATAAAGGTTTGCTGCAGATGACTTAACTGAAAATAAATGAATAGTTCCTATGTGTATAATACATATTTATCTATTTGACTTATGCCTTTATTCCAGCAACTTGCAACATCTGAGGTACAATTTGTTACATTACTTTTGTGTTTTGCAGCACAGGCAGGTGAAGTGACTTCCTCAGGGTCACACAGTGGTGTCAGTACCAGGATTTGAACTGACAAGCTCCGGGTTTACTGAAATATTACTGAACAAAGAAAAAAAACGAAAACGGGCAAATACGGCTATGCATACAAATGTCCATCCATCCATTATCCAACCCGCTATATCCTAAATACAGCAGCCAATCCCTGCCAACACAGGGCACAAGGCAGGAAACAAACCCCGGGCAAGGTGCCAGCCCACCGCAGGGCGCACACACCCACACACCAGGGACAATTTAGAATCGCCAATGCAACTAACCTGCATGTCTTTGGACTGTGGGAGGAAACCGGAGTACCTGGAGGAAACCCAGACAGACACGGGGAGAACATTCAAACTCCACGCAGGGAAGCGAACCCGGGTCTCCTAACTGGCACCTTTCACTGCGCCACCATACTGCCCGCATGCAAACTTAAAAGGTTTAAATAAAACAGAAATATATACCTTTACTTTTACTTCCTTAACTTGTGGAGGGTGTATCCTGTAGCAAAACCCTAACTTTTTTCATGAAAGCCCCTTTTCAGTCAATAAGCCTTAAAAACAGGTGTAAAGCTAAATTTGCAGCACCGTTATTCAATTACACTTGGCTAACGCCTCTCCTAAGGGGAGATACTGTGGGATCTGGACATCAGTCAAAGCACCAATCACAGGCCCGATTAGAAAGCGGGAAGCTGTGATTTGTCGTCTCCCTCCCATGTAACAATCACAGCCCGTGTTACAACGCACTATGTATGTATGTGCATATGTATATGTGTATGCATGTGTGTGTATGTATGTGTTTATATATATTGATATGTGTGTGTGTGTGTATATATATTTTGCTAGTATATATATATAATTCACTAAGCCAGAAGACAAGTAGCCAATCATGGAAAGCACGCCGGAAGGGGCGTGGATTCACTAAGCCGCTAACAAGTAAGACACCCATGGTGCACACAGGAAGGAGCCACGCCCACCAACTCTAAGACCATTGGATGCGACAACAACTCGCAGAGCCACGCCCACCAACTTGGACGCGACGACACAGAAAAAACGGCATCATTTATATTCATCTGTCGTAGAGGCCACATGCACCTCCGAGCCACGTTGACTGTTCATAGAGGCATGTTTCTCACGGAGGTGAATCGCCATATGCTGCGTGTAAAACAGTTTGCGAGGGGTATCCCATGGGATCCTTAAAACAATCCTTTACAACTGAGGTTAAAACACAATGAAGTAAGCAGTCTTTAAAAACCAATATGCCCTGTGCCTCTGTTTCATTAGCGTCAGCTGTCCTCCAATTGTAAGTCACGGACAATTGTATGTTTCCCTCTCAAAACACAATGAAGGAAGCAGTCTTTAAAAATCAATAAGCCCTGTGCCTCTGTTTCATTAGCGTCTCACCTGCTTCATCCAATGGTCTTAAAGTTGGTGGCCGGGGCTCCGTGAGTTGCTCTTGCGAGCGGGCACATGACCAGGGGGTGTGTAAGCTTAGAGAACGAGGGTGGAGGGGGAGGACCAGGTAAGAAGAGGCATGTTTGTCGCGGAACTGAATCGCTGAATGACCGTGCGACGACGGTCGGCTGGCAAAAACTGGCCGACAAAAGCATGTGCATTATACTTACTGAAAGGAGCGTTACGGATTTTGCAAATGTTTATTTTTTTCCCTCCTTTTAGACAACTGTGTCTTTCCGGAAGTGTTCAGCAATCAATATATTATTTTTGCGGCGTTTGCCTGCAGGACCACGTGCAGCGAGCGAGCGAGAGAGACAGCGAGAGCGTGTGACAAACACACACATACAGGCACGCGCGCACGCGGGAGAGAGAGCACGCTGGACACATAAGAATAATAATACTTCGTTACATTGATATACCGATACTGATTCTCAGTATTCAAAGCGCAATTATTATTATTATTATTATTAATCCACACAGGAAGGAACCGGGAAGCGAACACACAATCTTCCAGAGTCTCCTTACTGCAAACCAACAACACTACTACAGCCCCACAAGGCAGTTAAAAAATACACCGGGCTTGAATTTGTTTTCACTTCTGTGCATAGCATAGCATGTTACTTTTCTTGGTGGCTTATTACATTACGGATATTTCACATGTACATTGTTTCCCCTGTGCTTAAAAGACATTAAAAAAGTGTTTCTCAACTACGCCATGGTCTTAATGTTGGTGGGCAGGTCTCCGTGACTTGCTCTTGCAAGCGGACACATGACCAGGGGGTGTGTAAGCTTAGAAAACGAAGGTGGACGGGGGAGGACCAGGTAAGAAGAGGCATGTTTGTCTCGGAACTGAATCGCTGAATGAAATTAAATGCGTGTGCATTGTACTTACTGAAAGCACCGTTACGGATTTTGCAAATGTTCATTTTTTTCTCTCCTTTTAGATAACTGTGTCTTTCCGGAAGTGTTCAGCTATCAATATATTATTTTTGTGGCGTTTACCTACAGGACCACGTGCAGCGAGAGTGTGTGACACACACACACACACACACACATACAGACGCGCGCTCACGCAAGAGAGGGCGCTGGACACATAGGAATAATAATACTTCGTTACATTGATATAGCGGTGTTCTCAGTATTCAAAGCACTATCCACACAGGAAGGAACCGGGAAGCGAACACACAATCTTCCAGAGTCTCCTTACCGCAAAGCAGCAAAACTACTACTATGCTACGCCGCGGGTTGGCTAGTATATTATATTAATATATATATATATATATATATATATATATATATATATATATATATATATATATTCTTACACCAATCCTCTTACCACTCAATATTTTGACAAACACTCACGCAAGAGATTTCTTATTTCCTCACTGTTACACATAAGACCATATAAACACTATACTCACCTAGACTGAGCTTCACCCATTTTTTATACAAACTTACAGTTTTTCACACATACCACTTTCACATAATCCTGTACCTGCCTGCAACAAACTATATGTTATGCAATAACACTGTCCTAACCTATGCTAAAATTCCACCTGCCTGATTCAGCACTCTCAATACTGCATTGCTGTGGCAGAATGAAGTGGTACGCTGCAGGAATTTCTGCCTATCCGTTGAGACCCTTGTATGTCATCCAAGGTGGTAGCCATGGGTCTTTCACCTGGAGTCATCCTTTCACTGATATACTTTTATGGGCACAGTAAGAAGGGGCTTTGGCTCAGCTTGGCTCCGGCACATTTTCCACTGACACGTTGAAAAAAGGCATTCACGGCGCCCAGATGGAAGTGCAAAAAAAAATCTTTTACTACACAACAGTGTAACAAAGAGACTTGACCATGGTGCAAGTGCCACAACTAAGAAGAGCATTGATTTATATTACATTCTTATCATCTATGCAAAACACTCACCTCCTTCTAGTTCTTCCCACCATTACCTAATGTTCATCACTTGATCAAAACTGTCAATCATTACTTCATAAACTGTGCAGGTATCCATATCATTTTACCAAAATGTATTTTTTGATCAATTACACAATTAAGGTTGAGCCAGAAAGACCCATATATGGGATACTGGGCCGTTCCAATGAAAGTCACATGATGTACAAGCATCTCTCAAGGCTGATGTTTTAAGCAGCTGCATTTATAAAACAATGGGCTGCTTGTTGTTTATCACGGTATACACTGTCCTTGACTTTTCATTACATCATACTGGCAATGAAGCAAGCAACTAAAAAGCATATCCTGGTAAAAGCAAGTTTAGCCATCTTTTCTTTTGGTGTCAAAACCATTTTGTATTAATTAAAAATACCATAGCAGTTGGGGATTTGCTGAAAGACTGGAAAGACTGCCCAGAAGAAGTGTAATAAGGACTGAGAAAAAGTGGGTTACTCGACACTAAATTAAACTTGTGAAAGTAAATTAAATTTTAAGAAACTTTATTTCATTCATTAGTCACACACCTTTAAATACTCAGGACCAGCAGCTTGTACTGAGCTATCCAATTTCAAAAACTACCATGAAGGGGAAGGGGAACTGTTATGCATCAGAACAACGACCAGCACCGCTACTCTCTTTTTCCTTTTAATTTCCTATGTACATACTCATCTCCAAGCCATCCTTAAGATGGTCCTCTAATTAATTATTTAGATCAGCATAGAAAAACAGTTACCAAAATCACATTTTTGCATGTCAATCCAATTATACTGCTGTTTAAAATATAATAATATAAATATGCAAACAAAGTGTACTAGCTAGCCTGCGTGATGTTAGTTTTGCATGAATGTGCTAAATAATCTGTAACCTCCACCTACACAATGACCAAACTATGATTCAAAGCAGGCTTCTGGGGGTATTCAGGCAGACATTGCAAACTAATGCACCACTCTGCTGTGCTACCAAAGCACACTAATGTCTGAAATTTTCCAGAAATATAAAAAACATTAAGTTAGTTGACTACTGTAGCTGTAAGATTTAGATAACAAATACTGTTTTGCTATAATTTTTCTATATAGGCCATGTTCAAATGTATAAGTAGTCTTTCAGAATAGAGACCATTATAAAAATTCCGAAACTCCAGAATGTATCTTTTATTATGCCACTAACATGATGGTTTCCTGGTTATTGGAGGGAGAAGCACAATGTCTTAAAAAAACTAAAACTGATTTTAAAATGTTTTTTCTATATAATTATCTTCATACTTACATTCTAAACATTTATATTGACAAAACTGGAATAAGACAATTGATGCAAAGTTAAAATTAAACTTTACTACAGATGCATTTTTCACATTAATACTGGGGAAACCTTAAAACTAACAAGTGAAAAAATAAACATTTAAGACGTTTTATGTATTTGAAGCAACTACAAAATATACTTTCTAAATTTCCTATAAACTAAATTACATTCTTGTGTATCCCGTGTTAAATGGTTGGTGTCCTTGCCCGGCCAGATACCGCCAAGGTGGAAGAACCAGCGGAGAGATCGTACCCTGGGCATTATCTCCCTTGGATCACTAGGTGGCAGCCCCCCTGATTTGCTATGGTACCACAGATTCCCCCAGGGCTTGCTGGAAATTGAAGTTTGGTGGCTCAGCCCTGGTCGGTTCTGGGGATAACGCAAGGGGGTGCTGCAGGAACTACTGAGCCCTACGTCATCGGGCTCCCATCTTACCGAGAAGTGCTTCCAGACTAATCCTACGGGACCGGAAATACCCCGGGGATTACATAAAAGGTGCCTGCTGCCACTGCCCCAGGAGCCAGAGTCAGGAGGAAGGTAACAAAGCTTGCTGGAGGAGGACTGGAGATAGAAATAGAGACAGGGAGAGAAAGAGAAGAACAGTGCTGTATACCTATGCTTATTTACTGTGTAGTGGGAAACAATTAAAAAGCCTTTCCCACTATAAAAAAACTGTGTGCAAAAAATTTGTGCCTGTGTCAGGTTTAGGAAGCAGGAGCACACCGATTAACATTCATGTTAGATTACATTGCTACAATAAAATGGATTCAGTGTCAGTGAATGTGGGTGTGTGGGCCATGGGTTTCCTATTTTGTGCCAAGAGCTGCAGGAACAGACCTGGCCAAAAGAAACTTAACAATGACTTACTGGTTTGGGTAAATAGAAAACAAAAAAAGAAGGGTGAGAAAAATTACTTTAAAAAATGCAACCGTGTACCACATTGTAAAATCAGTTGGTCAGTTTGAAGGCCACATGTACACTCACATTAACAAAGATATTTTAATGATGATTACCCCTAAGTACTAAAATTAAATATTCAAAATTTCATCACAATGCCTACTCTCACACACAAACAGTAACATTGGGCCAAATTGGAATTTTCAGTTAACACAAACCTTGGGGGATGAGGGTGGGAAAACAGAGTACCTGGGAAAAAAAACACATACATACAGTGCTTATAAAGGTATTCACCCCTAAGGTTGGTTTATACTTAATGCGATACATGCTCCTGTGGACACTACTGCTACTTAAGCTTTGTACTGTTTATACTTGAAGCGTACTTTATGTAAATCTGGAAGATTCCACTAGGTGGCAGTGCAAAATAACATCATGTTGAGAACAGGTTTGGCTTCGCTGTGTTGTGAATTGCCTGAAACACCCATTAAATTCCGAGGACACCTAGCCATAATATCTCTGAAAAGGATGGATGTTTAATGATTAAATCCATCAATCCAGGGATACGCCCATTGCAGCAAGTATCAGACGCAAGGCAGAAACAATAACTGGACGGAGCAACATCGCAAGGTGAACACAAACATTCTCATACACTAATGTCATTTTAGCATCAATAAATCCCCAAACCTGCATTTTTTTGGAAGGAAACCAGAGCACACTGTGGAAACCCACCAGGAAAACGTGCAAACTCCAGGCAGGGAACATCAGGGACATGACTCCCTGCAAAACAGCAGGGCAACCACTCCGCCACCATGTCACTCCCACATTTGTAATTATTAACAGTATTCATTATTTAAATGAAGTTAACAATTTACCTGTAAAATGTAATATACATAATATAATGCATTTCATCATGAAAGTGATATCAAGTATAAATTTAAGGATTCTAAATGTGCAGAGAGCTGGAATATACATTTGATGTGTTCTCTGTGGCAATTGCTGCTTGCTGCTACTCTCAATGCAGGAGGAAGCCAAGAAGCACATAGCGATTAATACTGGGTCGGTTTTAAGATGACGTTTACAACGGTCTAATTCAATGATTATATAAACTATGAGTTTAGACTGGATATTTCGAGATTTAAGCAGAAATATCCACTTTAATCACAAAATGCACCTTTTCACTGTGTCCCTAACATTTTTTCTCTGTGGCTCAAATATGCCGCTGTACATTCTGATGCTATTGTGAAGATGGCACAGAAGATGGTATGCAAGACCTTTAAAATGTATTGTGCTTGAATATAAAAGCACAACAAATGCATATGTATGTCGGCATTTTGCTTCACCACATTGAACCATTCATCAAACATCGAACGGCGCATATCGATCATGGAGGATACGCATAGCTGCTTTCTGTCACATGTAGATAGTAAACAGAGACTGATGTTACATTCCAACATTATTACACTGTGCCCCCCAACATTTTGCTGGTACTGCAACTCGCGTATGCATCACATTAATTTCTGAGGATGTGCTCAGAGGACACATCAAATGAATGATGGGAATGCATGACAGCCATGATGCACGCATGTATGCGTTCTGCCGGTGAAGTATAAACCGGCCCTTAGACGTTTTCACATTTTATTGTCACACTGTGATTCAATGTAGTAAAATTAATAGACTTTTTTTGACATTGATCAGAAAGGAAATCAAATTGAAAACATCCCTGGAAAGGGGTCTAAATTAATAACAAATACAAAACACAATATAATTGACTACGTAAGCATTCACCCACTTTAACATGACACACCAGTGTTATCACAGGTGCGTCCAAATGGTTTCAGAGGTCACACAATTAGTTAAATGGAGCTAAAATGTCTTTAGTCAAGGGGCTTCAGTTGACTGTAATATAAATGTACCTATAACTGGAAAATCCAACTTGTGCTGGGTTGGTCTCATGGCCTAACCTAAACAATAAAGGCAAAAAACAGTCCAAAAAACTCGGGGGATAGGGACACGAAAATACACAATCCTTGGAGCCCAGTTATATCAGTCATTAAGATGTAAGAATATGGCACAGGGGTAAAACTACCTTGAGCAGGCCATCCACAAAAATTGAGTGATCATGCAAGAAAAAGGCAACCAGTGTGTGAAGTCACCCACTGACCTGTGATAACTCTGAAGGAGTTACAGGCTACAGTAGCTAAAATTTGAGAGACCATGCAGACATTCAACTGTTGCCTGGCTGCTCCACCAGTCACAGCTTTAAGGGGAAGTGGCAAAGAGAAAGTCGCTGTTTAAAAAAACAAAACAAAAAAAAGCATATGACACCTCAGGTTTTGCCCATTTGACTAAACTCCCTGTTTAAACGCTGCACATAATCAAAAATGTACTATCTCCATTGTTAAGTATGGTGGTGGCCAGTATCATGCTGTGGTGATGTTCCTCAGTACCAGCCCCCCAGGTAAAGTAAAGTGAATGCAGAAAAGTACAGGGAAATCCTGGAAGAATACCTGCTGCAGTCTGCAAGAAACCTATGCCTTGAGAGAAGATTTGAATTCCAGCAAGACAACCCCAAACATAAAGCCAAACTGGCAAAACAATGGGCAAAAACAAAAATGTTAACGTCCTGTGGTGGCTGATTCAGAATGCAGATCTCAATCTAAGTGAGAGTTTGTGGCTGAACTTGGAAAAAGGTTGTCTACTCTCAATGTTCATGCAACCTGACTAAGCAGTTTTGCAAAGAAGAATGGAGAAAAATTACAACGTCCAAATCTGCAACGCGGGCAGAGTGAGACCTGTGCACACAGACTCAAGGCTATCATGGCTGGCAAAGGTGCATCTACTAATTAACAATATTCTGTGCGTTACATTTTTTGCAACGATCTGTTTTCACTTTGACATTAACAAGTATTTTTCTATTGATCAGCGTCAAAAAAGCCAATTTAAATCCGCTTTGGTTCAATGCTGTATAACAATAAAATGTGAAAAATTCCAAAGGAGTGAATACAGTACTTTTTTAACCAGATGCACACATGATATATGCGGCAGCAATGCTAACTACGGTGGCACTGTTGGTCTGTAATTTTAAAGCATAAAACTATACTTCAAAACAAGTAAATGAATGAAAGTATGCCGGTGGTTAGGTGTGATGCTTTACATTTCCAGGAGGTAATGCAGTTTCCCCATCCCTTCCATTTATTAGGAGACGCTGTATGTTTGACTTAGTGCTAAGTGTCCTGCGCTGAACCAGAGTCACCTCTAGTGCTGAAAGCATGACGGCTTGGTGCAGGCACAACCCTTGGTAAAGTGACAGTGTATCCCAGGGTCTATTCACACTCACTGGGTCACTTAACTGTCACAATTTATGTTAATATACAAACAACGCAATCTGGTGTCTGAGAGAACGTGCTCAGCTCAACCCTCTCCGGATTCGACTTATACATTTAATAATTATATTTTGTGAATTTGCTATTTAGGTATTATTATTTTCTTCAATACTGTGCACACAAAATATGCCTGTCCCTAACTGCGTTTAGAAAATGTACACCATTCACTTGCACACGTGACTGATGAAGCGTTCTTTCGATGGCTTTTGTCAGGCGCTGCGTCACGTCTTTCATTTGTTTTGTTTATGCCATCTTTCGCTTTCGATTCAGCTTTAGAAACATCACATTATTAAATGACGCGACAAAACGACAAATTGTTGCCTTCTCTGCATACTACATACCTTTCTTTTTATAGTTGAAAGCAGTTTAATGAAAACAGAACATAGTTATACTCCGACAACAATAATAAAGAGGCGCATCTGCCACTTGGATCAGTTCTATCATCGCGGCTTTAACGCATCAACATTGGATTCTGCTCGATTTTCTACTTACAAGACTGCCAGGCGTAAAGGATCGTCCGAGTTCCTGGTTCTTCTCCGTAGTGAAGCTGTCAAGTCAAAGCCGCTGCATATAAAACATTCCTTGACGTTCCCTTTGCTAAAATAAAAAAAGTTTGCTTATTACTTTTCAGGTTCTTATTTGACGTTTGCGCGAACTCGTCTTCAGGGCACGCTTGCGCACTTAGCATTACTAAAAAAAACTACAAAGACTTCACTTCCCAGTGGCCTTTGCGATAAAGTGTGTCGACCTTTTCGGTAAAGGTTGTTAAGGGTTTGGCACAGATACGTCAATGTTTTTAAATGCTATCGATTTAACGATCACTTTGTTGTTTTCAAAATTTTTTCGTATTAATAAAATATATAGATAAACTTTTAGAATTTCCACAAAGCTAAGCGGCATTCTCAGAGAAAAACGGCAGTATTTTGATACAAAAAGTATACGTTTTACTATAATACCCGATTTTCTAATACTATTTTGATGTCCTGTTACATTTTGCTGCCGCAAGTTAAATCAACGACAGAAAAATGTCGTAGTTATGGCTATATTATATATATATATATATATATATATATATATATATATATATATATATATATATATTAGTATAGTTATATTATGCTTTGCCTTTTTCAGAGAGTCAGGGAAAAGGTGCAAAAAAAAAAAAAATACGAATTGAACGGTAAAGGGTGTTTAGAATTATTACAATTTTAGAATGACGTGTGAGTTGTTTATTTTTTCTAGATAGAAAAAGAAAAGGCAATTTTAAGTAATGATAGATACTGTTACATCTTATTTGTATCTTTTTACAGAAACTCAATAAATAAATACATTTTCTAAAATTTACATGCCACCAAATAGAAGGCCCTGTGAGTGATCCTTGGCTCTGCCAATAGGAATAGAAAGATGGTGCACAATTTAGGCAGGGCTGGCTCATATGTGTATAGGGCCCATGAGAGGACTAAGGACTTAACTTCAGCCTTTCCTCTCTAGCTATGTCAGTTAGTCCTGTTCTTTAATGTCTTCAGATCATCAAGGGCTAAGGTTTCTGTACAGGCAAAAACACAGAAGACCTGATTCAGGGGGGACACTAAATTCAATGGGGTACAGAAATCTTCATAACACCCCTCCCCCCACAACCATTTCTTAGAAAAATTTTTTTGCGTACAGTACGTCGATACGTTTCCAAGGTGGTTCAACAATTTCAATCTGTGGACTTGCATTCATGTTCTATTATGTAAGGATGCCGCGTTGCCTTGAAACCTTTGAATAATTTGTGAATTTCGTTCTGTTGTGCTTCTCTAACCATTATAGCAGTGGCATAAGTCAGCAACGTGAAACAGCAGCACCAATTGGATGTGGCACCAGCCGTTGCAGTTGCAAGCATCAGTCATTGTTTTATTGGGCTTTTTCACATATTCAGAGGCAGCATGAGCAAGTGAAAGGTTAAGTACGGGAGCACTAGATTTTCACAGTGGGCAGGGGTGCATGATTACAATACACAGAAAGCCCATGTTACTTAGGATCCACAAAAAATATGGAAGTGAGTGCGTCCACAATAGATTGTAGAAAAAGAACATCATCCTGCCCGATGTAGCACCACGGCTTTGCACCTAAATGAAACACAAGTGCTCGAATCTAAATTGTGGTCAAACGGCAGACAAAGGCAATCAATGCTTTTTCAGTAGTGGTGGTAAAGAAACTCCTTCTTAACAATGGATCTATTTCCTATGCATGTCACATACTGTAACTATCATTTTAAATATAAGATAGATATCTCAAGTAGCGATGAATGATTTTCAGCATTGGTTACGTTGGCCAGTATGATGCACGCATGGCACAGTGCCACACACACATGAGACAATGGGACGGGATAGTGGCAAGCAGAGATGTATCGATCTGCAAAGCCACAACAGCATATGTCAACGCAGGTCTACACCTGCAGTTTCAGGGCGGAAGTGACATGCCCACATGTCTAGACCAGGAGTTTGGTTAAAAAAATTATATGTCGTCACAAATCAAATTGATTGACATGCCAACCACACCAAACCCTAACCTAAACAAAAGTAGCCCTAACATTAACTAACTCCTAACCTTAACCATTTATCCTACACACTAACCATACTAAACCCTACCTTAACTTCCGTCTTATAACTGCTGGTGTAGACCTGTGGTGACATATGGTTCTCTGGCTCTGCAGTTGGATATTATTAGGCAAGCACAGATGGGACAGTATCACACTAGAGTGTCACGCGCTCACGGACCAATGGCTTGCCTTGCACTACAGGTTAAAGGTCACACACACCATAGTGAACTGGGCGGATCACAACAGGGTTCATTCATAATGCAAATGTAGGTGCCATTGAAACACATAACCATTTTTTTTTCTCCTAAATTCAAGCAACATTACAACACAATAGTCAGTGTTTGCAATTAAACAAGATGCAAGAGAAAAATCAAAGAAAATAGGGAGGGACACAGCAGCCTACTGTACTGTTTCGTTTCTCCAAACCAATGCTCCCCTGAAATGTTTTTACTTTACTTTTTTCTCCTGTATCCTGAAAAGGGAATTGGGTTCAAATTTTGCAACTTTTTGGAGTCATGGAAGAGCATACATGGTAAGACACACCCTGTTTACCAATAAAAAGATGCATGTTTCCTTAGTGAGAAGGAATTAGGGTGTACAAATAATCTTTATATAAAGCACTATGCATGAGTTATATGGAAAGGCAAGTACAAAACCAAGAGCACCAAGAGCACCGGGTGTGACAACAAAAAGGCTTAAAAAGGGCATTGTGTTAGGAAAGCATTCACCAAGGTAGGCAAACGGGAGAATGTGAAAGTAATTACGGTATAAATAAAGATACAGGCAGTCAAGGGATGAGTATATTACAGATGTTAAATAACTGCACTAGTTCATTTTTTTTTTAATAATGCAATTTAAATAATTTACACTTCAATCAAAAGAGAACTGATAAATTTAATAATACAAATTTTAATGATGCGGCCAATTTAATACAAGTTCTGTTTGATGTTGGAGCTTTTGTAGAGTAATGGGTCAGTCCTTGATTTGAGGTAGAGCTACGTGGGTCTTGTAGGAGCAAGTAAAGAATGCACTCTGCTCTCAGGTATCAACCCTAGATTTGAAAATATCAAACCATTTTCAGGACCTTGCAGATCTGGATAGTGACTCTGAAAACTCAGGTGGTAGGCAGGTATGAGGAACCAATGCATCATCTCAAAAAAACATGCACAAAATGAGAGACAGTTAGTGATAGTGGTGGACTTAGTCCATAGAGGTATCGAAAGGCAGGTTCGCTCCAGAGGCAGACACTCTTCTACGGTTTATTGTCTTTTGGGTCTACAGGTAGGGCAACTCTTGACCAGAGTATGGGTGGATATAGATGTCATTGTCCATGTTGGAACAAATGACATAAAGAAAGGCAGGCTATCAGTTCTGTAGTCAGAATTTAAGGAGTTACAAGACTACAAGGTTGTCTCTGAAGGTCTTCCTGTAGCACACAGCAGTCCTGCTGAGGACATTAAAATGTTTAGTGTATGGATCAAAGCTTGGAGTAGAATAGAATGGGACATTAAGAGGCTTTTCTGATAAAGATAGCACCTGTTCCGCTGTGATGGCTTATATTTGAATGGAGGGGGTACCAATATATTTGGGAAGCATATGAGTAGTTTAGGACAGGACAGGTTTAGAACTTCACATAAAGGGACGAACAGTGGTGGAATAACAAATACACATTGTAACTTAATATCCAGCCCAAGGTTAAGGTGCTGCAAGTTAACTGTCCTTCATATTGTGTTTTAATTGAATTTTCTTTATTAATACCTGTGGAATATGGCCGGCAGCTTATCCCGGCCAATACCCCCAAGCAGCCAGATGGAGCCATCCCTGCAACATGGAAGGGTCCCGAATTCCAGCAGGGCATCATGGAACTTGGAGTCTTTCATCACAGCCCTGCTGGATACTGTGGGGGCCGCCAGGGGACGCTGCAGGGAGGCTTAAGGACTTATACTTTCCTTATAACTCGGAAGTACTTCCCAGTCACGGGGAGAGAGGAAATTATGTACTTCCGGGTTGAAGAAAAGAAGAAGTTTTCACCTGACCCGGAAGTGTTATAAAGTCACATGGACTGAGGGCCAGAAACACTTCCGGGTTAAAGACTTTAAAAGGACTGTGGGAGATCCCAGCAGTGAGCCGAGTTGGGAGGAAGGGTGACTGAGCTGCTGGGAGTGGAGGATAGTGATTATTGTATTGGATTATTGATTATTTATTGAGTATTGTGGAGTGGATGGTGCTTTGTGCACTGTTATTATAATAAAGTCAATATTTGGACTTTTATCTGGTGTCTGACGTGGTGTCTGAGGGTTCAAGGGGACAACAGCGCCCCCTATCTGTCACATACCTTATATCTTCATTTGATCACCTAAAAGCACTTTTGTTTGGCCTATTTAAAAAAATGATCCCAGAATATTAACAAATTGTCAAGCTGTGGTATATACTTAGCATAAGCTATTATTTTTAATACTTAGTCATGCTATAGTGATAAGAAAAATGTACAGATTATTTAAAATACACTGTCTATAAAATGCATCTACCTACATTTGCTTTAGAGTGAGGGGTGGGTGGGGGGGCTCAGGGTGTATTAGGAACATAAAACTGTTTTTATCCAACACTGTCTTCCAGACCTCAACTTGACGTTCACTGTTCCTTTAAGCTGCCATTTCTTAATAACATTACAAACTTAAGAAACTTCTACCTGAACACGCTTTGCTATCTTCTTGTAGTTTTCTCCTGCTTTGCGAGCATCAATTATTTTATCTTTCACAGTGCTAGGCAGCTGCTTAGAGGCTGCTGATTGTTGGGAGAAGGTTTGAGGAGTCAGAGAATTTATACAGCTTTACCATTTGCATCACCTGAGGTTTCCTAATGATGACTGTTAATAAGCCACAGCCCTAATGAGCTAATTAAGGTCTGAGACCTTTGGAAAAGTATCTTGGGGTGCCCAAACTTTTGCATTTGTACAAAACAAAAACAATACACTAATCTTGTATAAAATGTTGAAAAGATGTGTGTCATCTTTAACTTTATGCCTTTTGGTGATCAGTTCATCTTCTGCTCGCTTAACTATTCACAGTAACAAATATTTTAAGGTAGGGTGCCCAAACTTTTGCATGTCACTGTAACCTTATGGCACTGAACCTGAAGACTGTCAGCAGGGCACGTGTACTTACTAAGCAATGTGTACAGGCCAGAAGATTTGCTTGCACTTTACAAACCATGTTAAATACAATTGTTATATCTTAAGTATTTTTCCAAACAACATTTGGGACCAGTGTTAAAGTTGTATGTCACACAATGACCAAATGTGTTTGCCTATCTGCCACAGAATGTCAGGTGCAATGTGTGGGCTGGTGCATTTTTGATTGTTTTGAATAATATGCAAGCATGAGACTGAGCATAACAATCTCAATTAAGACCCCTGCTTTGCTGGCCTTTTCAATGGTGGGATACCTCGTTTGTTGTAGTTTGCAGTTTGATGGGGGTTTTGTTTCAGCACATATCATGAGTAGCTTTTTCCAGAACAGAAATATATGATAAAAAATATTACATTTGGCTAATTTACAAGTGTTTGTGGTCTAGATGTTGGTCATTATACATGTTATTAGACATTTAATTAGATATTAGATATTTGGAAAATGGATGAATAGATGATATTGTCAGCCTCAGCAAATAACAAGAATAAATATAACACATGAGATTATATTTTACATGAGCATTAAAACGTGCATTTAGTACATCTCCAGGTTTCAAGTTTAAATTTACTTTTACATACAGTATGTGTAAACAAGGAATAAAAAGATCATTAACTAATTGACGATTACAATGTGAATGATAGTGGTTTGCGTTGTTGCCTCTCACTTCTAGTCTCCTAAGTTCAAATTCTAGCCACACCATTTTTTTTATTACATTTGTATTTTCTCATCATATTTACGTGGGTTTTGACAGATTAACGAACCCCAACCCCATGACCTCCACAAGCATACATTTAAAATCAAAATACATTAAACCACGTTGCATAATTGTGTTAAGGTACAACCTAATACATTTACAAGAGAGAGCTTTGATCAAAATGCTTTTTTATCATTTAAACTTTGTAAAAACTTGCTAGGACATATGCAGTAGCAATTATAGAGGTAAAGAATATGTGAGGAAAAAGTGATGGGAATGGAATTATGGGGGGAGAGAAAATGAGGGAGGCCAAAACAGAGAACAATGGATAAAATTAAAGAAAAACTGAAGAAAAAAGGGTTTAACAGAAAAGTTGGTGCAGGACTGAGTTTTATGGAGAAGGTTGATCAAGCACATCAACCTCACATAAAAGCATTTGAAAAGACATTCTCTCCTCGGGGATTAATACAGTGTACCAAATACCAAATAGAAGTAAAAAAATGAAGAGGAAGAAGTCTATAACAACAAAGAACTGTTGACCATTATCTACACACAAGTCTGTGCCAATATGTTGCCAGAGTTGTGAAGGTAATTTAGTCATCATCATTGGCACCAAGTATATTGACTACTTTTTCTTCTATGTCTCTGTTGATCCCTGGCTAACAATCAGAGAGTCTGGTTCGTTCCTGGCTCTCAGTAAGCCCTTGGTAACCTTTGTGAATACAGCTGAGTACATAACATCTCATACAGGGTAGAATGTTCTATCCATGAAACAGCATTCCTCTTGATTGACTGAGCTGGTTTTGCTGACTAAAGTATGTCCTAATATTGACAGGTACAGCTTTTTTTAGTCTTGACCACCTTTGATGTGTATATTTGAAGACCAGCTGCATCTACTCTTTCTGTTTTATGGCCTCAGTAATCTGCTGTATCTTCTTCTGTGAAGCACACCTACTGTATGTCCTTCCAATGATGCGATAAAAGCTTTGACCTCTTCTTCCAGGTCATAACGTTCACAGCAGATCATAAGATGTTGTGCTATGAGAAGTGTCTTGCTGCAGTGTACAATGCTGTGGTTTTAAAATTCATCATCCTAATTTACAATCTCTGGCACAGAAGGGGAGCCTCTTTAAGATTTGGCTTGTAATCTGTCAATAGTTTAAATGAATCTAAACCTGAAAGGTACCAGGAGGATTTCACATAAGCCCACACAGAGACCAGGCACTCCTTCTCAATCTGGGCAAAATTTCTTTATGCTGCGGTGAAGGTACAAGAGCATAAAACATCTGGGAATATCTTGGCACAACATCTCCCTCAGTGCCATAAGCTCTGCTGGCATAAAATGCCAAAACTGGGGCATGCATCATCATGTCCTTTACAACATTAAAAGTGCCATCTTGACTTTTTCCCATGACCAAACAGCATCTGATTTCAGGAGGTCATTAAGTGGCTGCAGTACAGCAGACCTGTTTGGCAAGTACATACAAAGATACTTAACCAGGCCAAGTATCCTCTTTCTGTGGTCTTTCAGGGTCTTGAATTGCATGGACCTTTTCAATTATTTCAGCATGGTTAATCTTATCTCTCATAAAGGTAACTTCATTTTTTTACGGAGACATTCTTCTTAATTAAGATCTGAAGCCTTATTGACCTTCAGCACCTGTACTAGTCTTTGATCATGTTCTTTCTGAGTCTGTCCATAAACAATTATATCATCCATGAAGCAGGAGACCCCCGCTACACCGGACAGCAGATCAAGACATTTTCAGGAACACTGTTTATTCTGAATGCAAGCTAATGGAAACAACACTTTTTGAAGAGGGTTACAAAAATGGCCAGCTTCCTAATGGTCTCATCCACAGGAATTCACCAGAAGTCACTGACTGCATTTAGGCTGGAGAACACTTTTGCATTTTCCAATCTTGGAATGATATCATCAAGTGTTTGTAAGACATACTTCTTAAGAACCAAGGCTTTATTTAGTCATTTGAAGTTCACAACTCCTAACCACCCTGTTTTTTAATAAGTGGAATAATTGGCTCAGAAATTCCCTCAATCATTTCCACCTCCTCCATTCTTATTAACTCTCTCTCCACTTGTGCTAATATTGGGATGGGCCCTTGTCTTGTCACATTTATGCTGTATGGTTTGGCTGTCTCTTCAAGATGGCATTTGTTTTTTTAAGCTGATGCTTTTTATGAGGATATTACAGCTTGCTTCAGGTATCACTGTGGCATCTACACCAGAAACAATCTTAAAATGTTAAACTTTTCCTTCTGTCTTAAGGTCGATGTGCCATGCAGACACAGTTTCAGTTTCATATTAATTACCCCCAGAAACATTGCCTCTGACTCTGTTTGTCAATTTTATGTTAGTTCCAGTACAGATTTAATATGGCATACTACTGCAAAATGATTCAATTTCTTGTGCTTTCTTCATGCATCATTTGTTGCTGGGCAGAATTCTCTTTTACTGTGCTCTTTATTACATCTTGTGCAATTGGTTATTTTATCTTTTATCTTGCTTCAAGGTCTTTTCAATCTGTTTGCACCCTTCTGTAGCCACCAGTAGGTTTGTCCTGAGAAAAGTTTACATTCTCCAGTTGTTTAATCATGCTAGGCATGGCAGAAGTTGGGTGTTTAATCATTTCATGACTGTGGGCTATTTCAGTAGCTTTCATTAGTGTTAAATTCTCATGTAGCTGCAATTTTTCTGACTTTGACTTATCCTTCAAACCCATCACTATTCTATACTGCATGTGCTCTTCCTTTGCATTTCCAAAATTGTAGTGTTCAGCCAAATCATACAGCCCTCTAACAAAGGCTTCAATGGAATTCTAATCACCTTGATTACGCTAATGAAAACAAGCTTTTTCATATATCATGTTTCTTTTTAGAGTGAAGTGTTCATCAAATTTCTCAATTACAACTTCAAAATTATTGATATCTTCTTCCCCATCAAACACAATTGATTTAAATATATTCTTGACTTCTTTTCCCATGGAATAAATCAACAAACTGACATAAACATTACCCTTTTCTTGCATTAACTTCATTGAGATCTGCAACAAATGAAATGCTGTTTCCACTCCTGCCATTTACTTGGCCTCTCGAAACAAAACCTCTCTGGTAGCAAAAATTTTACCATTACTACTTGGTGAATTCTTCCCTCACAAAAGTGCCTCAGAACAGGGTGAGTGGCTTTTAAATTTACAGTTATGGCACCATGTCATACAATCAGTAATTCACTCAGAACACACATGTGACAAATGCCTTTACTTCTGTCACTGCCTATGTATTGTATATACTGTATAAGCATAACATTCTGTAACAAACTCAAACTGAACTATGGGTGTCAAGAAGCTACATTAGTAACAATGTTAATCAAATAAGCTCATCACAGTCTAATCCAGTATTTCATATTCAAAGTCATTATTATCGTTTCATGCCACCATGCTACTCATTGTGAGGTACAAAGTCTTGTCATTTACAGTAGCAGATTTAACAGATTAAGCAAGAACACAAGCAGGAACACCTGAAGCAACTTCTTAAGTTCTGCGAGAAATTTTCATGATGGTGGAGGAGCCAGTTTTAAGAGATGGGAAACAGCAGAAGTGGGTTCACCCATTGGAATGAAAAATCAAAAAAGGTCTTGCTAATACAGTATCTTGTTGGTTTCTCAAAGACAACAATGAGATCAGAAAGAAATAAAATGGAGACAGTTCTTTTGTCTCATGCTTCTCAGATTTTTCTCTTGTGAAAAAGTAACACAGTAGTCTGCCAAGTGTCTCCTCTTGAGTTTCAGTAGAGATTTCAGAAAAGTCACACAAGGGGCTCATATTTTCCAAGTAGTGTGTTGACATTTTATTTTGCAATTTGAAAGTTTTTGCATTGTGTACATTTTGCATATTTCTCTTATCTCTCTTGACCAACATCTCCTTCCTTGTCGTTTTTCCAATTATCATTTCTTGCTTTGTTCTCATATCTGCTTGCTAATAAAGCTGCACGCACCCCTTTTCCCATTTCTAAATTTTCTTTGTCTCCCCCTGCTGGCAACTTTAGACTTTTTCATTTCTATTTTCCGTTCTAAGTCATTTTGTTTTCTGTCCTTTTCAACATTTTGTTGTAAACTTAATTTTACTTTGCAAATTGCTCTCCTGTTCTCACAAACTCTCCAATGTCTTCCATGCTTTTATTCCCCATTTTCTTGTTCCACTCATTCTGTCTGCTTGGTCTCTTACTTTACTTCCATATGAACAAGGACATTAAATCTCACTTTCACCTTTAGTCTCTTTTCCCAGATGTTCATATAATTGAAAATGACAGTATACTCTAACATTATTTATTTAATGTTCATATAAATAAGCAATATAATTGGATTTTCCCCAGAAGTTAGAATGATGTACAGCATTTAGGACAGGACAGGGTTATATCTTGACCTGATAAGATGAGGTTAAGATGACCTCCAGGCAAGAAACAGAACTGTGCAAAAGAGAGGATATGTCCTGCATATGCCAGTATGGAAACTCAGGGACTGCTAGAGGGCAGAATGCCCTGTTTTTACGACATGTATCCTCAAAGAGCATTGATAGAACACCAAATGAATCTGAAAGAAAGTGGTGTGGGTGAAAGCATCAGGATATTAGGGGTCAGGAAATGCAGCAGTAGGACACACGTCTGGTGCTCTTTATAAAAAAAGTGAGGCCCGGAAGGAAAGAGACAACGCTTAACCCATTTGTAACAGTACTTCTAAACTGCTAGAGAGCACATGGTTCCAGAAAGGAACTTATAAGGAGCCTTGATCAAAGTCTAGGTGTCCAAAGTCAATCTCAGAAGGAGGTTGAAAAGTCATCAAACCTGCTGAATCCAATTTTGGGCTGGGGATATGAAAAACACCCAACCATTTGTAAGAAGAATAGCTAGGAGCTGAGAGACACTGCTGTAGTACTATCATATTTAAGTGGGTGAGCCACATTATCTTAAAAACAGTGGTTCAAAACCTGAACATATACTTCATGCTTGTATAACTTTTCTTTCTTTAATACTTTGATTTCCCCATTTTGTATGTTCCTCCCTTGACTATTTCTGTTATTTTTGTTGTATCCTCTGGGTGAGAGGGCTGCTATGAGTTTAAATTACACTTGATATACAGTATGTTCTATTTCTAAGCTAAGGGAATGTGATGGAGAAGAACTGACAGAAACACTGGGTTATGGTATTTAGTAACTGGTTTAAGAAATCCATCCATTTTCCAACCCGCTGAATCCGAACACAGGGTCACGGGGGTCTGCTGGAGCCAATCCCAGCCAACACAGGGCACATGGCAGGTGCCAACCCACTGCAGGACACACACAAACACACCCACACACCAAGCACACAATTCAGAATCGCCAATCCACCTAACCTGCATGTCTTTGGACTGTGGGAGGAAACCGGAGTGCCCGGAGGAAACCCACACAGACACAGAGAGAACATGCAAACTCCACACAGGGAGGACCCGGGAAGCGAACCCAGGTCCCCAGATCTCCCAACTGCGAGGCAGCGGCGCTACCCACTGTGCCACCATGCCGCCCTGGTTTAAGAAATGGTAAAGTTATAAGGATTGTGTTATTATGTATTCTGGTAAAATCACGACTCTTAATTGATAAACATGCACTTTATTTAGTATTTTTTTTGTAAAATTATCCCAAAGAGACTGGCTAACATATAATCTAAATTAATTGTGGGGCAAATTTATCGCGTTTATACAATTTAGCTAGAAGCTTGCAAACCAATTTGACTGAGACAAACATGTTTACAGTGTGGTGAAAAAAGTCCAATGATAGCAAATAGTGCAAAGCAGAATGAACACTTCAGGTCTCACAAAGATCAACATACCACAAAGTCTTCATTTCTTCTCAGAATTCCTGTAAATGCATCTCAGCAGATTTAAGTTTCAGCGCTACAACAGACCACTGGAAAAACAAAATTGGCACCACACTATTGATGAGTAGTGAGAAACACAAATAACTTCATGCAATCTTCATCACAGCTTGCCTTAATAAAAACAAATACACTGTCAGTCATTAATTTAAAAATTATGTTGACTTTTTAGTTGATGATTCAGTTCAAGACGTGTTTGTTGCTTGAAAATGTTCTTATCCATCCATCTGTTTAAGAAATCTGAGTAATCTTCATTCCTCCTTATGCATATCAGGTGTTTCAGTTGGTTTTGAATAAGTGCGTCTCTAAGTTTTACAACTGAACGTTACTGTGTGATTTCCACACTGAAGTAACAGTGAACCAACAGAAAATGGCACATCTCCATGTCTACGGAAAAGATGCAAAGCATGTGCCCACATTTATGATACAGACCGTATAGTTATACCACACTGCCGACATGAACATCACATAAAGGGATCATTTTCCTGCAGATCATCTAATGTAATCTACCTCATTCTCTGCATGAAATGTCTTGACACTGCACTCTATGTGGGAGAAACTGGACAAACACTCCACCAGAGAATGAATTTACACAGGTTCCACATTAAACATGGCAACACAGATGTTCCTGTAGCGGCCCACTTCAACAGCCATGGACACTGTGAGAGGGACTTTAAAGTCACAGTGCTTAATGGGCACAGCAAGAGAGAAAAGAATGGGAAGTTAAACTCATGCTAAAATTTAATACTTTACAACATGGATTGAATAAAGACAAGAGTTTTATGGTCAGATATGAGGATTGTTTGCATCTCTCGGAATGACAGACAACCTGTCTACAGACCCACATTGTTTTGAAAAACTCATTACAAACTTCAAAAAACTTTGTTGGACAGTTATCTTATCCAAAGATCTTGACCATACATTGTTCTTCTCTCTCTTGTTAAATTAACCCTAGCCTGATTGAATCTATTAATTTTTTACATTTAAAATTTCTCATTTAAAGATTTACCAATGTTGTTTCTTGTCCTAGAGTGTGTATATAAACACAGGGAACTCCAGTTTCTGTATTACATCTTGCCTGAAGAAGGGGTCTGAGTTACCTCGAAAGCTTGCATATTGTAATCTTTTTAGTTAGCCAATAAAAGTTGTCATTTTGTTTGGCTTTTCTCTACATTCATAATGGCTAACACGGTACAACACCCTAGTATTGCATTCCCTGGAAATTTCCAATGGGACTGTTCAGTTAATAGGTAATCTAAAATTGTTTGCTTTGCCCACCCATGCCTAGCCAGTAATAGTCACAAAAGGAACTTGAGGTTGGTTAAATTGATACCTTATCTGCCTTCAATATCTCATTCACAAGAGAAGGCTTGCCAGGGCCAAAAGGCATGTTCTGCTCTAGGACCTCTTCTTCTGCACAAGTATAACATTGATAGGTAGAAGGTTTGAGAATTTACAGTAGGTTGTGCATGACCTGGATTGGCTCGAAGACATGCAGCATGCACATCATAAGGGAGTTCATCAACTGATCTCCACTACTACTATGCGTCATTGGTTATCAGGCTGAGCAGTCTCCCAGATCTCTGCTTCTTTCCATATGCACCTGAAGTATTATGGTCTGGTCTATTTAAGATGGTGGTGTGCATATCTCGGCATCTTTATTTTGGGTCTCTCTCAATCCTTACCTTGACTTTCTCTCTCTTTGTAGAGTAGAGTAAGCTAAAATGTGAATTTAGCACTTTGACTCACTCCTTGCTTCTTGACAAAGATTCTGTGTTGTGCTTCAGCTTTGACATTAATTTCTTTTGATTTCTACTGGGTTGGACTTGTGCCTGTCTCCTGACTAACGTTCTACCTGCCCCTGCTCTATACTTCAACCCCTGGTCTTTTCCACTCTGTTCTTTTCAGGGCACTCTCCATTTGTCCTTGACATTAATCAAATAAAAAACTTAAGAAAAAGAATGCCAGAAAAGCCATAACATTCCTTCAATGAAACCATCTTACTAGTATAGAAAAATTCCATCTTTTATTTCTTCATTGGAATCAGGTAGCCAAATAACTGTTTCTTCAAGAACCATGCCACCAGACATCTGTTGTGCTCAACATGGTTGTTTTTATGGCTGTAGAAACATGAGAAAGGAAAGGCAATGATGAAAAATTAGTAACTTTATCATAGGAAAGCACATATCTAACAGGGCGGCACGGTGGCGCAGTGGTAGCACTGCTGCCTCGCAGTAAGGAGACCTGGGTTCGCTTCCCGGGTCCTCCCTGCGTGGAGTTTGCATGTTCTCCCTGTGTCTACGTGGATTTCCTCCCACAGTCCAAAGACATGCAGGTTAGGTGCATTGGTGATTCTAAATTGTCCCTAGTGGGTGTGTGTGTGCCTTGCAGTGGGCTGGTACCCTGCCCAGGATTTGTTCCTGCCTTACACCCTGTGTTGGCTCCAGCAGACCCCCGTGACCCTGTGTTAGGATATAGCGGGTTAGAAGATGACTGACTGACTGACATATCTAAACTATGAACTGCTTTGTAAAATACTAAACTGCCTTTTATGACTGAACATATTTCATATCATTTCAGGAGTGTGAGGTGCTCAAGCCCATTGTAAAATATGAATATAGTCAGGTTAACTTGCTTGATACCGCAATGTCCCATGATATACGAGTAGAGGAGATTTGAGAGAGCAGTCTTGGGACAACCATAGTGCTTTCCTTGTGAAGAAAGCAGAATTTTTCAGAAATGTATTGTTTGCTTTTCACATGCAATTCATCTTGCTTTATTCTGTTCTTCATGAGGTTTCTGACTGCTCACATTATAGGATTCCCATAAGAAAGTGATCTTAGACCTACTGCACCTTTACACTTTGATATGCCCAAAAAAAAAAACCAAACAAACAAACACACAACTGTGCCTTAAATGTTCTACACTAAAGACACAAAGCTTTACTTTTGGGTGGCGTAGTTGTTGATATGTCTACTCATCCATATTACTAACCGAGAATGCTAAACCGGATGATGGACGCAGGCACATCAGGCCATGGGCCGTAGCTGCAAAAAGACGTACTGCGCAGGCGCAAAAAGAGTCCGCGAGAGTCGGCTTAGGAGCCGAGAAAAGCGGACAAAAGAGGGCGAGAGGAGGCGGATGAGGGGCCGCGAGAGGCGCAGGCGCAAAAAGAGTCCGCGAGAGTCGGAGAAAGGCGGAGAAAAGAGGGCGACAAAGGCGGATGAGGGGCCGCGAGTGGCGGATAAGACCACAGAAAAAAGGAGTGAGCACATACAAAAAGGAGAAATGAGGCGCAAAGTCAAACGCAGGAAAAGCACGAAACACATTGCACACGAAACTAGACCCGAAAAAAAAAAAACAGCAAGGCACACCCCCCCCCCCCCCCCCCCTACAGGCACCGGACGGGACACACACCAAGAGGGGGATTCAACAAGCCCATGGAACACAAAAAAAAGAACACAAAACCACCCCACAGACCCTACAAGCGAGGGACGGGACACACACAAAGAGGGGGATTCAACAAGACACAGGAACACAAAAAGAAAGAAGACGCTCGCGCAACAACAATCCTCAACAATCCCCCCCCCCACATCCATAAGAAGTCACACCCAAAGCCACATACTCTAAAGTGAACGTCAGCACCTTCACACTAGACAGCATAGGTGTCAGCATTGGTGGATCTCCTTACAATAAACCACTATTAACCGTTCAACTGCAGAAAAGGAAACATATTGACAGTGACTGCGACCCTCCTTAGAAAGAAACAAGTCATGAATACACGGTCACGGGTACAAAACGAAAAGGAAAGGATAACAGGAACAAACACACGAACACGAAAGAAACAACAAAATAGACGGCTATGCAGCATAGGTGGATCTCATTACAATAAGGCACTATTAACCGTTCAACCGCAGAAAAGTCTCCATATTAACAGTGAGTGCAATACTCCTTATTACTTATCCATATTTATAAAAGAAAAAATGTCTCGACTCCAAAAACGCAAAGCTCAACTAAAGCTTCTAACCAACGATGTACCTGAAAGTGAAAACTTTATGAACTGCGTTAGATCCTACAATAGTTCATTTGCTTTTAGTAAATATCAGGCCACCAAAATGCAATGGCCCATACTGCTTTCGCATATGTGCACAAATACTGCATCGCATTGTAACAGTGCACCCTGAAACAAATCAACAACGCAAATATGCACAAATCTACATCCTGGATCCACATGACGCAAACTGTCAATCAAAGTGCTGCATCGCAACAGGCACGGATTCAAAACGAAACACCTCCCGTCTCAGACATACGTTAATGGCAGCGAAGGCTACAACGGGCGTCTCACACAGCACAGGCAAATCGATTACAGCTCCAAAACAACACGTCCCAAATACTACATATGCAACAACGCGCCTCTCAAACGGCACAAGCAAAACATACACCGGGAAAATTCATTCGGATTAATGAATGTCATTTGCAATCATTGTCATTCAGTTCACTTCCCTGAAGAAACAACTGGCAATACAAGTAATACATTTAGACGTTGTTGTCAAAAGGGTCAAATTAGACTGCCTTCTTTACATTCATATACTGTACTGAATATCTACAGAAGATTATAACTGACGATGTACCTGAAAGTGAAATCTTTATCAACTGCATTAGATCCTACAAATCGGTATCCACTATGAACATTAACGGTGGCACTGCACGTGACATCCGTCTTGAAAAAATGTTGTTTATTGATGAATGTTCAATGGCATGAAGTCACTTACTCAACACCATTCATAAACTTCTACAAACGTTTATGAATAATAATATTCGATTTGGAGGAAAGGTACTTTTATTAGGAGGAGATTTTAAACAGTGATTAGCTATTCTTCCAGATGCCATGCACTCGGCTATTGTTCAGTGCACCTTAAAATACGCAGACAATTGGCATTGCTTTCAAAGATACAGTTAGTAAAAAAGATACGATGTCCAGAACCAGATCATAACAATTGCTTATTACAACTGAGAGATGGTACACTCACGAATACAGATGGACTTCAGCCACATATTATTACAATTCCTCAAGCCTTTATCTGCGACGACTTAGTTACACAGAGATTTGGAACAGCAATCTCATTAGACCAAATGCCCCTTTTAACACAACGCACTATATTATGTCCAAAAAATATTAATGTGGAAAACATAAATACCCAAGTCATTCCATTACTTCCTGGAGAGACACAACTCTTTCTAAGCTCTGACAAAGTTGACTCTGATCACGATAATGACCATCTTCATTGACCTTACAAGTTCTGACCTGGAATTACCTTTTACACTTAAACGGCGTGTACAAAGAAATTTTCCAATAAACCTTTACACTGTGCCACACACTTTATTGTTTGCTTTCTATTTGCATCATCTACACCGTCACACTATTCTATATCTCATTCATACATCACGCTCTTTGTCATTCCCAACACCAGGGGTTGGCGAGCGAAGCGAGCAGGGGGCGGAGCCCCCTAGTGAAATATCTAACGTAGTGTAGCACAAGTCCAACATTTAAGATAATTGCCCATGCCTTTATAGAGTCATATAAATAACATTTATTACAGACAACTTCATGTTGTGTTTTATTCATGAGTGCTGTCATTTTGAGCATTGGTCTGCATTGGTGCCACCTTATGGCAAATGGGGATATTGTGAAAAAAATTTAAAATTTAATAAATCTGTCTAAATAATTTAACACATTGTTATGTTTATTAGCAAACTCAATGATTTGCTGTTTTATCCAGATAGGTTCCTAGACCTGACAAGTGTGCTCCAAATCCCAACAACAGACCATTGATGGAGCCCTCCCTGAATCAACTACATTAGTATTTCTTACAGCAGCTTTAATTTTAACAGTAAACATATAAATAAACAATAAACAAAGAAGCACATATCACAAATACAAACACTTTTTTAAATTATTAAAATTTGTAATTGAATGTTTAGAGGTTTCTTCAATCTCTTTGCTGAATATCACAACAGCACATGTTTATATTTTCTGTAGACAAAGTCCACTATGACATGACAGTGCAAGGTCTAAGTCAATGCCGATGATAGTCAAGCAGATTATATGTTGTTGTGCCATGGATGACCTCAAGTATGTTTTGATGAGCTTAAAATTTGAAAAACTGGTAACTGGAAGGGTTGCTGCCATCCAGAGGGCAACCCATAGACTTGAACTTCAGTTGTATGTAATGGTAAAGATATACCCAATTGATGTGTTTCCTTTGTAAATGAAGGCCTAATTGAGAATGATAATATTAATAGTAATGGTCCAGGGTATCGATGTGTTATTACTCTTTGTTACTTAATATATTCAACAGTATCACTTGTGATATGATAAAAACAACAAAAGCTGTTTTAATACTACTACTACCACTAATACTGCTCATAATAAAGACATATAATATAAAATACAACTACCACTACTGTTACTGCTACCTATAATAATAATAATAATAATGTATAAAATACTACTAATACTACTACTGAATGTGCTTAATAAATTTGCTTAATGGAGTAAATATAGGGTCAAAATGAAGTTGAATATTTAAATGAAAATGTGAGACTATCACCTACACTTATGAATTTATCTAAGCTTCATTTTGTCATTTTGTCCAATTATAACAGAAAATAAGACATTAACTAAATTAGTAATGTTAGCTACCAAATTAGTTAATCTGAGCTGATTGCTCTTTTTATATGTTAAAGTTGCTTGCATGGTGATTTCCACAATTCAGCCAGTAACTAATTAGTGTGCAAGAGAGCCTATCAGTTGGTAAAATATACAAACGTAACGTGCCCTCAATGCAATAACACTCAAAGCCAATCATATGTTGACTAGCATTAGCAGCCTTTAATGAGGTGTAGAGGTCCTGAGGTTTACATGGCAGTAATAATAATCCTTAACCATGTGTCAGCTAGGTACTGCAACATCAGGTAATATCAGTTAAATACTGGATGTCAGAACTATTTCACAAAATGCTATTGTTACTCCATTATTACTGCAGTAAACCACAAGCTTTAACAGAAGTTGATGTAACAACTGCTACACAAATTTAGATTTCTAAACACAATTGCAACTAGTCCAACATGAGCTGGTTCTTCATGGTCTGTTTTTCTTCTTTTCTGTGCTCCTGACTCATGTTGACTTCATCTCTCTACTCATTATTGGAAATTTATCACAACAGGGGACTATCATCAACATTAATTTCATTAAACAGCAATAACCCCAGTAGAGTCAAGCTGCAGACCTCTAGATTTCCATCCATTGAAGATGTTGTCACTTTGCATTATACGTCGGTGATGTTACGCAAAGCGCATGGTTACACTATGGTTAAGATTAGAGTTATGGGAAGAGTTATCTGACTCAAATCCAATTGGCTGTCCAGCAGATCCCCTGGATCATGAAAGTGTGTGAAACCCCAGCAGGCCCCTCCACTTCTTTCCTCCGATAACAAGCCCCCCATGCACAGTGTTTTATCTGCATATCGGTAAGATATCTCTGCTCACCAGCATGATCAATGTCTGTTCTGACTGCTACTTCAGCTGAATACATTCCCCATTTATTTTATATCTGTGACCTTAGACTACAAGGCAGAGTACCAAAACAATCAGAAGTGAAGGTGTAAATTTTTATTCATTCATTATAGGTTAACCTATGGTTCTTATCTTTAAAAAGAACCAAATGTGTTGGACAACATAATACCACTACAGTCTGGACACATGGCTGTCTTATTAGGAGTCTAAACATCCAATATACTTAAACTACCTGGTGACTTTATGTCTTAGTAAGCTCATTTGTGGTTAGGTCTCCGGTCTGGAATGGCCTCCAAAGAGATGGAATGGCAAAGACACCGAACTTCTTTGTTAGCTGGAATTTATGCTGGTCTTGTGCTTCCTTGTCCCACCTCTTGAACCAGTGGGGGTCGTAGTGGATTTACCACTGACTAAGCTTATTCAATTTAGCCATCAGTTAACACAAGTTTTTTTTTATTTTTTTAATTTTTTTATTTTCTTTACAGATCTTTCCTAAGATCCTCTCTATGCAAGTTCAGACCTGGTATGTGTTTTCTATGTGTTAGAAAACATAGAAAATGCAAAACCTAACAGAACAAGAATTTAACCTCCACCCAGGAAAAAGAGAGGAGAGCCAAGAGCAGGGATATAAAATAACACAAAAAAAACATCATTCCTCCTGCTATTTGCATGCATATTTTAAAATATATTCAATTAAATATTGGCATGTTTTAAAAAAAAAGTTGTGGACAGATTTTGTTAGGCAAAAATTAGATTTTTTCCAATTTTCAATAATATAGAACATCAGTTATCCACTGAGTTATAAGAGATATTTTGGAATTCTTCCACTTAAGCAGGATAAGTCAAGGTGCTTGTAGTATGGTATAGGCCATTACAATCAATTTGTCCTTATCCACTTTAAGCCCATCTGGGAGTACACCAAATATAGCTACTAATGGGTTAGGGGTGATAGTGACAGCAAGGCTGTGTGATGAGTATATAAAGCTTTTTCTCCAAAATTATATTAATTTGTTGCATTTCCAAAGTGTAGCTGAGTGATGCTTGAGCTAGACATACACAACTTGGATTTTGCCCCTGGGAACATTTTGGACAATTTTAAATGAAATAAGTGAGATCAGTTAAAGTTTTTAAGTTGAATTTAGAGCTAAAGTGAATTCTATGTATGACTGTCGTCCACTCCTTTTCTGAGATGTTAATTGAAAGGTCCTTTCCCACTGTTACGAGCGTAGCAGCGAGCAGAAGCACAGAGCAGCGGCGTCTCCCACAGGCACGTAACCCTTCGCAAACACCCGAGCAAGTTCATCGGAAGTAAAGCCGGCAGCTGACCAGAAGAAATAACCGGCAGTGAGAAACTTGAAGCCGACGGTCTCTGAAGCAGAAAGCACTTAAGTAAACTACAGAAAACGGAGAAGATGACATCAATACTAAACATAAGTTCTATCTACTCTCTGCCCGTTGAGGGCACGTTTATATGTTGTGTGTCCTGCAGCATGTACAGTTCAGGTTTTCCGGCCGACATTGTAGACAGCTTCACCTGCCAAAAGTGTTTAGTTAATTTAGAGTTGGTCGGGAAAATACGCGAATTGGAGGACCGCGTTAGGAATCTGATAGCGATTAGGCAAACCGAAAATTGGATCGACTCGGTTTGTTTAGACAATTCGGCTACTTCTGATTCGGCTTCAGTCTCTCCTGGCCCCACTGTAGTCAGTGCACGGCCAAAGTCAGCAGCACCAATTCAGCCACAGGGCGAGTGGGTAACAGTAAGATGGGGGTCTAAGAATCCAAAATTTAGTCCCCCGGCACCCAGGTCACCAATTCGAACCCAGAACAGATTCTCAGCACTCCGCAGCGCGCCTGTGGAAACTGAGAATAAGAAAGTGCTCATAATTGGCGATTCCATAGTGCGGAATGTTAGAATTCCAAACTGTGTTAAACCAGCAGTTCATGTTAAGTGCCTCGCAGGGGCCAAGATTTCTGGCATAGAGGCCGCATTGGACCGTGTCCGACGATGAAGTATCTACCTTATTGCTGCATGTATGCACTAATGATATTTATTCACAGCAATCTGAGGTATTAAAGAGGAACTTCATCTCTCTTTGCATCAAAGCTAAAAGAAAATGTCGGAATTTAGTTGTATCTGGCCCCTTACCAAGATTATATAGAGGGGATGTGATTTATAGCAGATTGCATTCCCTTCACTGCTGGCTAGAAACCTGGTGTGCAAACAAAAGCATAGCGTTTGTGAACAATTGGGATGATTTTTGGGAAAGGCCTGGATTTTTCAGAAGAGATGGTCTTCATCCTAACTGGAGGGGATCTTATGTATTATCCCAAAATATGGCAGCAAAACTGCCTGGTTGACTGATTAGAGCACCATCCAGGCCGCAGTCATGTGATCTTAAATCACAGGCTGTTGTTTATCCCACCTGTTACTTTCCTGAAGCTGTTACCCATAATCCTTGTCTTGGGGCATCCAGTAAATTTAGTCTTGATACAAACCTTAAATTAATTGATAACCAAAAAAATAAGGTGTATAATTAGACCAAGGGATAAAACCAGACCCTCCACCAGGGGCATCTGTAATAGAAATTTACTACAAATTAAAACAAAAAGTATATCACCAGTTCAGAAAGAAGCATACAGTTTTAAATGCTGCTTATTGAACATTCGCTCTCTTGACACTAAAGCTGTTTTGGTAAATGATATTATATTAAGTACAAAATCTGATCTGTGTCTTCTCACTGAAACCTGGCTTAGTAAATGTGACACTGTCCCCCTAGCTGAGGCGTCACCAGATGGATACTCGTTCCTTCATAAGTCTAGAGATTCAGGTCGAGGAGGGGGCCTTGGAATAATTCATTGTAACAAAATGCAAATCACTTCTAAAAATTTAGGCAACTTTACATCCTTTGAAGCATTCATTTTAAATATTAAAACAGATTCCAACACAATTATAGTGCTAGTCTATAGACCACCAGGGCCGTATTCATTGTTCATGTCTGAATTTAGCAACCTTTTATCTGACTTGGCTATAAATTATGATCACGTAGTACTGATGGGAGATTTTAATGTATACATTGATGTGGAAACTGACACTTTTAGCAAATCTTTTACTTATTTGTTAAATTCAGTAGGATTTTGTCAGAATGTCAAAGGTCCAACTCATAATCATAACCACACATTAGATTTAATTATAACTTACAAAGTTGAAATTCAAAATTTAATTATTACTCCATTAAATGAAGTTATTTCTGATCACTACTTAATTACATTTGATTTGGTCCTGCCCTTGCGAACACACTTCCAGATTAAAACAAAGACAGTGCGGCATCTAGATTGTAATTCTGCTTCAAAATTTATAGATACTTTGAGTAAGTCGAGTGTAATTGTGGAAAACCATTTAGATCAGTTAACATCAAATGTAAACACAGAAAACAATTTAGATGAGCTAACATCACATTATAATGTGACCTTGAGAGATGCTCTGGACACAGTGGCTCCCCTTAAAACAAAAGTGTTCAAAGCACATAGAAACTCTCCCTGGTTTAATGAAAACACTCGAGCTCTTAAATTAGAGTGTCGAAAACTGGAACGCAGATGGAGAACAACAAAGCTACATGTCTTTCAAATTGCATGGACAGAGAGTGTTAATAAATATAAAAAAGTCCTCTTTAAAGCTCGGTCAGAATATTATTCTACATTAATAGATAGCAATAATAAAAATCCTCGGGCACTGTTTAGAACAGTGGCTAAATTAACAAATGGAAATTCAGATCAACAGTGCAAAATACCAACAGACATTAGCAGTACAGACTTTATTAACTTCTTCAATGAGAAAATTAAAAATATAAGATCCCAGATCTCTGCATCACAGTACAAACCAAATACTAGCTTAGCAGACCCTGTCTCACATTGCACTCAGCACTTCAGTAATTTTAATCCTGTAACTGAGCAGGAAGTCTTAAGTTTAATTTCTAAAATGAAGCCCACTACTTGTTCCCTAGATCCAGTGCCAACAAAACTAGTAAAAAGTGCAATGGATGTTCTTGCAGCGCCTATCCTAAACATTATCAATAGTTCATTATTGCATGGCACAGTACCAGATGGACTAAAAGTGTCAGTCATTAAACCATTACTTAAAAAGTCAGACCTTGACCCACATATACTAAATAATTATAGGCCTATTTCAAATTTACCGTTTCTCTCTAAAATACTAGAAAAAGTAGTCGCCAGTCAGCTTCAGACACACCTTATGCATTACAATTTATTTGAGAAATTCCAGTCTGGTTTTCGCACTGGTCATAGTACAGAAACGGCACTAACACGGGTTGTAAATGACATTCTGATATCCTCTGATGAAGGAAACTCAACTGTAATTATGTTGTTGGACTTAAGTGCAGCATTTGACACCATCGACCATTCTATTTTACTGCACAGGCTAGAAAATGATGTTGGGCTTACAGGCACTGTTCTCGCTTGGTTTAGTTCTTACTTATCAAATCGATTCCAATATGTACAGAAATGTGCTGACAGTACTCCATCATTATACACAGAAGTTCAATATGGTGTCCCGCAGGGCTCAGTACTGGGACCTTTACTGTTTTCACTTTACATTCTTCCACTGGGATCTCTCATTAGGAAACATAATGTTAATTTTCACTCGTATGCAGATGACACCCAGTTATACCTTTCATTTAAATCAAATGAAGTTTCTCCAATGTTGTCTTTAATTTGTTGTGTTAGTGAATTAAAGGAGTGGATGAATAAGAACTACTTGTCTTTAAATACAGATAAAACAGAGATGTTAATTGTTGGAGGGAATGATGCTGATCACAATAATATTTTGTCATCATTTAACTCAATGGGAATCCCAGTCAATTTTACTGAATCAGCCCGCAATCTAGGAGTTATCTTTGACTCTAGCATGTCATTTAAAGCGCATATTACAAAGTTGTCCAAAACATGTTTCTTCCATCTTAAAAATGTTAGGAAATTAAGGCGCTTTTTAAATAAACAGGATTCTGAGAAACTAATTCATGCATTTATCTCTAGTAGGATTGACTACTGCAATGCGGTGTTCACTGGATGTTCAAACTGTTCTTTATACAGCCTCCAGTTAATCCAAAATGCGGCTGCGAGAATTATTACAAGAACAAGAAAATACGAACACATAACTCCAGTTCTTAAATCCTTACACTGGCTCCCGGTTAAGTTTAGGGAAGATTTCAAAATCCTTCTTTTAACATATAAAGCATTAAATGGTCGAGGTCCGGCTTACTTGTCTGAACTTATCATGACTTACAAACCAGAGCGCACATTAAGATCTCAAGATGCCGGTCTGCTTATGATTCCAAGGATTAATAAAATAACAGTGGGGGGTCGAGCTTTTAGTTACAGGGCCCCTAAACTGTGGAATGGTCTGCCTGCTACTATAAGAGATGCCCCTTCAGTCTCAGCTTTTAAATCCCGGCTGAAGACTCACTACTTCAGTTTAGCATATCCTGACTAGAGCTGCTGATTAACTGTACAGACTGCATCTCTGTTGTTAGTCGTTAGCACTTAAACATAAGTAACATGACAGTTATAATTGTATACTAACCCTCACTTATTCTGTTTTTCTTCTCGGTACTCAAATGTGGCACTTGGTGCCATGGCCCACCTGCCAAGTTGTTTTGCCTGCCTAAGGAAAAGTCATCCCAGATGGAGGATCGCAGGAATCGTGGGAGAGAGGGGTCCTTTCATCGGATTGGCTGGCCCAGCGCTGTTTCAGCTGTGGAATGGCCAAATGGGGGAGGCAGCTTGAAGGATGAGGTCTCCAGGACTCTATACAAATCCAAATCTTATTATGGGATATATCATCTACTGTCACATTCTGCTCTGTACTTCTAAAATTTATATTTTTTATTTCTTACTATATTGAGAAATTGTTCTGTGTACTGTACTGTATTGTATTGTATTGTATTGACCCCCTTCTTTTGACACCCACTGCACGCCCAATCTACCTGGAAAGGGGTCTCTCTTTGAACTGCCTTTCCCAAGGTTTCTTCCATTTTTCCCTACTAGGTTTTTTTTGGGAGTTTTTCCTTGTCTTCTTAGAGAGTCAAGGCTGGGGGGCTGTCAAGAGGCAGGGCCTGTTAAAGCCCATTGCGGCACTTCCTGTGTGATTTTGGGCTATACAAAAATAAACTGTATTGTATTGTATTGTATTGTTACTGTTTCTTTGAAAGGATTGTTGAAAGGAAGATTCTTTGAGAAGTTTTAATATATTGTTGAAATGCAGTATGAGTCTTTAAGACTGATCAGTATAGAAATGGGTGGGAGGTCTGGAAAATTGGATAGATTTATTTTAAGAAAATTTCTAATTTGAAAATAGCGGAAAAATTATGTTGCTGGTAAGTTAAATCTGAAGCATAATTGTTTATAAAAATGCAAATACGTTATTTATGTACAGTTGTCCTAGTGTCTTAATCTTGAGTATTTTCCAGAGATTAAACACTGAGTAGTTTTGAGAAGGTTGAAAAAGGAAATTATCTTGTATTCTGAGTAATTGGTGGTGTGGAAGTAACCCCCGAGGAAGACAGGAATAGTTCAATCAATCAGTCTTTATTCAGGCACCAGCGAGTACAGTAGATGAATTCCACTTTTCCATCAGCTGTTTTATATCCACCCCCCACCTTCCCCTTACTTCTCAAAAAACATAATATCGTTTACCTAAGCATTTCATCTTGTATTGGCCAACCATTTCTGTTTTGTGTACATGTCAGATGGGCCGTAATCTTTCCTGTGTCTAACAGACGTGTTCCTAAAGAGAAAGTTGTCCTAGGTCAGCTTACCGCACCCTGTCTTATGAAAGATGCCTGTATAAATAACTTTCCATTATAGCAAAACAGCTTTGTCATCTTTTAACCCTTAGTAGATTGCAAGCAGTTAAATTTTCTTTCACAGTGGACATGGGATTATTGATATATTGACAAAAGTTAGTATTTACAGAAGCATCAAGAAGTACATGTAAAGAAGTACAATGCTGACCAGGCTGGTATAAATTCATCAATTTGTGTCAGTCTCCATGTCTTTATAATATATATATATATATATTTGCTGCCCAATAATAAAATTGAAAGTTAGGTAGTGCCACGCCACATTTTTCTTTTGGTTTTTGTAGAGTCACCTTTTAAATTCATCGATGTCGCGAGTTCCAAATTAATGAGGTTAAAATTCAGTCTATTTTCCTAAAGAATGATAGGGATGCTCTGAAATAGATATAGAAACTTAGAAAGAAGGTTCATCTTGACAGTATTCTAAGCTTTTCAATTCTCACTGTTAAGGTGAGATGGAAGGTAGACTGTCTGTTAATACCTTGTTTGGTTTTTTTCCATGCTGTTACCAGAATTACGTTGAAAAATATTTTTATATTTACTTGTAATGTTTATCCCTAGATATTGAAACAGTTTTGATAGAATGAACGGATGGATGTCCAGTCTAGTTTGATGTTCTAGAGAGTTCTTTGGAAAAGCATACTTTCTTTAAATTAATTTTGAGTCAAAATTTCTTTTAAAATTCTGCTAATGTGCTAAGGAGTAATAGTAAAGATAATTGTGGGTTTGATATACCATATCATCTGCATAAAGTGATATTTTCTGTTCAAGTACTTCTCTGATTATCTCTTCTATCTCTGATGTGTTTTGAAAATGAATGGATAGTGGCTCAATGGCCAATGCAAGAAGTAATGGTGATAGAGAGCACACTTGTCAAGTACTACGTTCTAGTTTGAAATTGATTGAGAAAATGTTGTTAATACAGAATGAGGTTTCTAGACTGGTATAAAGTAATTATATCCATGCACATGTATTTGGGCCAAACCAAATTGTGCAATGTGCTGAATAGTATAAGTCCAATTTGACTTTTTTCACCCAAAGATAATAAGGTCTTTGAGGTGTTAGATTTTGTGGGTGAGTATATTACATTAAACAGACACCAAAGGTTTGAAGGTAAGTGAATGAAAACAGTTTGTTCATGTTACAATATTACAAAAAGAAACCCTTTCTCAGTAACTTTTTGCTGAAGCTTTGGAGAGTATCTTAACATCATTTTTCAGAAGTGAAATTGATCTGTATGATGCACATTGTAGTAAGTCTTTATTTTTCATTGGCACAATAGAATTTTTTTTTATAAAATTCTACTGAGTGGGCACTAGGACCTGCTGCTCACCCACTCTGGAGTGAGTTTATAGCATCAATTAATTCTGAGAGTGTTGGAGGTTTGTCAAGCTCTTCAGTATTAGGAGTATCAAATTGTGGTATTTGTATTGTATCAAAACCCTCTTTATATTGTGTCTCATCTCCTTTAAACTAATTATTGTCAGTCAGTCAGTCAGTTAGTCAGTCATTTTCCAACCCGCTATATCCTAACACAGGGTCACAGGGGTCTGCTGGAGCCAATCCCAGCCAGCATAGGGCACAAGGCAAGGAACAAATCCTGGGCAGGACGCCAGCCCACTGCAGGACACACACACACACCAAACACACACCAGGGACAATTTAGGATCGCCAATGCACCTAACCTGCATGTCTTTGGACTGTGGGAGGAAACCCACGCAGACACAGGGCAAACATGCAAACTCCACACAATTTACAAAAAAAACTTTTATCTATATTTAAATGCTCAACATCTTCTTCTTCTTCTTCTTTTGGCTGCTCCCTTTAGGGGTTTCCACAGGAGATCATCTTCTTCCATATCTTCCTGTCCTCTACATCTTGCTATGTTACACCCATCACCTGCATGTCTTCTTTCACCACATCCATATACCTTCTCTGAGGCCTTCATCTTTTCCTCCTATCTGGCAGCTCCATTCTTAGCATCCTTTTCCCAATATACCCAGCATCTTTCCTCTGCACACGTCCAAACCAACACAATCTCGCCTCTCTGACTTTTATTGCAAAATACAAATATATGGAGCATGTAATAAAACCCAGTAACAAAAGGGACAATTTCCTACACTATACAACATCCTCCCAATTACTAATGGTGAGCTCACTGCCTATTAATTATACCATTCAGGAATTCACACTCCGTTGGGGGCCTCAAACCATAGGTTGAATGTGTGGTGGCCAAACAAACTAAAACATAACTGAGATAGCATTAAGAGATTTAATATAGTATTTATTACCTTTGTACAAAACAACTTTGGATTCCAGCAAACAAGGTATTATGTCTTCAAATCAGTTATCTGCAAAAAAGCAGGTTGACTTTGACACCAAGTTCTGATTCAGCACACCTGCCAAGCCAGTTCACTTACTTGTTTCATCATACAGTGGTGATGCACTTTGATAAGACAGTACAGCCTTAGCAAGTTCTTCTGCATTTCTCACACACACAGCATGTTTTCAGAGACAATATTGTTCAGGACTGGCAGCTCATTTACAATTAAATTTGCATTCTCCAAATGGAGGACTTAATGTGTGATTTAACTCAAAGTGTTCAAAACGTTAAACATCATTAGTTCCCCATAACTGAATTCTTGTTGGTGCATGAGGCATTCAGTACCTTGATAGCACCAAATTTAGTTTTAAATATTCAAGTTTGTTTTCAACTTTAAATTAGATACTTTACATCTAGACAAAGAATGGAATTGTACTTTATGATTTATGAATTTCAGTGAGATCAGTGGTTCTCTTTTATGCCAATATCATATAAAAGGAATATGAGCCCGACATTTTTTGCTGAATGTGACAGAAATATCCTAGAGTGCACCTTGGGTTAAAGTTGTCCCTATCCTACATGGAGATTGCTTTAAATGCTGCACCTTGATGAAAAAGATTATCACCTTATTGGGAGGGACTCTCACACATCATCCGGAGAAAAAAAAACCAATAAAGACAGAAATTGGCACAACCTTATAAATCAGGCAAAAAAATACTAAAGACTAATTAGATAACATGTCTCCCTAAGCAGGCAGAGACAGTATAAGACCATATTCAGAAAATCAAACAAGGTGCTTGTGCCAAAAGCAGAGACAAATAGCCAACTACATTACCAGTCTGTGGAAGATGAGCCACCAGTAACATAAACAGTGACTTTCATCCAGCTACACTCCAGATTGAGTTAAACTGTATTCATCTGGAAAAGGATGATGTAATGAGATAACTTTTTTATGGCAGTGATTCAGGGAATCGTCCTGCACAACTGTATCATAAGAGATTTCATCTTCTTTACTCCCACCTCAATAGCACATAACATGCTTGTCTTTGGACTGTGGGAGGAAACCCACGCGGACTCGGGGAGAACATGCAAACTCCACACAGGGAGGACCCGGGAAGCGAACCCAGGTCTCCTTACTGCGAGGCAGCAGCGCTACCACTGTGCCACCGACTTAATTCAGTACCCCAAAAAAATGATTATTACATAAACTCCTAACAAATATAACTTCCATTATTCTGATCTGGGTAAACCCTGATCAGCCCAGCCAAAGTTACTTTACTTTCTCATTCTTAGGAATAGAAAGGAGAAATTTTACTGGTGCAGAAGAAATCTCTTGTTTTTTTTTTTTTTATTTTAGTGATGCCAAACCATGCTTTCAATGGCCTAGTCAATCACATCTTAGAATTCAATTTACTTTATTATTGGATAGCATTCGTCACCGAGTACAGGTTCAGTGCATATGTTCAGATAATGCATTAACAGTAGATTTGGTAAATGAAATACTAGTATATGCATACATGAACTCAAAAGCTATATTTCACATAAAGTTAAGCAGACCAGCTTCATTTTTATTTCCATAAATCATGAATACCCCCACAAAAGCTACAACTAGCAAAGTTGTGAGTCTTGCAGACACCCAGGGGCACATAGATCGAGAAAACACCCGACACAGCAGACACCAGGACGCAAGTTCAGCACAATACACGTTTCTTCAGGTGAGGGAAATGCTTTTTTCTCACTTCTCAAATGTTCAGAACAGTACAATAAACAGAGTAACTACAAAGACTCTTCTGTCTCTTGTCCACCTCAACTACTCCTCCTGCAAGCTTTGTTCTCCACCTCCAAACTCAGGTTCTCTGAATGGAGTGAAATGTCCCCTTTTAAAGAGCAGCTGGAAGTGCTCCAGGTGTTCCACAATCTTCTTCCGGCCACACTTCTGGGTGTGGCGGCATCCCCCTGCAGAGGAGGTCTCGGCCATTCTCCATACACCCCCTGGCGATGGTCACGGGCTCCAGCAGGGTTTAGCTTCCACACTCCAAAAACGTGGCACCATAGTAAGCCAAGGGGGCTGACCTCAATCATCTGCCCCATACAAGCTCCTTCCCCCAGTCCTTCCCTTACAAAGATATCCCTGCCATGTAAGAGTCCTGGCTGCCCATTACAGTCTACATGATTCTATACATATATGGTACATTTTTGTAAGTCAACATTCATAGAAGCATCTCTTAAATAAAGAATAACATAAATAATTAGGCTGTGTGATAGTTAATAAAGCTGCCTTAAACAAACAATTTGAGTCAGGTGTGGCAGTGAAAGGGAATATTAGCTAAGAGGAAAAAGTCTGTTGTTTCCCCCTTCCTACACATGTGGCTTATTTTGCTTAAACTGGCTAATGAATGTGGAATTGGGAGGTAGGTCTGGACTTACAAACCCTGTCTTTCGAATGGGGTGTCTTATACAGTTGAGAATCTTTGAATACTATCAAAATATCCCTCTTCCTTACCTTCTGTGCCTTTTCCTCAAGGCCTTAGCCTTTTCTCTCCCTGCATTTGAAGCCCTGTCCAGACCTACCTCCAAATTACACATTCATTAGCCAGTTTAAGCAAAATAAGCCACATGCTTAGGAAGGGGGAAACCACAGACTTTTTTCCTCATAGCTAACATTCCCTTTCAATGTCACACCCTACTCAGTTTGTTTTATTATCCTTATATATCCTACTATATTTGACTTTAATTTGCATTGTTAAACATGTCTTCTTCTTTTGCATGGTGAGTGACTAAAGTTTAAAAGTTTGGTTTGAAGATTTCCGTCTCATGGCATAAGAATTTTGCTTCTGTCGAGTGTAAACAAAACTTGCTGGCTCTGGCTTGCATTTAATTTATCAAATGATTTTTGTAACCACCTTTAATCTCTTTTTTTTTCTTACTTCTTTTACTTATTATTTTTTTTTTTTTTGCATAAATAAGGTCAATTTTAATTTCTCATTTCACTTACAGAACTTATTGAGCCTTAGTAGGCTGTGCTTAGGACATCAGGTGTGCAGAATCATTATCAAACACCAGCCTTATCAACAAAGCTGTATCAGCTAATGGGATAGCATGGATCAGTTAGAATAGGATGTTACATTAAAGAATTTTTGTTTTTTGCATTTCGTAATCTGTGTATCTTTCTCTACAGTTTGAAAGATGATTTATCAAGTTTTAAAAAGCAGAACTGTGGGGAGAATGTGTCAAATGATTTCACCAGAGAAAGCCATGTGGCAAAACAAGCATTTATAGTTCTCACACTACAATTAAATTAAAGGAGAACATAGGCTGTGTAATAGTTAATAAGGCTGCCTTACAGAGCTAGCCTCATGAATTCAAATCCTGTACCTGGTTTCTGTTTGTGGGGCGTTTGAATATTCTCCTCGAGTTTGTGTGGATTTTCCTACTACATTCCTTAACACATTCCTGTTAGGTTAATTGCTGATTTCAAACTGATTCAGCATGGATTTGTGCATGAGTAGGTTCTGTGATTAACTGATGCAGTGTCCAGGGGCCTCATGTATAAATGGTGCATACACACAAAAATGTTGTGTACGCCCATTTCCACGCTCACATTGTGATGTTTAAAAACTAAACTTGGCGTAAAGCCATGCACATTTTCATGCCAACTCAATCCCTGGTGTACGCACGTTCTCCTCTTAGTTTTGCAAACTGGTGGCACTCAGCATCAAAGCAGTGCTTTTGTTCCAGTGTGGTTTCCCTTTCTTTTTTAGATCCACATCCCTGATGCAGCTTTATCAAATACACTGAAATTAACAGCATATTGTTTATTAGTTTAAGGCATCTGATTGTAATTAACTTGTAACAATATAATGGTCCATGGAATGGCCAAACTATTCCAAATACCATAACTGCTTTAGCGTTGTTACTGTTAATGCACCACTCAGAGTATTTATCCCACTATATCTGAGTGTGGAATCACAGCTCTACAGCAGCTGATCGGAAAGAGAATTATCGGTATATAGCATCAAGCACACACTCCCTCAGCCATGTGCACAGTCTATTGAACTGCTCTCATACGACAAATGCTTCAGAGGCTTTCCTGTACTGACCTCGCGGATCAGAAACAGTTTCATCCTAAGAACTATAAAAGCACTCAATCAGTCCATCAAGTGCTGTTTGTAGAACTGTTTGTACTTATAAGTACAGTTACCTCACTGTAAACTTGAGATACAGTTATAATATTGCACAACCTGAGCCACTTTATAAAGAGCGTACTTAAGATGAAATGCAGCAAAATATGTTTATTACATTATACAGATAAAATGTTAACATCATTTAAATAATCTGTGTTGTTAATAATTAAACAAGTGAGGACACTGTGTTGCAGCGCTAGTTAGTTCACAGATTGTTCCTGCCTTGCGCTGTATTCTTGCTGGGACTGGCGCAACACTGGATGGATAGATGGATACAATAATTAAACATGTACTATGAACATATTTCAATGTTCCTTAAAAGTGTTGAAGAACTGGCGTTCTAAGCTTACAGATGGCTTGGCATTTATTAAAGATCTGCTTGTGTGGCAATTGGTTATTTGGAGAAAGAAAAGGAAGGACAGGAATTGGGGGTTAGTACGTTTGAAAGAGACAGTACTGCTGCAATAAATTATTTCATCAAAGGTCGCGCACGGCGGGGAAAGCATATTGCGTGAAGCAGGAACAATCTCTGGACGGGGCGCCAGTTCATTAATCACTGCGCCACCGTGTTCCCATGTTTAATAACATGCTTTAATTACTTTCATCATGAAAATTATACCAAGTATACATCTCAGTATTTAAATTATTCAGAGAGCTGTAATATCATGAATGTAATAGATTCTGTGTCCTGTCGGAGGAAAAGAAAGCCCATTTAAGAAGCACATATTGATTCACACACGTAGAGTACATAGAAGATCAAATACAAAACAAAGCATTTAACGTGCTACTTTAGTTATGATGGTATTTGAGAAACTAGTAAATTAAATGATTTTAAGATGAAGTTTATGATGTTCTACTTTAATGACAAAATAAACTATGTAATTAAAGTGGAAATTTCAGGATTAAAGTTCTGTGCTTTTCTTCCCAATTGTGTGCCTATTTTTTTTTTCTTTTCTCTGTACCCTAATAAGCTTTCATATGAGACTCAGACAGTGGGCTACAACTCACCTTTTCATGGCGACTTTGATATCTGACAACTTTTTTATTTCGGGCACTGTGCGACTTTATGAACTTGAACTTTCAAGTTTCTCCGACACCCTATGTCACTCGATCAACTTCCTTTTGTTGTTTATACGAATGTTTAAACCAAGAAATAGTACGTTTTTCCTTGTCTCCACTTGGTATTCGCTGAAATTCTTTTATTTTCCCTCATGCTTTTGCCATTGCCTTTTCACAGAACACTGAGCTTAAGGGCTATTTATATTGATTTGCATATTCAAAAAGGCATAATTCTGGGAGGAGTTGGGAAGTGGCGGCAGGCACGTGCACATGTTTTACTTTTCATGCTGACCGGGATTTATGTAGTGGAAGAACATGGAAGTTGGCGTACACACAGATTTATGCATCTGGATTTTTTTGTGTGTACGCACATTTCTGTTTTTGTCCGTACGCCATATTTTATTATGAATTCTATGCACGGTTTTACGCATGAGGCCCCAGGACTTTTGCTACCTCCGGAGTAGGCTCCATGTTATCTGACCCTGATTTGGGTTAAGCAGGTTTAAAATGATTTTATGTTGTAATAGATTTAAATGGTCTTGTTCAATTCTTGGGAACACCTGCTAACCACTTTGTTTTTGCCTTGCTGACTTTAGCTTTTCAACTAGAAGAAATCGGCAGCAAGTAGGAAACTGAAAACTTGTAAATGGGAGTTGAGCATCATTCTTGTCTTAAAAGTGTTGCCACTATTACAGTTTTGGTGGATGTGACAAACAGGCATGTCATAAATACCTCCTGACTATGAAGGTTTGTAAATTATTAGTTCCTGCTTTTATTAATAGTTCATCTAGTACAGGAGCACCTGCAAGGCTTAGAGCATTTAGGCAGTGAGAGGAGGAATCACACTCCCTTTCTTCCTCACAGAGAAGAGAACCAAGACCTCTGATTTCACTTCTTTCCCGAACTGGCAGCTCTGCCCCTTCCACTATGAACACTATTTACCAATGATGAACCTGGAGGTTGGCATTCATTTCGGACCCAGCAACTGATGGTGATGGAAACTCCTTAAAACAAGTTATAATTGGCCATACTTGACCTAACATTGCTTTTGGCAGTTCTTTCTTTTGTTTGTTCCTGCCATTAAATGGGGTCACAGCTTGGACCCCCAAAACTTCACATTGTTTGCGGTCGTTCTTTTCACAAACTAAAGATGTGATTACTCAAAAGGAGGCCTAACTTAGAGATTTACATAATGTCAAAAATTAAGTAAATTCCATCTTTTATTTTCATGCAGCTGTTTGCATGATGCCTAGTGGATAATTCAATAAACAGCACATAGGATACAATTCGAAGGTTTCAATGACTCATTGGGCATCATGAACCCTTATAGAAAAATCATTCTGACTTATTGCCGAGATATAAGTGTTTAGGAAGTTGTGAAATTGAACGCAGTGTTGGAAAAATAGTATCCAGAGCCTTTGTCGGGCAACAAAACCATGATGAACAGGGTCACCGTTCATGACACAACTATTGAACAATTAAGTGTAATTTACATCATTGGCCAGGCCATCAAAATCTGGCTCCCTTATCAGATAGCTGCTTGGATATATATTGACAGGACCACAGGGATGAGGGAGTGACTTCTATATTACTGGTTATGACTTGAAAGAGCTGTAAAGAATGCATAACTGAGCAGAATATAAAAACATTTGTATGTGTCTTAATCAAAAACGGATTTTTGCAACAACCTTTCCCAACTCTTATGTCTTCCTTCATATGTTCTCCTATTGCACATTTAATTGCAGTGTCAGAACTATAAATGCTTGTTTCTCCAAATGACTTTCTCTGGTGCAATCATTTGACACATTCTCCCCACAGTTCTGCTTTTTAAAACTTGATAAATCATCTTTCAAACTGTAGAGAAAGATACACAGATTATGAAATGCAAAAAACAAAAAGTCTTTAATGTAACATCCTATTCTAACTGATCCATACTCTCCCATTAGCTGATACAGCTTTGTTGATAAGGCTGGTGCTTGATAATGATTCTGCACAAATAGAAAACAAAAGAAATTTTTGTCTCCTATGAATTATTACTGACCCCCTGTTATGTATTGTGGAAGTTAGACCACTGTGGAATGCTTGACCCTTTTGTAACAGTTAGAGTTTTGAAGGTTAGGAGCACTTAGGGCCACTAGAAGGCCACCAGTGGGGACATCAAAAAGAGTTAATGGTTGAAGCTAAAAAGACCACTCCAAACACAGGTCTATCAACAGGGCTGGATTAAAGCCACCTGATGCCCTAAGCACAGCCTACTAAGGCTCAATAAGTTCAGAAAGTGAAATGAGAAATTAAAATTGAGAAAAAATTTAAGAAAAAAAAAATGATTAAAATGGTTACAAAAATCATTTGATAAATTAAATGTAAGCCAGAGCCAGAAAGTTTTGTTTACACTCGACAGAAGCAAAATCCTTATGCCATGAGATGGAAATCTTCAAACCAAACTTTTAAACTTTAGTTACTCACCATGCAAAAGAAGACATTTTTAACAATGCAGATTAAAATCAAATATGGTATACAAGGAAAATGAAACAAATTGAGTAGGGTGTGGCATTGAAAGGGAATGTTAGCTATGAGGAAAAAAGTCTGTGTTTTCCCCCTTCCTAAACATATGGGCTTATTTTATTTAAACTGGCTAAAGAATGTGGAATTGGGAGGTAGGTCTGGACGGGGCTTCAAATGCAGGGAGAGGAAAGGCTAAGACCTTGAGGAAAAGGCACAGAAGATGAAGATGAGGGATATTTTGGTAGTATTCATAGGTTCTCAACTGTATAAGACACCCCATTCGAAACACAGAGATTGTAAGTGTTATGCAGTTAAGTGCAGTCAGGGACCACTGATAGTTGTTTTTGTTTGTTTATTCCATGCTTAGTTACTTTTACTGCTATTTTTTTCCTGTGTTCATTATTTTAGTTAATAAAGCATCCTGCCTAAAATGCTGTTTCCCCTCTGTGTGCTCTGCCTGGCCCCCCCACCAGGCCACTTGAAGGGCATTGGGGCTCTCCCCCATTAGAGGAAGCGATTGTATTTAAAAAGATGGAATATAGAAGAGTATGCAGGGGCGCGGGAGGAAGACGGTTTGGTCCTTAAATCAGTTACTTTAGTGTTTCATTACAACTATCCATCCATCCATTTTCCAACCCACTATATTCCTAACTACAGGGTCACGGGGGTCTGCTGGAGCCAATCCCAGCCAACACAGGGCACAAGGCAGGAACCAATCCTGGGCAGGGTGCCAACCCACCGCAGGACACACACACAAACACACCCACACACCAAGCACACACTAGGGCCAATTTAGAATCGCCAATCCACCTAACCTGCATGTCTTTGGACTGTGGGAGGAAACCGGAGCGCCCGGAGGAAACCCACACAGACACGGGGAGAACATGCAAACTCCACGCAGGGAGGACCCGGGAAGCGAACCCAGGTCCCCAGATCTCCCAACTGCGAGGCAGCAGCGCTACCCACTGTGCCACCGTGCTGCCTCATTACAACTATCTATTTCAAATACCAATGAACAATAAAACGTAGTAAAAAGTAAAAGTAGAAGTAAAAAAACTTAAATGTAATAAAATGTAACAAAAAGTAAATAAAAAATTAAATTATATTATCATCTCTTAAAAGACAATATTATGAACTACTTTATCTGCTAACTATAAATGTTGCTTTTTTGCATTTTTGTTCACATATTGTTTGGGATATTTTTCTTTTTCGTTTATTGGAGGATGCTTTTTGTTCTTAACTTTTTTTTGTTTGTTTTCTTTTTTTTTTTGACGCTCATTATCAACTCTAACTCTTCTTTTTCTATTGCGATGTAAAATTTGACCTTCTTGAACAGATAATTCGCTTTTCTGCCTTGCCATTTTAACTGACTGCGTTGAAGGGCGAGTTAGCACTGACAGTGTCACAGGGCGGTATGGAGATAGGATGTGCGCATTTGGAGTAATGATTGGGCGAGCGGTGTGGAGGGGAGTGGTCAAGGCTGAATAATGCGGACACAATGGGAAACTTTTTTAATATAACAGAGAGAAAAGTAAATTGACAGAAGGTAGCATGCTACTGCATGTGCTATCTGGTAAACTTCTTAAGTCTTCGGGCCAAGCTCTTTTTGTTTCTCTTATTTGAATCCTTTCCTTATTTTAACTACTGGTTTATCAACCTAAGCTTGTAAGTCAGTACTCAGCAGTTTTTGGTTTAGATGGCCAATGGATTTCTGGTATCGTGATTTATCATTTTGTTTGCATCTGGGTCAACCTAACTGTTTTTTTTTAAACTTGTCAAGTTGCTATGTGGTATTGTATAAAGATTACACACATGCATATTTCTATGAATTATCCTCATGGTAATTCGGTAAGGAAAGATGACTTAATTTTGTATTGAATTCAGAAGTTAGGCCCCCTTTCAACAATAAGGCTGTAGGTGGAATTACATTTCTCATGTAATTTACACATCAGGTCAATGAAATGTTTTACACTTGCTGGTTAACTCTTTGACTTGACAAAAATCCACACTGTGCTCCGGAGCCACCTGAAGTGGTTAGGCAGCAGGTTAGTAATGTTCATTATGAGCCATTTATGGTAAACAACGTCTATAACCTTGAAAAGTGTTGTGTATAAAAATTAAAAGAACTTTTATAAATCATTTTAAAGATTATGTCAACTCAACTCATAATTTTACAATGATTTCTTTGTTGTTTAAACCCATAAACCCTTCTCTAAGTGGACCGCTTGTTCACACTATCTACCATTTGACAACAGATCCTTCTTTGTCCTGCCTGATGTTTTCCTCATCTTCAGGTAGCTCATTTTGTATTCCTTTGACTTAATTTCTGTGATATTGTCAATTAAACATATGATCAAAAAGACCGAAAAGAACAAAATTATCTTAAAAACTAACAGGAAGGCTAATTTTGACACAGGCTTCACAGGCATCATTGCTAAACCACAGAAGGCAACTTAAGGGTCTTCACATTGCTGCTGCATTATTTACATAAGTTAATGTATAAATAATCTAAGGCAATAGATAGAAAAGGCAAACATGGGCTAAAGCAGTTATGAGCTAATACAAATATGGGCTCAAATGAAATATTAGTTAAGACTGCTGCATGGTTCAAAATACAATTTAACACCCAGAACTTCACCAACTCTTATACACGTTAACAATGCATTCTGTCCTAAATGACAGCTAATGAGCATTTTGGTATTTCATTAAGGCCAATGCTTCCCAGTTTGTTTATTAATATATTTTGAAACTGTTTTAATCTGAATTATTTGAAAAATCCAGTATTGCGCATCTTCATTGATATGTAACATTGGGTGAGAATAAAAAAAAGTTTCAAAATGAGCTTTTTTTGTAGTTAACAAAACACATCGTTTGCCAGAAATGTTATTCTTTGTGCTTTTTATGTTTGGCAATGGAATGCTTCAGTATACAGTCCATTTATTCCTCTTTCAAAGGTGTAGATCGTTTGTATGTTCCATTGCATTTGGTCACAATGTACTTTAACGTGTATCAGTGTGGCTGATAAATTGAGGAGCGGCAGACGAGCTCAAGTATCGGAGATAAGACACCCCCTCACCCTGATGCCCAGGCTCTTCTAATAAATATTCCTAACTTGTACTTTTCCTCATTATTGCCATTACACTGTTATTATTATTGAACGGTTATGTAGAGAAAATCTGTGTCTTGTTTTATGTTTATGCCATGAATAAAATTCAGTGTTGATCGGTGACAAGTGACAACAGGTGTCTGCTTTGAGTAACATGACAGGTAAAGAGCAGGGAAACGTTAACTGTATCAGTGACTGAGATTGTGTAAGTGGCTCAGGGTTTCTTTAATTATATTTACATAAATGATGTATTCTGCTGTGCTGCAGTTCGGACGACGTCTTATTTACTGATCTCTCGCCAGCTTTTGATAAGGGGCAGATGTTATTGGCAAAATAAGATGTATTTTTGAAAGTTTGGGTCCAGATGTGCTTATCCAGCTGCTCCTTCTTGTCAGTATTTGAGTAATCTTTACGTCCACCTCTGAATGAATCCGCAAACTTTCTTTGCAAGTTTTTTTTGTCTCGTTAATGCAGAAGTCTCGAGACTCCCACAAGCTGCAGGAGACGCAGTCGATGGCACCGGTTCCATTTGAAAGGGAGTTGTAATTAGTTGTACAGCACACGCTTTTATTCACATTACATTTGGAAATCGACAATACAGATCTGCTACAGATTTGAAAACCACTGAATATTAAGAACGTTTAATGAGTATCTTGAGCATACAGGTATAATGTTAGATGGCCGCGTCGGCTTTGTGAACTCTAACGTGAAACGTCTATCAGCCTTCCTGACATGATAAAGATGAATGAGAATAGAAGATGGATTATTACCATACGCATGCTGATTTATGCCAAATCAATTTGACGGAGATTCTACGTGGACATGATTCTACACCAAGGAACGAAGTGTCCTGCGTTAAAGTATTTATTAACTTATAAATAAGTATTATATAACTATGTTATAAATGTACTTATTTTAGTTAGGCGGTACTCCATGAGCGAGTGCGACCGCACGGCCCGTCCTCAGGTTGGAACACCGCGCAATGAAGAAGGGCCACTTCTTTTACTTCTGAGCCAAGGAAGATCCGCAACCGCCTGAGGTACCAAATCGGCTTCTGACTTCAATGTCACTGACGTCATGGCTCTTACGCTACTCATGATCACGTGACGGGCGCGTTTTAAAAAAAAAACCCTCGAACATCTGCGCTTACAAAGCTCGACTTGGTGCCAACTGGTAAGCATCGAGTAGCTCATCAGTATCTGATAGTTTTGCGTGGTAATAGAAGACGCCTTTGGGAAGAAAGCGGTGGCTTTTCCTGATTTACAGGATTTTGTTACAAGCAGTGAGGTAACGCTTTTATCTTTAATATTCTTAGTTTAGGAATTCTTCTTTGAAAAAGTGACTTTTATTTAAACAGTTCAGTATGTGCAGGTAAACGGAACCCAACGGGAGTCATCGTTAACTTTGCTGGTGGTTACCGTTTTGGTTAACTTGCATGCGCTAAATGGCATACAGCAGCGCAAAAGAGACAACTGTAAACGTTAGCCGTGCCCGGTCGTTTGAAGAGTTGGTGCTCAGCTTCTTAAGTGGAAGTACTTAATACTAATGTGGTTTTTCCTGTAATCGTTTTAAAGCCGGGCCCTAATTCAGTGGTTGTCATCTAACCCGCCTATTCCTGAACTGCGGGGTGCAGTTGGAGCCTATACCCAACTAGCACAGTGGTTACAGATTTTTGATGTTGTTGTTTCATTACCTTTAATGCTCGTTTTTACTATCCATCCATCCAACCCGCCATATCCTAACTACAGGGTCAAGGGGGTCTGCTGGGGCTAATCCCAGCCAACACAGGGCGCAAGGCAGGAAACAAACACACTAGGGACAATTTAGGATCGCCAATCCACCTGACTGTGGGAGGAAACCCACGCAGATACAGGGAGAACATGCAAACTCCACACAGGGAGGACCCGGGAAGCGAACCCAGGTCTCCTTACTGCAGGGCAGCAGCGCTACCACTGTGCTACCGTGCCACCCCCGTTTTTACTAGTTACCATTTTTTTCAGAGATGTAAATTACTGAGAGTTGCACACGAGGCTGACAATTGACACTTATTCGCAGCTCCATATTCAATTCCAGCCAGCTAATTCTGACAGTTTGTGTAAACTTTGTCAAGCTGGAGTTGAGCTTTTTCTGGCCCAAAGTGGGTACCTGGGTCAAAAGGACTGGCAAAGTTCATGCACTTACATATCTAATGAATATTTACTGTGAAATTTAAAGGGTACTGTAAAGGGTTAAAAAAGTTGGGCCACCTCAATTTTCACACTTTTATAAAAAGACAGATGCCTTTATTAAGTTTCAGTTGAGTTATAAATCATGAAAATATTAACCTAAAACTAAAGTGCCGTTTGTGAAAAAATGCAGAATACTTTGAGTTAAGTCGTTGCATTTAAAAAAACAAAAAACAAACCTAATTTGCATTGCATCGTTCTTTTTCAAAACTGTGACAACTGGGGTGGCCCAACGTTTTTTAACCCTTTACAGTACCCTTTAAATTTCACAGTAAATATCATTCATTAGATATGTAAGTGTGCGGTGGGTTGGCACCCTGCCCGGGACTGGTTCCTGCCTTGTGCCCTGTGTTGGCATGGATTGGCTCCAGCAGACCTCTGTGACCCTGTGTTCGGATTCAGCGGGTTGGATAATGGATGGCTGGATGGATATGTAAGTGCACCAACTTTGTCAGTCCTCTTGACCCAGGTACCCACTTCGGGCAAGAAAAAACTCAACTGAAAATTAACAAAGTTTGCACAAAGTGTCAATATTAGCTGGCTAGAGTTGAACATGGAGCTTCAAATAGGTAGCCATCTTCAGCCTCATGAGTTACACTTATAAAAAGTTGATAAATATTTGTATTTTTATTTACAACGCTTTAAAAATGCATTGCTCTGTTTTGTCATTTTCTTTTTAATTTCTTCTTTGGCATTTGTTTTGTTCCATCCAACTCCAGCAAATAATTACTACTGTCACAGAGAAGAACTCAAAATGCACTTTTACTCTTTTACGAACTTGAGATACCAACAATTGCTTTTTTCACAAGACAATACTCAAAACATATGTTTATGTAAATCATGGTATTAACATTGCTGCATGAGAAGGGGAAACTACATAACAGCATTTACAATTGTACCCCAATACTTACAGTTAATATTGAGCAGAGCAGACAAAAAGGACACTTAACGCGAAAGGGCAACCATTTTTGTCTTACCCTCATGTGTGATTATTAGTAAAATAATAGCCTAAATACACAAGAACATTAAAAAAGAACGAAGTGTGGCCGTGTTCTCAATTGTTTCCAAAATTCTGCAGCTACTTGCAAGGTTCAAATGCCATGCACATACAAAAAAAAAAAAAAAAAAACAAACAAACAGTCCAAGTGTTTTTTCATTTTAAAGGTGCAAGTGAAATTCAAAACAAAAACTGTTCAGAAAACATGACAAGAAAAATTCATAAAGTATACAAAAACTTGCATATGTTTCAGAATTAGTTATCTTACATTTCCTTAAGTTACCATATTTCTTATATTTGTATTCCTTATTCGTTCCACTGTAGTGTGAAATACACTTGCATTGAGAAACTTTTTCGTGGTAAATTAGATCAGTCCATCTAACTTGAAATAAGACTGAATGAAAGACACTCTTTAGAAACACTTCTATTTGTAACTGGATGTGGAAAAGGCAATGGACTATATTAACGCCTGATTTAAAGTGTCTTTTTTATATGGAGTAATTGTCATTTGAAGACTAATAGTCTGTTTTACAGCTTTAGGCATTCTGAAAAGGGGGAATTAATATAATATTACAAAATTGCTAGTCACTTTTGCCAAATGTCATTTGCCTGAAGAAGCTTGAACTCTGTCCTTTTTTCCTTACAGTTTCAGAAAAATTGAACAGCATATAATGGATGGAAAAATATTCATGGCACTGGTCCTGTTTTTCATGGCCATTTTTCTTCAGGCTGAAAGTAAGCTTTGTAAACCGCCAGCCAATGAAAATGGATATCAGAAGTTTTTAAGACAACATTATGACAATCCAAAGACTTCCAATAACAATTACTGCAATGCGATGATGGAGATGAGGTGCATGACCAACCTTGATCCTCCTGCTGTGAACAAATGCAAGGAAAAAAACACATTTATTCATAGTACAAAAAATCAGATCATAGCTGTGTGTGATAAAGCAGGGGTACCTCTTGGTGGCAATCTGCGAAGGAGCACAAAACCCTTCAGTGTCTCTACCTGTAAAATTCATGGGGATCCTAATGTGCACCCTTGTAAGTACAGAGGAGGCGGGAGAGATATGAGACAAATTGTGATTGCATGTGAAAACAGATTACCTGTGCATCTTGATGAAACTCAGATTCCTTAGATGCACTTACCAGTATAAACGTCTTTCTAGCTTGCAGTCCTGTGTTTCTTCACTATCAAACAAATCGACTCAATCTGCAATCTTTTTTTTTTTTTTTTTTTTAAGAACAGCAATATGTGATATGATTGAATGGCTTCCTCTCCTGAAATATTTTCAAAATAAAAATGCAATGCAAGCTGAAAGAAACCTGTTCTCTTTTTAATAACAAAAATTATTATTAAATTGTATCAACTTTGGTCTTTTGCAGTTCACTGTAGGTCATCTGTGAGGTGTGAGATGATGTGTGTGGAGTTTGCAGTTTTTCCTGTGCATTGTACTGCATGTGTGGGTTTTCTTCTACAAACAAAATGTTTGATTAGCAACACTAATTTAGCCTGGTGCATCCCATGTTTGATGTGTATGTCCTTTAGTGATGTGAAATGCAGCCTTGCCGTCAGGAATGCTGTGATAACCCTGGGCATAAAATATTAAGCCATTCATTTTTTTTTTACAGTATTAAGAGTATCATTGAAGATTCAAGAATTCCAATTGAACCAACTATCTGCCTGATTTCATATTTGTGAATGACTTAGCAGAAAGTCAAGTCAAGTCAAGTTGGGGAGCATGCACTGGTACAGTGCATTGCCGCACCCACTACATGACGAAAGAACTCGGGATCCTGGTTTGCAACCCCCCAGGCAGACAAGCGGTGCAGTCCCACCCTGCAGAAATGATCCTCTATCTGCCGCAGCCAGGTGGCCTGATCCAGCCACTCGGGTCCCCAACAATGAGGATCTTCTGAGCTGGATCACCCTCGGGAAAATGCGCCACACGGCCGTAGTGCCGTAACTGATGCTCCCTCACAATGCAGGTAATGTGCCTCATTCGGGACTCCATGAGCAACTGCTCATTCGACACAAAGTCAAACCAACGGTACCCAAGGATTTTCCGGAGAGACATAGTACCAAAGGAGTCCAGTCTTCGTCTCAGGTCACTAGATAGCGTCCATGTCTTGCAACCATATAGCAAGAAAGGAAACACCAGGACTCTAAAGACTTGGACCTTCGTCCTTTTGCATAGATATCAGGAGCGCCACACATGCCTTTCCAGCGACCTCATGACCCCCCATGCTCTCCCAGTCTATCTACTGACTTCATAGGAAGAGTCACCAGAGACATTGTTGAATAAGAATAAAGAAAACCTCCATTTTGTATTTTGAGTAGGGCACAGCAAAAATCTAACAGTGTGTACTTGACATTTAGCATGCACAGCAGTTGTTTATTTGTGTGAGCAGTTCAAAAGAATCTGACTTTGCAAGACATATGTATTTTTCGCAACTTGTTCTTCCTGTATAAAGAAGAAGTTTATCTCTGTATCCTGTAGCTGCCGTATAAAATTAGTTTTAGGCTATCGCATCCATCCTCTGGACTTCTGCAAAAGTGTGAAGCTTTGCACGCAACCAGCTGATATATAAGAGCTGAAACATGTACTGGGGGGGGGCATTGCAATGCTACTGACACTCCAGTCTAGGTATGCAATAAATAAGAAAAAATAAAAGAAAGCTTTTTGAACATTCTCTTCTGGTGTGAGACCTTGACTCCTTCCATAATCACGGGTTAGTGATTCTCTTCTTCCACAACATGAATGTCACTGCCAAGGTAAGTAAACCTCTCGACAAGGTTGACACTCTCTCCGCAAAAACAGACACACTGCTGATGGTTGTGCCCAAGAGGTCATTAATGGCCTGGATCTTGGTTTTTATCCAGGACACTTGCAAGCCCAGACACTCAGACTCCTCGCTCAGTCTCTTGAGCACCCCGATCAGAGCCTTCATTGACTCCGCGAAGATCACAGCATCGTCAGCAAAGTCAAGATCCGTGAATCTTTCTTCACCAACAGATGCCCCACAGCTGCTGGACCCCACAACCTTGCCCAACACCCAGTCTATACAAGCATTGAACAGAGTAGGAGCAAGAACACACCACTGACGAACCCCAGAATCAAACGCAGAGGTCCTGCCTCCACTCTGCACAGCACTCAAAGTGTTCAGGCCGGCCATGATATCCAGCAACCTCGAGGAGATCCCGTGAACCCTCAGGATGTCCCACAGGGCAGCTCGATCAACTGCTCAACACTTTGTGAAAATCGATGAAGGCTGCAAAGAAACTCTGCCGATATTCGTGTTTGTGCTCCATGAGAACCCTCAGTGCCAGGATGCAATCGATGGTAGACTTCTTAGGCATAAAACCAGACTGTTCCGGTCGCTGGTAGGTGAACAAGTGATCACGGATCATATTGAGGACGACCCTAGGAAGGACCTTACCCGGTGCCGAGAGCAGTATTATCCCCCTGTAGTTGCTGCAATCCAGGCGATCACCCTTCCCTTTCCAGATAGGGACGACAAGTCCCGTTTTCCTGTCAGTTGGCATGATGCCAGTCTCCCAAATGGAAGCAAAGATTGCTTGCAATGCCAGGAGGACAGACTTACCACCAGCCTGGAGAAGTTCTCTCCGGATCCCTGCAGCCTTTCCCCCCATCAGCTGGTTTATCACCTGTGCAATCTCAGTGAGATTGGGTGGTTCACAGCTAATTGGAGGATCAGCCTCAAGGACCGTGGACCCAGAGATATCCAACATGCTAGTCGGAGGATCAGCTTTGAATAACTGCTCAAAGTAGCCAACCCAGCGGGTCACAACTGCTGTGTCATCTGTAAGGACCGTTCCATCAGCCGCCCTGACTGTGACTCTCCTGTAAGCAGGGCGTGGGTTGCTAGACCGCAGATGGTGTGTCACTTGCTCACAGATTCCTCTAACAAATGCCTCTTTATTTGCCCTCAGAGCCCTCGCAGCCGTCCTTCTCAGTTCCCGGTACAGACCAGAGTTGCCATTGAGCTGTGCGCTGCGATCCTCTCAATGATATCCTGGGTGCCCTGCGAGAAGAAACATCTCCTTCTGGGAACACCGGCGACACCAACACAACCCTCAGCAACCTTTAGGGTCTTGTCACGGAAAGTCTCCCACATCACATTAGGATCGGCAATCGCACCCAAATATGAAAGTTCCTCACACAAATAAACTGTGTACAGTTACTCGTTTCCCTTCTACAAAATAAAGGGTTTATTTCCATTGACCCATATGTATTATTGAAAGAAACTGATGCATACAAAAGAATAAAGGAAAATATGAGGATGTTTGTGCAAAAATAACTGAGCCATAATGTCCATCAGCTTAGTTAAAAAAGCAAAACAGTGTGTGTGTGTGTGAGATGTATGGTTGTTTTTCTTTTCATTTTTCTTTTTTTTTTGCTTAAACTAATTTCTGGTCCCCTCACTTCAGGGACTGTGGGGAGATTGAAGTGAAGTCTACCTCTACAGTATCATGCACAAGGCAGGAACCAACTTATAAATTTCTCAAACCATTATGTTCAATTCAGTTACTCTCTGTGTGCAGTCAATATGAATGATATCCATCCATCCATCCATTGTCTCCCGCTTATCCGAGGTCGGGTCGCGGGGGCAGCAGCTTGAGCAGAGATGCCCAGACTTCCCTCTCCCCGGCCACTTCTTCTAGCTCTTCCGGGAGAATCCCAAGGCGTTCCCAGGCCAGTCGAGAGACATAGTCCCTCCAGCGTGTCCTGGGTCTTCCCCGGGGCCTCCTCCCGGTTGGACGTGCCTGGAACACCTCACCAGGGAGGCGTCCAGGAGGCATCCTGATCAGATGCCCGAGCCACCTCATCTGACTCCTCTCGATGTGGAGGAGCAGCGGCTCTACTCTGAGCCCCTCCCGGATGACTGAGCTTCTCACCCTATCTTTAAGGGAAAGCCCAGACACCCTGCGGAGGAAACTCATTTCAGCCGCTTGTATTCACAATCTCGTTCTTTCGGTCACTACCCATAGCTCATGACCATAGGTGAGGGTAGGAACATAGATCGACTGGTAAATTGAGAGCTTCGCCTTGCGGCTCAGCTCCTTTTTCACCACGACAGACCGATGCAACGCCCGCATTACTGCGGATGCCGCACCGATCCGCCTGTCGATCTCACGCTCCATTCTTCCCTCACTCGTGAACAAGACCCCGAGATACTTGAACTCCTCCACTTGGGGCAGGATCTCGCTACCAACCCTGAGAGGGCACTCCACCCTTTTCCGGTTGAGGACCATGGTCTCGGATTTGGAGGTGCTGATTCTCATCCCAGCCGCTTCACACTCGGCTGCGAACCGATCCAGAGAGAGCTGAAGATCACGGCCTGATGAAGCAAACAGGACAACATCATCTGCAAAAAGCAGTGACCCAATCATGAGCCCACCAAACCGGACCCCCTCAACACCCTGGCTGCGCCTAGAAATTATGTCCATAAAAGTTATGAACAGAATCGGTGACAAAGGGCAGCCCTGGCGGAGTCCAACTCTCACTGGAAACGGGTTCGACTTACTGCCGGCAATGCGGACCAAGCTCTGGCACTGATCGTACAGGGACTGAACACCCCTTATCAGGGGGGCCGGTACCCCATACTCTCGGAGTACCCCCCACAGGATTCCCCGAGGGACACGGTCGAATGCCTTTTCTAAGTCCACAAAACACATGTAGACTGGTTGGGCAAACTCCCATGCACCCTCCAGGACCCTGCTAAGGGTATAGAGCTGGTCCACTGTTCCGCGACCAGGACGAAAACCACACTGTTCCTCCTGAATCCGAGGCTCGACTATCCGACGGACCCTCCTCTCCAGGACCCCTGAATAGACTTTTCCAGGGAGGCTGAGGAGTGTGATCCCTCTGTAGTTGGAACACACCCTCCGATCCCCCTTCTTAAAGAGGGGGATCACCACCCCGGTCTGCCAATCCAGAGGCACTGTCCCTGATGTCCATGCGATGTTGCAGAGGCGTGTCAGCCAAGACAGTCCTACAACATCCAGAGCCTTGAGGAACTCCGGGCGTATCTCATCCACCCCCCGGGGCCCTGCCACCAAGGAGTTTTTTTGACCACCTCGGTGACCTCAGTCCCAGAGATGGGGGAGCCCACCTCTGAGTCCCCAGGCTCTGCTTCCTCATTGGAAGGCATGTTAATAGGATTGAGGAGGTCTTCGAAGTATTCCCCCCACAGACCCACAACGTCCCGAGTCGAGGTCAGCAGCGCACCATCCCCACCATATACAGTGTTGACACTGCACTGCTTCCCCTTCCTGAGACGCCGGATGGTGGACCAGAATCTCCTCGAAGCCGTCCGAAAGTCATTCTCCATGGCCTCCCCAAACTCCTCCCACGCCCGAGTTTTTGCCTCAGCAACCACCAAAGCCGCATTCCGCTTGGCCTGCCGGTACCTATCAGCTGCCTCCGGGGTCCCCACAGGACAAAAGGGTCCTGTAGGACTCCTTCTTCAGCTTGATGGCATCCCTTCACCGCCGGTGTCCACCAGCGGGTTCGGGGATTGCCGCCACGACAGGCACCGACCACCTTACGGCCACAGCTCTGGTCAGCTGCCTCAACAATAGAGGCACGGAACATGGCCCATTCGGACTCAATGTCCCCCCACCTCCCTCGGGATGTGGTCGAAGTTCTGCCGGAGGTGGGAGTTGAAGCTACTTCTGACAGGGGGCTCTGCCAGACGTTCCCAGCAGACCCTCACAACACGTTTGGGCCTACCACGCCTGACCGGCATCCTCCCCCACCATCGAAGCCAACTCACCACCAGGTGGTGATCAGTTGACAGCTCCGCCCCTCTCTTCACCCGAGTGTCCAAGACATGTGGCCGCAAGTCAGACGACACGACCACAAAGTCGATCATCGAACTCAGGCCTAGGGTGTCCTGGTGCCAAGTGCACATATGAACACCCCTATGCTTGAACATGGTGTTCGTTATGGACAATCCGTGACGAGCACAGAAGTCCAATAACAAAACACCGCTCGGGTTCAGATCAGGGGGGCCATTCCTCCCAATCACGCCCTTCCAGGTCTCACTGTCATTGCCCACGTGAGCATTGAAGTCTCCCAGCAGAACGAGGGAGTCCCCAGAAGGTATGCCCTCTAGCACCCCCTCCAGGGACTCCAAAAAGGGTGGGTACTCCGAACTGCTGTTCGGTGCATACGCACAAACAACAGTTAGGACCCGTCCCCCCACCCGAAGGCGAAGGGAGGCTACCCTCTCGTCCACCAGGGTAAACCCCAATGTACAGGCTCCAAGTTGGGGGGCAATAAGTATACCCACACCTGCTCGGCGCCTCTCACCGGGGGCAACTCCAGAGTGGTAGAGAGTCCAGCCCCTCTCAAGGAGATTGGTTCCAGAGTCCAAGCTGTGCGTCGAGGTGAGCCCGACTATATCTAGCCGGAACCTCTCAACTTCGCACACTAGCTCAGGCTCCTTCCCCTTCAGAGAGGTGACATTCCACGTCCCAAGAGCCAGTTTCTGTAGCCGAGGATCAGACCGCCAAGGTCCCCGCCTTCGGCCACCACCCAACTCACACTGCACCCGACCTCCTTGGCCCCTCCCATAGGTGGTGAGCCCATGGGAAGAATATGAATGATATGCATTCCAAAATGGAGTTGCTGCATTTCGTTTTGGATTAATAATTAATAATAATTTTTTGCATTTATATAGCGCTTTTCTCACTACTCAAAGCGCTCAGCAATTGCAGGTTAAGGGCCTTGCTCAAGGGCCAAACAGAGCAGACTCCCTATTGGCATTTACAGGATTCAAACCGGCAACCTTCCGATTGTCAGTGCAGATCCCTAACCTCAGAGCCACCACTCGAATTTGACAGATTGTATGTCTTTCACATTTGACTGCATGTGTTTCAACATATATAGTAGTAAAAGCCTTTCAGTGTAAATTACAAAGTTTTCACTGTAAAGTGTATGCATTTCAGTATTTAATTTGTGTCACTACACAATGTATACAGTATATTGTAGTATACGATGCATACAGTTCAATTTAGAGTGTATATGCTGTTAAGAATGACATTTCTCCCTAAATGACACCTCATAGATAAGTGCTTGTCAACATTGGCAACAACATGTCCAGCTTAAAGTTCCTAAAGGATGTGCCCTTGGCATTTGGTTTTCTTTTCTGTATCTATTTGCTTCCCCATGCTTTAGGCATTGCTATCTTTTTTTTCATATTCAGTGTAGAGTTTTCATGTTCTCCTTGTGTCCATGTGGTCTTCTCTACAGATACTGCGGTTTTCCACCTACTCTTCAAAATGCATGCATTAAGCTAATTAAAAATGGCAAACTAGCCACAGTATATGTTAGTGGGCTCAATGATGAAATGACACTTTATCAAGGTCTATTTCCTGCCTTGCACTCTGTTCTGGTGGATAAGTTCCCACCTCGATGTCCCTAAATTGGATTTAGGTAGTTTGTAAATGGTATGATATTATATGCTTTAATAGTGCAGAAGTATGTGGTGCTTGCAAGTGGTGATCCATTGGATTTTTGCTCATGTCATTGCTCTTTTAGGTTACTTGGTGTTTTAAGAAGGATGGCTTGATTCACCACAGTAGTTAGAGATCGTGCAACTGTGGCAGGCTCACTGTTTTTATAGGCTCGCCTACAGCTGGTGCTGAAGCTGCTTATCTGAATGATGGAGTGCCTGCTCATACTGCTGCTGATGCAGCGCTGATATCATTCCCGACTGATGTAAGAGTCACTGCCTTTATTATTTTATAGTCAGATATTTTCTCTAATGTAAAGGGTGATTTTCCAAAAAAAGATACTGGCTTAAAACTAGACTACAAAAATACCAAGCTCATCTTAGGTGTAAAAGCCTAGATTGAAGAAATAATTTATTTTACATTATTACAACTGATGACACAATTATTCCTTAAAGTATGGAACCTTTTGAATCATTTTTAAAATTCTTTTTTCCTAATTGACTTATAAATAGCATAAAAAAAACAAACTTTTGTTTCATTTTTCCACCTTTGTGACATCTCTCACCTCCTCCCATTTCTGTTTTCTCTTGGAATTGAGAAGCATCTTCAAGTTCTCATCACAGAGACTGCTTTCAGTAACTCCTCCTTATCCCCAATTGTCTCACCTCTCACCAGTATCTTCACTTACACTTATAGCTGTGGGCCAGTAAGGACAGTTCTGTTCAGTTCAGTCAGAGTTGGACTCCCTCTAGTTCTATGAACTTATGTGGTTTTACATCAGGCTACATCAATAACCTCACATATCATTACACTCCGGGCAGCCTAGCCCACTTAACTGATGTCAGCAATCTTGTTGGGGCCACAGCTCAGCCCATGGGGTGGTACAGCCTTTTGTTCTGCAGGGCCAACATATTGCAATGACCTCCCCAAATCTGTTACATTTGATGACTCTATTCAATTCAGTCAAAGGTATTTATTTTAACATATATTAATATTTTTACCATTTCCTATTTTGTTCTATTTGGTGTTTTAGATTTTGTAGATAGTACCAGCATGTCATATTTGTGCAAACCCAATGAGTCCATTCCTGTAAGAAAAAAAAACAAATTACAGGAGCAAAGTCAGTGGGCTCAGAATCACAAACACGTACTGACGCAACCTCTTGTGGGAGCAGTTTGTCCAACTGCAAATCGACTTCTTCAGCAGACCACACGTCTCAAGGCCATGAAAGTCAAGGACTGTGTTGAAGACCATGTCAGTGTATTTTTTTAATTCAGCGGCTTCCCCCCTCACCAGGGGTCAGAGTTAGAAACTTGTGTATGCACAAAAAGAAGCCAAAAATGTGCCTACACAACTTACAACGTAAAGTTGGGATTTATATAAGAAAACATGATGGAAAAACCTGTTTATATTTACAACAACTCTCACCCATAGGTAATGAACATTTTAGAGAATGTCTTAATCAAATAGGGAAATGCAGCCAAACAGCTAAATGACAACTCACACATATAATAATCCATATCACTGAGCTGTTATTATAATCTATGTTGATGTGACAAACATACTTAAGCTCAAAGTGATAAATATAATGTACAGACTCTATTTCAGTTCCCTTTGTAGAGGGTCAATGCTGTGTATTTGCACTGAATAACTTTTTTGCCTTTTGGTCAGTTTATATAGCCTGTTGTCAGTTCTCAAGGAAGTGGCTAACAGATCAGAAAATATCACAGAAAACCTTCACTCGATCATACCTGCCATGCTGGAAACCATTAACTGACTGACAAGACTCTACTTTCAGTGTCTGTACGGTGTGGGTGTACATACTATACATAAAACATAACATGTTTTTACCAACATATAAAATTGCCATTTGGGAGTAGTGTCCAGTTTTCCTAACATAACTGGAGCAATTTACCACACTCATTTTGCAGTAGCGGCTCCTACCGAGCATGGTTTCCATATTGTAATCTGAGTGCAATGCTGCTTTTGTTAACCATAATCAGTGACATTCCATTAAAGCACGAGTCACTTGTGATGCCGAGAAGAAACATTGCGAAGCAGTGGCCTGGTTCAACCTGACATTCATTTATGTTTAGGTAAAGAAGCTTTGGCAGACAACTTACTAATGGAAACGTGGTGGCTGGCTTATTGGTAAGGTAACTGGCTGAACCATCAGGGTTTCTTATGGTCTATATTATTCTTTATAACAGCAAAGTAGTTATGAAGCATCTTAAACTTACTTCCAGCTAAGAGTAAGAGTTCACACTTGAGAATGTTCAATGTCTTGATTTTATGGCCACCCCAAGCCACAATATAGGATTCATGAAGGCATTTTGTTGTTTCCCTGGAAATCCTGATGCTGCTTTGTAGTTTTCCAATGCATACACTAAGGCTTCACACAAAGTTAATAATAATAATAATAATAATCAAAGAAGTAGCAGTAGGGCGGCATGGTGGCACAGTGGTAGCATTGCTGCCTCGCAGTTAGGAGACCTGGGTTCGCTTCCCGGGTCCTCCCTGCGTGGAGTTTGCATGTTCTCCCCGTGTCTGTGTGGGTTTCCTCCGGGCGCTCCGGTTTCCTCCCACGGTCCAAAGACATGCAGGTTAGGTGGATTGGTGATTCTAAATTGGCCCTAGTGTGTGCTTGGTGTGTGGGTGTGTTTGTGTGTGTCCTGCGGTGGGTCGGCACCCTGCCCAGGATTGGTTCCTGCCTTGTGCCCTGTGTTGGCTGGGATTGGCTCCAGCAGACCCCCGTGACCCTGTGTTCGGATTCAGCGGGTTGGTAAATGGATGGATGGATGGAAGTAGTAGTAGTAAGAGGAGGAGGAGAAGAAGAAGAAGTAAACCATAATAAGGTAGGATATTGTGGTAAATTGCCCATAATAGTTGTTACTTTGCAACAACATCAAGAATAAAACTGTAACAAGCACCAAGATAGAAAGACAGAGATTTACACACCAATTGAAAGTTAAGCCTGATAACAGGCACATTTATTTTACAGTGAATGATCCACAGTCCTTCTTTCAGAAGAATCCCCTTCCCACTGTTATGGTCATGGGAAACACCCTATAAAGTAACAGTAATGCTGAAATTAGCCACAGCTATTCCAGAACTGTTTCTGAAGTCATAGTTACTCCTCCAGTGTTCCTAGTCATCTTCCAGAGTCACATGACATGATCTTCTCTGTGATCCCACGTTCTCTTCTATAAGGATGTATTTCTCTAATGCCTCGGGAATCTCCACCTTCCACCTTGAACATTCCCAGGTTTATAAAGTGTAATGTGATTGTTCCAGGAGTTTGTGGAATACAAAGTTCAGTGTACCTGTACAACATTTCACTGTCAATCACCCACCCTGTACCTCCTATCTTTAGGATAATATCCTGGCTGCTACAGTACAGTTTGCATCCACATCTGTATGTTGATACTGTGGCTTCACTTGTGATTCACATATGCATGCTATAACCATACTTGACACACTGATCTTTATATGTGTGTCGATTTTCATTAATGTAGCTTGCTTAAACATTATGTCATGTGGAATGGAGGGGATTTGTATAAATCTATGTATTACCTCAAGTGTTGTAAGGGCGTTCAAAGTTCAGTACGAAATTCAAGAAATGGTTTGTTGTGATATGTCCAAAAAAACTTTGTTACCATCTCTTTAATTTTGTCTGACAGCATATAGCTTCTCTATGTAGATAGAGTGATTGTGTTATTTTGAATATTATTTCTTCTCTGTCCACTCAATATCATTTTACGAGTTCATTGTTGTTCAGCCTTTCCCAGGATGTGAGTGCGGATCTCTGCCTGAATGCCATCTTCTGGCAAGTCCTAGTGAGTTAGAAAAGTGCATGAGCTGTCCTAAATCCTGGTGAAGTTAGGAGTAATTTCCTAAATTAGGAAATTGATAAAATGCTTTTACTCCTATTCTTATGAGTGGGACAAAATTTGTATCACTCATGAGATTTTTGAGCCAGTTAGTATCATTTTCCTACTATAAGACACTTGATAAATACAGACACAGGTATGTTCAGCTAAATATCTGCACAGCACCAGTAGTCTAAGTGAGTGTAGAAAAACTAGATGTCAACTTAGAAACAGAAACAGAAATTAGTGGTAATGGCAAACCATTCATGGGAGAATTAAGGCAGGATCTCCTACCAGATAACCAGGCCAGGGCATGATTCTGTATATAACATAACATTCTCAAACCCGGTTAATCCAATTCAGAGCCACAGGAGGCTAAAGATTATCCAGGCAGCATGCACAGAAAGTTTGTAAATAGTCATGGATATATAAATATCACATAACATTCAGACCCACTTAATCCAGGGCTGTCCCAGTCATGGCAGCATTGGGTGCACATCAGGAATTATTCCAGCAAATGGCATCAGTGTATCACAGGGCCCGTTCACATACACAAGGGCACTTTGGAATAGCCAGTTAATCTAAGACATACATATCTTTGGGGGCAAGAGAAGAAAAACGTGTAATGCTCCTGGTGTACTTGGGTAACCTGGAAAGCGTCCTGATTCACATAAAGAACAATTAATGCTGATATATGATTTACTAAAAAAAGATTTATAAACTCACACAAACTACTTTGAACACTGCACCCTAAAAAGATTACACATTCAACACAATAGTCTTATGAAAAAATAATGTATTGAAGGTAACAAATTCAATATTCTTGCAGATCAAAAAATTAACACTTACCCATCCCATAACAAATGCATGTGGTGAGCTACTGGGGGTGGTACCCAGCCGGGACGTCTGGAAGGACCGGAAGAGGGATTACGCCTCCTCCGGACCTCGAGGGGGCAGCTGCCCTGGTTGGTATTGGGACCACGGGAAAGGAGCATGGAAGCTCAACCCTATAGGGGCCTGTGGTCACTGCCACAGGGCGCCCGAATACCTAGAGGACCCTGGTTGTCAGCACTTCCGCCACACCAGGGAGTGCTGGCAGAAGTTCATCGGGAGGCACCTGGAGCACGTCCAGGTGAAGATAAAAGGGGCCGCCTCCCTCCATTCGATAGCTGGAGTCGGGTGGAAGTGGACATAAGTTGGAGGAGAGGAGTGGAGGCGGTGAAGAGAAGCATTGTAAAAGGACTGGACTGAGGGTGCTTGGTGCAGGGGCACTGGGTTGTGTGTGCACTTGTATATAGAATTATGTATAATAAACGTGTGTTGGGTGAAAAAACATCGGTGTCTGTCTGTCTGTCTGTGTCCGGGCTGTTCCCCACATGCAGTATACACTAAAGCATGAAAAACAGAAATAGCAATAAGAAGGAAATGAGAAACACACAGTCCTTATCTTCAATGAATTGGAAGTGTTCCAATGTAGCAAGTCTCCAGCAAAAGATTAAAGTTATTTGCCTACTAGAGGGTCCAACCCAGGTGTTCACAAGAGAAGTGTTCAAAGAGCTACTCTTTTAAAAAGAATAAAAAAGTCCTATTCTCTAACTTTCCGTGTCGTTTAATGCACTTAAATTTCTTCCGGACCACTTTTATTCTTGGGATGGATTTTCATATAACTCTGCTCCTCACTGACTTCCTGACTTTATCCTTTTTTTTTGCTGCCATCCACCTCCCTGTGATTTGTTTTTCCATCAATCAGCCCACCTTGGAGATCCTGTCCCAAATCATGATCGGTCATTCCCTTAAAGGAATACGTAGTCAAATCCATCAATGCATATTATACATATTAAAAAAAAAAGGGAAATACATACAAACACATCAATCAAACAAACCTCATTAGCGAGACTGCTACAAACCACACAGACATAGGAATATCATTCAAACTCCACAGAGACAGTGATTCAAACCCAGGTTGACGGAGCCATTAGGCAGCCATGTTAACCACTGCACCAGAATACCACCTACAATTGATTATTTTTGATCTTTTTTTTCCAAGAGTGGCATTTGGCACAGTGGACATAGGGTCCTGGATTCAAATTCTGGCCTGTTACACTAGATTATCTTATATCTTACTGATTTTTGAAAAACAGATAGATAGATAGATAGATAGATAGATAGATAGATAGATAGATAGATAGATAGATAGATAGATAGATAGATAGATAGATAGATAGATAGATAGATAGATAGATAGATCACGAGACTCAAAAATGTTTGGGGATGGCCACCCCGTATACTGAAAAATGCAGCAAAAAAAAAACAACACACATGGTTACAACAGAGTTCAAAACAGAGCTGAATACAGAAGAGAAAACAAACGCCACCCCCTCCCACCCCCCTTTGCTAAGACCTATCAAGTTGGGCAGCCTAAACCGAGAGGCTGTGAACACGCAAAAAACATCAGTGTTGGCCTGGCAAGAGCCTCGACAATAAAAGAGAAAACTTATAAGCCAGGAATTACCTCGAGATGCAGGGATTTGACTCTTTATTCACAGCCATCCATTCTTAAGCAGCATTGTCGGTGACAAGAGTAACCTCATGGCCCAGGAGGTAGTAGCTCAGTTGTGTTATTGCCCATTTGATCACTAACACCTCCCATTCTGCTACTGCCTACCTGGCTTCCCTGTCTAGCAGTTTCCAGCTCAGGTACATCATGGGGTGTTCGGCACCCAGTCCTGTGTCCAAAGCATCAGTCTGGAGAATAAAAGGGAGAGAAAAGTTAGGAGGAATTAATACAAGTGCCGATGTAAGGGCCTGCTTTAGGTCACAAAATGCAGCGTCCACAGTATTGTCCCATACCAAAGTATAAGGCCTCTCATCTTTGTTAAATTAGTCAAGGGCACCACTCTCACAGAGGACCAGGGTACAAACCGGCGGTAGTACCCAGCCAGACCAAGAAAGCCTTGGATCTGCCTCTCTTTTTTGGATCGGGCCACCTTAGGATGATGTCATCTTTAGACCACTGTGGCCTAACTGTTCCCCCTCCCACCAGGTAGCCTAAATATTTGGCCTCGATTAACCCAAAAAAACATTTCTTGGGATTAATACGAAGACGGCTTTATGAAGTGCTAGGAGCACAGCCTCAACCTGCAGTAGGTTATTCTTCCATGTGTCGGAATAGATTACAATATTATCCAGGTAGGTGACACTATAGGCATTGTGGAGATGAAGCACTCTATCCATCAGACGCTGGGAGGTAGTGGGTACCTCATGCAATCCAAATAAAAAGAAGCCGGTGCTGCCAGTGACCACTAGGGATACTAAATGCTGTTTTAGCCTTTGTGGAGTCCGTTAAGGGAACCTGCCTGTACCTCATCATCATGTCAAATGTGGTCAAGTACTTCACTTTTTGGAGCTGATCAAGGAGTCATCCACACGTGACATTGGGTAAATGTCAAATTGGGAAACTTGATTAAGGTGGCAGAAGTCATTGCAAAACCTCCAACTTCTGTCAGGCTTAGGGACCAAAACGATTAGGCTGGACCAGGGACTATAGCTTTCCTTGATCACTCCTAAATCCAGCATATATTTCATCTCAATTTCCACTCCCTGACGATCACCTTGGGTTCAGTTATAATGTCATGTTCAACCAGCAAGGTCCTGCCATGTCCATCCTCAGGGACAGACAGGATCACTGCATTGAGCTCCTTTTTCTGCTGGGATGTCAAATTAGAGCCGAAGTTGAGAGATACATTTTTTTGCAAAAAGGGAATGGGGCTGGCCAGAGTATGGGTTGTTTGTTTCTCTGTCCTTCCATGGCTTCAGCAAGTTGACATAGCAAACCCGTTCACTCAGTTAACGATTCTGTTGTTTAACCAAATAATCAAAGAGTTCTTTTCATTCCTTAACTGCCAATGGGCCATTAATTTGGAATGAGAGGTAGGAACAAGGACCATGACACAATCGCCTGGGCGGAATTCCCGAAGCACCATCCCATGGTTATAACATCAGGCCTGCGCTGCTTATGCTTTTTTCACGTTTTCTTTAAGTAGGGGTCTGATTTTAGCAAATCTATTGCATATTTGTGTGATATATTCTAAGATATTGGTGGAAGAGAGGGCCTCTTCTTCCCAACCTTCTTTTAGAATATCCAATAAGCTCAGAGGTTGACGCCCATAAAGTAATTCAAAAGGGGAGAAACCCATAGAGGCCTGTGGCAACCACCCGATAAGCAAAAAGTAGAGCTGATCCCAGTTCCTACCATATTCGCTGACCACCTTATAAGGAGAGCAGGAGATTCAAAAAGGTTTAGGGATGGCCACTGTGTATATGCAGCAGAAAATGCAGCAAAAAAAAAACTGCGTGGTTACAGCCAAGTTCAAAACAGAACTGAATACAGAAAGGAAAACAGAGGCATTTATACAGTGGGGACAGGAAGGGGATGGTCCAGGGTGACCAGATGAGGAAGTTTTTCTTTATAGAGAGAATCACAGACATTTGGAATAAGCTACCAAGAAATGTGGTGGACAGTAAGACTTTAGGGACTTTCAAAACTAGACTTGATGTTTTTTAGAAGTATTAAGTGGCTAGGACTGGCCATCTTTGGTGGGCTGAATGGCCTGTTCTAATCTAGATTGTTCTAATGTTCTAAGATCAGCACCCTAAAATTTATACAAGCATTACAGAAAAAGAAGAAAACTTCAGACTTGGGTAACAATTAGAGAGCAGTCACGTTTAGACATTGTAAAGTCATGTTGCAACTCCAGTCCTAGAGTGCTACTGTGGCTGCAGGTTTTCATTCTAAACTTTTTGTTAATTGGTGACTAGTTTTTGCCGCTAATGAACTTCTTTTCCCTTAGTTTTAATTGACTTACTATTTAAGAATCAAACCCGTTTTTAATTTTTTCCTTAATTGGCAGTCAAACAATAAAGAGATGCAAAAAAGGTCAACACATGACCAGCAACCTGTGTCCATCATATATCTGAAAATAAAGAAAGGTGAAGGTCCTAGTAATGCTGATCTGCTCAGGTCCACAAAATATTTTGATGGTGTTCTTAAAAAAGAAACAATCAAAAGTTTTTTATTTATTTACTTTTAAACCAACAGCTTTGGAAATGTATGCTGGGGCAGAGGGAGCGCCAACAAGCCATGGGATTAAGTAACAGATTTTAGTAACAATAAGAACTGGCTTCTAATTAAATATCTGAAGCTTCAGGCCAGAATTTATCTGGTCATCTACAGGTTCACTGCACATCAAATTTTTGGTTGGGTGATGTTTAAGGAAAAAGTGAAGCGATTCAGAGGACTGAATCTTAAAAAAACAAGTCAATTATAATGAAGTGAAAATAACATGATTAGCAGCAAAGATTGGTCACTAATTAAGAAAGAGTTACAATGAAAACCTGCAGCCACAGTAGCATTCCAGGAGCGGAGATCAGACCCCTGCCTTACAGTAATATTTCTTACTTACAGTGATACTAGGGTGTTGTACCGTGTTAGCCATTATGAATGTAGTAAAAAGTCAAGCAAAAATGACACTTTTCATTGGCTAACTAAAAAGATTACAATATGCAAGCTTTCGAGGCAACTCAGGCCCCTTCTTCAGGCAAGATGTAATACAGAATCTGGAGTTCTCTGTGTTTATACTGTATACAAGGACAAGAAACAACATTGGTAAATCTTCAAGTGAGAAATCCATCCATCCATCCATTTTCCAACCCGCTGAATCCGAACACAGGGTCACGGGGGTCTGCTGGAGCCAATCCCAGCCAACACAGGGCACAAGGCAGGAAACAATCCTGGGCAGGGTGCCAACCCACCGCAGGACACACACAAACACACCCACACACCAAGCACACACTAGGGCCAATTTAGAATCGCCAATCCACCTAACCTGCATGTCTTTGGAATGTGGGAGGAAACCGGAGCGCCCGGAGGAAACCCACGCAGACACGGGGAGAACATGCAAACTCCACGCAGGGAGGACCCGGGAATCGAACCCAGGTCCCCAGATCTCCCAACTGCGAGGCAGCAGCGCTACCCACTGCGCCACCGTGCCGCCCGTGAGAAATCTTAAATGTAAAAAAATAATAGACTCCTTCAGGCTAGGGTTCATTTAACAAGAGAGAAGAACAATGTATGGTCAAGATCGTTGGATAAGATAACTGTCCAACAAAGTCTTTTGAAGTTTCTAATGTGTTTTTCCATACAATGTGGATCTGTAGTCAGGTTGTCTGTGTCAGTCTGAAAGATGCAAACAATCCTCATCTCTGGCCATAAAACTCTTGTCTCTATTCAAACCATGTTGCAATGTGTTAAACTTAATATGAGTTTAACTTCCCATTCTTTTCTCTCTTGCTGTGTTCTGAAGTTGCCCATAAGCACTGTGACTTTAAAGTCCTTCTCACAGTGTCCATGGCTGTTGAAGTGGGTCGCTACAGGAACATCTGTGTTGCCACGTTTAATGTGGAACCTGTGTAAATTCATTCTCTGGTATATGATGTTCTAGTCAGCAGTGTGGTATAACTATATGGTCTATATTATAAATGAATTATATTCATTATGAAAATGGAGGAGGTCCTTCTCATTGGCAGTCCAGATTATGAAGATGTCATCTATGTAACGAAGATACAACATTGGTTTTAAGATGCACATTGACATCAAATCTTCCTCCAATTTTGCCATAAACAGGTTTGATACCGTATTGCTTGGCTGAAAATAATGGAGCGCCTTATATGCTTGGGGTGGAAGCTATCACTACTTAGGATAGGTCCGTCTGTCTGTTGGTTTGTGAAAAACAGAAGTTACAAGGGTGTTGTCTTTCAGTTGAACGGTGGTGTCAAGGAAGCTGGCTTCTATTTTTGAGTAATTCAGCTTTAGCTTTATGTTGGGGCGAAAAGAATTATATTCATTATGAAAATGGAGGAGGTCCTTCTCATTGGCAGTCCAGATTATGAAGATGTCATCTATGTAACGGAGATACAACATTGGTTTTAAGATGCACATTGACATGAAATCTTCCTCCAATTTTGCCATAAATAGGTTTGCATAGTGAGGTGCAAACCGACAGCCCATTGCAGTCCCCATTTGTTGCAAGTAGAAATCTTGTCCAAAACAGAATAAATTATGGAATTAAAGACCCGGTGGAAGAAATTGGCACAAATGGACAGCGACATCTTCTTCTTAACGAAATGCAAAAAGGAAAATCTTATCCCGAAAGGCATCATGATAAGGAATCCAACCATACACACTTACAATACTTGGTTTGCAGAGCAACTTTGTTTTAGGACATCTGCAAGGATAAGAAACCACTTAATCCAAATTTTCTACAACATCAAGAAGAACATGCAAAGAGAGATCCAAGACCTCATCCTCCTCCTTGGAAATGACAGGCAGGAGATGGTAAAGGAGCTCCATCTCTATTACAAAAGACTCCAGAAACTCCTTATTGTCAACAAAAAGAAAAAGCTGCATAGACTACGAGAGAAAGCTGGACACTTAATAGCAAAAAACAAAGAGCAACAGACCTGCATTGTTAATCTCTCCTCATACACACCAAATGAAGCAGAGATTTCAGTACTTACAAAGGGACTCTCATATTGTCCTGCAAAGCCCATTGACAACATCAGACTCTGCAGTGATATGGAAGAATTCTTCAGAAAACTCAGACTAAAAGAATTTTTCCACAAGAAAGAAAACGGTAACACACAGGAAACCACATGCAGTTACAACAACCCCACCAATAAATCCACATGGACACCAGAAGCTGGCAGAAACTCCACCCTGGATAATTATATAGACTGCTTCCGACAGAGTGTGAAAACAGGGATCTTAAACAGGCAGCAAAATCAGATAGAAAACATTACTGGGGATGAGCAGAGAGTCATACATTCACTAAGGGAAAATACAGAAATCATTATCAAACCAGCAGACAAAGGGGGTGCTTTAGTCATCATGAACACATCAGATTATATACAGGAGGCTCAAAGACAATTGTCCAATACTATGCATTATTACAAACTACAAGAAGACCAAACAGATCTGTACAGAAAGGAACTAAAAAAGATAGTAAGTAGATTTCCTCTTGACATCAGGGATCATGTAAACAGTTTAATTCCTGAGAAACCCAAAATGGGTTACTTTTACATGATTCCTAAAATCCACAAAGAAGGGAACCCAGGAAGGCCTATAATCTCAGGAATTGGCTTACTTACAGAAAATGTTTCAGGTCACTATTGACTTCTTAAAAAAACTGTCTGCTATAGGCTCCTTACCTGAGAGAACCTTACTGGCCACAATGGATGTTGAGGCACTTTACACAAACATCCCCCATAATGATGGCATATTGGCATGTGAAACATACCTCAGACAACATGATTTACCCACAAAGTCAGTAATAGAAATGATAAAATTCACTCTGACACATAATTTATTCTGTTTTGGACAAGATTTCTACTTGCAACAAATGGGGACTGCAATGGGCTGTCGGTTTGCACCTCACTATGCAAACCTATTTATGGCAAAATTGGAGAAAGATTTCATGTCAATGTGCATCTTATAACCAATGTTGTATCTCCGTTACATAGATGACATCTTCATAATCTGGACTGCCAATGAGAAGGACCTCCTCCATTGTCATAATGAATATAATTCTTTTCGCCCCAACATAAAGCTGAAGCTGAATTACTCAAAAACAGAAGTCAGCTTCCTTGACACCACCGTTCAACTGAAAGACAACACCCTTGTAACTTCTGTTTTTCACAAACCAACAGACAGACGGACCTACATGAAAAGAGATAGCTTCCACCCCAAGCATATAAGGCGCTCCATTATTTTTAGCCAAGCAATACGGTACAATCGTATTTGCTCAGACCCGACAGACCGGGATCAACAACTGTAGGAGCTCAGACAAGATTTCATCAAACAAGGTTACACCCCCAAAACAACAGACACTCAAATAAGAAGAGCTAATGCCATACCCAGAGACAACATTCTGGAATATAAAAACAAAGACAACAAGAACCACATCCCCCTTGTTGTCACCTACAACCCACATCTTGAAGCACTTTGAAAAATTATAAAAGAACTTCAGCCAATGCTAAACAATGACCAAACACTGAAAAATGTATTTCCTGAACCTCCCTTCCTGGCATACAGACAACCACCAAACCTTCAACAACTAATTGTCCGAAGCTCCCTAAGTGAACCAACAGAAAATGGCACATCTCCATGCCTACAGAAAAGATGTAAAACGTGTGCCCACATTTACAGTGCATCCTGAAAGTATTCACAGCGGATCACTTTTTTCACATTTTGTTATGTTACAGCCTTATTCCAAAATGGATTAAATTCATTTTTTTCCTCAGAATTCTACACACAACACCCCATAATGACAATGTGAAAAAAGTTTACTTGAGGTTTTTGTAAATTTATTAAAAATAAAAAAACTGAGAAAGCACATGTACATAAGTATTCACAGCCTTTGCCATGAAGCTCAAAATTGAGCTCAGGTGCATCCTGTTTCCCCTGATCATCATTGAGATGTTTCTGCAGCGTAATTGAACTCCACCTGTGGTAAATTCAGTTGATTGGACATGATTTGGAAAGGCACACACCTGTCTATATAAGGTCCCACAGTTGACAGTTCATGTCAGAGCACAAACCAAGCATGAAGTCAAAGGAATTGTCTGTAGACCTCCGAGACAGGATTGTCTCGAGGCACAAATCTGGGGAAGGTTACAGAAAAATTTCTGCTGCTTTGAAGGTCCCAATGAGCACAGCTCTCATCCGTAAGTGGAAGATGTTCGAAACCACCAGGACTCTTCCTAGAGCTGGCCGGCCATCTAAACTGAGTGATCGGGGGAGAAGGGCCTTAGTCAGGGAGGTGACCAAGAACCTGATGGTCACTCTGTCAGAGCTCCAGAGGTCCTCTGTGGAGAGAGGAGAACCTTCCAGAAGGACAACCATCTCTGCAGCAATCCACCAATCAGGCCTGTATGGTAGAGTGGCCAGATGGAAGCCACTCCTTAGTAAAAGGCACATGGCAGCCCGCCTGGAGTTTGCCAAAAGGCACCTGAAGGACTCTCAGACCATGAGAAAGAAAATTCTCTGGTCTGATGAGACAAAGATTGAACTCTTTGGTGTGAATGCCAGGCGTCACGTTTGGAGGAAACCAGGCACCGCTCATCACCAGGCCAATACCATCCCTACAGTGAAGCATGGTGGTGGCAGCATCATGCTGTGGGGATGTTTTTCAGCGGCAGGGACTGGGAGACTAGTCAGGATAAAGGGAAAGATGACTGCAGCAATGTACAGAGACATCCTGGATGAAAACCTGCTCCAGAGCGCTCTTTACCTCAGACTGGAGCGACGGTTCATCTTTCAGCAGGACAACGACCCTAAGCACACAGCCAAGATATCAAAGAAGTGGCTTCAGGACAACTCTGTGAATGTCCTTGAGTGGCCCAGCCAGAGCCCAGGCTTGAATCCGATTGAACATCTCTGGAGAGATCTTAAAATGGCTGTGCACTGATGCTTCCAATCCAACCTGATGGAGCTTGAGAGGTGCTGCAGAGAGGAATGGGCGAAACTGGCCAAGGACAGGTGTGCCAGGCTTGTGGCATCATATTCAAAAAGACTTGAGGCTGTAATTGCTGACAAAGGTGCATCGACAAAGTATTGAGCAAAGGCTGTGAATACTTATGTACATATGATTTCTCAGTTTTTTTATTTTTAATAAATTTGCAAAAACCTCAAGTAAACTTTTTTCATGTTGTCATTATTTGGTGTTGTGTGTAGAATTCTGAGGAAAAAAATGAATTTAATCCATTTTGGAATAAGGCTGTAACATAACAAAATGTGGAAAAAGTGATGCGCTGTGAATACTTTCCGGATGCACTGTATAATATAGACCATATAGTAATACCACTCTGCCGACTAGAACATCATGTAAAGAGATAATTTTCCTGCAGATCATTTAATGTAGTCTACCTAATTCTCTGCATAAATGTCCTGACACTGCACTCTATGTGGGAGAAACTGGACAAACACTCTGCCAGAAAATGAATTTACACAGGTTCCACATTAAATGTGGCAACACAGATGTTTCTGTAGCGGCCCACTTTAACAGCCATGGACACTGTGAGAGGGACTTTAAAGTCACAGTGCTTATGGGCAACTTCAGAACACAGCAAGAGGGAAAAGAATGGGAAGTTAAACTCATGCTAAAATTTAACACATTACAACATGGTTTGAATAGAGACAAGAGTTCTGTGGCCAGAGATGAGGATTGTTTGCATCTCTCAGACTGACACAGACAACCTGACTACAGATCCACGTTGTATTGAAAAACTCATTAGAAACTTCAAAACACTTTGTTGGATAGTTATCTTATCCAAAGATCTTGAACATACATTGTTCTTCTGTCTTGTTAAATGAACCCTAGCCTGAAGGAGTCTATTATTTTTTTACATTTAAGATTTCTCACTTAAAGATTTAGATAGATAGATAGATAGATAGATAGATAGATAGATAGATAGATAGATAGATAGATAGATAGATAGATAGATAGATAGATAGATAGATAGATAGATAGAAACTTTATTAATCCCAGGGGGAAATTCACATACTCCAGCAGCAAAAAATATTAAATTAAAGAGTAATAAAAAAATGCAGGTAAAAAACAGACAATAACTTGAATTATGTTCAACGTTTACCCCCTCTGGTGGAATTGAAGAGTCGCATAGTTTGGGGGAGGAATGATCTTCTCAGTCTGTCAGTGGAGCAGGACAGTGACAGCAGTCTGTCACTGAAACTGCTCCTCTGTCTGGAGATGACACTGTTTAATGGATGTAGTGGATTCTCCATAATTGATAGGAGCCTGCTGAGTGCCCGTTGCTGTGCTACGGATGTCAAACCGTCCAGCTCTATGCCAACAATAGAGCCTGCCTTCCTCACCAGTTTGTCCAGGCGTGAGGCATCCTTCTTCTTAATGCTGCCTCCCCAGCACACCACTGCATAGAAGAGGGCACTCGCCACAACCATCTGATAGAACATCTGCAGCATCTTACTGCAGATGTTGAAGGATGCCAGTCTTCTAAGGAAGTACAGGCGGCTCTGTCCTTTCTTGCACAGAGAATCAGTATTGGCAGTCCAGTCCAATTTATTGTCCAGCTGCACTCCCAGGTATTTATAGGTCTGCACCCTCTGCACACAGTCACCTCTGATGATCAGGGGGTCCATGAGGGGCCTGGGTCTCCTAAAATCCACCACCAGTTCCTTGGTTTTGCTGGTGTTCAGTTGTATTTGATTGATGTATTGATTTACCAATGTTGTTTCTTGTTCTAGTGTGTATATAAACACAGGGAACTCCAGTTTCTGTATTACATCTTGCCTGAAGGAGGGCCTGAGTTGCATTGAATGCTTGCATATTGTAATCTTTTTAGTTAGCCAATAAAAGGTGTCATTTTACTTGACTTTCCATTACTTACAGTGAAAAAAAGACATTGAATATTTTCAGGCATTGAAGAACTGGGAAATGTAAATGCAAAAAGTAAATACTGTACATACATATAACAGTCTTGTTCTTGTTTCATTTTTATTGTATTTAATTTGTAACTTCTACTTCTACCATATGAGGGCGCTTTATGTATAATAACCCACAAGAATAAGAAGCATTCACTTATGTGTAATACCTAAGCAACGCCTAGTAGATGGCGCTACCAGATATTGATGCCTGCTTTTGTAGGCTGTTCCGCTCTTTCCCCGATGGCCTCTTACTCTCCACTGCTTCCACAGAGCTGTCACAATGGCGGCGCCCGTGTCATTAGCATGGAGGTGTACGGACTTTGCGAGATTACGACTTGTATGTAAGCCAGCAGCATCGACTACAGTCTCACCAAGGCGATGGTCGTCGGCGGGCGGTATTTTGTCTTCGTTGCACAAAAGGGGACTTATAAAAGACGCCTTCCCGGACTCCACTTCTCGGCTCCTGCTTCCGCCGCTTCTCCAGTCCGTTCCCCAGACGGTCTATTGTGGCTTCGACCCCACGGCTGACAGCTTGCACATTGGAAACTTGCTGGCAGTTCTCGGTCTGCTCCACTTCCGCGACGCCGGGCACAATGTCATCGCGCTGATCGGAGGGGCCACAGCTCAGATCGGCGACCCCAGCGGGAAGCAGAGCGAGAGAGACAGAATATCTGAGGAAGTGGTGGCCAGAAATAGTGACGGCATCCGAGAGTGCCTTCACAGAATCTTTGGCAACCATGATAGTCTTTACTCACCGTGCGTAAAGAGCCCCGGCGCTGTGACTGTCTTAAATAACAAATCGTGGTACCGGGGCCGAGGAGTCGTGGAGTTCCTGTCCGCTGTAGGTCGCCATTTTCGAATGGGCACCCTGCTGAGTCGCCACAGTGTACAGAGTCGACTTAAAAGCAGCGAAGGCATGAGTCTCACTGAATTCTGCTACCAGGTTTTCCAAGCGTATGACTTTTACTACCTGAATCAAAATCACAGCTGCAAGATCCAGCTAGGAGGCACGGATCAGTTGGGCAACATCATGTCCGGTTACGAATTGATTCACAAGTAAGATCGGCTTTACAAGTGGCTCAAAACTAATGCAAGTTATTTTATATCTACCAATGTAGTATTGCCAGTTAGTGTATCAAGCACATCCCCACATAGTTCTCAGCCGAGCCAGAATTAATACATGGGACAAGGTTGGTGCCACCCAAAGTGAATATTTGTTGGGTTGATTAAAAAGTAAGATTAAGTTTAGTACAAACTGGTCGGACATACAAGTAGGAATTTCACTGCACCTGAGACAGTATTAATACCACTACAGGCCAAGTATCCTGTCGCGCCAACCATGTTGTCAGCCTGTCATCCACAGTGGTAGGTGGTACATTAAAGACAGTACAGTTAGATGTGAAATGTATTATTACTGAGTAATAATGATTTGATTTTTTTTCTGCAGGTTAACTGGACAGGATGTGTTTGGACTGACAATTCCTCTAATTACCAGTACTTCTGGTGACAAACTGGGGAAAACTGCTGGAAATGCAGTGTGGCTCAGCAGAGACAAGACCTCACCTTTTGAACTCTATCAGTATTTTCTGAGGCAGCCAGACACAAGTGTTCACAGGTAAGATTTTTGCTTCTTCATCTGCATGGACCGATCTCCTGTTCCCTAATAGTGACAGAATTGTCTGCCAAATAGTCTTGGTTCAGTACTAAAATTTTGACTTCGGTTTGTACAGTATGCAAGCTTTCGGACCTCACTGCCAGTACAAAAACAATTCTGAAGCAAACATCAGATAATTCCAAAACCCCATCCTCCGCCCTATTTACTCTAGACCTTCCTGATGCACTGCCTAATTGCTGGCATCTCTGGTGCACCACACTACACACCGGTTCCCTTTTTAATAGCTGTGGAGTCACAATTGTGTAGAAGCTATGTGGGGGTTGGTTCCACATGACGTCCCAATTGCACCAAACACATATCATTCCACAACTGCAGTAGTGTGTTTTGAGGGAAGGAGGTAGGCTTGGGATTGAGAGGAAAGCTGCCATTTACTTCAAGTACTTAAAATCCTGAAATGCTGGTTCTGTATCATTTTAAAATTTTGGATCTTTTTTTTGTGCTTTTCCAGTACTGGTATACCACTCAACCCTTCTGCCAGCTCGTGTGAACTCATAGAGCAAAAGGAGGATCAGAAAATGGACACAATGTGAATTTAATTCATTTATCATTGCTATTGCACCTTAAAAAAGTTGTTTTACAGCATTACAGGTTTTTTAACATTTCTCATTAGACCCTTGAATTGATCTTCAAATTGTGCAAAATTCTGCATACCGTATATACTCGGATATAAGTCGGGTGTTGAAAACCCGAAAAATTGATCATAAAATCAGACCCTGACTTATTTGCCCATTCAAAAATGCAACACTTAATTTTAATTTTTTTTTTACATATCTTCTTGGCTCCTCCAATCTCGTATCAGTTTCTCAGACGCATCGAATTTTGTTGCAGCAGCACAGTTACCAATTTCTTTCGCTACTTCAACTACGTTTAATTTAAAACCAGCTCCATATTTTCTTCTGATCGAATGCTCTATCGTAGATAAGGGATGCTCTTACAATAAAGGTGTACTGTATGAGGGTGTGAGATACAAAAAACACAAATCAGTGCAAACGTTGTTTCGGATTAGCTCAGGTATTACTGTGTAGTCACATAGGCACAATAGAGTGAGACAGAGAGGTTAGGAGCACACGCTGATAACAGAACATTGCCGCACCCACATAGAAAAAAAAGGCAGGCAGTGTGCTCTGTGGTTACTCTCTCAGGTGGGTGTTAGCATATCATAATCTCGACCAACATTATAAAATACCAGAAATTATACTGTAAAATCAAGTCCAACTTATGCGCGGGAGAACTTATCTGCTAGTATATATGGTAAGTATAAAATGCAAAATGAGCATAAATTCTGATTCTGTATTATATGGAAGTATTGTTAGCAAATTGTGGCAAGAAGGTAGATACGCTCTCTAGCTATACTGTAGTTAAAATTCACTTGTAGGTGTTATCTTGCTGTTTGACTAATAAGTAAAGTATATTGGCATAGGCATAATTTACAAGTACATTTAACATAAACAACTGTCGAGGGATGAATGAGACTCGACACATTCGTTACAGGGATGGTCTTTTTTCACACCTTAATATTAATGCACACACAGAGATCCTATTCATACAGCAATGTATGAGTGATGTCTAACTTCCAGTCATTCTGTAGTTTTACACATAGGATCTCATCCACATAAGTACAGATGAGTGTTGTCTGACTGTTTGTCACTCCTTACAAATCCACTTGGGGATTCACTATCTTTGGCACTAACAAACATATGGGTGTCTTTGAGAAGCATGAAGGCTTTTGGTTATACAGTACGCCACTTACCAACCAACGGTGACTTATTTCTACTGCAAGTGTTCTTCCTGTTGAGGTGCAGCCTCTCAGCCTTGTTCAGCCCTGCAAGGATGGAACAAAATGGTAATCCCTACTGCACCCAGTGCCATAGTATTTACTTTATTATTTCAGTCACTCCTGATACAAAACAAAAATGTAAAAGTGTATTATTACCACTAGAAGAAAGTATAATATAAAATAAAATTGATGGTAAAGTCTGGATATACTGTATTAGGGAAAGCTTAGTGAAAATCAGCAATGTCAAGAATGCATATTGTCCTGGTTAGCTCTTTGATTCATCAGTTGGCATGATGCAAAAGGTTTCTTTCTCTCTCTGTTTCTTTCTGATGTGTCTTGACCTCTGACGTTGCTCCCTATGTTGTTCCTTTTCAGTACTTCAGATTTCAGGATATGTGTCATTCCACACACAAGTCTGGATAGCTATCCCAGTGATTGATAGCTGTGGCCAAAAGCTTTGATTCTGTGCCATATCATTATAGTCTCCCCCAGTGTCTGTTTTATTTTACCATTAATTTGAAAACTGGGTATTTTAGACTAAAAGCACTTTAACATTCCTTGGAAAACAAAACAGATCCATTAAAATTATACATTACTGGTACAATACAGTTTCCTCCGGGTACTCCGGTTTCTTCCCACAGTCCAAAGACATGCAGGTTAGGTGCATTGTCGATTCAAAATTGTCCCTAGTGTGTGTGTGAGTGTGTGTGCACGTGCGCCCTGCGGTAGGCTGGTGCCCTGCCTGGGGTTAGTTTCCTGCCTTGTGCCCTGTGTTGGCTGGGAATGGCTCCAGCAGACCCTGTGACTCTGTAGTTAGGATATAGCGGGTTGGATAATGGATGGCTGGATGGTACAATACACAAAGAATGTACAAATGTATTTGGGTTATAAATTATTAGCTCACAAGAGAGGATGCTTTAACTGTAAATTGTTTCTGTACATTAGTTAGTTAAATTGCCTTAAGTGTCCTGGTAATTAGTCCCTTTATAGTTCATCATGTTTTGTTTGAACAAAATTTAAAAGCATAATATAAGTAGACTGCAGTATGATGATTTTATTCTCCAGGACAATAACAAAAAGACTTGTCTAGGGTCAGGGCCAGATAGCACTTGTATTCATTCATCTATTAACAAAAAATAATAATAATAATAAAAAAAAAAACTACAAAGAATAACTAAACATAAAGCAAAAAAAAATGAGTAATGAAAAAACAAATAAAAGGATTTCCCAACAGTTAAATAATTGTAATACAGAAATACCAAATGTGTTTGTTGAGTGCTTCCAAATAGTTCAAAATAGTTAAAGAGCAGCTACCAGAAAGGCATTCCAGCACTAGTATGACTGGTACAAAAATAATTCCACAGTCCTAGTGTCTTCATTTTAAAGATTTTAGTAGATTTCAAAGCAAACAGTTCACACAAAAAATAAGAGAAAAAAAGTTGATAATACAAAAAAAAGGGAAACTTCTTGTCTATGTTAAGTATCTAGGTTACATTTGTTAAGGTTTCCATTTGTTATCACATACACAAGGACCTACATTTTACCAATGTCGATAGATAGATAGATAGATAGATAGATACTTTATTAATCCCAAGGGGAAATTCATGTACATAACGGTCAGATAGGCATTAACAGTATATAGTTTTCTAACAGTTTTTCTAGCTGTCTAATAGCTTTACTATTTTCACATGGAGCAAACATTAACATTACATTACCTTAAACGTTTAGGTGGTGGGACAGAATCTTCAAATATCTATGTTCAAGCTACATTATATTCATGTTCAAACTAAGCAAACATTAAGGTAAATTCAACATTAACATTAACTTAAGGGATCTGGCTGTTAAACCAAGTGTACATGTACTGTAAGTCAGTAAAGTGAAGGTCTTTTTTTCCTTGAGTGAACTGGTGTTGGACAAAGCAACACTGTTTCTATTTTTCTCTGGCATGACATATGAGACTTTCATTGTAATGTCATACTTCAGTTGAAATCTTTTAGTATACAGTAACACCAAGTCTACAGTTTAGCCAAAGTGAAATTCCATAGAAGTTAAGAATGAATTTCTCCTTGAAATTCAGTGGGCCTGTCAGTATGCAGCATGTCAATCAGTGCATCTGATAAGACAGAATTGGCTACAATTCAATTGCCGTTTTATAAGCCTATCCCAGACTATTCAGGCATCCGTGACCATAATTCACCTTTTCCATCCTTGATGAATGAACCTATACACCAGTTAATAACCAATGAGTTATGTGCACCCTCCAAGCTAAGGGCCAAATGTCCACTACTTCCTTTATAATCCAGTGTCCACCTCCACAATACATCTCTGAATTCCCTACATTGCCCAAATCTGGGTTCAGTTTCTTTTTACTGCTGAAAACCTCCTAGGCCTAGGATAAGAGCCTAGGCATAAGTTTTATCAAGTTTTACATATACTTTAATGTTTATCCACTACTCACAATATATATGTGTGTTTGTGTGTGTATGTATGTATGTATGTATGTATGTATGTATATGGAAATGTAAATGTATATATACATACATATACATACATATACACTCACCAGCCACTTTGTTAGGTGTACCTTGCTAGTACCAGGATGTACCCCCTTTTGCCTTCAGAACTCTCATAATTCTTAGTGGTATAAACTCAAGCAAGGTACTGGAAACATTCCTAAGAGGTTTTAGTCCATATTGACATAGCATCACGCAGTTGCTGCAGATTTGACAGCTGCAATTCCATGATGCGAATTTCCCATTCCACTACATCCCAAAAGGGCACTATTGGATTGAGATCTGGTGATCATGGAGGCCATTTGAGTTCAGTGAACTCCTTGTCATGTTCAAGAAACTAGTTTATAAATAACTTGAACTTTGTGACATGGCACATTATCCTGCTGGAAGTAGCCATCAGAAGATGGGTGCACTGCATTCACACAATGCTCAATTGATGCTAAAGGTCCCAAAGTGTGCCAAGAAAATATCCCCCACCCCATTATATCACTATCACCACCAGCCTGAACTGTTGATAGAAGGCAGGATGGATCCATGTTTTCATATTGTTGATGCCAAATTCTAACCCTACCATCCAAATGTTGCAGCAGGAACCTAGATTCAACAGACCAGGCAATGCTTTTCCAATCTTCCGTTGTCCAATTTTGGTGAGCCAGTGTGAATTATAGCCTCAGTTGCCTATTCTTAGCTGACAGGAGTGGCACCCAGTGTGGTCTCCTGCTGCTGTAGCCCATTCTGCTTCTAGGTTCGACGTGTTGTGCGTTCAGAGATGCTCTTCTGCGTATCTTGGTTGGTTATTTTAATTACTGTTGCCTTACTATCAGCTCAAACCAGTCTGGCCATTCTCCTCTGACCATTGGCATCAACAAGGCATTTTTGCCCAGACAACTGCCGTTTACTGGATATTTTCCCATTTTTGCTGTAAACCGTAGACTTGGTTGTGCCTGAAAATCCCATTAGATCAGCAGTTTCTTAAATACTCAGACCAACCTGACTGGCACCAACAACCAGGCCACGTTCAAAGTCACGTAGATCACCTTTCTTCCCCATTCTGATGCCTGGCTTGAACTTCAGAGGGGTCGTCTTGACAATGTTTACATGCCTAATTGCATTGAGTTGCTGCCATGTGATTGGCTGATTAGATATTTGCGTAACAAGTAGTTGAACCGGTGTCTGTAATAAAGTGGCTGATGAGTTTATATTGGCACACATTTTGACTGACACCATTTCCTTGCCTTTGCACCCTATTATCATGGACAGTTTTTCTGATTCAGGATGCATTCAAGGGTTTGACAGTGTTTTAATTTTTTCCACAATGTTGTTTTAAACACTGCTTTGGTTCTGTTATTTATGAGTAAATGCATTCTTAATTGTTTTCCTTCTAGTTACCTAAAGCTGTTCACATTTCTCACTTTACCTGAGATTGAACACATTGTGGAAATGCACAAGAAGGAGCCAGAAAAAAGAGGTGCACAGAAACGCTTAGCAGCTGAGGTTACAAAGCTTATTCATGGCAAGGATGGTTTAGAAAGTGCAAAAAGGTGAGGTGTTTTTCATTCTCATGGTTTTCTTAATATGGCTTCAGTCATATCTCATTCTTTTTTCTTTTTATAAGAATTCATATTTAGTGATTACATCTCACGACAATTAAATTTAATCTTTCAATAAGCCAAAGTTTAATAAGCCAGAGTAGGAAATTTTATGCATCCTTCAACCTGCTACAGATTGCTGTTGTATCTTTAATGGCCTGAAATGTTACATTTGCACCCAGTGATCAGATATAATCTTCTGATTCAACTTTAGATAAATTGCAAATTGACATTCAAATCCTAAAGCAGTTTTACCAATAACAATTACCATTGACTATGCACAGGGGAAAATGTACAGTCAGGTCCATACGTATTTGGACAGTGACAGATTTTCATAATTTGGCTCTGTATACCACCACAAGGGATTTGGACTAAAGCAATCATTGCATGATTGAAGTGTAGACTTTCAGCTTTGATTTAAGGGGTTTACCAAAAATATCATATGAGCCATGTAGGAACGTCAGACTTTTATACATGGTCTCCCTATTTTCAGCCACAATTATGAAAGTTGTGCCAGTGTCCAAATACTTATGGACCTGACTGTCGGTGGTTACAGTTTTAGTACAAGTTATTCATTAGTACCTGCTTTTCTCACAACTGCTTGTGAGGAAAGAAAGAAGAGGGTAGGCTATGGAAAATACATCATACTTTTTATTTTCTAGAAAAATTACAGTTACCATGTATCCAGCATAATCCATTTATCTCATTGAGCAAAGTGTTATCAGCATTTTCACTGGATGATCTATTATGAAAATTGTGCATTTCATATTTTTGAAAGTTATTTGTATTTTCCTGGATGATATTGTTTTAAGACACATCTTCAGGAAGTGATTTGCTTATTCTTGAATATTACTTTTTAAGACACACCTTTAAATGGTTAAATAAAGCAGTTTTTTAGCAATATATTTAAGTTTGCCTACTAAGTGATGGAATACTTAAAAAATATAAATTAAACTTTACTGCACTGTGAAATGGTGGGATATCAGTGTAGGATAAATAAGAACTGGCAAACTAATTGTGACAGTACTATTGTATGCATAATATCTTTTCTAGGTTGTTTAAAAAAATTGTTATTTTATACTCCATTTTGTGACAGGTGTACTAATGCCCTGTACCACAGTAGTTTAGAAGCATTAGAGGCAATGTCTGACCAAGAACTTCAAGAACTCTTCCGTGAAGCTCCATTCTGTGAAATTTTCTTGGAACCAGGAACCACAGTGCTAGACATGTGCCGTAAAGTTAATGCCATTCCTGAAGGACCAAGAGGGTAATGACATTTATACTTTTATTCTTCTGGTTTCATAGTTGAATTTCGCAGAGCTAGATATACAATGTGTCTAGTTCAAGGTAGAGACAAGTCCTGAATGAGACACCCCAGTCTGCAGCAGATCACCTATAATACAACAGTACACACTGCAGTGTAATGATTATCAGTATCAGGTAAGAATATTAATATTTATGTGTTTTTTATTACTATGATATACATTCACTGAGCAAATTATTAGGAACACGTGTTCACTTTCTTATCTTTGCAGTTTTCTCTGCAGCCAAATATGGTGGCAGTAAAATTATGCACATACAGGTCAGGAGCTTCAGTTAATGTTCACATCAAACACCAGAATGGGGGGGGAATGTGATCTCAATGATTTCATCTGTGACATGATTGCTGGTGCCAAACGGGCTAGTTTGAGAATTTCTGTAACTGCTTATTTCCTGAGATGTTCATGCACAACAGTCTATACAGTTTAGACAGAATTGTGTAAAAAGAAAAAACATCCCGCAAGCTGCAGTTCCGTGGATGGAAATGCCTTGCTAATGAGAGGGGTCGGGGCAGTATGACCAGACTGGTTCAAGCTGATAGAAAGGCTATGGTAACTCATATAACCACAATGTACAGTACAACTGAGGTGAGCAGAATGATAGATGAATAGGTTACACTTTATTTGTTTTCAAGGGAAAATTAAAGTTTTACATAAACTTTATATATACAGTATCTCACAAAAGTGAGTACACCCCTCACATTTTTGTAAATATTTTATTATATCTTTTCATGGGACAACACTGAAGATACAGTATGTATGTATATATGTGTGTGTATATATATATAATATATACATATATATATATATATATACGCACACATACACCAGTAATGGCGTACTGCACGATAACATGCAGTGAATACGCTTGACTTACACTTTTCATACTCTTTCTCTGTACATTTACCATTCGTTTGCTCAGAGGTTCGTGCACTTCTTTTCTTCTGTCAGCATCTTTTCGCTTTAAAACTAATTAAGTCAGTGTTTGTGTTGTAGTTACTTAGTATGTTTTTCTTAATTTTTCACTTAAGCTGGAACTTATGTGTTCAATTTGCCTCAAGAATGATTTAAGATATGAAGAGGTAGAGGAAGTGACGGCAAAGGTGGTAAGGATGAGAATGGCGCTGGTACACATGTGCCGCACGACCTGTTGTACGTTGCCGAGAGTTGATTATACAATAAAATAAAATAAAAAGAGTAATAAAATTCATCATACCCAAAAGCGGACAGTAGAGGTCATGTAGTATATGTGTACCAAATTTCAGGTCAATAGGTCAAATGGTTCGTGAGCTACAGGTGATTTAAAATCCTGGACAGACAAACGGACAGCCATGGTAGCATTTTATGTAAGAAGATATATATGTATACAATATATCCATCCATCCATTTGCCAACCCGCTGAATCTGAACACAGGGTCATGGGGGTCTGCTGGAGCCAATCCCAGCCAACACAGGAACCAATCCCAGGCAGGGTGCCAACCCACCGCAGGACACTCACAAACACACCCACACACCAAGCACACACTAGGGCCAATTTAGAATTGCCAATCCACCTAACCTGCATGTCTTTGGACTGTAGGAGGAAACCAGAGCGCCTGGAGGAAACCCACACAGACACGGAGAGAACATGCAAACTCCACACAGGGAGGACCTGGGAAGCGAACCCAGGTCTCCTAACTGTGAGGCAGCAGCGCTACCACTGCGCCACCGTGTGAGAGCAGCTGCTGTCAATAACAGGTTTCTAGGTGGAATACAACAGCAGAAGGCCACATTGGGTTTCTTTGCACACTTTGGGCCAGTTAATACCAATCAGTCATAGCTTTAATGCCATTATCTGAGTATTGCTGCTGATCATGTGCATCCCTTCATGGTCACAGTTTACCCACTGTCTAATGGCAACTACCAGCATGATAATGCATCATGTCAGAAAGCAAAAGTCCTCTCAAACTGGTTTCAAGAAAGTGAAAATGAGTTCAGTGTTCTTCATTGGCCTTCACACTCACAGAATCTGATCCAATAGAACGCCTTAGGGATATGTAGTACAGGAGGTTTGCAGCGTGAATGTGGAGTGGACATATGTGCAGAATTTGCGTGATGCAATCATGTCAGTACGGAACAGAATCTCAAAGGGTTGTTTCCAACATCTCCTAGAATTCATGCCACGGAAAACTGTAGGCTGATTTAGGAGCAAAAGGAGGCCCTGCCTAGTATTAGTATAGTGTTCCTAATAATTTGTTCAGTGAGTGCATAATGCAGAGTATCTGGTTGTATATTTTTTATGTGTATATTTTATATGTGTTATGTTACTTGGTTATGTTTATTAAATAAAGAGCTTGATGTTTCACACAATTAATGTGGTTATGAAAATGTAGAAGTATTTTATCGGCTATAAATGCCAAATGGGTGGTGCAGTGGGTAGCGCTGCTGCCTCGCAGTTGGGAGACCTGGGGACCTGGGTTTGCTTCCCGGGTCCTCCCTGCGTGGAGTTTGCATGTTCTCCCCGTGTCTGCGTGGGTTTCCTCCGGGCGCTCCGGTTTCCTCCCACAGTCCAAAGACATGCAGGTTAGGTGGATTGGCAATTCTAAATTGGCCCTAGTGTGTGCTTGGTGTATGGGTGTGTTTGTGTGTGTCCTGCGGTGGGTTGGCACCCTGCCCGGGATTGGTTCCTGCCTTGTGCCCTGTGTTGGCTGGGATTGGCTCCAGCAGACCCCCGTGACCCTGTGTTCGGATTCAGCGGGTTGGAAAATGGATGGATGGATGGATAAATGCCAAATGTTTACTTCTGTTTTTATTAGTCCAACCTGAAACATGTCCCCGTCCTAGACACAAGGTGCTACTTAAGTGCATAGTCACTCCAAAAAAATTTTTAAAATATTAAAATTATGTATTTTGTGGTGAAGAATAGGATCAACATAAAATTCCCTCATGAGTTCATAGGAAATATGCATATGAAGACATGCAGTCTGGGGAAGTCAGCAATTCTACATCTGACACCAAGTTATTGTATCTTAGCTTATTGAGATGTGATGAGATCTCCAATGTATCTTGCTTCTTTCTGCTGTATGCATCTAATTTTTAGTAGTTGTGGAGTACATTGATTAAAATTGCTACATGTGTAATAACATTTTAGAAAATTACAACCATACATTTATTTTTTTTTTTCATTTTTTTCACATATTCTTTAGATATCACATGGTAACAGAGGGTGGTGTATGGATAAACCATTCTCGTGCCACCAACCCAGACCAGATCCTGATCCGAGGCCAGCACATTTTGCAGAACAGTCTGTCTCTTATTCGCATTGGAAAGAGGAATTTCTATGTTGTGAAGTGGCTCAGTCTTTGATATTTCAGTCCAGTCCCCTTTTTTTTATAATTCTCTCACTGTGTGAGCTAGTACAGAAAAACCAGGATGCCAAGTCAAACAGTTTCAAAATGGATATTTTTTTTGTCTTCTTTCACTGACGTGTTATGCAGTTCACAAACCAGGGTTCACTTTTTGTTTTTGTTTTTAAGATAAACTTTTAAGTCTTGAGGACAAAATAAAGAAGCAGCAGGCTTTATTTGGAAATGTTGTTTTTATTTTTTTTATTTTAAACCTTTTGTGTATAGAGTAACTTGCAAAACTGCTTAAACTTGTGTAAAGTTTATCATTGTCAAAATTAATTTTCTGGGTCACATTGGCTTACCTAGCTGTACTGTGCAAAAAGCAAGGAGCCAACTATGTACAGAGAGCCAGTCCATTAGAGGGCACATTCACCCACAGTTGTTTTTTTTTTTTTTTAATTGGTGGCACAACAAAAGCATGCCAGTACATGAGAGCTGACAAGTGTGGAGAGGAAAGAAAGGTGCACCCACAAGTGCATGCTGCTAGTAAATTCCCCCTCTAACTCCAGTTGAGTCTCAGGTTTTTTAATAAGCAGGACTAGAACTCCAGGTAAACATCTGTCAGATTTCTACAGACTTCACACATTGATAAAAACACACCGATATCCCTATCTGCAAATGTAATTGGGTTAAAACTTTTAAAGGGATACAACTTAATCAAAACAAAAACTTCTCAGCACACACTAGACATGCAGATGAACTTATGGAGTGAGAGAGTCAAATGCAGCTCCAGGTTTGTATGGTACGTGTTATGGTGTATGATGTGCATTGCAGCTGTGTTGTGTCGTTCTGTTTTTTTATTTTCATTAGCACAGATCCTCTCCTGTGCTCCTGTCCAATACAGGCTAATTAAAAATCTCTTAACAGAGGGTATGCCATTGCAAAATGGACATTCTTAATGTAGGCATGAGCTTTGGTCATGAGAACATGTCTTTGTTTAGTCAAAGTGCTTGTTCCACTTTTGTTTACTTTGAGTTGATGCAGAAACTGCTTTCCATGCAGTAACGTCATGCAGGCATCAAAAACGTATCACAGTGGCTCTGTTGCAGTAAGACCTATATTTTGGAGCTACAGGGAATTAGATGAGGAAAAAAACAAAATGTGTCTGGTTATACATTTGTGTGCATCACATTTATAAGCATTATTTATATGTGGATATCAACTCTGCTGCACTGTGCTGGGCAAGCTACACAAAGCCAGGTGCAAAATCAGAAGGAAGAATTTCTTCAAACAAGTCCAACGTAATTTTCTGTTTTGTTTTCAATAATTATAATAGAGGGCACGTATGGCTTCACTCTGAAGCATAATTTGGCTTGGCTGGAGAGCATGGACCCATGAAATGTTTGGCATTCCTGTCTTTTTTATTTCATGACACGGGCCAGTTTTGATTCTACTTTGCACATCTGCCTGCTCCTTTTTCTCAAAATGCTTTGAATATCTAGCACTTGGAAATATCATTATCAGAGTTTTAATGGTTTAAATTTACCACTGGAGTTTTTTCCACATTTTAAATTTGTCATCCTGCATTTTTTCAATGCTGACCCCCAGTTCTTATCCACACGAACATGAAAAATGTCCTGTACCCACAACTTGAATTTTGAGTTCCATGGGACTCCATTCTTGATGTACATCTCTAATGCACATCTTACTTTGCTAGCAACCTTATTTCCTTATATTATTTGACATGAGGGTGTGAGGCGTGATTTATACTACTTTAATAATTACCAAACAATAAGGCCTCCTAAAAAAGCTATGGCTTGAAAGATATGTACTAAATCTGGGGTCTCAATCGAAGTTCTGCTTTTTAAAAAACTTTCTGGAATCCAACGCTTTTTTTTTCCCCAAAGACTTCCCAACTGTGCATATGCAATATACATCTACATTTATTTGTTTGGCAGATGCTTTTATCCAAAAGAGGTAAACATAATTGAGTAATGTTAGGCTAGGGCCTGTTTGTTCAGCAAGTGTATTAGGGCAAGTAACAAAAGTTGATTGCCACAAGTGAAAAGATGTAATAACTAATAAATTTACAAACATCGGTTTACAATTGATCATAATGTTACAACAAATGAAGCAAAGTGTGAAACATCACAGAGCAAAAGTTTATTTATTTTTGTCCAATTTGGCAGATCTTCACAGAATAGGTAGGCTTTCAAATGTTTCTTAAATACTTTGAGGGAGTCAGCAGTACGGATGGAAGTGGGCCGCTTGTTCCACCAACTAGGAACTACAAAAGAAAATAGTCTGGATTGAGACTTGATGCCACGCAAAAGCGGCATCGCCTGAGTGTGCAACAGTGGGCGAGAAGGAATTTTGCACCTCACAAGTGTCTCCATATATGCAGGTGCTGACCCATTGTAGGCCAGCATCAGGGATCTGAACTTAATGTGTGCTGCTACAGGGAGCCAATGTAGTGACCCGAAGAGAAGAGTGACATGTGCCTGTCAGTTGGTTAAATACAAGATGGGCCTCTGCATTCTGTACATTTTGCAGTGGCTTGATAGAACATGCAGGTACTCCTGTCAGAAGCGAGTTGGACCAGAAGCTGTGCTGCATATTCTATCAGATAAGGTCTGATCTTGTGGATTGTGTATAGTGTGAACCTGCATGAACAAGAAATAGTAGAAATGTGGTCAGTAAAAGATAACTGCTCATCAATCACCACCCCAAGGTTGCATACAGACCTGGTAGGTGTTAGCGACAGTGAGCCAAACTTAAGGGGAGCTGAACAGACTGACTGGCCGGTATCACAAGAAGCTCGGTTTTTTGCCAGGCTGAACTGCAGATGGTGATCCTTCATATAAATGCATATAAATATAATTATATAACTAACTTGTGAATTTTTTATCCACTTAAAATATTTATATACTGGAAAGGATTTTTTTTGTAAAAAAATAATATAAAAGAATAAAGTACAAGTGCAGAAACAAAATGTATAGCTTTAAGACAAGAATGGAGAGAAAACACAAAACCATTTAAGTAAAAGGGTAACTGTAGCCTTATAGCGATACATTATGCCCAAATGCCCATTCCAGTTAAGAAAAAGCATAGATGAGGCACCTGTTGTATGTTGGTACTACCTGGTACTGCCAAAGATTTAGCACTTCTCTTAATCTGGTTGTCTGCATATCAAGATAGAACATATTCAAGAGATCTTACAAAGAAATAGACATTATCATTAAAAGGCACAAAACCTAAAGCTCATTAACATTTTAACATGCAGGGAAAAATTTTCATCATCGTACAGTAAGTGTTCACTAAATTAAATTGTGCCAGATGTGCATATTTGTCACCGTGCATATTTTTCAGGTGCCCTTTTGTCACCATTCTTTTATCACACACCCCTTTGTTGGTGCGCCATCTTTCACTGCAACAGCTTTTTATTTCTTTTTTGAGTTAAGCTCTGCCTACTTTGCACAATATTCGAAGATGAGTATTGTCTTCATGGCAGATTTTATCGAGTTTGCTCAGCATGTTTCAACATATTATGGTGTACCACAGATTCTTAATAAGGTTGATGTCAGGACTCTGATTGGGAGGTTCAAGGATATCTACTTTTCTTTTTTTAGCTACATAGTTTATTATAATTTTTTAGACTACAAAAAACAGTTGCAGTGTCAGTCTGTGCTCTGCTTTGTTTTTATGTCTTGAATTCTGACTCATTTTGTAACAACCCCCCCCCCCCCCACCCCAATGACCGCCGTATAAAGCAGATGTCATAGAGCACATGAGCAGCATTAGTTCAGCATCATCCATAAGAAATAATCTGACCAACAATCATCTTCTCACATCAGATCAGTTTTTATTAAAAAAAATGTCTTGCCACTTTATAATATTTTGCCATTTCACTGTTGCCAGTTTTAGGCCAGTCATCCTGATTTGCACTTTGCAAAGTAATCTCATAGTGGATAATGATACAACATTGCGTACCCTTCTTGATTATAGAAAGTACACTTGAATGTTCAGAGCTTTTAATATTTTGTATGCCCTTCTGCCATTCTAGGTTGTTTAATAACTTCATACCAAGGGGAGCTGTTTGCAGTTTATTTACGTGTCACTACTTGACCATTTCTATCACAAAGACAATACGATGGTAACAGCTAGTTTATAGCACAAGGACGGATTAATTTTATGCCATAATGGAAATATTTGTCACTGGATTTATCTTAGGATAGCCCACTCACAAGTGCAGAATATTTACACATGTGTGGATTTGTTTCTTTTTGTTTTCAGTCTAGAGAGGTAGGTTGCCTTTATGAAAAAAAATTTCTGATTGAAATTTTACCCAGGACTTTAATGCGGTCATTTTCAGCTTTTCAGTTTTTGTTCCGGGAATTGTTTTTCTCATTTCAGCCTCCATTTCAGGGTGGCTAATACATTCGCAACTGCATGTAAATCAGGATAGCGACTGTCCTTTTCTGTCTACTTGTCTGCCTTTCCAGTGAGTTATGGCTAATTTAGTTACCGTATGATGAAGCAGTGGGCAATGAATCTCAAGGCATTTCCTTGTATGTTGGCATTTGGGAAGTTTCAGTACATTGTGATGTCATCCTGTGGTAGTTAAGTTACAATGTCAATAAAGACGAGGAAGCCAGTTTTGAAGACAGCCATGTAAACCTAAACCATAATACAATCTCTAACGTGTCTGCAGTTTTTTTTCCCCTCTCCATCTAGCCGTCACTTTCCTGAACTTTCCTGAACATTTTATCATATTTCCAGTCCTCAATTATATTATCTGTATATTTTTTAGCAAATTCTATTTTGCTTTTCTGGTTTTGTTGCGAAAAGGAGTTTTGCATCTAGTCATGTGGCCTTTTCTGATTCTGTGAGCAATAGATTGTTATACCTCTACATTGTGGAGGCTGGAGGTTGTTGGTGATATCTGTGACAGTTTAAAGTATTCCTTCATAGCTATAATACGTTTTGGATCATCAGTCATGGTTGTTTACCTCAAGTATACTAATGATTCTCAATTATTTTTTTTCTCTTTTCAAAATGTTCCAAATTATTAATTTTAATATGGCCAGTTTTTTGTCAAGAATTAGAATAGCATATTAGAAAGGTTTGTTGCTTCATATAATTTGTTTCTGGTTATCTGTTATACTTTAAAAGGTTAAACCTCAAATATGTCCATTTGGTATAAATAATATAGTTAAGGAGAAATTTAAGTGCTTTTGATGCCTAATTTTAAGTGCCTCACATCTCCATTTTGCTAGTAGAATGCTAGGACAACTGCCTCCCCGGGATACTGCACATAGCATTCCATCAGTTCACAGTTTAGTGTCTTAGCTCTGGTGGTGATCTCCTTTTGTTTGTGAATCCTGGCTGTTCTTGTTTAGACTTTGTTGATGGTTGAGCTCTTTGTTTTTGATAATCTTGTTTCTGAGCTTTTAGATTTCAACACGTAATTGCAGTTTCTCAAAAACTTGAACTACTCCTGACTCATTTATCGTACACCGTGAAGATGCTCTCTAACTCTTTTGCCAGCAGGCAGTTTGGAGAGTTCTGTTCAAGCTAAAAAGACAGATGGATGTAGTCTATCAGTACAAGAGGAGGCATAAATAAAAAATACCTGGCAGCCAGTTGTCCATTAATTGTGATCAGAGGCAAAAAATTGGAGGGACCCTGAAACATTGCAGCATAGAAATACTCAGTGATAACTAATCTCAGGCTTTGTGATTGTGTTTGCTTCTTATTCACCTCTCACTTCAGATTTGAAATGGTTGTGTGTCAACACCAATAGAAATTGAAATTCACAGGCTGTATTCTTATGGAGAGCACTGTCTATTTGTTTATTCTTTTTTACACAGCCATTATTTTCCTTACCAGCTTTCATGATTAATCTTTGTAAAGTGCTCTTTGACCTGAATTTTACAGTGCTATAGCAGCTAAGGTACCAGTTACGCAAATTTAAACATTTTATGACTTGCAACTTTCTGGATTCTTGTCCATCTCCTCAGTCTGAGCACACAACCTCCCAGCTCTGTCTTGGCTTTCTAAAATGTAAATGGTCAAAGCTTCAGAGATTTTGATCCAAAACTGGACTTGCCCATTCCTGCCTCTGGTCAGAATGATTTAATACTTTAATTTATAAAATGATAAAGAAGATAACACTTGCTGTATACTACAATACAGAAAAAAGTATCGGCACACCATCCATGTTTTAATTCATACCTCATTATACTGCATATTTGGAAACAACAAGTATGTTGCTTTGGTACCCAGCACTCAGATTTTATTTTTTCCTGAGTTTTTTGATTCTGAACTCTTTCTTTTGCTTCATCTTTCTGACTCTTACCTTTATGGCAGCTTTCTCTCTCAGATTGTCATGGGAGGAGACAGTGACACCTTCTAAAGGGCTACACTGACAGTACTAATGCCAAGGTAACCTTGAAGTGTTATGATTTATATGCAGTTTTGCCAATTTGTAAAATGTATTGTGCTTCAAAAGTGAATTTTTAAACTGCAGACTTAAGATTTTTTTTTTTTTTTTTACTAGAGTATCTATTTTCACAAGGATGCGGCACAGAAGTGTACTTCTCTCTTGAATCCTGTTCCACACTTAATGGCAAATCCATGCAAGTTAGGGTTACTTGCTCTAATTTTTCACTGTGTTAGTGCAAAGGTGCTGAGTGTTTCCTGTCTTGTTCCCTGTGACAAGTGTAGAGGGCATAGCAGCCACTCAACCCAACACAGACAGACGCAGGAGGCACTTATAAAAACAGAAAAGCTTTATATTTTTAATTACCTCATGGGAAACGCCTTCACTGTTTCCCACAGGCACAACACAGTCCCACTAAGCACAAGTACCACACAATACTTTTCTATTCATTTTCTTGTCTCTTTTTTCTTTCTCCTCCACTCCTCCTCGGCAAGCTTCATCTCCCTCCACCCAACTCTGCCTCCCCTCTGTGAGGTCTGTTCAGTCCTTTTATATTGTACTTTTAAGTACTTCTGGGCTTCCAGTCACGTGACCTGCCAGTACTTTTGGATTGGGTGAAAACCATGTCTCTTCTACATCCACAGCACCCCCTGGCATCACCCACGGCACCCAACAGGGCTGAGATACCAAACTCCAAGTCCCTGGATGCCCTATGGGAATTCGGGGCACCGCTACACTCCAGGCAAGCTGCCATCTAGCATCTTGGGTTGAGGCAGTGCCCTAAAAAATCTGCCTTCCCCAATCCTTCCATATCGGGGTTGTCCTGGCCGGGTTGAGCTGCCAGCCATCTCTTACAACCCAGCACTCCTGGGATAGACTCTGGACCCCTAGTAACTCTGAATTGGATAAAGTGGGTCTGAGAATATTACATTATTTATCTGTTTGCACAAGAAAATCAAGCAGAACTTAATTCTTCTGTAAAATGTTTCTTTTGACATTTTTAGTTTTTCACACTTGGAGTGTAGCGTCAATGTATCATCTTGATTCATTTACCTAACTTGCATATTCGAAGGGAGAATGATGTCTTGTGAACAGCAGTGAGTGAAAGACCATCATGGAGTACACACACTGAAACAGGGCCAATTTAGACTCTTTGTTCATATTAACCTGAGCATGTTTAGGACATTGGAGGAGATCGATAAGCATGTGTATTAGCATGTGCAAGCAAGAATTTCACTGTACTCTGTACCAATGACAATAATAACCCAGTAAACCTGTAAACAAATGGCAGCCAGACCTGGGATTTGAGGCCTGATTTGATTTGAGGCCATTATTGATTTATACATGTTTGTATTTGGTAACATTAGGGATCTGTCTGGAATTAAAATTTGAAAGTTATTAAAGGGGACAGTGATAAAAAGTAGCCTAGCTTGATGTGGAAATTAGTTAAACCTTGTGAGCTTGAACATTTAAAATTATTACGGAATATTACAGTAGATTTCCCTGAGATCTTATAATATTACTTTGCATTTTTTGTTTCCATCCTACAAAGTTGTGTTTTTTAAAACATATGACAATGTTAAAGAACTAGATAGATAGATAGATAGATAGATAGATAGTACTATACAGTATTTGTCCCAAGAGGGAAATTTAGCTTAACTATAATATAAAACTACACATCATTGCAGTTTGAGCAGGTCATGGTTTTCCTTGTCGTCCAACTGCAGTTAAATTGTAAACTCCATTCACCCACTTTGTAAGCCGCCTTCTTCAGAGTCAGCTGGAGCACTGAAATAAAGCTGATTACTTGGCAGTCGATCATCAGCATGGATCTGTTTAAAGCCACCAGAGTTCTATTTTTCCAAGATTCAGCATACATCACTGATGCTACTGTCTTGTTCATAATACGAAGATCATCAATCCAAATCTGGCCTCCCAAGAACTTTATAGTTTGTAGTTTACATCAGTTCAGGCAAATAAACTCAAAAACAAGCAACATTTTCAACAATTATTAATTCATACATTACATATATAAAAATAGTTGTCTAGGTTCTGTTGGGCTTCACAATACTGTATGCTCTATTCCCTTTTTGAGGCCCTGGATATTCATTTGCTCTAAGAAGGTACCAATTTCAAAGTGTGAACATTCCATCTCTAGTTTAATTCCTTCTCAAATTAATAAGCTGTTGAGTCTGGAGAGGATGCCTGCTATAAATCCATGCTGTTTACTGGGAGAAATATATACAGTCATGGCCGAAATTATTGGCACCCCTGGAATTTTCCCAGAAAATGCACCATTTCTCCCAGAAAATTATCACAATTACAAATGTTTTGGTATACACATATTTATTTCCTTTATGTGCATTGGAACAACACAAAAAAACAGAGAAAAAAAGCCAAATCTGACATCATGTCACACAGAACTCCAAAAATGGGCTGGACAAAATTATTGGCACCCTTTCAAAATTGTGAGTGAATCATTTTATTTCAAGTATATGATGCTCGTTTGAGCTCACCTGTGGCAAGAAACAGGTGCTGGCAATATAGCAATCACACCTGAAGCCAGTTAAAATGGAGAAAAGTTGACTGAACCTTTCTGTTGTGTGTCTGAGTGTGCCACACTAAGCATGGAGAACAGAAAGAAGAGCAGACAATTGTCTGAGGACTTGAGAACAAAAATTGTGGAAAAATATCAACAATCTCAAGGCTACAAGTCCATCTCCAGAGATCTTCATGTTCCTTTGTCCACTGTGCGCAACATAATCAAGAAGTTCACAACACATGGCACTGTAGCTAATCTCCCTGGACGTGGACGGAAAAGAAAAATTGATAAAAGACTGCAACGAAGGATAGTCCGAATGGTGGATAAACAACCCCAATCAGCTTCAAAACATATTCAAGCTGTTCTGCAGATTCAGGGTGCACTGAACTATCCGTCGACATCTGAACGAAATGTAACGCAATGGCAGGAGAGCCAGGAGGACCCCACTGCTGACACAGAAACATAAAAATGCCAGACTGGAGTTTGCCAAAATGTACTTGAAGAAGCCAAAATCCTTCTGGGTGAACACCTTGTGGACAGATGAGACCAAGGTAGAGCTTTTTGGTAAAGCACATCATTCTACTGTTTACAGAAAACGGAATGAGGCCTACAAAGAAAAGGACACAGTACCTACAGTCAAACATGGTGGAGGTTCTAAGATGTTTTGGGGATGTTTAGCTGCCTTTGGCACTGGATGCCTTGACTGTGTGCAAGGCATCATGAAATCTGAAGACTACCAAAAGATATTGGGGCACAATGTCCAGCCCTTTTTTTGAGTTTTGTGTGAAATGATGTCAGATTTGGCTTTTTTTCTCTGTTTTTTTTGTGTTGTTCCAATGCACGTAAAAGAAATAAGTTAGGTTAGGTTAGGTTAGGTTTCTTTATTTAGTCATGTTTACACAGGAAAACATGAAATTTGCCTTCTCAGTTGCATCTAATAACAAGTAACAGACAGAATGAAATAAAACATACAAATAGAAATAAGAAAGGTTAAGGTAAGGCAGTTAGATAAAACATATCTATACCAAAAAAAAAAAAAAAAAAAAAAGGTAACAGGATATATATCAAAACCTTAAACATTATCTCCGATATTTCTTATTGAAAAGTCGTATGGCACTAGGAAGAAAGGAGTTTCTGGAGCGATTTGTGTGGGTTTTCAAAGCAACTATCCTTCCTGATTTACTGAAGTTTAGTTCTACATGTAATGGATGTCTGTCATCAGTTGAGATGATTTCCAGTTTCTTTAGCATTGCCCTCTGACACACACTAGTCAAATCATCTACATCAGCCCCAATAACTTTAGCTGCATACTTCGTAATCTGCTGGAGCTTTTTTGAGTTTTGGTTTGTCAGACTATTAAACCAGGCAATGAAACTGAAAGTGATCATGGACTGGATCATACTACGATAGAAGGACAACATGAGGTCCTTGTCTACTTTAAATAGTTTGAGTTTATGGAGGAGAAATAAGCGCTGGTTGCACTTAGAAAATAATTTTTTTTGTATTTGTATTCCAGTTAAGATTGTTATCTAGGTAAGTTCCTAAGTATTTATATTCATGCACTATTTCTACCTCCTCTCCCAGAACTACAATAGGTGAACATACAGATTTCTGTCTCTTAAAATCAAATATCATTTCTTTGGTCTTTGTTACATTCAGACTGAGAGAGTTTTTATTGCACCAGATTACCATACAGTCCACTTGATTTAGATAGTGGCTTTCATCCTCCCCAGATATGCATCCTATGATCATGGTGTCATCCGCATACTTAATAATGGAGCAGTGGTCATTGTTCTGTCTCAGAATGTGTACAGTATACGAAAAGATTTGTAATTGCAACAATTTTCTGGAAGAAATGGTGCATTTTCAAGGAAAATTCCAGGAGTGCCGATAATTTCGACCATGACTGTATGTCTATTTTTTCCACACTTACAGTCATTAATTTTGGATTAGTAAGAACTAAAACTAAATGGTATGTTATGGGACATCAGAAATATCACAGAGAAAATCCTGAATTGAGAAGAGAAGTCAAACACTGAAATAGAAAAGAATTACCGGCTCGCTTTGTTTGTGTCAAGGAGCCTGAAGCCCAGCCTGGTATGAACCAACCATTAATCGAGCATCTCTTCCAACATCCAGTCTGCTTTGCCATACACACAACTTGCTCCAAGTACTATTAGGTTAACAGGAATGTGTAGAACATTATTAAATAACATTATTAAATTCCACCCGGGGGGGTAAACGTTAACATTTAACATTATACAAAGTTATTGTCTGTTCTTTACCTGCATTATTATCAATCTTTAATTTAATATTGTTTATTGTATCAGTATGCTGCTGCTGGAGAATGTGAATTTCCCATTGGGATTAATAAAGTATCTATCTATCATTAGAAAAATGGGCCTAACAAGCTCATCCATCCTGTTCAAAACAACATCAAGTTCAGAGTTGAAAGTCCTTAATTTCCTACTCTCCACCACACTACTTGGTCATTTATTCCATGTGTATTTGGTTCTTTGCATGAAAAAAACTTTCTAACATTTGTGTGAAATCTACACTTAACAAGTTTCCATCCATGCATGTGTTCATGCATCAGATTTTTTTTAAAGTAACAACTCAGACCCATTGTACTAATTCCTTTCATAATTCTGAATGCTTCAATCGTGTCACCTCTTAATCTGTGTTTGCTTAAACTGATACGATTCATCTTCTTCAATTTCTCTTCATAGCTCATACGGTTCTTCTTAGTCCAAAAATCAGTCTTGTTGTTCTTTTCTGGACTTTTTGTAGTGCTGCTCTGCCTTTTTTGTAACACAGAGACCAAAACTGTACACAGTACAACCTCTCTTGTGCATTATAAATCTTAAGCATAAGTAACTTGTACTCCACACATCATGTTATATAACCTAACATCCTATTGGCCTTTTTAATGACTTCTGTACACTGTCTGGATGTAGATAGTGCTGTGTCTACTATGTCTTCTAGATCCTTTTGATGAGGTGTTCTTTCAAGTCTAACATTTTTACTTTTTGAATGTAATACTTTATAAACTGCTCAAAAAAATTAAAGGAACACTTTGAAAAACACATCAGATCTCAATGGGAAAAAAAGTCCTGCTGGATATCTATACTGATATGGATTGGATAATGTGTTAGGAACAAAAGGATGCCACATCGTTTGATGGAAATGAATATTATCAACCTACAGAGGGCTGAATTCAAAGACTCTCCGAAAATCAAAGTGAAAACATGATGCAGCAGGCTAGTCCATTTTGTCAGAATATCATTGCAGCAAGTCCATATTATACTTAGTAGTTTGTATGGCCCCCACGTGCTTGTATGCATGCCTGACAACATAGCTCCTAATGAGATGATGGATGGTGTCCTGGGAGATCTCCTCCCAGATCTGGACCAGGGCATCAGTGAGCTCCTGGACAGTCTAAGATGCAACCTGGTGGCGTCAGATGGACCAAAACATAATGTCTCAGAGGTATTCTATTGGATTTAGGTCAGATGAGTGAGGGGACCAGTCAACGGTATCAATTCCTTCATCCTCCAGGAACTGCCTGCATACTCTCGCCACATGAGGCATTGTTGTGCACCAGGAGGAGAACCCAGGACCCACTGCACCAGCACAGGGTCTGACAATGTGTCCAAGGATTTCATCCCGATACCTAATGGCAGTCAAGGTGCCGTTGTCTAGCCTGTACAGGTCTGTGCTTCCTTCCATGGATGTGCCTCCCCAGACCATCACTGACCAACCACCAAACCGGTCATGCTGAATGATGTTACAGGCAACATAATGTTCGCCACGACTTCTCCAGACCCTTTCACGTCTGTCACATGTGCTCAGGGTGAACCTGCTCTCATCTGTGAAAAGCACAGGGCACCAGTGGTGGACCTGCCAATTCCGGTATTCTTTGGAAAATGCCAATCGAGCTCCACGGTGCCGGGCAGTGAGCACTGGGCCCACTAGAGGATGTCGGACCCTCAGGCCACCCTCATGAAGTCTGTTTCTGATTGTTTGGTCAGAGACATTCACACCAGTGGCCTAATGGAGGTCATTTTGTCGGGCTCTGGCGGTGCTCATCCTGTTCCTCCTTGCTCAAAGGAGGAGATACTAGTCCTGCTGATGGGTTGAGGACCTTCTACGGCCCTGTCCAGCTCTCATAGAGTAACTGCCTGTCTCATGGAATCTCCTCCATGCCCTTGAGACTGTGATGGGAGACACAGCAAACCTTGTAGCAATGGCACATATTGATGTGCCATCCTGGAGAAGTTGGACTACCTGTGCAACTTCTGTAGGGTCCAGGTATCGCCTCATGCTACCAGTAGTGACACTGACCGTAGCCAAATGCAAAACTAGTGAAAAATCAGTCAGAAAAGATGAGGAAGGAAAAATGTCAGGGGCCTCCACCTGTTAAACCATTCCTGTTTTGGGGGTCATCTTGTTGCCCCTCTAGTGCATCTGTTGTTAATTTCATTAACACCAAAGCAGCTGAAACTGATTAACAACCCCCTCTGCTACTTAACTGACCAGATCAATATCCCAGAAGTTTCATTGACTTGATGCTATACTCTGATTAAAAAGTGTTCATTTAATTTTTTTGAGCAGTATATTTTCATCTGCCATAAATCTGCCAAAGGCTACATGCTGTCCAAGTCCCTCTGTAACAACTTAGCCAATGCTACATTATCTGCCCCAGTTTGGTATCATCTGCAGACTTAACCAGCTTATTGATTATATTATTGTTTAGATTGTTTAAGTATATTAAAAAGAATAGTGGACCCAGCATTGATCCCTGAGGGGCACCACTTTTAACATCACCTAATTCTGAAGATGTTCCACTCACCATAACCCTTTGCTTACTGAGTTTGTGCCACCTGTGTACCCCCCTACAGACCATGCCATAGAATTCTACTTGTTTTAGTTTGATCGTTATCCATTCATATGATACCTTTTCAAAATCCTTCAATAAATCAAAGTACCTCTCTTATCATATGCTTTTGTTGCTTCCTCAAATAATTCCAGAACCTTTTCTAAACACACGCTGACTGTTCAGTAAAGCTCTCATTCTTGCCATGTGCTGGTCGACCTTTTCCTTAATAATTCCTTCCAATTTTTTGCCTGTGATGTACGTTAAACTTACTGGCCTATAATTACTTGATTTCCCATTTTATTCATTTTATTTTGTTCTGCTCCTGGTGATTTATAAGATTTCAACCAATTTAATCTAAGCAGCTCTTCTCTGTTTACAATTTCCAAATCACTATGTTCCTCCTTTGTAGTTTTATTCATATTTATTTCGTTTTATTTAGATTTTATTTATTATTTGTTTAGATTTAGTTTATCAAATTAATCACATGTTAAAACATCAATTTACTGCAAGTACAAAGCATTTGCTATTTCACTGTCTGTATATTCCGCTCCTTTTTGACTGTTCTTTTACTACTAAAATACTGAAAAAAATCTTCTTTGGTCTTTTTTGTAATATTTCTCTCCAGCTATCTTATAGAATTCCTAATATCTTTCTTAATGGCACTCTCCTGCTCTTATGCACCCAACAGTTAGCACTGGAGTTATTAGTCTTATATGCCTTATACAGCTGCTTTTTCCTTTTTAACTTCATTTTTAGTCCCTTATTTATCTACATCAGAGTTTTCTTTAAATTCTTACTGCTTCTAAATTTTTGGATGACCTAGGTATGACGTTAATCTGCATCCATCCCTGCATGTAGGTCTTCCAACCTGCAGGGAAAAACTTGGGGGTTGGAGGCAGAATCGGCACTCCAGCCATCATAAAAAACCTCACACTGTTCCCATTCTATCTGAACTAGTGTGGTGCTGAGGTGTCACCCGCTGTATGGCTGCACTCGGGTCCTAATCTGGGATCCTCAGTTGGTTTGTCGTGTGGTGGGTGCAGCAATGTGCTGTATCAGCGAGTGCTCCTAACCTCTCTCTGTCTCTCTTGTCTTGCATTATATATAAAACACTTTTTAAAGTTCCTACATCTCCTCAACTGTATCCACACTTAAATGTTTATTCCAGTTTATCTTACTGAGTAAATTTGCTTTCCTGACCTAACATTTAACTAGTTTTGTTTTAGAATATACACTCCAAAAACTGTGAAATGTATTATGGTCACTAGATCCTAATGGTTCAGTCACCTTTACCCCTTCAGTTCTATCCTAACAGCCAGACCTTATATACGTTATTTGTTTCAATGATTTTCTATCACCTCAGAGTTCTCCGAGTCCTTTTGCAGCTCAGCAATGTCCTGAAAGCAGTTAGAAACCTCCAACTGTGGGTTTCGATGCCCCTGGAGAGTGTGCACCTCTTGCCTTGTGCTAACGTCCAAGCGTGACACACCTTTCTTTACCTCTCTGATCTGGAATGTTCTCTTCCACCATTTTGAGGATACACATTATATCTTTCTAAAGGACACCTGGGTAAGATAGGGCAATTCTTTAGCACAACACAGGCTGGCCACCTCCTCCTCAAGTTCAGTGACTGTGACTTTCAATCTGGCATCTCCTGCAGATGTAAGAATCCTGGAAGCAGACTTCATCAAAGTCAGCTTCCAGAAAAAATCCATCATCATTCAGGACTTTCACCGTACATTTTACTGGCCTCGTGATTTTATTATTTGGGTGACAGTTAAGCCCTTTTAAAATGAAATATAAATTAATTATGAGTTTAACAAACTTATAGTACCTCTTTAATACTTACTGGCCCACTTACTAATAAATATTTTCTGCTGCTGTCTCACTTTCAGTTGCCTACTGAAAATGTTTAATTGCTTTCAATTAAGTCAGTCTGTTTCCCTAGTAAACTCTTTCCATATTGTCCATTTTTTCTGCACAGCACAACTATACAGTAAATAATACAACTGTTTATGTTCACATTACCCCTCCTCTTAGCACCAGGGCTCACTAGTTTGTGCTTACTGTAACTAAATTAACTAGTAATCTTTTACTTCCTTCTTTACTGTGAAACCCACTCACTTATTTACTTTTAATAGATGTGAAGCTGGCTAATTGTTTACTTCCTGTCAGTGATGAAGTTTATTGCCCACATGCTCTGCCATGTTGCAACCCACCCACCAGAAACTGCAAGGAACCTTTTGAGGGTAAAAAACTGCGAAACATCTACCCGATTCCTGTTGTAGTGATCACAAATGAAGTTTTTAAACAAGTTTCACACACTGGCAGATGAAATGCCGCACCATTCACTACACTCCACCAGCAGGGATGACATCAGCCCTCAGTGCACGCTCTGTACCACACCGTACACACTTTATATGTATGCAGTGCAAAGCCCCTGCAATCTCCTCTTCTTTTGTAGAGCCATGATAGCAACATCAGAAAAAAAACTATGAAGCAACCTCAAATAGTGTGTCAGGACTAACCTTAAATAGTGATCTTTTATTATAAAATATATTTTACTCCATCCTTGTTTCTTTCAAAAATATTTTAATAATCAGTATTTTTATAAATAAATCCACCTTTACAGAGGGGGGAGAACCTTTTTCAGTGGCATTGAGTGCTGTCCAGATTTTCTTTGTCCAAAATGGGCCTAACCCATTAATGCAGCGAGCGGTTTTTAATAGAAGTTTGCCTTATAAACATGTACATGACTTTGTTCATCAGGAAGGGGGTTTCCCTGTGGAGTCTTGTGTATCTTGTAGGAATGTAAACACAAAGTTAGGGTAGGGGGTGGTCCCTTTTCATATTTTGACAGGCTAAATATGGTATTAAAGAAACATTTTGCTAAACTATGGGACAGTTGGTTAAATTACCAGATGTGATGCATATTACACAACCAAGGAGAGACTTTGTGTCGAATGAGTGGTTGCTCATGGAGTCCTGAATGAGGCACATTACCTGCATTGTGAGGGAGTCAGTTACAGCACTACAGCCATATGGCGCGTTTCCCTGTGGGTGATCCAGCTCGTAAGATCCTCATTGTTGGGGACCTGAGTGGCTGGACCAGGCCAAGGGGTCGCCCATGTAACACCTGGCTGCGGCAGATAGAGGGTCATTTCTGAGGGTGGGACTGAACCGCGTGTCTGCCTGGTGGGTTGCCAGCTGGGATCCTGAGTTGTTTCGTCATGTAATGGGTGCGGCAATGCACTGTACCAGTGCATGCTCCCCAACTTGACTTAACTTGATGTATATTATGGTCTGTTCCGCCTATATAAAAACAAAACAAAGTGGACCTACCATTCTTAAATACACATAATTCAATTCAGGACTGGAGCAAAACAAGAGTCAGCCCTGCAGAGGGTGCCAGTCCATCACACTCATTAACACACCTGCAAAGGGGCCTAACCTGTACATTTTTGGGGATGTGGGAAGAAAACCCATGCAGCAATGCAGAAAATATGCAGATACCACGTGGACAAAAGCCAGGCATGGGCTTGAGTATTTAATAATTAGAACGGCATTAAGAGCTAAAAATTGTGACACTAATTTCTATTTGTCCATGCATTGTTTTCCACAAGAAGTGGCAATTATAACACGAGTCACATATTTCTGATACACCTAAATATGTGATTTGAATCCGCAATTTTTTACCCATTCTGTGGGCATGCTATATCCTCTGAAGATGTCCTGTGGTATTTGTCACCAAGATCTTTTAACTGCTTTAAGTTGTGAAGTGGAACCTCCATAGATTGGACTTGGTTTTCCAGCTCATCCCACAGATGTCCATCAGATTGAGATCAGGGGAATTAGGAGGCCAATTCAGCACCTTGAACTTTTTGTCATGTTCCTGAAACCATTCCTGAACAATGTTTGCAGTGTTGCAGGGTGCATTATCCTGCTGAAAGAGGTTACTGCCTTCAAAGAATACCATTACCATGAAGGGGTGTACATGGTCTACAACAATCTTCAGGTAAGTGGTACATGTCAAAGTAACATCTACATGAATGCCAATACCAAAGGTTTCTCGGCAGACAGTTGCCCATAGCATCACACTGCCTCTGCCAGCTTACCTTCTTCCCATAGTGCACCCTGCTGCCATCTGTTTCCCAGATAAATGACATACACACACACAACCGTCCACATGATCTAAATGAAAATGCGATTAATCAGACCAGCCAATGTTTTTCCATTGCTCCATGGTTCAGTTGTGATGATCACATGCCCATTATTCAGGATTTTGGTGGTGAGCAGGGGTCAGTATGGGAACTCTGGCCAGTCTATGCAGCCCCATACACAGCAAGCTGTAATGCACTGTGTGTTCTGACATCTTTCTGTCACGGCCAGCATTGGGTTTTTCAGCTATGTGTGCTACAGTAGTTCTGTGGGATTGGACAGACAGGCTAGCCTTCATTCCCAACACACATGAATAAACCTCATGAATCTGTTGATGGTTCACCGGTTGTCCGTCTTTGGACTACTGTTGGTAGGTATTAAGTACTGTATACTGGGAAAACCATACATGACCTGCTGTTTTGGAGATACTATGACCCAGTTGTCTAGCCATCACAATTTGGCTCTTGTCAAAGTCTCTCAGATCCTTATGCTTGCTCAATTTTCCTGCGTCCAACACATTACCTTCAAGAACCGACTGTTCACTTGCTGCCTAATATATCCCACCCCCAGAGAGATGCCAATGTATTGAGATAATCAATGTTATTCCCTTCACCTATTGGCTGTATTAATGTTATGGCTGATCAGTGTGTGTTGTTTGAATTGCACTGCTTGTGACTAATGTGGACAGTAGGGGGCACCAAACACTTAAATGTATTATTTTTTTAATGTTTTGTGATTATTCGATGGTGTATTAGTACTTGTGCTCATGTGAAAGGCCTCTGAAAAAATATTTATAGGTTGCTGTGTTAGAAACATTTTATAAAATAGCTATATATTTGCTTTGATTCAGTTATTGTCTTAGAAAATATTTTTAACAATCTGATTTTATTATGGGTGTACCAGTATACAGTGATTGCTTTCCTTGTAGTCCTTAAATGAATAACCAATATAAATCTTCACTTTCTGAACCCCTTTTTCCAAGATAAAGGGCCTAAGGAGCTTGAATCAGTCTTTTCAGTGTAAAGAGCCATATTTAGATTGGACTATGGCTTATTGCTGGGCACACTTACTTGTACTTATGCACTTCCACGTTACTTTAGAATTAGAAGTTATCCTAATGGGAATACTTTGGGGGCATAAGAGGATAACCAAACTGGCAGGAACTGGGCTAGCAACGAAACTCATGGTCCAGGAAGATACCACCACTTAGAGCTCAGAGTTGATAGATGCCTAGTTTTCTAAGCTAAATCGACCACTCCGTCTATAACAGCATCCTTCTGTGTATGTGGGCGCTGCCTTTAAACTAGGTTGGCAGGTACCAGTGGACCACACCTGTGCAATTCAGTGGAAGTATTAGCAAAGGTAAAGATGTAAGCGGTTTTGAACATGGCATGGTGGTGGGCAGCACACACTCGTGAATGAACCTGTCATGAACAGCAGCCTTGCATGGTATTTTACCAGTGACAGTGTCATGGGTGTCTGTAGAACAGGCCAACACTCAAAAAGCTGAATGCTTACAAATATGTACTAATGGGAGTATAACCAATGTTCAAGGAGTGAAGGCATCGAGGACGCTATGTCATATGACATTCTCGCAGTTGCAGTAGAAGTTAAAAAACCCACTTGCTCAGTTGAAGGGGAGGAATTCTCCTAGCACAACTGGATAACAACTGCATGATGTCTTGGAGACCAGTCTGTCTGTGTAAAGACATGAAATGGAGACAAGCCTGAAGTGATTTCATGCTGTTGGCTGCAACTAACAACTCAGTAAAACAGAAGTGCTAACACAGCCATAGAAGAACTCTCATCTCAAGATATACTGTATGACAAATTAGATATGGCAAATGATGACTGAACAAAAAAGGTGGTGCTTCTCAACCACAGTGCTGGTGGGTTGGGAGTTGCTATTGTTTATAATAGTAGCGGGACACGGTAAGTTGTGGAGTATAGTGAAAGAGTCAAATAGTTGGTAATGCTTGATTCATGAAGGTGGACATATCTCTGATGATTGCACTAATTACACTTTGGGGGACCCTTTTCCCCTAACGATTGTGCTTGATCAAGGATTGCAAAGACACAATAGGTGGTGGTCAAAACACCAGAAAGGTTGGGAAATACTGAGCTAAGGAACACAAATACTAAACACTGTCTGGTGAATTTCAGTTGCCCTGAATGGACGGACTAGGATATGATGAGAAGCCAATGAGGTCCAGCCTATTGGGTGTCAGACATGCAGACTGATGGCAGTCTTGTAACGATATGGGGTATGTTCTTGTGGCACACATTGCAATTCCTCATAAGAGCGGAGCAACATATAAACACAATAGGCTATCTAATTATTGTTACCCTCCATGGCATCAGTGTGCCAATCTGAGATATTTTTTTCCAAAGGCTGGGAAAGTCCTTAAGTTTGAGGAATGTGGAAGTGAATATTTTGTCCAGTTCAGTGACCTCCATGGTCACTAGATCTTACTGCAAATGAGTCAAGAGCCATGAGCTTTAAATTTTAAAACACATTGGAGTGAGCATGGGTTAAACTGAAATTCTGGACTTCCTGTTTGCAAAATGTAGACCAACCTGTAATCAAGTAGCTACTCAATGTCTCATTTAAATCAAATTTAAGAAATATAAAAGTAGATAAAAAAAAACAAACTAGCGAATCTAAAAGGCGTTCTGGTTAAGTGTAATTTGGGCGTTTTTTCATGCTAGCTTATTTTGTAGATATTTCCATCCCCTCATATTTTCACAAATCTTAGTTAAACTTTTTGCTTTAGAAACCCAGGTGGATGAGGACTGAAATTAGAATAAAATGAAATATTTAGAATCAGGAAGACGTTGTGGTGTGTATTGTTACAAGGTCTTAACTTAAGTCGGGCACAATCAGCTTACCACACATCCCATTTTCATGTATCTGTGGCTCACATAAGTGTATTGAGGGCAACAGCTGGAAAGCAGAAAGTCTAAAATAAATGATTACATAATTCCACTTGAGTAAGGACGGGAAGTCCCAGGCCCGGAGGGTCAGAGGGTCTGCTTTTTTATTCCACCCACGCGCCTCATTAGAGGTGAATTCCTATTTTTTTCATAAACTGTTTCCTCTGTCAGATTATAAATTTTAAAAAAATTCTAAATTTGTTCTGTCAAATCACTAATGTTAGACACTGCATAGACTCAGTGATCGCTTTATTAGCCACAACTATCTATTAGCATCGAGGCATGGATTCAAAAATGTTTCTTAAAACATTACTTATGGATTCTGCTCCATGCTACCTCAACAGCCTCATTCTGTTTATGTGGATTTTTTGGAGAGCTCTTTCAAATTATAGCTGCTATGTTGGACTGAGATCTGGAGGGTGTTCAGGTCCATGGAGTAAACTGAATTCACTGTCATATTTGTGGTCCAGAATGAAATGACGTTGGCCTTCTGACACGATGCATTATCCTACTGAAAGCATTCTTTTGAGAAATGGTAGACTGTGGCTGCCACAAGAAAGAATTGCACAGCATCTCAACCCTCTCCATTTCAAAGCTGGCAGTGAGCACAGGGTGCCTCCAAGTCAGAAGTGAATAGAGCTGAAGAACCTGTGGAACAATAATGCAACACAGCAGCTGGCAATCTCACTCTCAGCCATACTGTTGCCACAAATGTATCAACGACAATGCTTTGGTGTGCTGTGGAATTCAAATCACACTCCATTCTAGTTAGAGGTGTAACATCTGCCAAGAAAGTATTTGCCATACCATTTCACTACCACCACTGGCCTGCACCATGACAGACAGAAGGATGCATTTATTCATACTATTAAGACTAAATTCTAACCTTACTATCCACATATTGCAGGAAAAGTTTAGATTTGTGGGACATCTTTCAAGTCTTTAGTCAATCAGCTTTTCTGATCATGTACCCACTGTAGCCTTATCCTTCTGTTCTTAGTTGACAAGTGTGACACTCAGAATAGTCTTCTGCTGCTGTAGCCCAACTGCTTCAAGTCAGACATGCTAAGCTTTCATATCTCAACCACATACTTCTTAAAGGTTGTTAAGGTTTCTGCTTCAATTACATGGTTTGGTTGTTTGTTCCAGATTCCCACGATTCTTTGAGTAAAGAATTGCTTACTGGCTTGAGTCTTAAATGCAAGTCCCCTTAACTTCTTCTGGTGTCCTCAAGTATGTGATTTGCTATTTAGTCCAACAAATTCTGCTGGACCTACTTTATCAGTGCCTTTGAGGAGTTTGAAAACACATGGATTAGATCCCCACATGCTATCCTGTTAGAAAATGGGTAAAAACAAGTCAAGAACATTGCAGGGTGAAAAAAATGAGAAACAGTGAGAAAGAGCTCCTCTTTACTTCAACTTTGATTCCACTCACACACTTGTTTGCTACCAGCCAACTGACATCTACATCTGGTCAAAGATGTATGGAAAAAGTGCACAAAGAAAGTGACAAAGGGGGAGATTGCAAGCACAAATAACACATAAAACAGTGCAATGGATTCAAAACAAGAAGTAACAAGACAAGTGAGATAGGATCATGCAACAAATTATGAACATGACAGTGTCAGTGGCCCATCACAAGTTACCTATGCTGACAATGATAACTTAGCAAACTCATTCAGGCTAAACACTCAAGAAAGCCCACTTGTCCTCCCTTGATCTAAATTCAGACACCACAATGTTATAAGCACCCCTAGTGATCATATGCTAAGTCCTTGGAATGCCCACTAACAAGCTTGCCCCCCAGTTCAAAACCCTTGCTCCACCACTGGTGTTTGATGGATCAATGTTGTAAAGAGCTGGATTTTTTTAACCTTTGTGTTAGAGTCTGGCAATTCTCCTCTGACTGGCATCCTTATCGGGTATTTTTTAACTCTTGCTCACCCATTCTCTATAAATTCTAGAGATTGTCATGTTTGAAAGTCCCAGAGGACAGCTGTTTTTGAGATGAGGGTTCCACCATGACTACTATCGACAATCACATCAAGGTGAAGGTCCCATAGATCACGTTTTTCCCATTCTAATGTTATTCTAATGAATAACAACTAAACCTTTTGACCATCTCTGCCTGCTCTATATTTTGAGTTGTAGCCACATGATTTTCTGTTTGGAGGAGCAGACTGTGTGTTTATTATATGTGATTCAAAGTCCAGGAAATGGAACTAAAAATAGGCACATTTATTTGCCCTCCTCAGCTTACATTTAACATTTCTCTTGTTTATTTTTGCCTACCCAGTTATTTGTGTAGAATTTGTGTATTTCTAATGTGTACTCTTGTTTCCTTCCTTATTGCATTAATTGTTGACTCTTAATTTGCCCATTATGGCTACAAGGACATTTCATATCTCAGGCAACATCATGAGCAAACCAGGAGGGAAGATTATTTTGTGGAAAGAAGCACTCAGTCACACCAGAATGACCAATTAACCTAATGGATTTGTTCATTTGATGAGAACTGGAGAACCTGGAAAAAGACCCACATGCAATTTATTTTGATTGCATACTGCATGCCTGGTCAAACAAAGAAATCCTAATAATTCACCTCTCCATGGATGATCTTTTTCAAAGTCAGGGTCACTAGTAGCTGCAGCTGGAAACCAGTCTTAGAAGAGATGGTAGCCACCAGAGGTAGAAAAATGGTTTAATTCTTCATCAGATCTTCTTAGTCTAGTTCAAGTTGAAAGGTGCAACACCAATCCTGACAAGTCTATCACAGGCACCATTCAAGCACACTCCACACTCACATACACAGACTCAGGACAGATTTCCCCATTAACCCAACACAACTGTTTGGAATGAAAACTGAGTATCTGAAGAAAACCCTAAACAGGGAGTACATACAAACACCAAATATCACCCATCACCAAACTTTTATTTAACAAAGTGGCTGGAAAACGTAGGGTAGGAGCATTCAGTGGGAAAAAGATGAGCATTAAGAGTGAATTTATAAGGCAAATTAATAAGGCAAATGAAAACTCAAGCAAAAGATGTTTTTCATTCTTTGACCAGATGGGAGTTTTGAAATCTGAGGTTCTCATAAGCATTTGGATAGTCAAATAATGCTTGAAAATCAAGGGACAGTATATAGGGCTGATATAATAACAATCCAGATGAGAACATGTCATTCACCTCAACAAAGCTCATCAGTGTTATCCACTTAATTCTTATAAAAATAACATTAATTTGTGTTTTAAAGGTCCCTCAAGAACTACTGTCTACCACACTTCTTGGTAGCTTACTCTGCATGTCTATGGTTCTCTATCTGAAGAAAAACTTCCTAGTGTTTTTGAGAAATTTACCCTTAAGAGGTTTCCATCTGTGTCTCTATGTCCCTGGTGAACTCATTTTAAAGTAACAGTTTTGATTTACTGTATGAATTCCCTTCATAATTTTAAACACTTCAATCATGTATCTTCTTAATCTTCTTTTGCTTAAACTGAAAAGGCTCAGCTCTTTCAATCTTTCCTCATAACTCATCCCCTGTAGCCCTTGAGTCAGCCTAGTCGCTCTTCTCTGGACCTTTTCTAGTGCTGCTATGTCCTTTCTGTTGCCTGTACACTGAAACTGCACACAGATTACTCCAGATGAGGCCTCACCAGTGCATTATAAAGCTTCAGCATAACCTCCTTATAGTATCCTGTAAAGTAATAGATTACAACTGGAGAGCTGAAATAATACTCTGTTTTGACCCATACACTATAAAATAAAGTAAAACTACAACAAAACAACATCCATAATTTAAGGTTTCATTGTGAAAAGGTTCTCAGTGCAGTAGGATGTACCTCAAGGGACAAGAGATACTCTCTGCAAAAAAGCTCATATCGATGATTAATACTGGTTGATGAGCATCATGGCATCAATGGTTGGTTATGTCCTGCTGCATTTAGCTGTTACATTCAACATATGGAATATGAATGTTCAATGTAAGTGTATGTGACTAGGTCCATTGATAATATAGAAAATTCAGATGACAAAATATATGCAGACAGAAAATAAAGCTGGACTTGAAATAAGTTAAGTCACTTAACGCAATAAGTGCTTCGTCAATCTCAACTGCTCTTCCTCCTCCTCAAAACATCATGCACCTTTCCTCTTTTGTTAGTACTACTGGTGTGTCCCTTTGGTCCCTTCTTTGACCATTTTATTACCATATTCAGTAGTTAATTACAACAAATAATGGATAGAAACGCATTCTGGTTTCTTCATAGCTGGCCTTATATAACCCTGTGTTAAGCTGTTTGACCTCAGCAATAGGATCCTCAGATTAAAAAATTTTTAAACCTACTTTCACATGATTATGTATGCAATGATGGATTGATTAAATATTTTTGCTTTATAGCTGTTAAAAAGCACAGAGAGTATGGCAAGAAAAATTAAAATAATGACAATAAGAAGAAAAAACAGTCAAAAATTCTTGAGCCAAAGAACAAAAACACCAATCTTCTGAGCTAAAAATAATGTTTTATCAATGATTGTGGTCAAGAAGCTAAGTAGAATGTCAGATACCAGGAAAAATAATCTTGGCAAATTGCTAGGCATACATTTGTTTTAATTTAGAAAAATCCACAAATTAAAACATTCCTTCTGCAATGCGAAAATCTTGAATAGGCAAAATGGCATTACCGCCAAGAAAACAGAGTCGCAAAATGGTGTTGCAATTAAACAGTAAATCAAAAATAAAAAAAATAAATGTGCATAGAATTGTTCAAATGTGAGCCTAATTATCCAATAACTCTCGTTCATGCCAACATTTGTACAAGAAGGTCTGAGTCTGTACTTAGTGAAGAGTGATTTAGAAAAATAAATAGAATTGCATTGAGCTGCCCCTCTTATTCCTTAATTATGGCCAGATGAAGAGCTGCATATAAAATATTCCCTGCCACTGAGAATGGTTGCAATGTCTTTATAGCCGTTTTTCTAAATGCAGTTTTGGATTTTTTAACTTCAATATCAAGGTTTCTGTGTTTTATATTTTCTAGAAGTTTTAGTTAATTTTTAATTAAAGTTTTTTTTAATTAGTTTTTTCCTAATTGTTTCTTTTATGTGATAACTAGAACTCAATTTTCATATTTTATAAAGTTAAATAACACTTAGAAAGTATCCCGCTTTGTTTTCCCCTCATAGGTGAGAATGATTATGTAATTTTAAAATTAGATGATAGCTGTCACCATGATCATTACCCTGTCAACCCACTCTTTCTTTTACTAAGCAAGTCACAAAGACAGCACTCGATCACCATTTTAAAAGTCTGTGAGCTTCTAGTTAGGCCCTTACATTCATGTGCTGTCAAGCTACATTATTTTCAAGAAGACATTTTCAAACTGACTATAAAGAAAGGGCTTTGTTAACCAAATGACAGGCTTGACTTAGCAGAAACATAAATAGAAAAAAACAATTTATTATATGGGAGACATATCAGTGCTAAAAAAAGAGGAGAGTATGGCCCAAATAGGAGGTAATAAAAATCCAATCTCTTTTTTATTCTGGTTTACATAAATGGCCATTGCAATTTAGATATTTTTCTTCCTGTTTTCCCATTATGTAAAGTTCTAATGAATCAGTGACTTTTCATTGCACTTTGGAAACATATATATAAAAAATTTGAAAAACATAATAAGTATATATAACACAAAGATTACAAACATGTGAATTAGAGAAACATTATGTTGTAGAAGACCTGAATGCAACTGTGTGGCATCTACTTCTAAACCCAAGTCTTAATGGAATCTAAAAGCGTTCCTTCAAAAACCAATATTCAGTGATGTACCTGCTGCAGTCTTCTGTCCACAGATGATATTAGGGGATCTTCAAGAGCAGAGATGGACACAAGCACTCCTAATTCACAGGATCATTTACTTTGAAGGACGGCCAGTGGATACAGCCTGCTCTAGCAGGTGTCAATATCTTCATTTTCAAATGTGCTTATCTGGCTCAGGATTACAGCAAACCCCAGCAGAAATGTACACGAGGCAGGATGCCATCTTGGAGTGGATTGCATTTCTCACAATGGTAATAGTAAGAATCATCGCATTTTCACCTTTTAGTCTTCAATCAGTTTGCAAGTTTTTTTTTTACTGAACTTGCATTGTAGAGATTGTGAATTACCAATAAACCATACATTTTATGACATAAATATAATAGGATGTAGAGTCGAAACAAACAACATTTGCTTGGCAGTCTAGTTTAGATCTGCACATTATAAAAAGGAAGAATTGCTATGGTTTTAAATAATCTTGTAAAAAGTTACAATTCACTGGATCCTTTACACATTTCAATTTTCGAGAAATCTTCTATTTATACACCAAATTACTGGAGTCAAGTTACTGTATATTTTTTTAGGTGCATTAGCATACAACGTGAAAAGCATGCACTGTGTCGCTGTGTCTGTCTGTCTACCCACACGAAGCAACTTGGCTCCCAGTGGATTGATTTTGTTGACATTTTGCACACTTCTTCTTCCAGAAAATATGTCAAGAAACTTTTCTTTTCATTGAAATATCTTGAATACAGGGTGCTCTACTAAGTACTGAAATGTCAAAACTTCCTATTGTAAAGCATTTTGCAAACTTTCAAATCTTAACACAGAAATATTCTGAGTGACTTCAGTTATATATTGGTTTACGGTTTCAAATTTACCTTCGAAGAGGTCACTTCATCTTGCATATTTTGTTTTCCTCTTGTTCTCATTCGACAGCCACTCCTAATAGCAAAACATGAAAACTCCTGCACAGTTGTGTGTTCTGCAGAAGATTTTGCTTGATATGCTGTATGAACACTCTTAAGGAATTGATTCTTCAAAGTGATGCCATTTTTTGGATTCCTCCATTCATATGGGGGTTCCAGAAAGGACCTTTATTTATTTAGACATGTCACAGGTACTATAAATAACCATAAATAGATGATAACAGATCTGCCAGAACTGTTTTTAAGGGCACTCTTTTTGCATACAATTACACAGGCTAAGTTCAGGTACACTTGATCTGTTGTATCCTGTTAAGCGTCTTACTATACCTTAAAATTTCTGTTATTTCAACATACTACAAAACTTTTCAAAGCCCAGTGAATCAATCTCATATGCAAAGAACCTTTCCCAGAATGAGAAGTTTAGGAAGTCACTGCACACTGGAGAGGTTCTGAAGGACTGGAAAATGGCAAATATCATCCCATTATAAAAGGGTGACAGGGCAGATCCAAGCAACTACAGGCCAGTAAGCTTAACATGCATCACAGGAAAATTAATGGAAGGAATTATTAAGGATAAGATTGAGCAACACCTGGCAAGGACAGGAGTTATTCTGAACAGTCAGCATGGGTTCAGAAGAGGGAGGTCGTGTTTTACTAACCTGATGGAATTCTATGAAGAGGCAACAAAAGGATACGATCAAAGTGGAGCATATGATATTATTTATCTGGACTTTCAGAAAGCATTTGATAAGGTGCCACAGGAGAGGTTTTGCATCAAATTAAAAGAAGTGGGAGTTCAGGGTGATGTTTTTAGATGGGTACTGAATTGGCTGAGACACAGGAAACGGAGGGTGATGGTGCGAGGAACCTCATCAGAACTGGCCGATGTTAAGAGTGGTGTTCCACAGGGGTCAGTGCTAGGGCCGCTGCTATTTTTAATATACTGTATATACTTGATTTAGATAGGAATATAAGTAACAAGCTGGTTAAGTTTGCAGATGATACCAAGATAGGTGGATTAGCAGATACTGTAATTTGGAATCTGTTATATCATTACAGAAGGACTTGGATAGCATACAGGCTTGGGCAGATTTGTGGCAGATGAAATTTAATGTCAGTAAATGTAAAGTATTACACATAGGAAGTAAAAATGTTAGGTTTGAATACACAATGAGAGGTCTGAAAATCGAGAGTACACCTTATGAGAAGGATTTAGGAGTCATAGTGGACTCTAAGCTATCAACTTCCTGACAGTGTTCAGAAGCCATTAAGAAGGCAAACAGAATGTTAGGTTATATAGCATGATGTGTGGATTACAAGTCCAAGGAGGTTATGCTCAAGCTTTATAATGCACTGGTGAGGCCTCATCTTGAGTACTGTGTGAAGTTTTGGTCTCCAGGCTACAAAAAGGACATAGCAGCGCTAGAAAAGGTCCAGAGAAGAGCGACTAGGCTGATTCCAGGGCTACAGGGGATGAATTATGATAAAAGAGCTGAGCCTTTTCAATTTATTCAAAAGAAGATTAAGAGGTGACATGACTGAAGTGTTTAAAATTATGAAGGGAATTAGTACAGTGGATCGAGACTGTTATTTTAAAATGAGTTCATCAAGAACACAGGGACACAGCTGGAAACTTGTTAAGGGTAAATTTCGCACAAACATTAGGAAGTTTTTCTTTACTAAAAGAACAATAGACACTTGGAATAAGCTACCAAGTAGTGTGGTAGACAGTAAGACTTTAGGGACTTTCAAAACTGAACTTGATGTTTTTTGGAAGAAATAAGTGGATAGGACTGGTGAGCTTTGTTGGGCTGAATGGCCTGTTCTCATCTAGAGTGTTCTAATGTTCTAAAAGAAATGTTCTTATTCAAGAACAGGGTCCACAAGGAAACACAACCCAGTAAAGAACCATTTAAGAACGATTATTTTTAAGAGCCGACACGACTTCTGTGGCATCTTGATGGGAACCTCTATCACAGCAGCTCACTTCTCCTGCTCTTTGAAATTGTAGCGGGTAAGTGACATGATGTTTGTGATCATAAAAGTAAAAAATGCCAGCAGTTTAACTTATGTTGAAAACAATACAAGAAGAAGGAAGACCTCTAACTGTAGCTTGTTGCATACAGTGCATAAACATGCACTCAGGATTTCTGCTCCTCAATGGCTCCATTATCTGCATATCATAATGATTCCATATTTCCCTGACACTGTAATTTATCGGCAAAGAGCTACAATGATCTGGTATTAATTATGGTCAGATGCAGACATTTTAGCTGTTGATTTCAACAGAGGTTTTAAGTTTTCATTTGGTACTTTTATGTTTAAGGAATCTGAACTACAACTAGCCATAGACTGTCCACATTCAACACCTAACAACAGCACAACACTCAACGCAATTCTTTCATCACTTGATTTGGAATCTGCTGTCTATGAAAGTTAATAAGCCAACATTGGGCTCTGTTTTTAAATACATTTACTAATACATATAATTAAATTATTACTGTTATTTTTTAATATGAATTCATATACAAAATTGTGACAGCTAACTTTTAATGAAGTGACTTGAAAATATAAAAATATTCTAACTTTCAAAGCAGTTAACTAAGACTCAGAATGCATCTGAAATGTTACAACCATTTTGTTACTTGTTTATATTTATTTTATTTCAGTATTGTGAATGCACTACAATATACAGTAGATTCAGAAAGTATTCAGAGCCCTTTACTTTCTGCACACTTTTATTGTATTGTAGATTTCATTTTAAATGGATACACACTCAACAAACCATAATGACAAAGTGAAAACGTTTTCAGAAAGGTTTGTAAATTTATTAAAAATTACAAAACTGAAATCTGTCATTCATATACTGTAAGTATGATCTTCTTGATTAGGTACCTTCTTGTCTGGTTACTCAGTTTGGCTGGACGACCAACTCTAAGAAGCATCCTGGTGGTTCCAAATTTCTTGTGTTTCACAGTTATTGAGGCCACTGTGCTCTTGGGATCACTCAAACCTTTAGAAATGGCGTAGTGGCAAATTGTGATTTAATTGTGGAGGTCTATTGAGAGCAGCTTGGTTTATTTGTCCTCACATGCAGTATGAATTGTGGGCCTTATTTACACAGGTGTGTGCCTTTCTAAACTCTGTCCAGTCAATTTCATTTGACACAGTTGAGCGCCAATCAAGTTCTAGATGCATTTCAAGATTTATTAGAGCAAACAGAATGCACCTAATCACAATTAGGACTGCTACAGCAAAACGCCTAAATAATTGTATAAATGAGAGATTTCAGTTTTTGATTTTTAATAAATATGAAAACCTTTCTGAAAACTTGTTTTCAAAATTAAGACTAAATCTACAAAAGAATAACTTACCTCTATATCACAATATAGTGTGCAGAAAGTGAGCGGGTCTGTTTTGAATCCAAACGTATATGCATTACATATTTTAATGGTAACTTACAGTAAAATATTAAAATAATTGCATGAAACTATTTCTACTCTGCGGTGGGCTGGCACCCTGCCCGGGATTTGTTCCTGCCTTGCGCCCTGTGTTGGCTGTGATTGGCTCCAGCAGACCCCCGTGACCCTGTGTTAGGATATAGCAGGTTGGAAAATGACTGACTGACTGACCATTTCTACTGTATTTAGTTAAATAAAATTGTTTTATCTTACTGTATGCTAAATTATAGAAGACAATTATTTAATGTATCTCTTCAATATTAGGCTCTTTCTGGCTTAATTGAAGCTGCAACTAGCTGTTCATCAACATTTACAGAATAAGATGACATACAGCGCAGCATTAAAAAATTCACTTCTTTTACAAGATTCAAGAATAGACGTTTAAAGTACAGAGATGTTTAGAATATGCTAAAATGAATGGCTTAACTATGTTTAAATCTTTGCTGGGTTTCTAGCTCAGTCACATTTAACACAATCATTTGGCCTCGTTACATGCTTGAGGCTCAGGAGTAGAGGTATGAAATGTACAATAGCTAAAATGTAAAAGATAAGCTGTGCAGCTTTCAGAGAGGGAATATGATAGACTGAAGCCAATTTAAAATGTGGAATACAAGCTTTATTAGGTTAATGATCAGAGTATTTTATTCGCATTCACTCATTCACACTTGTTATGATGACCTGTTACTGTATCTGCACAAGTTGATAGTATTCACACCAGACAAGAGGGAGTTGATCCAGAACGACTAACATCCTGAAGAATTGGGGCTATTCGTTCTGCAATGAATCATGCTTACATGACCACTGAAGTTTAGCCGTATTATACAGTACTTTTTTATTGGTCTGAAAAAAATTACATCACAATGTCCTCAGCAGCTTGTACACAGAGCCATTTCCTCATTTTAGAGCATTTTTCAGTTTGAAAACCAAACAGAACAACTATTTCTCAGTTTCTCTTTTTTTTGGGGCACCAAAGCTAGTTGGACACTTGTTAACATCACTGCCTGATATTACGATTAATTCAGTGAAACTTCATTGTGTGTTGTGTGAGGTTCTTGTAATGCTCTGCATACTTGTCCCAGTGATTTTACGAATTTGTTCACACATAATTTGAGACAGTTGATTTCTAGGAATCATACTTCTTCTTGACCTGAGTAACTACTGCATCGAGTTTCCTGGTATATGAACGTTGCATTTCATTTACATGACCTTGACCTCCTATATTACCAGTAAATTCCTGGAGTAACCTTCCTCTGTAAAAGAGGCTATAGACATTTTTCTATGGATGTAATGTGTCAGAAGGGTCTGAGTTGCATGATATTTAACTAAGTGACCATATAAAAACATAATTTCTACACATGGGGATCTTTATTATAGAAGATTTGTTCAAAGTGACAAAGTTTTTATTGATATTCGAAAAAAAACAACAAATTATCATCAATTAGTTTCCATTACTACTATTTTTGTGAGAGAATATAATTTACATGGACTCTGTAGGGTTTTTAAAACACTAACATAAAGTTCCACCAATTTACTTCATTTACCTGCTCATTCGTTCTTCAAAAGAAATGGCCATTGAATGATACTTTCATTAAATCTGCAGATTTCCAAACACAACACATATGTGTCCAGATGTTGGAAGGCCATCGACTTTGTTTCCATCTTATTGCATATTAATTATAACAAGATTACATTTCAGCAGTAAAAACAAAAACATGGGTGTGACACTTTTTCTGTCCCTTTTGGAATTCTAAACATGCAATTTCTGATACAAACCAGCAAGTCATTAAAAAAAACATGCAATCTGTTTGCCTTTTATCATGATTAAAAAAAACCCCAAAACATAAAAACTATGAGTGTCTCTTACAGTGCATTCTTCTCCCTTTGGTTTCTTCTTAGAGATTAGGAAGACAATTTCTACATTTCAATGTATTTTTGTCTTTAGGCACTGAAAATACACATTCATTTTGGAAAAGAGGTGACGGTTGTAGCTGATTTAGTAGTAATTGTGGTAGTAGTAGTAGTCACATCACAATAGGTCCCATCCCATAATCCCCTAGTCTTTGACAAGCCTGTAAATGTGGTATTGAGCTCCATGCTCGCTTGTTGAAACTTCAAATACATAAGCGATACACAGAAGAGTCTCTTGTGTGTCTCTGTTTGTAACAACCTAAAGGAAAAGAAACAAATAGATACAAATTATTATTTTTAGCAGGAGGAAATAATGTAGTGTTAGAGAGAGTAGCTTTGTCATCCTCAAACGCTTCCACAGGATTATTGAGTTAAATATTGGATCTGCGGGTATTGTAATTTTTATAAAAAATTATGCAAGTCACAAAACCTCACAAATAAGCAAACGTTCCTCAGAGTTTGAAATATTGAGGATATAATAGCAGCATGGGCAAACAAAACCAGATGGAGCAACTAGACAATTGTTGTTCATGAGCAAATACTCAGAACAGAAGTCCGCAATTTCAGTCCTGGAGGGCCACAGTGGCTGTTGGTTTGTGGTCCGACCCAGTTTCTTAATTCAAACCCAATTACTATATTGATGCTGAAGTCATTATTGATAAGTTAATATTTTTTGCTAAATTTATGAAAAATCCCCAGCCCTTAATTGCTTTCTTTAATCTTAAACAGCTGCATTCCCTGTTATTAATTGCTTCTTGTTTTCTTAACAATCACAATGAGGTGGAAATGTCAAAGGAGCCAGCTGCTGACCTGGTTGTATTTGTTTTAATAAAATATTTGGAAAGAAACAATACTGAGAATCTGCTCCAGGGCCACAACTCATTTGGATAATATGTTCAGATAGGAAAAATCTACAATGCACGACAGAATGAAAGCAATGGAATTAAATAACAAATTCCGTTACCTACAAGGATTCCTGCCTTAAACGAGAAAGAAAATCTGTACTTACTGTGACCCTCCTGTGCTGAGCTTGATGATCCCTGACTCACAAACTCCTAAATCCTCTGACCGTCTCTCTCAGCTTCAGCATGTTAGTGGCATGGCAAATACTGGGACCTTTTCAGTTAGCTAAACAAATTCTTTTAAACTGGTAAGCATGTGCTCATATTTTACGGCGGAGGCATCATGCTGTGTTGTCAAAGGAGATATCTGTGATTGCAGCTTCCCAGATATTTGTTATATGTCTGCTTGTGTCGGACCCTTGGCTCAAGTATGTTTTCTTTTGTTGCAATGTTATTTTAATTCCATTTTTAGATTTGTTTTCTTTTACTTAAAATTATGTAATTTTACAGCTTTTGTTAATGTTTTTTTAATCATTCAGTATTATTGTATTATGTACTTAAGTTTCTTTAGATCCCTAGTGCTCTGTGGGTGGAACCCCAAGAGGCAGATCCACATTTTTTGCTCCTTTTCCCTTGCTTTGCCATGTTGTGCTTTTTTCAATTGTTAAACAAATTCTTTAAAATATAAAGGAACATTGTTATATTTTTGATCATAAAAGACAGAGGTTTTCAGTCATCCTCTCCCTTAAAACGATTTCTGATTATCCACCTTAATAAAAGGATAACTATCTGTGTTGCTGTCACATTGCTATGTCTCTGTCATTGTAAAAGATGGGGCATCACAAACATTTTTATAAAATTCATTGCATTTGCCATTCTTTGCCATTCACTGCTGCTATGAATCCCATACCAGAGATATATGCATTGTATTGTGCACTGCAAATGTTAATGGTGAGGTCCACGTTGATTAGATTTCAAACACTCTAGTTTTAAGACATTTGATATTTTAAAAGCCTAAGCCTTGTTTTGAGCCTGTACAGGACAGAAAGCCTGGATTTGAATTTGTAGTTATGCCTGTCTTTGAGGATGAGACCTAGTGAGTCCTGTGCCCAGTTTTATGGCTTAGTGTGCCTTAAAAATCATTTCATCATTTACTCTCCAATTTGAGCTCCTGCTCCTTGCTAGGATGATTCATAACTACCTTTGATGTCTCACTCCCAGGTGCAACAAATTCTTATCCTAGCCAGACTTTCAGTGAAATTCCTTAAGAGTAATTCTGAGACACTTGGTAAACTAGCCTGGTTTATGTTTATTTTGAGACCTGCTCATCCTTTTTGTCAATTTTGTGTTACAGCAACAAAACAACACAAACAAAAATGAAGTATTTTTTACACCAGCAAGAAAGTGCTTTATATGGAAAACATGAATCCATCCTTCAGCATCTTGAATTTTCTTCTTCTAGTCTATCATAAAGTCTAGTCTGATGTACCCCATTTTACTTACACCCAGTTACTAACCAACTTAACTTCAAGTCTTCAGACTTCAGGAGCACCCCAGAGAGTTTACTGCCCCCGATGAGGAAATCTACACATCCTATATTATTTTTCTACACGAACACGCATTTTCTACAATAATTACAAAGCTGAGAATATGAAACAGAGAGGGTTTCTATAATTAAAAAACTCTTGTTTTTAATGAAGAAGAGCTGGTGACTTACCTGCAGAATAGTGAAATTTTCCAAGACACTGTTCATCATATACTTCTCTGGAAGGTGCTTGAGTTTATGAATGAAGTTGATCATGTATTCACATAAAGGAGAGCGATGAATCCGGAACACATAGCGACCACTTTCAAAACGAGCGTACTCTGTCTGATACAAAAGAAAGGGCAGAAAGACACACACTGCAGTGAAATCATCTCTTGGTAGCCAACACTAAATTCAGAGACACCTTTGTATTCTTGTTGATGTTGATGATTGTTTCTTCAGTTCATATTTCAATGTTTTCAGTATGTTGTGAATTGGATACTCAGTTATTTATCAGGACAGTTACTTTACCAAAGCAATTTTTTACATCAGTGGTTAAAATCCACTAATTGCTGTTACTCTGTCATTAACCCATCCACATATTAATCAATGCATTGAACTCATTTAACCAAGACCCTATCCACATTACTACACTTTGGTTTAAAATTCAGATATTTATCTCCATTTTCACTTTTCATCTAAACCAGCCCATCACCTCCGAAAAGGAAGATTTCTGAAAATGCTTTCCAGAGCCAGATTCTTTTGTAAACAATACGCTCTCATTGGTTTGTGCTTATTTCCTCATTGGAGTCCACTCATTACAACATCTGATTTACTGATTGGTCACCCTTCACAGAAGAAAAACCTATTCCAAGATAGTGAGAATAGAAGAGTTGCTTTTCACGGTGGTTATTGTGCTGCTTACCAGTATGCATCTAAACTGCATTTATTTTTAATGCTGCATACATGTGGAAAAGGCAAATTGTTTACCCTTCACTACAGTTTTGCAATAACTCCCGTTGCTGGTGGTATTACTGTTTGTGATATGTGGCCGGCTTGTCATTCCGGCCAATACCCCCAGGCCGCAAGGTGGAGCTTTCCCTGCAGCATGGACATGCCCCGAGTTCCAGCAGGGACTCATGGACTATGTAGTTTGTATGCACAGCCCTGCTGGATGCCTTGGGGACCACCAGGAGTCGCTGTAGGGAAGCCCGTCGACTCTTATATGCCCTATAACCCGGAAGTACGTCATAATCCCAGGACAGGAGAAAACGGTGTACTTCCGGGGTGAAGAAAAGGACTATTTACCCTGACCCGGAAGGAATAAGGACTTGTGGGTTGTGCCAGGAACCACTTCCGGGTCAGGGAGTATAAAGGACTATGAGAAAGCCCAGTATGCCGAGCTGAGCTGGGAGGTAGGGTGGCGACATGTCTGGGAGTGGTGGTTATTGTGTATTGTGTATTGATTATTGATTACTTATATGAGTGTTGTAGTGTATAGGGTGCTTGGTGCACATATTAGTCTAAATAAAAGTGATATTTGGACTTTTATATGGTGTCTGATGTCTGCTCAGAGGGTTCAAGGGGTCACGGAGGCCTTAATCTCTCACATGTTGTAGTGAAAAAGTTCAGAGCCCTGAGAAAATCAGATTGTAAATAACTTTGTTGACAGTCACTTATCAATATTTCTTATTAAAACTTAATCAGTTCAGTAAAAAGAAGCGGTTTCTGCAGCAAAATGAATAACAATGCGGCCGAACTCACAATATTGCAGGTCACAGACAGAGAGAGAGACACAAAAGCACAATGCAGTATAATGGAAACACAGGCATGCATGCATTTATTTTCTTTATTGAGTTTGTTTTTCAAATATTGTTTGGTTCAAGATGCACCACGATTGCTGTGGACTACTTATAATCAATCATTTTGCAAATGACTATAGAGCTAAATTCTTTCTTTTAGTGTCGGTTTATCATTTGCAGCATTTTTTTTAATGAGAAGATGACCTTCACCACCTCTGAAGACTGTAATCAACGCATTAATGCGACACGGAGGCAATCTGCATCAGCTCCTTAATTAAAGAATTTCTTTCTTTTCTATTCTGTGAAAGCGGTATTTTGATTACGCTCTTACTTTTTAAAGCACATAAAGCACACGGGAAATTTTCATGTGATTCTGAGTTTTTTGCTACACAGTGACTTTAAGGAGTCTGCATGCATGCCCAGTGTCAGCAAATGTTTACATCATATGTATTTTTGGGTGTTTCAGTATGGACATGGGGTCATTTTGTGAAAGCTGCAAAAATACCAGTGTGGACAGCAATCATTTTTGTTTAAAAACTCTTAAATGAAAACGTAGTAGTGTGGATGCAGTCCCAGTTCAGGGTCATGGGTGATGAGACCTTAATTTATAGGAAACAATAGAATATGTTAACTTTTTATAAATTGTATGCAAATATTGTGGAGTTAACCATTTTGATATAATTTTAATATATTATGTAGACTGTAAGAATGCATCAATCAAAACACATTACATGGACAATTATGGTGTCACCATTCTAGGGTCAATGTCAGTCAGTCATTTTCCAACCCGCTATATCCTAACACAGGGTCACGTGGGTCACACACACACCCAGCACACACTAGAGACAATTCAGGAACGCCAATGCACCTAACCTGCATGTCTTTGGACTGTGGGAGGAAACCCACGCAGACACATGCAAACTCCACGCAGTGAGGACCTGGAAAGCGAACCCAGGTCTCCTTACTGCAAGGCAGCAGCGCTACCACTGCACCACCGTGCCAATGGGTCAATGTCTTTCACTGAAAATTTTTAAACAAATGTTCAATTTGTGGCAGCACGGTGGCGCAGTGGGTAGTGCTGCTGCCTCGCAGTTGGGAGACCTGGGGACCTGGGTTTGCTTCCCAGGTCCTCCCTGCGTGGAGTTTGCATGTTCTTCCCATGTCTGCGTGGGTTTCATCCGGGCGCTCCGATTTCCTCCCACAGTCCAAAGACATGCAGGTTAGGTGGATTGGCGATTCTAAATTGGCTCTAGTGTGTGCTTGGTGTGTGGGTGTGTTTGTGTGTGTCCTGCGGTGGGTTGGCACCCTGCCCGGGATTGGTTCCTGCCTTGTGCCCTGTGTTGGCTGGGATTGGCTCCAGCAGACCCCCGTGACCCTGTGTTCGGATTCAGCGGGTTGGAAAATGGATGGATGGATGGAATAAGCACCTTGAACATTTGGGTAAAAATTTTGACACCCCTTAAAGAGGCTTATCTTCATGTTATCCAAAAAAAAGGTAAGAAGCTAAATCAGGTGAGCATCTCAAATGAATCTGTTAAATATGCCAAATGGTTGGTTAAGTAGCATAGTTACTTTACAGAGAGCTCCGTCCAGGCAGTGGTGCAAGCAGCTGACAAGCCATAAATATGCAGTAAACATTTTTTAAATAAAAAACAAAATTGCAAACTGGAATAGTCACCCTGTTATGACCATCTGTCTGAACTGGGTCCTTAGCTAATACACTCTATCCTACCTTCATGGACTCCTTTTTGGAAACAATGTCTTCTCTTCGACTAACAGGACAACCTACTATACAATTCCCTTTCTCTCTCACTCTTTATCTCTCTCCTCTCAGTGTCTGATCCCTTATTTCATTTTTTACACACACTCTGGTCATTGGTGTACCTTTCTTTTTCTGCTAATTGTCTATAGGACATGAAATTAAACAAGACAAATGGATGACCTATTGGATTGGAGCGGGAGTGTCGAAGTCAACTTTATTGAGGACCAAAAATAACTCTTTATATAGGCCAGAATTACTAGGGTGTTGTGCCGTGTTAGCCATTATGAATGTAGAGAAAAGCCAAGCAAAATGACACCTTTTATTGACTAACTAAAAAGATTACAATATGCAAGCTTTCGAGGCAACTCAGGCCCCTTCTTCAGGCAAGATGTAAAGAAGAAGGGGCCTGAGTTGCCTCGAAAGCTTGCATATTGTAATCTTTTTAGTTAGCCAATAAAAGGTGTCATTTTGCTTGGCTTTTCTCTATAGGCCAGAATACATCAACAAACAACTTTTCTTTACAAACAAGAGACACAGATACCTCTCTGTTCATCATAATCACATACTATGCCTCATGTTTGTTTTGAAACTGTCTTTTCTCTTTATTGGCTTCTTTTCTCGTGGACATTGCAGCAGGTTAGGAAAGATACCAGAGGCCATGGAACCGAAATCAGCATTTGGTGGAAAAAATGAAACCAGCTACAAGGCCAGCTCTAGCGTTTTTGCTACCCTAGGTGAAGCTGTAAATGCCCCCTACCACCATTTTTAATAAATGAGATCAAAGAAAGTAGCAGCTTAGTACAGATACTAGTTAAATTAATATACATTTGACTTAGCATTTTAGCAACTGGGTATATTTTATTTGCAAAATGAGTAAATGCAAATAATATATAAATATAACAATATAACGGGCGCTACAACATTAGTAGGAACAGTCTATATTAAATGGCAAGGGACCTTCTATTTTCTGTTACAGTAATCCTGGCTTGTATGTGGCTGTAATATGCGTCACTGTATTGTGTGCCTTTAATTTTCTCTCGCAGTAATACGTCTCTCCAGCAAGTACTGTGCAGTTCCCCAGCAAGTATTTTAATCTGTGCTGGCGTGCAGCTGATTATTGTATGTGTGACGTCTCTCCAGCAACGGATTTTATGTGCACAAAAATAAATCTACTTTTAAAAGTCATCCTATTGTAATATTATGAAAATTCGTATATTTAGGAAAACCCCTTCAACGACTGACACTTTACACTTTACCGGGCCAAGTTTGTTAATCGCAAATCTGACATCCTCAGAGTGAACACTTGCACAACAATAAACACTAATCCCACCTCTTTGGGGAAGCTGGTCTCCACGTCTCAGTACCCGATTGGATTTTTCGTGCATTATGTTTTAGGTCTTACCTCATTTACCGAAATCCGATTGGATCGGCCGCGCAATATTTTATAAGTCCCGCCCTCTCTGTCTTGTGTGACGCGTCAGGCGGCTTTTGCAGCATCGCACTGTGCCCTGCTCAATTTTATAGGTCCCACCCTCTCTGTCTTGTGTGACGCGTCAGGCGGCCTTTGAAGCATCTGCTTTGAAGCATCACATTGTGCCCCGCGCATGCGCACTTCACTAGAAGACACACACACACGGACACTGGACACACACAGGGGTTTTATTAAAGAGGATGGGTAAGTTAATTGATTGATGGTAGGTTCATTTTACAAACAGAACAGCAGCTTAAATAAAATGTTTAAATAAAAAGGACACACATGACAGCTACATTGCATGATGGGGAGGATTGTATAAGTTTTACTAATTTAACAAGTTTCTCACATTAATGCTACTACTATTACTACTACTAATGATAATAATAATATAAAACAGGCATAATAATCATAATTAAATAAGCAATTCAATGAATGCTAAGGTTGTAAAGTGTATGCTGACCAGTTTATCGATCAGGCAGAGCACAGTCGAGAACAGTAACAGGAGTTCCACAGGCTATTCCTGACATCCAGAAGTTATCCCTAGATTACTCTTATCTCCAAGCAGATCTTGGTGTGGGCCTTTATCTCTTTTGTATAAAAAAATCTTTAAGACTGGAGTCGGGAGGAGGAGGTTTGTAAAGAACTGAAGGGAGGAAGAGTTGACAGAGTGGATTTAGAAAGGTACAGGTGGTACGCGAGATGTTATGAGAGGAAGGCTTTCGTATTTACATTGGTGGGAAAGTGCTGAGTGCAGCCTGTCTGCTACACGTTGGGGTTTAAGTACTGTTTTTTAAGAGGGCAATGCGTTGTTTCTTTTCTGATATTTACATATATTGTGATTGTTTAATTGATTTTGCAATAATCACACCCTCTTTTAAATACTTCTTGCCTTCCTTGACATTATTTGGGTTTGAAGATAGTTCGACAGCATCCCCTGCTGTCAACACCTAGAAGCAAACAGAGTTTATATGAAGCCAACATTCAGAACGTTTATGGATGCTGCTTACACCCTAGCTACCCCATCCAGTCCACTGAGGGCCACAGTGGGTGCAGGTGTCTATTCCTACCAACTCTTTATTAAATAAATAAATATATACAGGTATATATATATATATGGTTGAAATAGTTTACTGTCAAATAAATGCAAAGAGTACACGACACGTGTTTCGCCCTCATTCTGGGCTCATCAGGTGTACACACTCCACTGCACTCCCTCTCGGGAATCGAACCTCGGACGTCAGCATCAGAGGCGATGCCCCTAACGTTGCGCTACGGTGGTTCGTTTATTTGACAGCATGTAGATCGGGGTAATTACATTCACGGCATTCGTAGTCTGTGTCACAATCTGATTGTATGGGTGGTTACCTACCAGGTAACGCTTGTGGTTGGCCAGCAATCTGCTAACATCCGCCACGGTGCCCTCAGTTTGTGAGGAGCAGATCATAGAATGGTTGAAAATAGTTTACTGTCAAATAAATGCAAAGAGTACGACACGTGTTTCGTTGACAGTAAACTATTTTCAACCATTCTATGATCTGCTCCTCACAAACTGAGGGCACCGTGGCGGATGTTAGCAGATTGCTGGCCAACCACAAGCGTTACCTGGTAGGTAACCACCCATACAATCAGATTGTGACACAGACTACGAATGCCGTGATATATATATATATATATATATATATATATATATATATATATATATATATATATATATATATATATTTACCAGTTTCAGACTTTATTGCATCAATCCAGAAATGCACAGGGGGGTTGATTTTTATTTTTAAGAAATTTAACAAGTATGAAAAGCTATACTGCTCCCTCTTTTTAAGAAGTGACTGTTTTATTACTTTTGAAAAGGCTTGATTTTTAATCAGTTGCTTGCTGCTGATCACCAAAGCAGAGACAACAGTGAAGTAGCTGCTCCTGTCATTTACACCTGGGTCTGTTCTTTGTTATTTGTAAAAAAATGAAAGCCGCTTTAGAAAAAAAAATATATCCTCATGTAATTAACTGGCCTTTTCCTCCACTCAGCAGGCAGAAAGATGATTCAATGTGAAATCTATATTTCATTCAAAGGATTTAAATATACAGAAATCTTCTTTTCATTTTCATCTTTTTATTTTATACTCTAAATTGTATCCAGATAATGACAACTAGAAAAGGTGTGACACAGGCACTAACTGTTAAAGAGAAGCAGCTATTTCAGTGACATTTTATACTCTTGAAATCATTAGCAGGTTGGTGCTTAAATAACAATGGCATTTCAAAATAAGAACAACAAAGTTGCAAAATCTGTAAAATGCAATCATCATATTAAAAAAAATCCTATCATAGGTCTTTCTATAGTGAAATAATACAGGTCTAAAATATAGTAAGTAAGAATAGGCTTAATTAAAATAGGAAATCCAATTAAAAGCAGGTCTTGGTTCACCCATTTCAGCTTCCATGGACTGCTATGTAGCTAGGGCTTACACATTTGTCTCCTGTGTTTGAGCTAAAGGGAATCAAGAACTTTAAATGAATAAAAATATAAATGAAGACTTGCATGAATACCCATTCGAACCACCCAATTAATAAGTAAATGCTGTCTGCTTGTTACTTGAAAATTCTGTCAAAAGTGGACATTTTGCTAATAAGAAAAAAGGAAATCACAATGCATGTTAGAGCTTGGGGAGCACCTGCCAAAGCGAATCAATAAATTACAAGAGTGATGAGTGAAGAGGCAAACAAATGAGCTACCTGTGTGGAAAAACTGGAGCTAACCTGTTCTCTCCAAGTATTTCAGAGAAAAAGAGCCACTTAAAGGACATCGCCCTCCCACTGTTTGTGAGTATGAAGCTTACTATCTTATGTGACTTTGCTTAAAAAATTAAGGCTCAAAATACCGTTTAGAGCCTCAATCAGATCACTATTATTAGCAATGAGGGGAAAAGCTCCTGGGGTATTCTCTAGTTTCCAGGGGTAACAGGATCCACAAATTGGCGCTCCTCCAGGGTACATTGATGAGCAGCCTGTTTGGGTTACTGCCAAAGATATAGAGTGGCGTGTATCTCTTGGCTTTTCTCCAGGGGTGAGGATATGAGGTGATGAGGGTGTTGCCGTGTCCAATTCTTGCAGCTGGCACCAACAGATTCCAAAGTCAACATGCCTATCAAAATCATCTTCACTTGTATGGTGCTCACAGGGTGATTAATAAAATACTGCATTGGATGTGGAAGCAAGCATTAATAATACAGAGCTTCATCCCCAAAACCAGGCCTTTTTATGCTCTGTAAAATTACATTGCTTTCAGATTTTGGGTACTTTATCAGATTCATCCTCAGTATTTTAAAACATTATTATAAAATGTAGCTACAAAAATGAATAAATGAATGAATGAGCCTAAGAGTTTGTGAGAAGGTTTCTTGAAAAAATAGCAGTGATGTTACAGCCTAAAGTGCTTGCAATTAACAGTGAGCCCTGCTATAGACTGGCAACCAGCTCCAGGGCTGTTTCGTACCTTGAACCCAGTACTGCTGAGATAAACTCTGGTCTCCTATAACCCTCAGTTGGATTAAGGGGTTTTGAGAATGTTTTGTTATTTTATGCTAGTAGTATTACTTGAATTCCTTGAGTTTGGGTGGCTAAAGTAGGACCCAAGATTACATCCCAGTGGCGGAATGATTCAAACTGAGATAGAAATTGCTTTAAAGGTATAGGATACATCACAGGTTAGGTCGTCAACTCATTTCCCAGTTTCTGTAAAGAAGCATAGGTCATAGACGCCCTCATGACTGCCACTGGAAACTATTCAGCATGCACAGTAAATGACAACTGATGACACTTTAATATGGCAAGGACAGAAGTCACTGCCTTCATAAAAAGGGTCAAATCACAGCCCTCCGACAAATTCTCTTTGAGAACTCTTTGACCTTTTAACAAAATACGTCATTATATGTGCAACATTGATGTCAATTTTTATTACATAACATGCCTGAAACTCTTCTTCGTGCAAGTGTGGTATTTATAATGTATACAGCTCTGCACAAGCCCTTCCTCAGCTAGGAAAAATATTTTCAAAAGGTAAAAGCCGAAGAAAAATGCTAGCTACTATTACCTTTAAAGTCAGAAATTCATTAAAATATGAATAGGAACATAATGTGTCAAATGATTAGATATCTCATTAACCAGCATGGTGTAAGTGGTAGCACTCCTGCCTCACAACAAGGAGAAAGGCATTCACATCTGAGGTGCTGGCTATGTGAAGTGTGTCTCTTCCTGCCTTCAAAGACATGCAGGTTAAGCAGATTGACGCTGCTAAGTTGGTACCTGAAATGTGCGTGTGTGTGCTTTCTTGTGATGGACTGACATGTTCAGGGATTGTTCCTGCCTTGTGCTTGCTAGGATAGACTGTAGCTTCCCTGCGACCCAATTCTGGATAAGTAGGGTTACAAAACTGATGGATGAATGGAGGAATGGGTCAGTCTCCTCCTTAAAGCTTTAAATTAACAATGCTATATATTCATCCATCCATCCATTTTCCAACCAGCTGAATCCAAACACAGGGTCATGGGGGTCTGCTGGAGCCAATCCTAGCCAACACAGGGTGCAAGATAGGAACAAACCCCGGGCAAGGCGCCAGCCCACCGCAGGGCACACACACACACACACACACCAAGCACATACTAGAGACAATTTAGGATCGCCAATGCATCTAACCTGCATGTCTTTGGACTGTGGGAGGAAACTGGAGCACCCGGAGGAAATCCACGCAGACATGGGGATAACATGCAAACTCCACGCAGATCCCCCTCAGATCTGGTAGGGCTGCAGTGGCTGCAGATTTTCATTCCATCCACTTCATTGATTCACGTTTCCTAACGAAACTGGATGGAGTGAAAATGGTCGCCTTCCAGGAATGAAGTTTGAGACTCCTGTGTTTGCATTGTTGGTTGCTGCTCGATTACAAGTTATTTCTTGTGGTCAATGAAGCACATTATTTAAGTCTATGATTTTATAATGGTGGCACAATGGTAGCATTGCTGCCTCACAACAAGGAGACTGGGGTTTGCATGGAGCTTTCATGTTCTCCATGTGGGTTTCCTCCAGGTGCTCTGGTTTCCTCCCACAGTAAAACAACAAATATGCCAGTTAGGTGAACTGTCATGGCTAAACTGGCCCATCTCAGGGAAGCTGTGTTTGTAAAATGGATGGATGATTTTATAGTACTAGTTCTGCCACACTAGACATTTCTAAATCTGTTGAGTTTTCTTTTGTTTGAGATGACCATATAAATGTTTTGTGGACCAGACCAGATCAGTACTTCTCAGATTTTCACTTCTTTGTTTTCAAATATTTTATTGAAACATATATTGTATTATAAGTACACATACAGTAGGTGCAAAAGGGATAGCAGGTTATCTCTCTTTGAATCTTATTGTTATTTGATTGCTGGTTAAGGTAAAAAAGAAATTTTTTTGACACTTAGATGTCATATCAGATAAAATTAAGGCAAATAAAATATATGTTCCATAAGCAGGAGTATTTGGTCACTAATTATTGCCTGTACTGAAAACCGGCAGACACCATGACCCTCTAGAAGTTGAGTTTGACATCTGTTGTATAAAAGGTGAAGACTTATAAATTAATTGGTAACACACATCTGAATGATCTATAATGACCAGTTATGTTGTTTAATTGCACTTTGTTTTTTACCAAGCTATTTTTATTTTAATTATTACTAAACATCAAAATAAAGTGAAAATATAAAAAAATAGTTATATTTCCAGTAGAATTTTAAATGTTTTAAGATACTCAAGATACTTGGATTAGCTGGGCTATTAGCAATGTAATTGTCCTTTTTCTGTTTGCTTTGGTAATGTCTTGAATGTTATACATCTTTGAGCATTGGTTGTAGCATGATGTGCAAAGTTCAAGTGCAAAGAGTGCACTGAAAAGTTTCAGTTCATAACAATAACCTACACCAGGGTGATGTAATGCAATTTAGCTTGAGAAAAAAGTCTACTGTAAATTATCAGAAAAATTCTTTTTATTAGCTATTAGGACAGTTCTGTGATACACATTGAAATATTCAGAATTTATAACATCAGTCACAAAATTAAAAAGTGAAAATTGGAAGCCTTTGAATAACTAATATTTTCAGTGATATATTGTCCCATGTCCCCCTGCCAGCCACCAATTATGGAGCAGTACATACCTCCACTTTTTCCACCACTTGTTTACCAAAGGAGCATACTTTAGTGGAGCAAGTGATGATCATATTTTCTTGGCTCTCGTATTGACTAGATACGCCATAAAAAGAAGTGCTGTCATCTTGAATGTTTGTGTTGAGATCTGCCTGTTCAGGAGAAAGTTAAAAAAAATCATTTAGTTATATTCAGTGTGACATCTTCATCCAGTGCATCCAACATAGACTCCAGCTCAATTAAGTGAGTTTGATGAATAAATCAATGAATTTATGTATACAGAATTCACAAGGTACACATTTACTCCAGGATATGCCTCTCCTGATCTCGAGCCGTTTTGACTTCCCTGATGGCTCACCTTAGACCAGACTTGAGGCTTTCAGATGTATAACCTCTAAGGTGTCACCCAACAATAGCACATGAGAGGTGTAGTAGTTTAACTGTGTGAACTCAAACATATCTGTACTTTGGTTTAGAGGTAAGTGAACATATTTTTTGATTTACTTACAAGCCTGTATGGACATATCCACTGTTAAACATAGACATGGAATTAACATAAGCTTCTACTTTTACACAGCAGCTTTTTATGTGAAGATATCATGTCATTACTTTGATGGAACCTTGAAACACTACTGACAACTGTGACGGCTGATCATTATGGATTTTTCTCATTAGTCTTGTTGATGTCAGGAAGTATACATGCTCTGGACACCAACCACAAACTCTTAACAGCTGTCTTTAGGCTTATTTTTGGAACCGGTGAGCAATTCCATTCATTGTTAATACAAAAGTCCCAGGCATCCTAAACATTTCTTCTCAATTTTGTTTTCCTTTCATTAAAGAAAACTTAACATTTAACAATTTCGGGTATATTATAGTCAGGTTTGCTTAATTTTTTGGGTTTTCAATTTTCATGAAGCCCGGATTTATACAATTATACACTTACTTAGTATGATATATTTTACTGATCCTTACGTGGTAAAGTGAGATGCTACAGTTTGTACAATGTGTATATGCATTTGTCTATCTCATAAACGCATAAACAGATAAATATTTACATCTCACTTGAAGTCAGAAAATCATTGCAGTTTAAATTTAGAGTTGAGAGAACAAAACTGTAAGCTAATCAAGTGTGCCTGTTTTTGGAATATTGAAAAATATTTCTGTTTCAGCCCAGCTCTTTTATTGGACTACAGTGAGCATAATATCGAGTATCAACGGTGTAAAGATGCCACTGTGCCACTGCTGGTAGGTATTATCTGCACTGCAGTTAATCGCATGCCTTTTACTTTTTCCTTCTTCCTTTGTATAATAATTCCATACAGACCTTTTATTACAACCAGCTAATTTAGCCAGTATCTTTAAATATTTAGGTATGATATTATACTTTGGAAACATTTTGTCATATTATATAAAAACTTGAGTTTTCTATTGCATAAGTATTAAAAATCTTAGTCTACCATACATTAATATCAAGAGAATTACAATTTTTTGTTAGTTAGGCTAGGGTTAGGTTTAGGGTTTTTGCATTCAACTATCTATCTATCTATCTATCTATCTATCTATCTATCTATCTATCTATCTATCTATCTATCTATCTATCTATCTATCTATCTACAGTTGTTTTGCTCTGTTAGCATTGATTTGACAAAGTAAAATACTGTAAATTGGGAAATAAAAGCTAAGCCAGAATGCAATAACATACATACAAAGATGTGTTTGCCTTTAAAAGTCTGTTTGAAATATATTGGCAAAGACAAATATTTGTCTTTGTAGTTATTTATCCAAAGATACAATAGGTTTACACATTTGGAGTACCATATTGTACATTCTTTATTACACATTAGACCACACATTGACTGACAGCATTGTACTCCTCCCTCGGGGAGCAGGTGCTAACTGAACCACTAGCACCATATCTTATGACCCATATTGCTGTTAATTGCTTTGTTTTCTTGTGTTTAATCTTACATAATTTCCTCGTTTATATAAATTTTCTAAAGCACTGACTTGTGATGCCTGCTTGTAATGGAACTGGTTAAGGATCTTGTAAGAGAATTCATCCTATAAAAAAAAACCTCTATGATTCCTAATTAGATAAGTCCAACAATTTCATGTACAAAATGTGCAGTGCCTGGCTAAAACCTGATTCCTGAGACACTTTAGAGTGGCACAACAATCTGTTATGGACAAGCAAAGCCAGCCTTGGAGATGAAAATCTAATCCAAAATAAAACTGCTTCCAAGGTAGGTAAAATTCCTGTCACTGTCACCACGACAACCAAACCCTCAGGTCCTCCCAAAGGCCCTCTTATGGCAGTCGAGAATTAAATAGATGTAATAATTCTAGTGCAATAAAAACATACAGTTAGGAGTGCTCCATTTATATTTCTAGCAGAATCCTGCTTTGGAGATATATGAGAAATCAAACAAAAATTGTGAAAAACAAATAAAAGCCAAATTAAGCTTTCAACTAGCACAAACCTATCCCAAAAATAAAAAAAGTTTTGTATTATAACCTGACTTTTTAGAAATCAGTTTGCAAAATAATTATTACTAGCAGTACATCCACTTAGTGCAGTGTTATTCTGTCAGTTTGTGATATTTTGCAGTGAGCAATGTCTCAGTATAACTCAATCTTAAAATAGCATGATTTATCAAATACATCTATTTTCCTTCATAATATGTTTTATAATACAAAAACTCCTTAAACACAGTAATTCCAAAATAGCTCAACCCTGTGTTGTTATCATTCTGTAGAATTTAGCACTTATCATTCCATCAGACATTAATTTGGGGAGTAAGTGTTCAATTTGTTTAGCATTAGTACAGAGTACAGTGAAATTCTTACTTGCATGTCCGAGCAACATCAACATTCTGACTCCATGATATGCAGTTAGAGGGGTTTCCTTCAGTTAACTGCACACATCACTTAGCTTAAACACAATATGTGGCCACTTTCAGTATCAAAGGAAATTAAATAACATACCGGGGGCTGAAATTCATGCAGCAGATCCAAAAAAATAAAAACTGCCATTTACAGATTTTATTGCATCCATTTCCTGTTCCACAGCAGCCATGGTCCCATCTTTCAGATGATTTTATTACTGGTTATCTACATTAACTGTTGAAGACTGATAAAGAATACATTTTAAAATATATAATATCTGATATCTCTCGATCTGCGTATACCTTCAGTGTCCCTCACACACCTTTCCTCCGTATTCACGTTTCTGAACCCCTCTTGCCTGGTGCTCCCTCTCTCGAGCGCCCGTAAAGCCTGCATCTCAGATTCTCTCACTCTGAGGCATCTTGCTCAGCTTCTGTCCGCTTCTTGACTACCACCAATTTTAGACAGGTCCCACTACCTGTTGTGAAAACATCCATCCATCCATCCATTTTCCAACCCGCTGAATCCGAACACAGGGTCACGGGGGTCTGCTGGAGCCAATCCCAGCCAACACAGGGCACAAGGCTGAAACCAATCCCGGGCAGGGTGCCAACCCACCGCAGAGAATAAAATAATGCATTGCTTAATTTGATGCAATTTTGGTAATGTTCTGATAGATAAAGAAGATTAAGGATTTGCTACTCATCATCTTACAGTATGGTAAATTATTCAAAATGAACATATTGCTCTGCTGCTACCTGTTATACATAGCAGAACAGTTCAAGTTCATTTTTCATTCTCAGCTTGTCATTCACCTGTGCCTCATACTCACATTCTTCATTTTGCAGATATTGAACCCAAATGGCAGCCCATGGTTCCCTTTGTAGCAGGAGCTCGACAATCTAGAAGGATGCTAGAATAGAATAAGTGTCCTTCCAAATTGATGGGATCACTTGAGGTGGTTTGGGGCAGCCAGTGTGTAAGCACTCTCATTAGAACATAGAACATTATGATCAGGCTAACAAAGCTCTTCAATTGTATCCACCTATTTTTTTTTAAATTGCATCCTTTTGAGATTTGAAGGTCCCTAAAGTCTCTACCCTCTTCCACACTACTTGTTAATTCATTCCATGTATCTATGGTCCACAGTGCAAAGAAAAATGCTCCTTACGTTTCTTGCTATGACTTCATGTTCTTGTTACACTCATTTTAAAGTAAGAGCCTGGGTCCACTGTACTAATTCCTGTCATAATTTTAAAAACTTTAATCATGCCACCTCTTATTCTCTTGTTTACTTAAAATGGGACGATCATCAGGCAAAGTATCCCAAAAGTGGATAAAGAACAAACTGGAACTGGAACTGAATTGGAATGTTTGCTGCTATTTCTTAAGAAAAAAAGCAGATTATCATTGAATGCCAACTACATCACCATAGTATAATTGATAAGCTAACAGTAAGCTGACAGATTTACTTCATCATCATCATCACTGGTTTTTTCTGGGTTTCCCCAGGTTAGATGGTTGCCCCCAAATCTTTTTCCTCCATTCTCCACAGTCCTGGATATCCTTTGAGGTGAGACCCATTCTTTTTATATACTTTTTCACCACCTCCAACCACATCTTCTTTGACCTTTCTCCTTTCATTGGAAACAATCACAAGTTCACATGTCTTGTGCAGGTTATCTGGACTTATCATTCTTAACTGCCACCTTACTCAGCATGCCTGAGTGATATCTACAGGGAGTATGAATGGTATACATGAGAGTTCTTGGCATGTCAACATCAGAATTTCCTCTTGACTTCACCAGCATAGTCCAAAGGAGTGCAAAAGAAACACTTCTTAACAGCTGGGTCCAGGAAATGCCAAGATGATGTTATGTCAGGCAATCAATTCAACCACCTGAAGCAGCTCAGGTCTGGATTTCCCATTTGTATTTATTCTCCTAGTCTTTACCTACTGTATCCCAAGGTGCTTACAAAGAGCTGAGGGTACTTAACCTTAGGTGGTAGAGTGGGGTGAGAAGATGTATCTAAACCCTAAGTAGACCAATGGACTACTCTTTATCAGGTCACCTTAAACCTCATCTTTGGGTCACACACTGTTGGAACAAGAATGTACTACAGGGACCCCCAAGTTAGAACTCCTTTTAATGGCGCCTAATTTATCTGCATCCATTATTCCCTCAGTAGCTCTTATATTTCTTCAGGACAGCTCTCTACCTGCTCATTTTCTTAAAGGGGCAAAATAATCTTATAGTGTTATGCACCCTAGAATGCAAGATTCTTACCAATCCTTTCTAATTGACCTTTATGTTGGGTTTATATACAGTTAGGTCCATAAATATTTGGACAGATCCAACTTTTTTCTAATTTTGGTTCTGTACATTACCACAATGAATTTTAAATGAAACAACTCAGATGCAGTTGAAGTACAGACTTTCAGTGGGGTGAACAAAACGATTGCCTAAAAATGTGAGGCAACTAAAGCATTATTTTAACACAATCCCTTCATTTCAGAGGCTCAAAAGTAATTGGACAAATTAAATAACTGGAAATAAAATGTTCATTTCTAATACTTGGTTGAAAACCCTTTGCTGGCAATGACATCCTGAAGTCTTGAACTCATGGACATCACCAGATGCTGGGTTTCCTCCTTTTTAATGCTCTGCTAGGCCTTTACTGCAGCGGCTTTCAGTTGCTGTTTATTTGTGGGCCTTTCTGTCCGAAGTTTAGTCTTCAACAAGTGAAATGAATGCTCAATTGGGTTAAGATTAGGTGACTGACTTGGCCATTCAAGAATTTTCCACTTCTTTGCTTTAATAAACTCCTGGGTTGCTTTGGCTGTATGTTTTGGGTCATTGTCCATCTGTATCATGAAACGCCGCCCAATCAATTTGACTGCATTTAGCTGGATTTGAGCAGACAGTATGTCTCTGAACACCTCAGAATTCATTCGGCTGCTTCTGTCCTGTGTCACATCATCAATAAACACTAGTGTCCCAGTGCCACTGGCAGCCATGCACGCCCAAGCCATCACACTGCCTCCACCGTGTTTTACAGATGATGTGGTATGCTTTGGATAATGAGCTGTTCCACGCCTTCTCCATACTTTTTTCTTGCCATCATTCTGGTAGAGGTTGATCTTGGTTTCATCTGTCCAAAGAATGTTTTTCCAGAACTGTGCTGGCTTTTTTAGATGTTCTTTAGCAAAGTCCAATCTAGCCTTTCTATTCTTGAGGCTTATGAGTGGCTTGCACCTTGCCGTGCACCCTCTGTATTTACTTTCATGCAGTCTTCTCTTTATGGTAGACTTGGATATCGATACGCCTACCCCCTGGAGAGTGTTGTTCACTTGGTTGGCTGTTGTGAAGGGGTTTCTCTTCACCATGGAAATGATTCTGCGATCATCCACCACTGTTGTCTTCTGTGGACGTCCAGGTCTTTTTGCGTTGCTGAGTTCACCAGTGCTTGCTTTCTTTCTCAGGATGTACCAAACTGTAGATTTTGCCACTCGTAATATTGTAGCAATTTCTCAGATGGGTTTTTTCTGTTTTCGCAGCTTAAGGATGGCTTCTTTGACCGCATGTTGTCTGTTCACAGCAAAATCTTCCGCATGCAAGCACCACACCACAAATCAACTCCAGACCTTTTATCTGCTTAATTGATGATGACATAATGACGGACTTGCCCACACCTGCCCATGAAATAGCCTTTGAGTCAATTGTCCAATTACTTTTGAGCCCCTGAAATGAAGGGATTGTGTTAAAAAAATGCTTTAGTTGCCTCACATTTTTATGCAATCATTTTGTTCACCCCACTGAATTAAAGCTGAAAGTCTGTACTTCAACTGCATCTGAGTTGTTTCATTTAAAATTCATTGTGGTAATGTACAGAACCAAAATTAGAAAAAAGTTGCCTCTGTCCAAATATTTATGGACCTAACTGTAGAGTCCTTACGATCACATATATGAAGTACAGTGAAATTCTTACTTGCACGTGCTAATCAACATGCAACACGTTACCTCTCTCAGGTTTAATGAGTATAACAGCCTTATGTCAAATCTTCTGTCTTACTTACCTGAAAAGCTCAGAACGTATTTGTCATTAACAGACAAACAGAATGAGGTAATTTACTGTATATTATACATGTTAGTGTGGACTTCTCTTGCATTATTGAAGTTGATTCTTGATATACACACTCATATTGTAAAACTATTGTTCTAAACTGTAGAGTCATGTTTTAAAATGCTCCTACATAAACACAGGCAACCTGACTGCTAGTTTTCTCAGGAAGGAGGCCTTTCCTACTACTTTTTGGTCAGGAGGTGACTCCTTGGCTTCTGCTGGATTGCCTGCTCTTTAGTGCTCTGTTTGAATTTTCATGAACTCATCACTGTTTGCCACTCTTTCTCTTTCTCTTTGGACTCCACAAGTGTCATCTCTGTGCCCCCATGTTGGCATGTAAAAGAGTGCCACATTTGTCATAAGCATACAGTCTTGTTTAGCTGTTTAATATCTCTTTTCTTTTTAATATGGCTGTACAACTTCATGCCAGATGACTGCTCTTTCACATATGGTGTGAAGTGAGGTTATTCATGCTGTTGATAAATTGAAAAGTTTCTGTAAAGACTGACAAAACCTATAAACCTTATATGGAGCTTCAACCCTTCAGACATTTACTGATGAAAGTAGTTCATGTAAAAAAAAGCAAGCAGAAATGTGTGATGCTCTGGTTTCCTCCCACAGTCCACAGACATGCAGGTTAGGTGGATTGGTGATCCTAAATTGGCCCTGGTGTGTGCTTGGTGTGTGTGTGTGTGTCCTGCAGTGGGTTGGCGCCCTGACCAGGATTGGTTCCTGCCTTGCACCCTGTGTTGGCTGGGATTGGCTCCAGCAGACCACCATGACCCTGTGTTCGGATATAGCGGGTTGGAAAATGGATAGATGGATGGATGTTAAAGATGTTGACTTCTTTGTTTCTATTATTCTCCAAATCTATAATGTCATCTTTCAATCTGTACTAAAGTTCTCATGCTTTTTTTTTTCCTTGACATGGATCATCACTACAAAAATCCACATCTACATAGCATTCTGTGTTCTGTAATTTATTTATTTGAAGCCTTGTTTGAGGTTTGCTGATCATCATGTAGCTGAGGAGTGTAATCAATGGCCTTTCAGACCCACACTCAGGGTAGACCCTTTAGCCCTAGGTCTGATCATTCATGCTATAAATAAGGGTTGCGTGCTGGCAGAGGTCAGGGTGAGAGAAGAGGGACAGGTGGCTGAGCTTAAATTACATTTGCAATGAACAGCTCTTAATATATGAATCGCACCTCTGAGACCCGAAGCCTTTACTGCTGAAAATACAGTGCTTACATAGTGTAGGTCTGCCTGTATAATGCCTAGCATGCAGGTATACAAGTAGAGCAAGGTCAATTGGAAAAATCAAAAAAATACTTTTTTTAATCACAGAAGGCATTATTCGCAGCCTGAGCATTATATTTTCAAAAATGGGAAGGCAAACAATGTTTTTGTGTATGTGTGTTTCTGCATTTTTGATTTTGATCTTAACTGGGTAAAAACTATTGGAGAATCCAGCTCTCCAAGTTAACGTATATTGGTCTTTTAAAAACTGTTACTCAAAAATCAGCTTATTAAAACTTGTTTCCTCCATACCATCGCATGAACAAATTAACTTTTTTATACTCTGACAAGATCAGAAAACATGTTCATAGTCATACAAAGTAAATGGCTTTACCAGTCCCATGGTCAAAACTCTAACACTTTTTGTTATTACAAGCAGCACAACTCAACTACACATCCACAAAAAACAAAAGCAACTACAAGTTGAAAACATTCAATGTAGAATTATGTTAAAATAAAAACGGTAAAGATTTCTCTAGAATAAATCTGTCCATCGATTTTCTGATGTCACTTAATGTAGTTTTACCAAAGCAGAAGTCAAACATGTATGAGACACAGTCTATCTTTGGCTATACATTCAGGGACAGGTCAGAGGCACCTATTAAAATGACAGTCACTTCCATAGGCCCCCAAATGCAAATATGAGTGTGCAAAGAGAAGCCACGCAGATACGGGAACAATGTGGAAACTCCACATAGGCTGCGACCATTAAGCTTAGGTCCCTAGAAATGTGAGTCATCAGCATTTAATGAAAATGAAAATATATCTGAAACGTGTGCATCCGGTTGGCATGCTCACTGAAGTAGGAACAGGCATGGCAAAGCCCACATGAACCAATTCCACCATAACAAAAAGTGGGGCAACAGGATGCTGGGAAAAGTGCTATTACAGTAGCATAGCAAACCACACACAAGCAAAAACGAATTCAGACTGAAGCAAGCCTCAGATGAAGCAGACAAGGGGAAGTAAAATGAAAACAATTTAATCAACTGCAAAAACCCAAAATAAAATCCAAAATTTAGGTAGATCATACAATAAATAAAAGGACATACTGTACACAAATACTCCCAGAAGCACTTGACAAATAGGCACAAAGGTTAAAATAGGAATCCAAAACAGGAACCAAAGCAGTGAGCAAAATTTGAAAATTCAGATACTGTATATAAAGCTTTAGAAATAAGAATAAATCAATAAACCAAAAATCATTAACAAGCTCTAGACAGGCTTTTGCAAAGGTATGAAACAAAATGCTTAAGAAAAAGCACGTGCCAAGCTCCGACAATGTATATCCCCGTGCCCTGCCTGATGTGGCCAGTGCAACGTGATGCAGTCATGGCATAGTAGCAGACACGAATAGCAGGTGCCAGGAGGCAAAGGCGGTGTTGTATAGTAATGATGTTTTGAGAATATTTTTACTTTACTTTGGCATAACATTTTCTGTGTACTTTTACTTCACTACAATTTCAAACACAAATGGCTACTTTTACTTCAATTACTAGACACTAGACATATTCATTACAGCAATTTTAAATCAGAAAAAGGGCTTTGCAAATATGTACATATTTTACTTAGTCAATTATCTAAAGTACAGGTTACAACTACTTTAGGAAAATCTGTGTCTAAGAAAAATCAGGGATGATTTTCAAATGTGCGTCATCTATTCAGTCATTTTAAGTACACCTCACTGCAGCCCACAGAATAGGGTGGAGCTGGATGTGTGGGGCTGAGCCAGGCGTTGCTGATGCACAATCCCAGTCTCGGTTATTTTCACAGCTTCCTGGCAAACGAGGGGGCGGAGCTGCAGCAAGGTGGGCTTGTGCATTCACGTACTGTGGTTCACTCATCTTGTCACATGTGTTGCTCATATGTCTTCTTCCATTATGCATGGCATTGCGGCTCCAAAACAGATTGTGAATTAGTTGGGAAGACCCAAGAAAAAATGAAACTTTAAATGTGAAACTAGAAGTGATAAAGTCTAGATAAAGTGTTTATTAAACATTATTTAATGACAGGCAATGTCTTTTTGTATTTGTTTTTGATAACTAACATTATTATGAAAGTAAGTCTATAAATTTCTCAATTGGTTGACTTCTCACAACAAAAATTCAGGTAATTTTTTGGGGTCAGGGAATATTAAAAACATTTTTCATTTGAATTCATTGCAATTAGGAATTTCCATTATGAAAAATCATTTTAGGAAGATATTAACTTTTTCTTAAAACTTCATAAGCCTGCCCACCTCTACTATTTGGGTCTACCCCAGTGATGTAAAATACAGTCTTTAAGATGTCCATTCATGCTGAATTTCACTGCTTCCAGTTGCAGTTATTTGGTTCACACTTTAGCAATTGTAATATGAATTATACTAAACAAAAAGCTTTCCTGTATTGTTTTAAGTTTGTATATGTTTTTTTGAATATACAGTATATAAAACATGAAGAGACCCTGCATTTACTTGTATTTTTGATCCATACGTTAAAACTTCTACTTAAGTAATTTTTTCATTTTACTTATGGGCAAATTTTACTTTTGCTTGAGTCACTTTCCTGAAAGGTATCTCTGCTTTCACTCAAGTGTGGCTGTTGGGTACTTTATACAACATTGGCATGCATAATAAAAGAGTGCTGATAGATAGATAGATAGATAGATAGATAGATAGATAGATAGATAGATAGATAGATAGATAGATAGATAGATAGATAGATAGATAGATAGATAGATAGATAGATAGATAGATAGATACTTTAGTCAGAAAGAAAAACTGGCAGCATGGTGGTGAACAATCCTAGTATCCCGAAGGTTGCCGGTTCGAATCCCCATCTCTACCAAAAGAGATCCTACTCTGCTGGGCCCTTGAGCAAGACCCTTAACCTTCAATTGCTCCAGGGGTGCTGTACAATGGCTGTCCCTGCGCTCTGACCTCAAGGGGTATGCGAAAACTAACAAATTCCTAATACAAGAAATTGTATAAGGTGAAATAAAGAACAAATCCAGACGCCTCGGTTTGAATTCCATGTCCATTTGTTGCCTGTGCAGAGTTTACTCATTTTTCTGGTATCTGAGCGGGATTTCCTCCAACACCCTTAAAATGTGTGAGAGCATAAGTGTGGTAAAGGGTGGGTGTGTGTGAGAGGGTCCTGTGATAGACCATTGCCTAATTCTGGCCACGTATCATCCACGTACGTGAATCTGGTGGAATAGGCTCTGGCCTCTTGTACCCTTTTATTATGTAATCTTAACAAGACAAAAACACAATTACTTACAATCTTTGTTATATAACCCTAAAAATACCAGAAAAAATATTATATACAGTATATAAAAATCATTTTTGGAAAAATAATAAATAATGTCCAGAGAAACCCTCAACAAAAAGATTATTCCCTGAAATAAGGGACATGGGAGTTTATTAACTTCATTGGGTCTTCCATTTTCTTTACCTCATTATTATAGTTCAGAATCATGAAAAGCTATCCGCATCAGTTAAAACACTGGAATCATCACAGGTTGCCCTTAAGCACATACGACCCACAAGGGTTTACATCAAGCCTAAATCTTTCCTTCCAAGTGTCTGCCCTTCCCTACATAGTTCTGAGCTTTTGGTTTTGGTTGTCTTCAATAATTTCACACAGCTGTCTTCTCAGCCTCAAATGTTGAAATGAAGTTTGCATGGAGCCCATGATATATACTTCCTGCTGGAGTTGGTCAAGTAGCTCCAATTCAGTCTTGAGCCTTAACCAACACTTTGCCCTTACGGTAACCCCGGCCAAGACTTAATTCCAGCATTATAGCTCATACATGGCAAAACATGTCATCAGCCAGATTTATTCTATGACACTTGCTATATAAGCCATCTCCTTTTCTCAATGTATCATTCTGTTGCAAACCCACATGCCTTGTGATTCGAAACAAGTGCTGCATCTGCTCAAAATGAAAGTGACACTACTATTTCTTTCCTCAGATAGTTGATAAGGTGTGATTTTTTATCTAGTCTTTCAAACTCAGTAAATGATCTGTGTTTTTTTGTAGTGACCCCACTCATCACTCTGTAGCCAACAGTTAGACCTTTTATTTCCCTTTTTCTAGAGATGGTTGAAGTGCCTTGTCCAGTTGGCATTAGGTCCAGCAATAAACCAATCCATTATCAGTTGCTTAAAATAGTTGGCATCTTTAGAAAGATTCCATTTTTACCCAGACCATTACATTATATACAGATGTTTCAAGAGTCGGAAATCAAGATAATATCCACTTAGCAATTCCACATCATGTGATGTTCAAGGCCAAAAATAAATGTTGTCTGCTTGGAAAAGCTGTGATTTACATTTGTGTTGTTTTAAGAATGCCCGAAACAGCCTGCAACAGCCAGAAAATGAACTAGAACTGACACCGTTCATTAATCTACTGATCTCATGATTATAGACAGTGATTCCAAGAAAGCCTCTGAACCTGTTTATGGATATGTTTGGACATAGCTGAACAAAGAAGACTGTCTTGAAGTTTAGCCCTTACTACAAAAATTCCCACAATGGCATTCACCGTATGCAACAAAAGTACATGCTTCTTTTGAATGTGATCTGTAAAAACATCTGCCTTATTTAAGCGAATAAATTCCTTCTCTAATGACCACAGAAGACAAATTAAAATAAAATATTAATCAAAAGAAAATGTACTTTTTAATGCAGGCCTACTGTATATGCTATATATTTAAAGGGAGTCAGTGAAACGGTACAATATCTGTCTCAAATCATCTCAATTTTTTCCAGTCTTCCTCCCTCTTATTTAAGGACAGGCCACTGATACAGAAAAGTAATCAGATTGGCAGAGATTTAAACTGCAATTTGAGGAGAATGTCAAACATTGGAGAAGTTAGACACTTAGGGTTCTGATCAGCAACAAATCACAGAGCAAAACAAAACTTGTCGTGAAAAAGCAAGCACTGCCCAAAGTCTGAACATCTTTTTATTTCAAGTTTAATTCTTTGTGTAGTGATATAGGAGTTCCAAAACACATTCAAAAGCACATACTGTAGTTCCAAATACTTCCAATAATGCCCAAAAGAGGGGGAAATACCATCAAACCCCAGCTAATAATGAGGGCAAGCACCAAATCTTTATAAAATTAAAAGGTTTATATTTATAAATGCTCTGAAACAAAAGTAAGGCCCATAGAGCGTTAAAGGCAAATTGGAGTTGCGTAAAACAAAAGGCAATCCAGACGAACAAGGTCCAATCCAGAGCAAGGTCAAAAACACAAAGTGAAAAGTAAAAAGAAATCTAGAAATCGAATTAATCACCCAAAAACAAGTACAAGTACACTCACCAACTCAAAATGAATTTTTGTGGGGAAACTCTCTGGTTAAATAACACAGAGGGCAGTTCCTGGCGGTGATTGGGGGAATCACCCACAAAATGCACGGACTATAACAAAGGCAGCTTAAATACATAGACAAAACCAAAAATAAAGAACCATGCACACAAACAACATAAATCAGAGTATGAAAAATTAACAAAAGAGATATAAAACATTTCAACCCCAGCCATGGGAGGAACCCAGGCTGAGGCACAACACTTTATAAATAAATCGGATGCCTACTGACATGTGGTCTGAGCTTAAATAGGTGACATCTATTAAGTTTTACAGCGTATGATTTATTGTATGTATCTAGCAACACACACTGTCATAACAACAATATGGTTATGACTTTGAGAAAAGTAGAAACAAAAATGGCAAAAACTTAACTCATTGTCTAAGTCTGTGGATACTCTCTAAAAATCTTATGCAAAAGTATAGTGTATTTTGAATTTTCATTTGACATTTTGACTTTGAAAAGAAATAGCTTGAATTTCTAGTTTTGACCCTTGCCTTGTCTCCTGGTTTGCATTTCTCTTCCTGGTCAGTTCTCTTGTATTTTTTCCCTGCTCTTCTCTGTGTTGTGGCAGCACAAACTCTTTTTCGAAGGTAATTAGACACACTTAAACATACACTTTTATGTACATATGAATTTCTGGCAGTTATGGATATGAAGCGCATATCCATGCTAAACTGATTTTTTTCAACATTTCTCCTTCCCTTCTTTGTGAATTTATAGCAACCTATGTTCAAAATATGTTCAACATTTACCTTTCTTTATTAAAATTTTCTATGTATTTTTATAATCTGAACTAATCAGTTTTAATGAATGCATTTGAACATAACAATGACACTACAGGTGCTGCAGGAGTTCAGTAATTTTTTGAGTCTGGTAGGAGGTCATACCACACTGAATAAAACTCCACACAAGGAATTGCGGTCAAAGGTGTTACAGTAAAGTATGGGACATTGTGCAAGAGAAAGAGATACTCTAGAGAAACCCTCAAACACCCTAATTCTGCAATTAATTATGAATTTCTCTCGTCAATTGCTATCGTAATGACCTATTTTATGATTAGAAAGATCAGCATCAGAGCGGTAAATGATTACTGAAATGTTATGGAATAGTTTGGGTAACTTGGTTCCTAGGGCACAAAGCCTACTGACGCTCAAGTCAGCATTTTGTTTTCTGAGGTCCACTTTATTGTTTGATCCAGAGCATGTCATCTCACTTGTTTCTGCACAAATTGTTTACAAATGTAAAGAAATACATAAAATGTATGTACATGTAAAGCAGCTTCGATTACTGTTCAACATAAAAATATGATATACTGTATATAAAGTTAATTTATTTGCCCACCACCTAGAATTAGAACTCAGACCCTTGCATTTACTGACCAAACACAGAACCTTACAGAAGTTAAAGGCGTTATTGAACACTGTTACAATACAGTTAGTCCAACTCACTCAGAGGCCCATTAGGATCAACTAAAATATAACACACTTCCCTGTAAGGAAATTTTGCCTTTCATGCCATAACTAGTAAAATGTAGCTCACCTCAGACTGCCTAGCTTCTGCTTTCTTGAAAACCTTCTAATCTCAATGACCTCTAGTGAGATGACAGCCTAAAGGCTAATTTATACTGCATCAAGCCTATACCGAAGGCTATGCCTTCAAAAGCAGTTTATACATCTGTGTCGCCTCCCATTGCAATCACATGCCTAAACACTAGTTGGCGGTGTTTGCAGCATGTAAGAAAAGTGAATGATCCATTAAAATGCAGGCAGCTTTTGCCCTCCAGGATCACCACTCCTCTTTCTGCTCTTTTTCTTCCATAGGTGAACGTATTTGTCCCTCTTTCATACATACAGTGACTTCCAAAATGAGGTTAGCCGATATTTTGTGCCATGAATTGGCCATCATCTGTTTGAATGTGTGGCATTGTGATGAGGTATCATATAAATTTGTATATTTTGCAACTTCTTCAACAAGTCTTGATCTGCCCCATGTTTATTACAGAATAGCATGAGATGAATGGAAACACTTTTCAGAAAATACGTAGTTACAAAACTGGTCAATCAGAGTCATAGGGTTTTTTGGGAGTTTTTCCTTGTCTTCTTAGAGAGTCAAGGCTGGGGGGCTGCAAGAGGCAGGGCCTGTTAAAGCCCATTGCGCCACTTCTTGTGTGATTTTGGGCTATACAAAAATAAATTGTATTGTATTGTATTGTATTGTATTGTATTGTATTGTATTGTATTGTATTGTATTGTATGTATGGTCTGCTTCGACACAATGCATAGTCACAGTTTTGAGGATGTGCACATCAGGATGATCCATGATGTAAGTTTAATGCCAACAGTATAAATTAGCCTTTAGAAGTCATTCTTTACTTCTATTAGAACAAAAGATAAAATGTAACTAAGTTTATTCAGTAATAATCATTGTCCTGTTTGCAGTCAGGCACTGAGGGATACTAGACATGGAGATGTTTAAAGATAGAACTAATTAAATACTTACCCAAAATTTTACAAGGAAAAATGCATTGGCAGGTCCCTTCTCAAAGAGCTCCTTCAAGCCTCCCTTTTTCTCTGGAAACTTATCATAGATTTGCCGGATATCCACTGCTTCCAGGTAAGGGTCATTAAACGTGGGGTTTGACTGGCCAATATGGACAAACAGATGCTTGTTATACTGAAAAGTCAAAGAACAAGAGTAACCCAGAATTAAATTATGCCTTTCGACAATAAGACCAAATCTGTCTAACAGTTATTGACTAGACTGATAACAAATTTTTGCACACAATAAATATTTATTTGGGAAAGTTCTGCAGCTCTGCTTAGGAACAGAAATGTCCTGTGAGATATGTGCCATTACCCTGTTTGTGAGGCCACACTAGAATCACTCCAACCCGCAGAGTGTCCTCCTGAATGTCCTTATGGTCTTAAGTTCCCTTATGGTAGCATTTCCATGACCAACGATGGTCTGGGATCAAAAATTGCTCCTGAACTTCCTTGTACCCTGTAAGTAAAGTAGTATAGCATACTGACTGACATAAAAGCACAGACTCTGCAGATGCTACATGATCCCCTCTAACTACAACTCCGAGTGCTTCGTCCTCCTCTGCTCCACTGCTCTGCAATCACTACACTAGGCTGAATCTTGATAAAAAATGAAGAAGGTGTGAGACTTTTAGCCCTTAATAAACTTCTATTCCCTGCTTGCTAGATATTGGTAATTCCACTCCACATGAGTTTGAAAGTTGGAATCTTTGGAAAAGAAGGTCCCATTAAATCAGAGGAAGTAAAATCAAAAAGAGGCATCTCAGTGATAACATCATCTTGTTTAACACCAGATGGTAACACCATTTCCCTAATCTTTCATCTTAATCTTCACTCCCATTTCTGCTTAATAAAAGCATTTATTCATTTGAGTTTCTTGGCTTGGGTGGCATTGTGTGTAGTAAGATGCTGCTGACCTGAGCACTTGCTACTGCCCCTTTGCGGAGTAATTTAAATTCTTTCTCCATTGGTTTAAAGCCTTTCCTTTTTCCATTTTTTAAAATATTTTTTCTTTAGTTATCCTCTCATCTGTGTACCACATAGCCTATTCCTCTTCCCTTGTTTCATTTAGATGGTTAGGTTAAGGTGGTTTTAATGATTTAATTCACTTGTTCACTCATTCATACAGTCTGTGGCCTGAATGTGTGACCAACAGTGATAACGGCCCTCAGGGAATTTTCCCTGTAGCCTGAGTAACCCCTAGATGAATTTGAGGTTTCTTGCTCTCTTTTGCCCAAACCATAACACTTAAACCTAAGATGCCATTTAAGATGTTGGTATTGGTTGAGAAAAAACAAATCACTGTGGTGGTCGGCTGGGGGCTGTGCCCAGTTGCGACACCTGGACGGACCAGGAGAGGGACTGTGCCTCCCCAGGAACACGAGAGGGCAGCCACCCTGCCTGGTTTGGAGGCCATGGGGTCTGAGTATGCAAGCTCAACCCTGTAAGGGCCAGTGGCCACCGCCAGGGGAGCTGCATGGCCTAACGAGCCCGTCTGGGTGGGAAGGCAGCCACACCTGGAGGTGCAGCCAGAAGTACATCAACGAGCACCTGTGGGCTATAAAAGAGGCCGACAGTCACCACTCTAGGCTGCAGTCGGGAGGAAGACGACAGAGCTTAGTGGAGAGGAGTGGAGGCGTTGAAGGACTTGGTGAAGGACTTGGTGAAGGACTTGAAAGAGGGTGATTAGTGCAGGGACACTGTGTGCTGTGTGGACTTGATATGAATAAACATGTGCTTTTTGTAGACGTTCCGGTGTCTGTCTGTCTGTGTCAAGGGCTGGCTTCCACACCACCCCAAATGAAGAGCAAAATCCGAAAAAGTAAATGGTGGGTCAAAATTGAGCCAAAGAACATAACACTGTTCAAAATGAGTAGCGGCTGTACAAAAATGTGATATTTGGAAACTGTTTTGGTCTTTGTAAAGTTAGGTCACTTTACTAAAAGCATTCATATTTCTATGCTGAAAAGATGCCATTTGGAATGTTTTTATGGGTTGTGAATAACCAAGCTACCATTAATGCAGCTGTAATCCATTAAAATCAATTGTGGATCAAAAATGACCCAAAAGACATGGAGTTGCCTGGTTGCCTGAGTTGTCTAGTTAGATACCGGCAACTCGGACTCCTTCTTCAGGCAAAATAAACAATGAAATTTAGGGTGCTTTTACTGAATTCAAACACAAGTCAAATTTGGCCTAATGATGTTGTAAGGTTTAAGGGATTCTTTTCAAACTAAAGGTTCAGGTTGCTGCGGTGGGCTGGCGCCCTGCCCGGGGTTTGTTTCTTGCCTTGCGCCCTGTTTTGGCTGGGATTGGCTCTGGATAATGGATGGATGGAAGGTTCAGGTTGTCCCATGCTTTAGTCAACTAATGGCCATATCAGTATTTTGATTCTCTTTTTAAATGCAGTTATTGTTTTAGCAATATGACATAATGGGTCGCACTGCTTCATCACACCCACATTATTTACATCCCAATCCCAAAATGTGGGGTTTGCACGTTCTTCCGATATACCTACAAGGGATTTTATTCAGGGATTCTGGTTTTCTTCTCATATTCCATATAAGTGCATATTAGGTTAGCATGTTATGTTATATAAAGTGTCCTCCTTTATGAGTGTGAGTGTAGATGTATGCATGAATTTTCCCTGTTCAGGGGTGTTTCTGATTATTTAGCCTACATTTTGTATTTAAATGCATAACACGAGTCACAATATTTAGGAGAAACACACTAATATTTGCTGTGCATGTTGTTTTTAAAAGACAGACCTTTAAGCAGCTAGAAAAAAAAATCCTGGTAGTCCCCTGCATAGGGTAATGACTGCCTTATTACAACTGGAGCACGCCACACTAATCCATGAAGTACTTTTAATTAGGAAGTACACTGAAGATCTGGTCCAAATGTATAGCGACAACGGAATTTATTAATCATGGACTCCCACTCATACAGTCCCCAGAGTGTTTAAAAGGCTATTTCGGAGAGAAGCCTTTGAGTTCACATTTGGGTGATAAAGGACAAGAATATTATGAGAGAAGAGTGAGAGGTCAAATACAAAAGAGAAACAACAATAGAGGTCACAGGAAGTAAATGGATAGTTAAGGGGAAATAATATAAGAGAAAAGTGTCCATAGTGCTGTAGGCTAGGCCAGAGGAAGTCAGCTAGCTCTCCATTATGTTATGTTAACTGTTGCTCTCTTTATCCATTCATTGCAATTGTTCTTGATCCACATGGGCATTTGGCAAAATTCATCTGCAGGAAACTAACTGTTGTGCCTTCATTTTGTGTATTGTTATGAATGATTATGGCTGTGTGTATGAATGTGGTGAAGATTCATTGAGTATTCATTTAAGCCTTACTTCAGATAGATAGATAGATAGATAGATAGATAGATAGATAGATAGATAGATAGATAGATAGATAGATAGATAGATAGATAGATAAAATATGAAAAGATTCAGCATTTACAATATGCACACAGTCGATCTGCAAATTAGTAAAGTAACAATCTTTAACGGCCTTCATTTTTTATGATCAGTTTTTTACATTTAAAAACTAACCATGCAAACAAAATGCAGCTGACAATATATCCTTTCTGATTGTTCTGATGTAAAATAATCAAATTCATGAAGGAAAAAGTGACAAGTTAAATTTTAACTATGAAAATAATTAAAATAATACAAGACATGTCAGGTGAAGGACATGGAATCTAGAATGGGATCAGATAAATGTGAAGATAATTACAACTCCCATTATAAAGTGCCATTTTACACTTATCCAACCCAGGCATTTAAAGATTATTGTGAAATACTCTCCTAAAAATAACCAATTTCTTTATGAATAAGGGCATAAAAAAATATTTGACATCTACTGTGGATACAAATTTGAATACAAGTGACCAACTCCTCTCTTTTTCTTTTTCTCCCTCTCCCTATTTTCATTAATCTGTCACAAGTTTTTCTTATTTTATAAACTTAAGTGCATCTTTGCTATTCTTTGTAAGTATGTAAAAGCCGGGTGTCTAAGATAGGGTTCCGTGAGTCTGTTCCAAAAGGAAACTTAAAAAATTGGTATAGCTACAGATGTGGAAACATCCCAAATGAACCTACACTAGTGCACCGACATTCTAATATTCGATGAAGGTAGAGTACAGATTGAGATAGACAGTTTAGTTCCAACTACTGTACATGATCATACACATGTCTGGACAGAAAACAACTCATAATCATCAACAGGAGAAGAAAATGGGGTCTACCATTATATTGTTGGTGAGGCAAGTTAGCCTTTTTTTTAGGTAAGAATGTACTTGTTTTGGTTCAGGTCTTTGCCACCAGAAGAAGACCAGTTAATCCACAGTGGCCAGGTATGAAATATTAATTATGGTATTCATGATTCTCTATAAGGAATTCACAATAGATGAATTGGTTTGCTGGCTTTGTAATTTCCAAAGCATTTGAAATTTCACAAATTATTCTTGAAAATCATCAGTATTTAGTATAATATTTTCTGAACCTGCTTTTCCTAATCCATGGTCAGGAAGCAGTAGTTCATATTCAGAAGCACCAGTCGCAAGTCATGAGCCCACCATGGATGCTATGCAAGTCTATCACAGTGGTTTGGCAGGCATTTTGTTTAAGTGTGGGTTGGGAAGTGGGTACTGTTTGTTAATTTAAAAGAGCAACATATCAGATTTTTGTGAAGTTGGTGATAAGGGGACCTCACAGTTAATATTCACTCACTGGAGAAAGTGTGACAAGATGACCTGTTGTTGTTGAACTAAATCAAACCTTTCAATAAGATTGAGAATAAGAATAAAAATCAGGTTAGCTATGTATCTTCAGGGTTGATATTTTAGACCTTGCTAAATGGTTTTCTGAGTGAAATCTAGACTAATGAATCCCTGATTGCTGAACAACCAAGCTACCATTAATGCAGCTGTAATCCATTAAAATCAATCATTTGGGTCATTTTTGACCCAATAGACATGGCAAGGTAGAGTCTTTTTAGAAGTCATATAAATTTTGGGGTGTTTACAATTTTGTTTATTGATCATTGATTTAAAGAAGGGTAGGAAAAGTCACAAAATTTTACATTAAACAATGTAGTGAGATGTTAAGCAAAGTGACACCTTTTATTGGCTAACTAAAAAGATTACAATATGCAAGCTTACACTCAGGCCCCTTCTTCAGGCAAGATGAACAATGAACTTTAGGGTGCTTTCACTGATTTCAAAGACAAAACCAAGTCAAATTTTGCCTGATGATGTTGTAAGGTTTAAGGGATTCTTTTCAAACTAAAGGTTCAGGTTGTCCCTTGCTTTAGTCAACTAATGGCCATATCAGTATTTTGATTCTCTTTTTAGATGCAGTTATTGTTTTAGTAATATGACATAATGGTTCGCACTGCTTCATCACACCCACATTATTTACATCCCAATCCCAATATGTGGGGTTTGCACATTCTTCCCATATACCTACAAGGGATTTTATTCAGGGATTCTGGTTTTCTTCTCATATTCCACATATTGTAAGTGCATGTTAGGTTAGCTGATGTATGTAAAGTGTCCTCCTTTATGAGTGTGAGTGTAGATGTATGCATGAATTTTTCCCTGTTAATTGGTGATTCCAAGCTGTCACTGTGGGAGTACAAGTGGGAGTGATTGGCATCCTATCCAAAGCTGGTAGCTACTTTGCACCCAGTGCTGGTAGCACAGACTTCAGCTCAATGTCACCTTGAACTGGGTTAAGTGGGTTTGAGATTGTCAAATTTTGTTCTGTTAACTATACATATGCTGCACATACATGCATACATACATACATAAATAACATCTTTGGCTTACTTACTGTGTCTGGATCTCTTTGCTGCTCCAAAAAAGCCGAAAACTCCAACATCCTCAATTTGGAGCTTCCTATGCTGCGGCCCTGCCAAGGAGGGCTGGTAGAGGACACAGACAAGCCTGCTGTTGATTCATAACCTGCAAGGACAATAAATCTGACACAATCTATTCAAATGGATTTGCAATTGTTGGTACAGCAATGTTTTCTCCATCTTGATGTTCAGGACTGCAATCTAACAGAATAATAATCAACATGTATGTACAGTATATTTAGGTATCAACATTTCTATTTGTTTCTTTAATAAAACATCTAAAAATAAAGATTAACAAAAACACATTCTAGCAAAAATCGATTCCATACATGTTATTCGTTCATTCATCCATATTGACTGTCAGCCCAGAATATCACCCCAACCATGTGCCCATTACATTCCCTAAAATTCAAATATTATACGTGTGCTGTGTGCCCCGGTTAGAGACTGCGGTCTGTACAATACAATACAATTTATTTTTGCATAGATCAAAATCACTCAAGAAGTGCCGTAATGGGCTTTAACAGGCCCTGCCACTTAACAGCCCCCCAGCCTTAACTCTCTAAGAAGACAAGGAAAAACTCCCAAAAAAACTCTTGTAGGGAAAAAATGGAAAATGTCGCCACTATCAGACTATAATGGCATAATGTTGTCTGACGTGCAAAGTTTTTTTCTTTCCATTTCTAGGTAGCAATAAACAGGTTCCAGTCTAGCATCCCAAGCCTTTCTTAACATCTTTTCTGTGATGCACATAATAAAGAATATTCAGTGTAGTAACACACTTTGAATCAAATATTACAAACGATAAAATGTTAACCATAGATTAACAGGAGGAAACATAACATAAATTAAAATCCATTAGAACAAAATGTATTAGTGTATGAGATATAAAAAAGATCTAATAGTATAAATTCTATCATTTAAAGTAAAGAAAAAGTAGAGATCTTACTTTATTAGTGTGCTGGGCTTTTTCTCTACTTGTTTCATATTTATGACTATTATTTATTGATATTAAATGCAGGTTTGATTCAGTAGAGTTAATGAAAGAAAACTATTAGATTGAAAACACTAGCAAAGATTCGAAGGAATTCATCACTTTTCTGCTTTAAAGTCATTCAGAGCATTAAAGAGTATACTTGCAGCACTGGGCACTGACAGAATCACACACATTGTCAAGTCTGAAGAGTAATAATTACCTAACATGCATGTATTTTCTTTACATGTACAAAACTAACACACCCAGAAGAAAACAGAGAAACATGGAAGTGTGTGTGCAAACTCACTAGTTAACGGGTTAGCCTTTAAATCCCAAATTCTAGAATTGTGGGGATGGCATGTTCACCATCATGACACTATATTTTTGGAACATTTAGAGAATTACTAAAATGAAGGTAGAAATAAACACTTTTTAATATACCTGTATTCCTCTTGGGCATATAAACTAGAAAAACCTTTAACTGTATTATTCATTTTCATTATAAAAACCTTTTACTGTATTATTCATTTTCATATCACTTTATGCACCCAATTATTCTTCATATGAATTGCTAGTTCATATTGTCTTGAACTTAATGTTTCACACTGAGTTTTCTTTTTGTGTTAATTATAAAAATTACAAAAATTTACACACTCAAGTAATACATCTGCATATGATGTTAAACTACATCCGGCCCTGCAAACAATCCTCTAACTTGTAGGAAAACCTTGGGGGTTGGTAGCAGGATTGGCATTCCAGCCACCATAAAAACTTCCCACAACTCCGAAACTACAGACAAGACTCCTTTTTCCTCTCCGTGGGAATACTCAGCTGAAGCCATCCAGAGAAAGGCTGTTCGCATTATAAAGAGGATGGTGAAAAACACTCAGGAGCCTCATCCCTGAGTCGAAACTGCCGGAGAGCCAAAGGGATCAGGCCTGTTGGAGATCGAAACTGGTGTGATGCTGAGGTGTTGCCTACTGCATGGCAGCAATCACGTCCCAATTTGAAATGGCCCATTTGGGTAGACGTGTGGAATGTCTCATCTCTCTGGCATGATGATCATCTTCCTCTGCTGTCAGAGGAGCTTTGTAAACTCCACATTTCAGTGGCACACTCTGAGGTGTGCAGACCTGGTTCTGGCCAGATCTCTGTAGTTGGGCACACCTTTCATTGGTCTGGTCGCCCTGATTGCTATCATACTCTGGGAGTAGCTGTTGCTGTGGGGAATCAGCTCCTTCCGATGGTGTGCGATGTCACTGAGTGCACTCTTTGAGTTCCTTGCCTGTTGTCTCGGTGTATGCTCTAACTGCAGTGAGTGATGTCTCGGAGAAGGAGACATTTTATTCACAACTGCACTTGGTGGTTGATGGGTGCCCGCAAGGTGACTTGCCCACGTTGGACTTGGTATTCCAATACTAGTGGTGAGGTGAAGGAGATAAATCACATCCTTGTGGGCAGACATTGGAGGCTCCTACAGAACTGCAGGGTCTACAGATATGCCCAGTTTATGAACTCTGAGCACAGACTTATTGTTGCTACTCTGAAGCTTAGGTCCAGGAGGCTACCGCCAACTAGGAGAATGAGGTTGGACTTGACCAGACTTCAAGATCAAGCTATTTCTAATGAGTTTGCATGCAGTTTGTTTGAGGAACTTGCAGACTTAGGTGCAACTGCTGATCCTAATGTAATGTGGGATACCTTGTGTGACAAGAACCTAAGGGCTAAGGGTTGTGCTGGTGTTGCTGGTGTTCCCAGAAGGAGGTATTTCATCCAGGGTACCCTGGATAACATCAAGAGGAGTCACAGCACATGGCTTGATGGCATCTCTGGTCTGTATCGGGAACTGAGAAGGATGGCTGCAAGGGCTCTGAGGGTAGATGAGGAGTTTGTTAGAAAAATCTGTGAGCCAGTGACACACCATCTATGGTCTAGTGACCCATGTCCTGCTTACAGAGAAACTGAAGCATTCCGCAAATCCAAATTTGTTCCTTGGAACGGTCTTTATGGATAACACTGCAGTTGCGACCCACTGGGCTGGCTACTTTGAGCAGCTGTTAAAGCTAATCCTCCGGCTAGGACGTTGGACATCTTTGGGTCCATGATTCTTGAGATTGATCCTCCAATTAGCTGTGAACCACCTAATCTCATTGCACAGGTAGTGAATCAACTGAGGGTAGGGATGACTGCAGGGATCTGTGGTATCCAGGGTGAATGTCTCCAGGCTGGTGTTAAGGCTGTCCTCCTGGCATTGCAAGCAATTGTTGCTACCACTTGGGAGATGGACATCATCCCAACTGACTGGAAAATGGGACTTGTCATCCCTATATGGAAAGGGAATGGTGATTGCCTGGATTATGGCAAGTACAGGGAGATAACACTGCTCTCGATGCCTCGTAAGGTCCATGTTAAGGTCTTCCTCAATAGGATCTGTGATCACTTGTTCACTTACCAGCAACCACAGCAGTCTGGTTTTACAGCTAAGAAGTCTACCATTGACTGCATACTGGAACTGAGCATTCTCAACGAACGCAAACATGAATATAGACAAAGTTTGGCAAAGTTTCTTTGCAGCCTTTTTCAGCTTTCATACAGCATTCAACTCAGTTAATCAAGCTGCCCTGTAGGACATCCTGAGACTTTGCAGAACCTCTGTGTTTTTCCCAGTTGATTCCAGGGTTTGTCAGGGGTGTGTTCTTGCTCCTAATCTGTTCAATCCTTGCATGGACTGGGTGTTGGGCAGGGTTGTGGGGTGCAGCGGCTGTGGGGCATATGTTGGTGTTGACTTTGCTGATGATGCTGTGATCTTTGGGGAGTCAATGGAGTTTCTTACTGAGGGTTTCAAGAGACTGAGTGAGGTGTCTGAGTGTCTGGGCTTGCGAGAGTCCTGGAAAAAAACCAAAATCCAGGCCTTTAATGACCTATTGGGCACAGCCATCAACAGTGTGTCTGTCAGTGAAGTGAATATTGACCATGTTGAAAGGTTTACTTACATTGGCAGCAACACTCATGGCTCTGGTGACTCTTCCTATGAAGTCAGTAGACAGATTGGGAGAGCATGGGGGGAGATCATGAGGTCGCTGGAAAGGGGTGTCTGGTGCTCCTGATATCTTTGCAAGAGGATGAATGTCCAGGTCCAAGTCTGGTGCTTCATGTTTTGCTATATGGTTGTGGGACATGTGACGAAGGCTGGACTCCTTCGGTACTGTGTTTCTTTGGAGAATCCTTGGGTAACGCTGGTTTGACTTTGGGTCATGGACTCCCGAACGAGGCATATTACCTACATTTTGAGGGAGTGTCAACTATGGCACTACGGCCATGTGGCGTGATGCCCTGAAGGTGATCCTGCTCAAAGGATCCTCATTTTTGAGGACCCCAGCAGGTGGACCAGGCTAAGGGGACACCCAAATAATACCTGGCTGCAGCAGATATATGGTCATTTCCGGAGGGTGGGACTGGGACCGCGTGTCTGCCTGGGGGCTTGCCAACTAAGATCCCAAGCTGTTTCATTGTGTGGTGTTAGGTTTTGTAAAATAACGTCATTCCTTGTACTGGTTTTCCAGACCAACCATGACTGGCTTTAAAAATAAAAAATATTTAAAAAAATATAGGCGATATATGCATAGCTTCATTTTCATCTACCAATATTTACTGTTCATAAAAGTTTACTTATTTTCAATGATGCATTTTGGTAAATAAATACATAAAAGATTACTAAAAAGATATCAAACTGCCTAAATATTGAAACCATATGTGTCAGATCTTTCTTTTCGTTACATGGTGGGATATATCCTTCCAATACAGTATGTCATAAGAAAATGATCCAAATGCATCTAACATAAACAAATGTTAACCATTAGAATAAAAGAGAATCTGATTAGTGAAAGCTGACAGAATTCATGCTGTAGCTAACCGTTACCAAGAAACCAGATGTGTAAGTTTTAATGTAGCATTTCATAGAAACATATCTGCCAATTTTTGAATTCATAGTTGATCTCAGTTACCATACTTCCAAAAATTAGAAATTATATAAGACATCAACAAGATGGTTTCAATAAGTAAAGGTGTTAATAGACCAATAGTGTAGTAGGCCAAAAGCAGCTTTTTATACTACCAACAACTTTTCTATCTTTTCTCAGGTGCTAATACTGCATACGGTGTCCCTCACTTTCCATTCTTAGGTATTAAGTCTATCTGTGGCTTTCCAGCTGTTACTTGCCTATGTTCTGTAAGCTTCCCCCAGTTTACTTAACTAACATTTTTTCTCTTATTTAAAAAATCCCACAAATGATGCCAGGGTGGGTGATTACTGTTTTGCGATGTCATATACAGTTTGTATTGTGCCCATTTCACTATCTCTTGCCTTAATTCTCAGTCAACTGGTTTATCAACCTTTGGATAACTTCACAACTGCCTCCTTACGGCTCTTGCCTACAAAAATAATCTTTTTCTCTCCATTAAAGCTCTCAGCAGTCCTTTCCAGACAAGTCAAATATTAATAAATTGCACTTGCTATCAAGCAGCAAAGGAACCAGTCTGTTCAGATAGCAGTGAAGTACAGATTAACAGGTTGGGTTACTGGGAGGGGTATTTTTAAGACAATTCATTATAATTTTGTTTTATTATATGTAGATTTCATTTCTAGGCCTAATGTTAGGTTACTACATTTTTATTGTCATATTTTTTTGTTATGACAATACCAATTTGTTAATTGTTTTTGGAATGGGAACTTCTAATTTATTTTCTTTTTGGTTACAATGCCTATTGTTATCCAGTGACAAAAAGTGATGATGCAAGCTCCATAAGCGCAAAGCATACAATTATTCAATTCAAAATTATATATCAAGCACATCTGTCTCGCTTGAAATTGTCCAAAATGTTTCAAGGGCAAGATCCAACCTGCGAACGCTGCAATCAAGCTCCAGCCTCGCTGGGTCACGTGATTTGGGCCTGCACCAAATTAACATCATTCTGGACAAAAGTTTTTAAGTGCCTTTCAGACAGCCTTGGTGTCACAATCCCTCCTAATCCACTAACAGTTGTGTTTGGTGTACTTCCAGATGGACTTAAAGTGGAGAAGGACAAACAAAATGTGATTGCCTTCACTACACTATTGGCATGCAGACTTATTTTGCTAAACTGGAAGAGTACTAACTTTCCTCTTTTAAGTCAGTGGGTAACTGATGTTTTATATTATTTGAAATTGGAAAAAATCTAATTCTCACTCAGAGGATCTGTGCAGACCTTTTTCAAAACCTGGCAGGATCTAATCAATAACATTTTAGAATAAGCTCTTAAAGCATCGAGGAAGTAGATTCTTTCCCCATTTCTTTTCTTCTCCGTTTATCTGTATCTGTCTAATAAACTCATCAATTTATTTATTTTTAGTATTTGTAAGTTTTAGTCGGTTGGCCATGCTCTCTTTCTCAGGGTTGGGGGTTGATTTGTTTTCAATCCTATTTTTTTGTAAAAATTGATCTATTTGTATGGAACGATTACAATAAAATCAATAAAATTAAAAAAAAAAGTGATGATTCATTACGTTGCAACACTACTAGTATGTAAATGGCAACGTACCATAAGTTCTTTGCAATCATTAGGTAGCCTTAAAGGACTTTTTGATAGTATAGGACAGACTAAGATAATTCATGTTTGGTGTACATGGAGCACAAGTCTTTGGCTTAGCAAGCCACTGCCAGACACTCTGAATGTCACCTTAAGTCCTCCTAACAAGCCAAATGTCATCCCAGAGATGTCTCTCTGAGTACCATTGAAAATATCCAAACTCAAACAAAGAGCTATAACTCAGTGATTGGATTTAGTTCTAACAGTCAACCAAAAAGGATGAACGTATGTGCACGCAAGAAAACAATGGCAAGAAATCTGCTCCTTTCTTTAAGAACCTTTTCTACATCACAAATCTTCACTTCCTCTATCAGCTCACTGCTCTCAACGTGGTCATAACTTCTGTTCGATATCAGAGACCAAGTGCTTATTGATTGTGGCCATAACAGAATTTAAAGCACTGACTCCAAAGGGAAACCAGTGCTGGAGTGGTAAGTTGAAAGACCATCCATAGAAGGAGCTGGATGAGGGGTGCCATTAGTCCAAAATAAAGATGACAAGTGCCTGAGCAGAGGAAGAACATATGTAAAGTGATGCATTTTTCTTTCTGAAAATGGTAGTTGACATGATCACCAGCTGACCCAGCAGAAGTAATTTTTCTAGCAACAAATGGACCAGCACGGTGTGTTTGAACCTAAAAGAGAAACTGCAGTACTACCTGCAACCAGAAAATGTGACCAAGACAATAAAGGAGAAGAGCTCCTGAACAAAGAAATAGAGTGAGTGCATTGAAGATCCTTCCACATGCAGGAACAAAGGAAGGAACATCCAGGAAAGGAACAAAGCACCACCTACATCAGAACCATAAGTACACCAACTCTGATTCCGAGAACAATTCATTGTAACATAGTAGTTAGGATAAAGCCAGATAATGTATTAAGGCATTGATGTCTCTGTAACTAAAAGGTAATAACCCTGTGAAGGAAAACTTCTAGCTGTTATAAATGGTGCAGAGTGGCACTTCACGCACATGCACACACAGAAACTCTGAAGTGGGTTTATACCAGTGCAGACTAGCTGTGAGTAAATGAACATCACAGTGCACACAATAGAAGCCTCATAACCAGTTAAAAAAACTAAACCATCTTGACCACATGAATTATAAGACCAGAATTCATAAGTTGTGTGTCTTTTTGTATAAGAGAAAAAAAATTCAAGTAAGGTATCATACATGTATGTTTTGTGTTGTTTTTGTAATTCATATATACCTTTATCTATATCTATATCTCTATTTCTCTCTTTCTCCCTCTCTATATACATATACACATACATATATACACTGTATCTATGCATATCCTTGCATAAACACATTTGTTATTATTATGTAAAAAATAAATGGCATTATTTTGTTTATTGCAACAAGCTTTTTAGGGTTATTTGTTGAAAATAAGTATATTGCCATGTCTGAATCACAATAAAGAATGCAAAATTATTTCATATAAGCGTTTACCAATTTACGGACCTTGTTCATAAATTATACAGATCTCTTCCTATTTCTGGCATCCCGGCTGGAAAGTGAAACAGAGATTGCTCACTCAGCCTACATTAATTTGGCATTCCTGGTGTGGGAGTCTTGTTAATTGTTTAATTTAATTACAGGCATTGTCAAAGGCAAAATAAATAAGTAATTATTAACTAAGTTATCAGATTCAACCCCTTTCTTACACTAGTGTGGAATCTTCTTTGTCTTTTCGACTTCATCTTGAGTTTACCTCTTGGGCTCTGGTGTTTTGGCTTCTTGGTCTTATCTAGTTTTAACCCTGGTCTATTTGTGACTTCATTTCTCTCCTAGTTTATTTCCTTATAAAATACAACCAACGTTATTCCATTGCTTTTTGGTGACACACCAATTATGATAAGATGTACTTTAATGTACCTCTTTCGGTACCAATACTGCACTATGCAACTTGTTAAATGGCTGTAGCCCATTATTTCTGTATACAGATTGTGCCAGACTCTTCTGATCCTTTGGTGCCAAATATAGTGACACTAACATGTGTGAAACAACTAAAAGTTTACAGTTTCTTCACTCAGTCAGCTGCCATTCTGAACACAAAGCCACTGAGATGTTTAGTTTTGCCTGTTCTTCCTGTGAAATGCACACATACACACTTTCCCTTGGTAGTTCCTTTATATAACAATGAGTGCATATCAGGTTAATATGATTAAGTTACTTATATTGGAAGGTGAGGTGTAGCTAATAAATTGTCCATTCAGTGTACAGCGAATAAATTACTTGAATTAAACTTTGTATAAGCCTTATCTCTTAAATTCTTTTAAACATGCCATCTTTATTTACCTGTGATTTGTGATGGAACAGGAGCTTGAATAGAGTAGGCCTGTTGCACAAAAGGCTTCACACTGAAAAAACAAGAATATAAAAAATAGAAACTATTAAAAAAACACACACACACAAACAACCGGCTTTAACTGAGATACAAATTCATTCTTTTTGCACTTGAAAAGATTTGAAAAGAAAAGCAGGCGTTTCACCATTGGTTTCTTTTCATTAACTACTCTAAGTAATGACAAAGTAGAAGTTCTCAAATAGACATTTCGTTTTACACAGTAACAGTAAAGGAGGATCAGCTTTAATTTTATTAAGGTTAAGATTTATTTCTGGTGTGTGATCTGTATATAACAGTGTAATACGTTTGTAGTTTTATGTTATACAGTAAAATTACAATGCTGCAGCTTTTTGGATACTCTCATCCTGTACATGTTAGTAAGCACTGTAGTGCATTTTATTTCTGCTGCTTTACATTGTTTGCTTTCAGCTTGTCCAGAGATATGACTTTTGCAAAATTGAGCTCCTTCCACTTCTTGGGCTGATAAATTTCTCAAAACACTGTAAGTGTGTGGGTGGATGGCAGGTTATGCATTAGCAGACTTTCTTCCAAGAAAACATTGCATTTTCAATGTCCTGCCCTTAATTTTGCAGCACAGTGGCACAGTGGTAGTGCTGCTGCCTCGCAGTAAGGAGACCTGGGTTCACTTCCTGGGTCCTCCCTGCATGGAGTTTGCATGTTCTCCCCGTGTCTGCATGGGTTTCCTCCCACAGTCCAAAGACATGCAGGTTAGGTGCATTGGCGATCCTAAATTATCCCTAGTATGTGCTTAGTGTGTGTGTGTGCTTGGTGTGTGTGCGTGTGTGTGTGTGTGTGTGTGTTCGCCCTGCGGAGGGCTGGCGCCCTGCCTGGGGTTTGTTTCCTGCCTTGTGCCCTGTGTTGGCTGGGATTGGTTCCAGCAGACCCCCTTGACCCTGTGTTAGGATATACGTAGCAAGTTGGACAATGACTGACTGACTGCCCTTAATTTTGCTCATCTATGAGCAAATATAATCTGGTGATCACACTCCACAGATGAGGATGAAAACTTCACAGAATTTTCACACATTTTAACAGAAAAAAAATCACTGTTGCATGTCATAAATATATGGATTTGTAGTACTGAGAAAAAGGGCATCCAAAGGTACCACTTTAGTTTAGGGACTGCAAAAATGCGTCTTTTATTTATTTACTCTTATGTAACAAGACCTTAACAAAGGCTTTTTTTGGTCTTCATGTTGATTGTTGATTTCTTACATTAACTCAAAAATGTTGAACATTCAATAAAAGAAGAAAAGAAATGCTTGAAATATTTTTATTTGAAACATCTTTCAGGAAAATTGAAAAAGTACCATAAATGGCAAAGAAAGAGTTGAAAAAAATGAGTAGTCTTCTACAGCTTTTGGTTTTGAAATTATTCATGTTTTGTGTTATTTCCAGTAAAAAAAAAAAAGAATAAAAAAAATAGATGTACCAGAATGTGACTTTCTCCATATTTACTGTACAATGTGAGCACATGCGAATTTACCAAAATTAAATACAAGATGCAATACCACTGAAGTTTGGTGTTTACATTTTAGTTCACATTTAAAGGAAAATCCAACCTGGTAATTTATTAGAAAGACCCACCTAAGACGGGTTGAAACGGAAGTATAGAAAGTAATCAATGTAGACATCAGTGTTAACGTTTCAAGAGCACCATGCACTCCATATCTCTCTGTTATACAGTACGCTGTATGTGATTCCAAATAGCAGTGTTAATGTTTGTGATGTGCCATCTGTTGGAATGATGAATGCAATGCATCTTATTATTAAAAATATTTGTGAGGCGCCATCTTTTGAAATGACAGAGACATAACAACACACAGACAGAGACACAGCCAGGCACACAGATGCTTATCCTTTTTTTAAATTGGGTAAAATGTAATTAATGCATTTTGCAGCTGTGAATAGTCTATTTGAAATTTTTGATCTTTAAAAGCTCAAAGTTTGAGCTTAAAATGCAAAAAAGGTCTTTAAACATGCAGGCAACATTTTTGAGCAGTAGTTTGGCTGTTGTTGGTATTAGCTTCAATGAAATTGAACTTTTAAATCTGAAGCTGGATAGCCAGAAGTCACCCAAAACCTAATAAGTCCTAAACGCTAAGAATTGCAACTTGTCCATAAGAGTTCAGAAGAATTGGTCCATTTATTCTGAAGTTGCAAATTTTTTACCACAGACTCATAAACATGCAGACACACAACTTTCCAGAAATGCTTAAGACATGTTTGAGAAATATCCAAACCTGTCTTTCCATTAAAAATCCTAATTTGATATTTTCATGAAGACAATATTTATGAATACATATGAAAGTTCTTGTGAACTGATTGTGTTGAAAACTGATTAAAATAAGATGTAATCAAGGCCAGGTGATCTTTTTATGAAATCAGGGGATCCTTTTATGCTATAGACACACAGATACAATATAAAGGGTCAAATTGCATCCAGGGATGACAGAAAATGTATTATTGATTTAAAAAATGTGAAGCTGAAGTGTCAACTATTATTACAGTATATTCTTATATATTAAAAACATCAAAAATCATAAGGAAAACTAATGCAACCTCCAAATTTGAACAATACCCCCCTCTCATAAAACTGATTTTTCTTTGTCTACAGTTATGTCTTCCTCTTCACAAAGAGTCACCTGCACACTGGGCGTTGTTCTAGCTGTTTCAGCTTTAAACTCTGCTGCACAATCATGCTTTCATGTTTGGCTTTCTCACAGTGGGAAATAATAGAAACTACTTTGTTGCTAGGATGATGTTTAACAGCAGTGTTTGCAATTTCATAATAAACTAAAGAACAAAAGAAATGGAGTGTTGTGAATTGTGTTGGAACTCATTATATACAGTATATATTTGTTTTAATGTGCTATGACTGGTTATACTTTTACATCTCCTAAGACTGGCTGTTTTGATTCAAACATTAAAGTTTTCTACTGTACTAAATGGATATCATTGTGTTGTTCTGAGAGAAATAAAGCGTCACTAAGTGGTATTTAATAATATGTATTTAGTGTCCCAGGAACACACACACTCTGAGGTCATTTCTGTGGTACATTTTATGCTTCTAGTTTACTGATTCACATAAATTCATTGAACAAGGGCAGTGACATGCAGTTACACACTGGTCTGCGTACGAAGCACAATCTGCCTCCAATCCCATCGAGACATGCTGTGAAATGATAATCAGAAAACAAAAAGCTTTAGGTGATTTTTTTAGTAGAGTTCACAGATGTACTAAACGCCACAATATAACAGTGCAAAATGCAAGATGAATGATATTGGTAGTTAAAAATCAACACTCACTCTTGGGAAGTTACCGGCTGACCTGGTAAAGCCCCGTGCCAAAACTGAAAGAAAAAACAAGAAAGATTTCAGTGTGACCACCCTGCTTCTTGATGATGCAGTCTTTTTGGCTACAATGCTGTGTGTATATCTTAAAACAAAAAGTGATCTTTGTTTCTAATTGCATGATGAAGATTATACCAAGGCACTGTACAAGTACAGAACTATATAACGATTACAAAATATATACAGTATATCCAGTAGTTTTTTAAAATGTAATTTATTTAATTTTGTGTCATGTAAGTAACATAGTATACAATTAACCAGATAAAATGTACAGATCTTATACAATAAATAATTTTAAAATTAATCTTGAGAAAGAAAAAGAAAGAAGAAAACATAGAAAAAAACAAAACCTAACAGAAAAAGAATTTAAAAATTCACCCAAGTAAAAGAGGGGGGAACCAAGTGCAGAAAGATAAAAGAACACACACACACACACACACACACACACACACACACACACACAAAATGTTTTTACTCCCTATATGAATGCTTATTCTAAATTTTTTTTCAATTAAATCTTGCTATGTTTTAAAAAAGTTTTGGACACATCCAATCTTAAATAGTATAGAACAGCAGTTATTCACTGACTTATAACAGGTGGGCTGGGATTCTTCTAGTTGAACAAGATAAATCTAAGTGCTAGTACTGTAGTTTGGTAAAGGCAAGTACAATCAATTTGTCCTTCTCCACTTTAAGCCCAACTCGGCATACCCCAAACACCGCTGTTAATGGGTTAGGAGTGATTGTGACACCAAGGCTGTCTGAGAGGCATTTAAAGATTTTGGTCCAGAATGATGTTAATTTAGTGCATTCCCAAAATGTGTGGCTGAGTAATGGCTGGAGCTACAGTAGATTGCAACGTTCATAAGTTGGATCTTGCCGTTTTGGACAATTTAAAATGAGATACAGTAAGTGTGATAGATGAAAGATTATAATTTGAATTATTGAACAGAACAAGAGCCTATTCTACTGTATGGCTGATGTCCACTTCTGTTCTGAGATGTTCATTAAAAGGTTGTCACACACGTGCACTTGGGAGTCAACTAAAGGGACCAGGAAACAACAATTCCACGCCAGGCCAGGGGGTGGTGGGGTGTACTGAACCTCTCTCTTTTCTCTCCGCAGACCAAACACGAGAAATCCTTCCTGTCCCGGCCCCAAGGACGTCACTTCCTATCCCAGCCCGAGGACGTCACTTCCTATCCCGGCCCGAGGACGTCAATTCCTGTAAACCAGTTATTAAAACCCCTCATGCTCCATACTTAAACAGTTCTGTTTTGGACTCTAACCAGTACACATTGTACTCTACTTTAAAGCCTTTTGCAGCTAGGGAAACTATACGGGTGGCTGTCCCAAACCTTCGTTGTGTGTCTGGCTGTTTCTTTCACAAGGTCCTTTCCCACCATACCTTAGGATCGTTGAAACGAAGATTCTTTGAGATGTTTTTATATATTATTGAATATATATATCAAGACTGATCAGTGTTGCCTTGGGATAGAAATGGGTGGGAGGTCTGGAAAATTGGGTAGGTTTCTTTTCACAAAAATTTCTTACTTGAAAATAGGGGAAAAATTATGCTACTGATATGTTAAATCTGAAGTGTAACTGTTCTTAAAATACAAATACGTTATCTATATATAGTTCTCTTAGTGTTGTAATTCTGAGCGTTTTCCAAAGATTAAATACTGAGAAGGTTGAAAAAGATGATTATCGTGTAGTGCAGTAACAGATAAAAGCTTCTCTGCCTTATAGTGCTTCCTGCATTTGCTCCACATTCTAAGTGACTGGTGGATGACTGGATTGACAGAAGTTAGTATTTACAGGGGTATAAAACAGCACATTTTGAGAAGTACAGCAAGATTTAATTTCCATTGCTGACCAGGCAGATGTAAATTCATCAAGTTATGCTGATTTACAGGTCTTTATCTATACTAATTAATAAAAGGCAAAGCCCTCACTGACTCACTGACTGACTGACTGACTGACTGACTGACTGACTCATCACTAATTCTCCAACTTCCCATGTAGGTGGAAGGCTGAAATTTGGCAGGCTCATTCCTTACAGCTTACTTACAAAAGTTAGGCAGGTTTCATTTCGAAATTCTACGTGTAATGGTCATAACTGGAACCTGTTCTTTGTCCATATACTCTAATGGAGGAGGCGGAGTCACGTATCGCGTCATCACGCCTCCTACGTAATCACTTGAACTAAAAACAAGGAAGAGATTTACAGCACGAGTCAAACGCGGGAACGAAGGTAAATGACGTTAATTTTTGAGTGTCTTTTAATACTGTGTAAGCATACATATTAAAACATGTGCAATTAAACGTGTGCATTTACGGGGTGATTTCTCAGGCTTAAAAGCTCGCCTTTTATCAAACGCGAGAACAAAGGTAAATGACGTTAATTTTTGAGTGTCTTTTAATACTGTGTAAGCATGCATATTAACACATGTGCAATTAAACGTGTGCATTTACGGGGTGATTTCTCAGGCTTAAAAGCTCGCCTTTTATTAAAAAGGTAAATGCTAACTGTTTTCATTCTGAAGGACACAAACCACATTGGATTTTGTAATGATAGTTGATTAGTAAGGTCTATTAAGGGATACTTACAGAATGATTAGTAATGCCTGTGAATGCCGATGCAAGTAGGAGAATGGGCGTGAACTAAAGAACGATTAGTAACTTGTACAGTAAATGTCTCTAAAGTCTGTCTATTAAAAAGTTATTATATCTTTCAATCCTGTGTATTGATTAAACTACGAACCTAACAAGATCACTACATGGTGTCAGAAGTGGCGGATTGGAAGAGGAATGTGAAGAAGAGGTTCAGCTTTTGAACGAGTCGCGTGTCTGTTAGTAACCCGAAAACGTGATCAGAAAGCGCTAAGACGTTCTAGCAAAAGAGAAAAAAAAATATGTTAGGATTACAGCCCCCACCAGATCTCCAGTTAAAGGGAAATGTAGCTGAAAATTGGAAAAGATTTAAACAGAGATTCGAGTTGTATCTTGCTGCGATTGAAGCAGATAGGAAAAGTGAAAAAAATGAAAGTGTCTATGCTTCTACATGTAATTGGTGAAGAGGCGCTAGAGGTGTATAACAATTTTCAGTTTGAAGAAGATGGAGACAATATGAAATTGAACAAAATAGTTGAAAAATTCTAAACGTATTGCAACCCAAAGTGCAATGTGACGTTTGAGCGGCACAAGTTTTTTTACATGTTTCCAGAAAAGCAGAGAAACAATAGACCAGTATGTGACGGAATTGCGTAATAGGAGCTGTTCTAAGAAGAAACCGTCAAGACATCAAAGGACCAATAACCTCTAATCAGAACACTAACACCAGCGAAACAAATATTAAAGAGAAAACAAGTATAAATCAGGAAAGAACATCTCAACTGCAAACACAATTGACCAGAATATCAAAATGTCAAGTAAAACCACCAGAACGCCTCATTGAGACATGTTGAGGATTAAAGGAACATTTTCAATTAAGAAATGCTGAATTCCTTTAACAGTTGTGCTTTTTATACATTGTTTGAATGCTGGATGTATGCCTGAAATGTTCTGGATAGTTCAGTTGTTTGAAGTGATCAAGAATTAAACGTGTGCATTTATGGAGTGATTTCTCAGGCTTAAAAGCTCGCTTTTTATTAAAAAGGTAAATGCTAACTGTTTTCATTCTGAAGGGCACAAACCACGTTAGATTTCAGCCGTTAAACGCGCAAAAATGTCGGAACACCAGATAAATAAGCGCAACATATTATCAGTTGTATTGTATGCTTACAATACATATAGAAATGTGTTAATCGTTAACTAATAGTATCGGATGGTGTTTTTCGACTCGCACCTTGATTTAAACGATTGCATGTCTTGGTGGGTTTGCGTAGCTTATTGTCAATATCTTTACACCTCTTTTTAAGACTTATTGACTGAAACGGGCTTTCATAAAAAAACTTAGGGCTTTGCTACAAGATACACCCTCCACAAGTTAAGGAAGTAAAAATAACAGGTATATATTTCTGTTTTATTTAAACCTTTTAAGTTCGTATGCATACCCCATTTGGCTGTTTAAGTTTTTTTTTTTTTTTTCTTCAGTAATATTTAATCTCCTTAAAGAAAAACAACATATGCATTTTACTTTTTTTGTATCTCTTTAGTAATATTTTAGTGTAAAAGGATAACGAGTATTTAAACCTTTTATGTTACTTTATAAAGTTATTTTACACAATGTTGAAAAATTAATAAGAAAGCTACATATTTGGCAGCTGCTGCTTTAATTTTCAATGAAATGAAAAAAGCTCTCCAAGAGAAAACCTCAATGAAGAAGAAACAGTTTGCACTATCTAAAAAGGAGAAACCCTCATTTATAAAGGTTTGCTGCAGATGACTTAACTGAAAATAAATGAATAGTTCCTATGTGTATAATACATATTTATCTATTTGACTTATGCCTTTATTCCAGCAACTTGCAACATCTGAGGTACAATTTGTTACATTACTTTGGTTTTTTGCAGCACAGGCAGGTGAAGTGACTTCCTCAGGGTCACACAGTGGTGTCAGTACCAGGATTTGAACTGACAAGCTCCGGGTTTGCTTAAATATTACTGAAGAATGAAAAAAAATGAAAACGGGCAAATGGGGCTATGCATACAAATGTCCATCCATCCATTATCCAACCCGCTATATCCTAAATACAGGAGCCAATCCCTGCCAACACAGGGCACAAGGCAGGAAACAAACCCCAGGCAAGGTGCCAGCCCACCGCAGGGCGCACACACCCACACACACCCACACACACCCACACACCAGAGACAATTTAGAATCGCCAATGCACCTAACCTGCATGTGTTTGGACTGTGGGAGGAAACCAAAGATATGTGTATATGTAGATATGTATATATATATATGTATATATGTATATGTATATATATGTTTACATAACCTCTTTAACATACTACTTCTCCGCTGCGAAGCGCGGGTATTTTGCTAGTAATGTAATAAAATTGAAGGTTAGGTAGTGCCATGCCACCTTCTACTTTTGGTTTTTGTAGAGTCACCTTTTGAATGAGTGGACATCTCAAGTTCCAAATAAATTAGGATATACAGTACTATAAAAAATTATTTGTTAGTATATATATGGATTCTCTAAAATAGAAGTACTGTAGAAGCTTAGGAAGGATGATGGACTAGACAACTATCCATTCATTTGATCAAAACAGTTTAAATATCTAGGGATACACATCACAGGCAAATATAAAGATCTTTTTAAACAATATTTTGGTAACAGCACTGATGTTAACAAATGGTCTACTTGCCATCTCACCTCAATACTGTCAAGACTAAATACAGTAAGTTTTATGTCTTTCTTGTAGCCACACAGTAGATGTAGAATGAATCAGATACCCTCTTGTTAAAAGTCCAGTGTCACATCTAGTTTTTGGGTATGGATTTAGACAACTGACCAAAATATCATACAAAATACTCATAAAGTAGCTTTGACTTCAATATCAGTTACAAATAATTCAAAGAAAATATATAAATTTCACATGACTAATGCTGTATTTTGGCTGACTATTTCGGTATTCAGATAAATTAGTACTGTCCATGCATCTAAATACGACAGAGTGGAACATTCAGATTTTGAAAATGAATTCCTTTATTGTTCAGAAGAATTTTGGAAAATGTTTCTATTGGACTGTTAGGAAAAGTGTTAAACATCTGAACTGAAACGGAATATTTAGGTCAAGAAGAAGGTCAAGGTCATGCTAAACTTTATAAGTCCACAATGAGAAATTCCCTTGATCATGAAATGTTTATAGCAATTAACAATGGCAAATTATATTAGAGAAAAACAAATATGGAAACAGAAGGTTAAAGTAATTAAGTTGATTGTCTCAAAATGTCGGTTCTTGGGCCCTGTGTGAGGGAATGTGGGTTGAGTGTTCATGAGTGTGCCCAGTAGTAAACTATCCCACCATCAAAGGTGAACACTTAATGCCACCAGGATACATAGCTACTATCCTGCAATTCTTTGCTGAAATGTGCAGGCTTGGAAAATAAATGAATGAATATCAAAATCATAGTTGCACATTGCCTACTCCTATTCTGCATTATATGTGGCTTTCTCAGTGCTTATCAATATCTGTTTATAATGTATACTGCTAAATTTACACTTTTAATGTTTACAAAAGTAAAGTTATATAAAGGCTATTTCAGAGTTCTGATTTTAAACCTATCCTCTTCTAATCATTTTTTTTTTGTTTGGTGAGAAACTTTTGTTTGCAACAGAATTAGCCAAAGGTTACCAATATTTCACATTGTGAGGTGGGTTTTTACTTTGGAGGAGATTTCAAGTTACCTCGAAATTGTCAGGAAGGTATTCAAAACCATTTAGGTTATTTCATACATGTTGATTTGGTGGCTTCCCATCATAATTACCATTAACATAAATTTCAACTGTATGTATTGCATTAAGACTCAAAACATTCAGTTTAACTTTAAGCAGTGTTATGCAAAACATTTATAATATTTAACAGCTGTATTATGTTATCAGTTCATCAGGCATCTCAACTGAACACATATAAGATGCCAAAACCACGTTTTTATGGTTCTGTAACACTTCATAACTTAGTTTAAGATTTTTATTTTACAGACACTGGAGTGCTAGAGACTAGGGTATAGATGGAAGGCAACAAAGTTACAGGACTTCTGAACTGCATGAGCAAACAGTGTTCAAATGTATAAACAAAGATCTTTTTCTTAGCCCACTCTGAATGCTACTCCAGATTAGTAGATGAAAACAGAGTGTATCCTTCTGTACTGTTTAAAAGAATTGCTAACTTGACAAATTAGAAATCTAAACTTCTATGCAAAATCTTTTCTAACATCAGCAGCACAGAGTTTAAAAACTTCTTAAATAATAAAACTGTTAATATAAAGTGGCAAATTGCAAACATATTATTATAGTGTTTACCCCTATTTTTCCTTGTGTCGTAGTACATAACTGTGGTGAAGTGAGTAAGGGGCCCATGGCAGTGTGCAGCTTTTTAAATAAAAACTGTGCAGCTCAGGCTCCATGAGTATAGGTGTGTGCAGCCGCAAAGATTGATTCATAAGGAAATTGGCTGGTCACGTTTCCTCAAAATATTTGTTCATAAATAAATAAATAAAGTTAAATAAAAGCTTTATTAGAAGAATGCAGAAAAGCAATACAACATACAGTAATGAACAATTTGGGCTATCTGCATTGCAAATGATATGATATTTAACTAATGTTTGTTTTCTGAAACTGTTTTTCCTGGTAAAGGTCATGGTATATGGAAACCACAACATCACAAAATACAACAGTGCTTAATGAGCAAAAGAATCAAGTTTCCTTTTGTATAAAATTTTATAAAATTGACACTAAATTTCGTTACACTTGTGATTTTGCCAAAAACTCACTAAAAGTCATTTCTTTTAATTTATAAAGACTTTTTAGTGAGTGGAAATAAGATATATTGCATCTTATGGGTTTAACAGTGGCATACATCCCTTTTTGCAGGGCCATTTTAACAGCATTATAGGCCCTCAGGCAAAGCAGTGCACTGGGGCCCCTACCTACACAACCACTCAGCAAGTCACAACATTCCTAGATTAGCATGGGGCCTCTATGCTTGTGGGGCCCCCGGGCAACTGCCCAGCATGCCCATGCGTTAAGATGGCCCTGCCTTTTTGACCTGTTGATTTTGCAGAAAAGTATCCAGATGAAAATAAAATGTATTTGGCAAAATGGCTAAAGACAACCCGCAATTAGACAAAAAGGCTGTACAAAAGACAAAATCTGTAATCCAGCAAGGCAGTGAAATTGTTTACAAAGTAGTTGACAAAAAAAAAAACTACCACTACCTCCAGTCTTGTCATTCAAACTTTGTGTGCACTGCACTAATCCAACGGAGTGTGACTTCCTTATGGCAACTTCATTCCAGCTGATCAGGCAGCCTCCCATCAGCCACAGCAACCTGCTGCCAGATAGGGAGTGAAGTCCCCTTATTGGCGCAGATACTCAGTTCCAAATATCATGAAAATATAACAAATTTTTTATTTATATTAAACAGCATTCTTCCTGGCTCAATGGCGCAGATTTAACTTAATATCTTAATATCACAGTTTTGGGATATATTTGTGATGTGAAACAAATTCAGTTTCACACTAATATTAAGCTAAAAGCCAACTTTCATGGTCAGTGTGGCACACCAATGCAGGTGCTTTAAATTTAATTTAAATAAGATATATGTGAATGATGAAAAGAATTAGTTATGGAGTGGTATGCACATATTAGATTAGAATGTAGAATGTAGAACTAGAATGTATTCTATGAAAGACTGAATAGTTCAATTCTTTTCAGAATCAATGAAGGTTACATTTTTAAAAAACTTTTATATAGTCCAGAGATTTGTCTAAATATTCAGCCAGACCAGCCAATAACCACCGGAATAGATGCGGGTGAGAACTGAAATTGGTCATTTGATCAGTTTTTGCCATCATCAAGTCATGTCAATTTATTTTTCTAAAGCCAACTTTACTAAGTATGGTTCAGGGCACTATTACAAGTTTACAGGTAAAATACCAATCCAATTAAAATGTTAATAAAATACACAATATACATATAAAAATATAAACACTCTGTAGAACAAGCTGCTATACTTGTCACTTGTCAGAATTAGCATAAATCTCCAGGACAATCCACTCACATCCATGCAAAGAACATATTAAACAAGTTATATCCATGTAACATGTTCTATGGCCACAGTACCCAATGTTGTCTTATTTTGTCAGCTATGCCAATGCACACTTATTAATGAATGCTGCTAGGTGTTGTAACCCGGAATTGTGTCGCCTCTCTTGACTAAAGACTGATCAAGAAGATGCAGCACTACACCCCAAACCACCACTAAGCCGAACATTATGTATTGGAGTCATAAGCTATTTTATCTTAGTAAAATCATATTTATATAAAATATGGAAATGACCTTAACACTAAGCGTTCATTTGATTTGCAAACAAACATGACGTGCATCATTCATTAAATATGAAACAATATGTGCAAGAAAAAAAATCCCTCTTCCAAATTTTTTAGTTCAGAAGAGGGCCAAGGTTCCAAATAAATAACAATCGAAAAGGGGTACAGTATGTCAATTCACTCAAAAAAATACATGACACTGCAAAGAGCCCATTGGCTAATTTCACTCTGAAGTCTGATGAAAATGCAGTGCTTAATCTGTAAATGCTCATAGTGCATTGACAACAGCAATTTGGGCACCAGAGCGGAAAACTTTTAATACTGAATTACATAATAAGTACATGACACCAGTACTGTTTACAGATATTCTCTCATACACACGCATGCACACACACATATATATGCATGCTGTCATACATGTGCGCATTGGAAATAGCTTGAAGGCTCGGATGATGGTAATTCTCTGCCGAGACAGGAGGAGGCACTGTCTACTACTGACCTCTCTTCTTCCCCTTCTGCAGGATAGATGATTGACACCGTTACATCTGACATCACCTCTAGGGTTTGTCTACCTGGACCCACCTATTCCTCGGAGAATGCCTTAAATTTGGAGGACTAGCCATCCTACTCAGTCTACTTAAGAAGGAATTTGGGACGAGTAGGTTTTGCATCATAAAATGTGTTTTCTTTGAATTTGTTGCTTAGAATTATACAGGGTTGGCTGCAAAATGCCCCAGAACTCTAAACCTGCCCTGTTATTTCTTTCACTATATACTGTATATACATACAGTATGAATACACACACACATAGTATTTTACTTGGATATCTTGCAATCTTAAATTGTTCCAGTAATGGAAATAAGGATTTGAGTTTTTTCAGTTTATTAAATAAGACTATAACTAAGATCTAGCTTTAGAGTGAATAAACTGTGTTATCAAGACTATAACTATAAAACTAGTATTACTTTTAATTGTGTGTATTTAAACATGAGTTTAGCAAAATGGACCTGACAGGCAGGTCAATGACATCATGCTGTCAGGAAAAGAGGAGCAACTGCAGGGGCTGTCTCCCTACATGAGACAGAAGAGGTGGGCTTACAAAGGTTTAGAAGTAAAAATTTTGGAAGACATTGTAAGCCAAGTTTTAGATTTGTTCTTCTTTTGAAACATGAGTGAAACAAATTGACAGGGATAAACAATGTGTTTTAACAGAGTGTTGAAGTCACAATAATGATGCATGCTTTTACAAAATGCCTTAGTTGGATTAAGATGAATGGACTTTTTAAATTACACAGACATCTCAATTTTGAAACAAAACTCGTTTTTACAGACATTGAGTTGAATCTTTCAGGCTGAATGTTCTAAAATGTATATAATGCCTTTTTTAAGTAAATAAACATAATGATTAAGCTTTGAATATTAACAAATTGAAGCTTGCCATGTTTATTGATATCATCTGACCCAGTATGCTTGCTTGAGCGATCAGTTATTAGTTTAACTTTTTCAAAGGTAAAAGTCAGAAATAGAAACTGACAAGACAATCTCCTCTTTGTTATAGGTACGTATTACATGTTTGTTCAGGTGTAAGTTATGGTTATTCTGTTTGAAACGTACAGCCATTTTTAAAGGTAATGACCTGGAAACAGAGTGTTACACCCAAGAATTCTGGTAGGATCACAGCTCTTGAAGTGCCTCGTGGCCTTTGCTAAGGCAGTTTGAAAATGAATGTCTTTCAAGGGTAGCAATTCGGGTTTCCCTACAGGAATGTGGTTCATGAGCATAGCAACTTCTGGACCTCACTAATACAGTATATTAACGCTGAAGTAGCCATCCTCGACCCTGACTGAGATGTATTGACGCTGAAGTAGTCAGGGTCAGCCCTTGCAGTGATGAGAACGAGTGATGAGTGAATGTCACATAGCTTATTGTGGGGTGTACACATAAATCAAGGCTAATAATTTAGACATTTCCAGTATTAACTTGACTACCAATATAAAAATAACCTTAGCGGTTAAAGCACCTTTCTTGAACACTTTCACATGACAAAACAGTTACTACTGTTCACACTCTGTGCAGCACACTTGTGTTGAAGTGTTGGATTTTTTGCCCCCCTCAATCTTGTCTAATACGTCTTCATCCCCATTGCCTTGCTCCTGTTTGTTTTATGTCTCAACCTCCACATCAGCATCTAAACATGCTGTTCTATTTTGTTTTATTTTTCCTTTAACTATATTGACCTGACAACTTTTTCAATTTGTGTGGCTTCCAGTGTTTTTGGCTTTTTTTTTTTCTTTTTCACATTAGCCAATCAGAAAACAGACATGCATGTTAACTAGGTTACTTATATAAAATTTAAATAGTCTCTGTAATAAGCTGTACTTATCTAAACTTTCTAAAAAAATTAAAAGAAATATTTTATGCTTATTTCGAGGTACACATTGGAACACATTTGAATTACCTTGGGTGCATATGGAGCTCAGGAGTGCAGAAGGCTCAAAATCAGAGGCACTGGCCAGCACAAATTTCGCGACACAGCACTTGATGGTACAGCCTTTATATTTTAATTGCAAGTTTGTAATTTATATTAAAACAGCATTCTCAGAAACTTCTTCACAAACATGCTGCATGTCTTTATTTTAATTTTATTTTATTGCTTTCTTTGAGGTGGTGCACTGGTAGCACTGCTTTCTTACAGTAAGGAGATCAGGGTTTGTGTCCCAGGGGTTCCTTGTTTGGAGTTGGCAAGTTCTCCCCATGTCCGTTTGGGTTTCATACAAGCTATGTAATTTGGTGTTGCTAAATTGGCTTGTGTTTGCGTGTGTGTGTGTGTGTATGCACGCATGGGAGTGTGCATTCAATCTTCAACGGACTGATGCCCTAGCCAGGTATTGTTCCTGCCTTGTGCCCTATGAATCCTGGGATAGGCTTCAGCATTCAGCATGCTGCTGGATATGCAAGTTAGGTCAATAGATGGACGATTTCTTTGCAGAAACATGTAACAAACAGAAATTTTTGACTCCTCTACACACTCCTTTTCTTTGTTTTCCCTCTCTCTAATTAAAAGTACTACTGTTTCTGTAGAGAACAACCATCAAGGCTTTTCCTTTTTTTATATATACAGGGTGAGTCAAAATTATGTTAATATTTGAATGGTGGAAGCAATTTATTCACGAAACATACTTCGTATGTGCAAGATGATTTACAGGAATGTCTCAACCTGTTTGCCATCATGTTCAACACATGTACCATACGTGGTACATAAATTGTCCTCAAAAATTGTATATAAGTATATACATGCCAGTACCATTAGTGTTAACATAATTTTGACTCACCCTGTATATATATCTTTATTGATTTTAATTAGAAACAGATAACATTCCATACAGTCAAGTCAAAATTTAACAAATCAAAACAAAACTAAATTTGACAACCACCCAAGAGAAAGAGAGAGGAGCCAGCAACCAACGTTACTCTATTAAAGGAGCAAGAAAAGAAGGGCATCCTTTCCTCAAAATGGAAGCTTATTCTAAAATATTATTGATTAGATCCTTTCATATTTTAAAAATAGTTTTGAACAGATCCTCTACGTGAAAATTTGATTTTTTCCAATTTCAAATAGTTTAGAATATCAGTTACCCACTGACTTAAAAGTGGTGGGGTGGGATTCTTCCAGTTGAGCGAGATAAGTCTACGTGCTAATAGTGTAGTAAAGGCAATCACAGTTTGTTTTTCCTTCTCCACTTTAAGCCCATCTGGGAGTACACCAAACACAGCTGTTAATGGATTAGGGGGGATTGTGACACCAAGGCTGTCTGAAAGGCATTTAAAGATTTTTGTCCAAAATAATGTTAATTTGGTGCAGGCCCAAAACATGTGACCCAGTGAGGCTGGAGCTCAATTGTAACATTCATAGGTTGAATCTTGCCCTGGAAACAGTTTAGACAATTTTAAACAAGATAGATGTGCGCGATAAAAGATTTTAAGTTGAATGACTAAATGCTTTGCAAATATGGAGCTCGAGTGTATTCTGTGCATGGCTGCCTTCCAATCCTTCTCTGAAATAATGAGTGACAGATCCTTTCCCCAATGTACTCTCAAGACTGATCAATAATTCTTCTGGAATAGAACAAGGTGGAAGGGGAGGAAATTTGGGCAGGTTCTATACAGAAAAGTTTCTAGTTTGAAAGTAGTGGAAAAATTGTGTTGATGAGAAATTGTATTTGAAATGTAATTGTTCATAGGATGCAAAGATATTATCTATGCACAAGTCTCTAAGTGTTTTAATCCTGGACATTTTCCAGACATTGAATACTTTATATGTTTGAGAGGGTGGAAAAAGGTGGTTGTTATGTAGAGGTGCAACAGATAAAAGCCTTTTCTGTCTAAAATTGCTTCCTACATTGTTTCCATATTCTGAGAGAATAAAGGATAATTGGATTTTTAGTGTAATGAGGATAGTTTGTATTAACTGGGGCACAGAGAAGGCAATATAAAGAATCACTGCAAGATTTTATTTCTATTGCAGACCAGGCTCGTGAATATTCATCAATTTGTGTCAATGTCCAGGGGCCTCATGTATAAACGGTGCATATGCACAGAAATGTTGTGTACGAACGTTTCCATGCTCAAATCGCGATGTATAAAACCTAAACTTGGCGTAAAGCTACGCACATTTCCACGGTACCTCATTACCCTGGCGTACGCAATTTCTCCGCTCGGTTTTGCAGACTGGCGGCACCCAGCGTCAAAGCAGTGCTACTGTTCCTGTGTTGTTACCCTTTCTTTCTTAGATCCACATTCCTGACGCGGCTTTATAAATACACTGAAACTAACTGCATATTGTTTATTAGTGTAATGCATCTGATTGTAATTAACCTGCAGCAATATAATGGTCCAGGGAATAGCCACAGTATTCCAAATACCATAACTGCTTTAGCGTTGTTACTCTCCCTGCATCTTCTTCTTCTTTCAGCTGCTCCCATTAAGGGTTGCCACAGCAGATCATCTTTTTCCATATTACTCTCACTGCACCACTTGGAGTATTTATATCACTGTATCTGAGTGGGGAATCACAGCAGCAGCTGATCAGAAAGAGAATTATCGGTATACAGCATGAAGCAGACGCTGCCTGAGCCACGGCAAAACGTTTCAGAGACTTTCCTGTACGGACTTCGCGGTTTAGAAAACGTTTCATCCCAAGAACTATAAACGCACTTAATCAGTCCATCAAGTGCTCCTTGTAGAACTGTTTGTACTTATAAGTACAATTACCTCACTGTAAACTTGCACTACAGTTATAATATTGCACAACCTGTGCCACTTTATAAAGCGCGTATTTACATATGATGACGATATAATTTTTAAGATGAAATGCAGCAAAATATGTTGATTATATTATACAAATAAAACTTTAACTTCACTTAAATAATCTGTATTCTTATTAATTAAACATGTGAGGACACGGTGCCGCAGCGCTAGGTAGTTCAGGGATTGTTCCTGCATTGCGTTGTATTTTTGCTGGTGCTGACGCGACACTGGAAGGATAGATGGATGGAATAATTAAACATTTACTACGAAGATATTTCAATGTTCCTTAAAAGTTTTGAAGAATCGGCGTTCTAAGCTTACAAAAGGCTTCACGTCTATTACAGAGCTGATTGTGTGGCGATTGGGTATTTGGAGAAAGAAAAGTAAGGACAGGAATTGGAGGTTAGTACATTTGAAAGAGACAGTACTTCTGTAATAAATTATTTCATCGAAGGTCGCGCATGGCGCAGCAAGCCTCTTGCGTGAGACATGAACAAGCACTGCGCCACCGTGTTCCCATGTTTAATAACATGCTTTAACTCCTATCATCATGAAAAAGATATCATGTATACATCTCAGTATTTTAATTATTCAGAGAGCTGTAATATCACGAATGTAATGGATTATGTGTCCTGTCGGAGAAAAAGAAAGCCAGTTTAAGAAGCAGGTAGTGATTCATACACATAGAGCACATAGAAGATCGAATACAGAACAAAGCATTTAATGTGCTACTTTAGTTACAATGGGATTTGAGAAACTAGTAAATTAAACGATTTTACGATGAAGTTTATGATGTTCTACTTTAATGGCAAAATAAACTACGTGATTAAAGTGGAAATTTCGAGATTAAAGTTGACATTTCGTGCTTTTTCCCACTGTGTGCCTATTTTTTTTGTCTGTACCCTAATAAGCTTTCATATGACACTCAGACGGTGGGCTACGACTCGCCTTTTCACAGCAACTTTGATATGTGATTTCTTTTTTATTTCGGGCACTGTGCGACTTTATGACCTTGAGCTTTCGAGTTTCTCTGACACTCTGTCACTCGATCAACTTCATTTTATTGATTATACCACTGTTTAAACCAACAAATAGTACGTTTTTTCCTTTGCCTCCACTTGGTATTCACTGAAATTCTTATATTTTCCCCCGTGCTTTTAATAATAATAATAATAATAATTCATTACATTTATATAGTGCTTTTCTCAGTACTCAAAGCGCTATCCACACAGGGAGGAACCAGGAAGCGAACCCACAATTTTCCACAGTCTCCTTACTGCAAAGCAGCAGCATGTTTTCCCATTGTCTTTTCACAGAAGGCTATTTATATTGATTTGCATATTCAAAGAGGCGTAATTCTGGGAGGAGTTGGGGCGGGACAGAAGGTGCATGCATGTGCGCTACTTTTCACGCTGATCAGGATTTATGTAGCGGAAGAACGTGGAAGTTTGCTTACGTACAGATTCCTGCACCTGGATTTTTCTGTGCGTACGCACATTCCCGCTTTTGTGCTTACGCCATGTTATAGTGTGAGTTCTACGCACGGCGTTATACATGAGGCCCCAGGTCTTTATTGTTTGTATATTTGCCGCCCAGTAATAAAATTGAAAGTTAGGTAGTGCCATGCCACCTTATGCTTTAAGTTGTTGTAGAGTCACCCTTTGGATGCTTGGATGTTTCCAATTCCAAATAAATGAAGTTATGATTGAGTCTAATTTCATAAAAAATGATTTGTTAATATATATGGGGGTGCTTTGAAATAGGAAGAGGAGCTTGGGAAGGATGATACAGTGGATTGAGACTGTTATTTAAAATGAGTTTTTCAAGGACATGTGAACACAGTTGGAAACTTCTTAAGGATAAATTTCGCACAAACATTAGGAAGTTTTTCTTTACACAAAGAATGATAGACACGTAAGCTACCAAGTAGTGTGGTAGACAGTAAGACTTTAGGGACTTTCGACTTGATGTTTTTTATAAGAAACAGGTGGGTAGGACTGGCGAACTTTGTTGGGCTGAATGGCCTGTTCTCGTCTAGATTGTTCTAATGTTCTAATGGTCATCTTAACAATGTTGTTTATCCCTGCTAATATAAGGTGGAGGGTAGACCATCTAGTCACATCTTGTTTAAATTTTTCCATGCAGATAGCAAAATTTAGTTGAAAAAGAGTTTAATATTTACTTGTAATATTTTCCCCTAGATATTTAAACTGATCTGCTAAGATAAATGAGAGTCTGGTCCAATTTTACATGCTAGAGAATTCACTGGAAAGAGCACGCTTTTATTCAAATTGAGGCTTTTCATTGATACAATGCTATTGTATGTTATAAAATGTTATAGAATGTCTAGGCATTCTTGCACTGAAATTACAAAAGACATTCATCAAATATATAATATATACTAGCTGTGTAAGCAGCACGGGGTCTATCATCAGAAATAAAATTGAAATGTAGAGATGTCAGGTAATTGAAAGGAACTACTCAGGACATCTCTCTCCTAGGAGGATTTGTTTTGCCGACATGCTCGCACATCAATTTTGCATTAGCTGCTAAGCAACTTTGTCTTTCTTCGGCTTCATTTTGCTGATGTGCTGGCCTCGCTTGTGTATCCTCAGAGGTGGAGCCCTTAGCCCAACTCCACCTCTCACTTCCAGGCCGGACAGACAGACACACACACTTCCACGCATTGACATTTATATATATATATATATATATATATATATATATATATATATATATATACTAGCAAAATACCCGCGCTTCGCAGCGGAGAAGTAGTGTGTTAAAGAGGTTATGAAAAAAAAAAGGAAACATTTTAAAAATAACGTAACATGATTGTCAATGTAATTGTGTTGTCATTGTTATGAGTGTTGCTGTCTTTTATATATATAATATACACACACACACACACATAAACATATATATACATATCTACATATACACATATCTACATATATATATATACATATACACATCCACATATATATACATATATATATATATACACATATCAACATATATATACACACATACATAAACACACACATATACATACACACACACACACACATATATATATATATATATATATATACATATATATATATGGTTAAAAAATAGTTTACTGTCAAATAAATGCAAAGAGTACGCAACACGTGTTTCGCCCTCATTCTGGGCTCATCAGGTGTACACACTCCACTGCACTCCCTCTGTGTGTGTGTATGTATATGTGTGTGTTTATGTATGTGTGTATATATATGTTGATATGTGTATATATATATATTTATGTATATATATGTGGATGTGTATATGTATATATATATATATGTAGATATGTGTATATGTAGATATGTATATATATGTTTATGTGTGTGTGTGTGTGTATATTATATATATATATAAAAGACAGCAACACTCATAACAATGACAACACAATTACATTGACAATCATGTTACGTTATTTTTAAAATGTTTCCTTTTTTTTTTCATAACCTCTTTAACACACTACTTCTCTGCTGCGAAGCGCGGGTATTTTGCTAGTATATATATATATATATATATATATATATATATATATATATATATATATATATATATATATATATATATATATATACACACACAGACACATATATATACATAAATATTTACATATCTACATATATACACATCTACATATATATACACATATATATACATATCTACATATATATATATATATATATCTAGACATACATACATAGATAGATTGACACATATCTATATATACATATCTACATATATATATATGTAATTGTGTTATTGTTATGAGTGTTGCTGCGCTTTGCAGCGGAGAAGTAGTGTGTTAAAGAGGTTATGTAAACATATATATATACATATACATATATACATATATATATACATATCTACATATACAGATATCTACATATAGCAAAATACCCGCGTTTCGCAGCGGAGAAGTAGTGTGTTAAAGAGGTTATGTAACTATATATATACATAAACATATATACATATATATACATATCTACATATACACATATCTACATATACATATATATATACATATACACATCCACATATACATATATATATACATATACAAATTTACATATCTACATATCTACATATATATATATATATATAGAGATATAAATATAGACATACATATATACATACATTCACATATATATATATATATATATATATATATATATATATATATACTGTATATATACTGTATATATACATATCTACTTATTGGCTCCTGTATTTAGGATATAGCGGATTGGATAATGGATGGATGGACATCTGTATGCATAGCCCTATTTGCCCGTTTTCATTTTTTTTCTTTCTTCAGTAATATTTCAGTAAACCCGGAGCTTGTCAGTTCAAATCCTGGTACTGACACCACTGTGTGACCCTGAGGAAGTCACTTCACCTGCCTGTGCTGCAAAAAACAAAAGTAATGTAACAAATTGTACCTCAGATGTTGCAAGTTGCTGGAATAAAGGCATAAGTAAAATAGATAAATATGTATTATACATATAGGAACTATTCATTTATTTTCAGTTAAGTCATCTGCAGCAAACTTTTATAAATGAGGGTTTCTCCTTTTTAGATAGTGCAAACTGTTTCTTCTTCATTGACGTTTTCTCTTGGAGAGCTTTTTTCATTTCATTGAAAATTAAAGCAGCAGCTGCCAAAATATGTAGCTTTCTTATTAATTTTTCAACATTGTGTAAAATAAATGTATAAAGTAACATAAAAGGTTTAAATACTGGTTATCCTTTTACACTAAAATATTACTAAAGAGATACAAAAAAAGTAAAATGGATATGTTCTTTTTCTTTAAGGAGATTAAATATTACTGAAGAAAAAAAAAAAAATTAAACAGCCAAATGGGGCTATGCATACGAACTTAAAAGGTTTAAATAAAACAGAAATATATATTTTATTTTTACTTGCTTAACTTGTGGAGGGTGTATCCTGTAGCAAAACCCTAACTTTTTTCGTGAAAGCCCGTTTCAGTCAATAAGTCTTAAAAAAAGGTGTAAAGATATTGACAATAAGCTAAGCAAACCCAGGAAGACATGTAATCGTTTAAATCAAGTATCATTATATCTTCCTTTCTTAAAGAGAAGTAAGGCAGTACTTATAAGCTTACATATTTATATATAGACATACATACATATATATATATATATATCTATATCCGAAGCTGTGCAAGCACACTCTTGAGAATGCAACGTATAGTTGTACAGAAGAAAAGCAATCTTGCCTCAAATGAATGGCAACCTTTTGTAGGTCTATGAACTTAATTTAAACTTTAGGTTTACACGGTGCTTTCTTTCCGAAGTACCTGCACTCATGAATATGTCTGTATGTGTCAGTCGGTCAAATCCACGCGCTTCGCACCGGCGAAGTACCGCTTTTAAATTTTTATTAAGAAGAAAACAAAACCTTTTTAAATTGAGGGAAAATATACTAATAACAGTTTGTTAAGGATCTGTTTTTTTGTGAAGCTGCCTTCACTCGAGTGATCACTTCGACCTGACTTGGTGGCCAACTATAAGCGTTACCTGGTAGGTAACCACCCATACAATCAGATTGTGAATCAGACTACGAATGTCGTGAATGTAATTACCCCGATCTACATGTTGTCAAATAAACGAACCACACGCCGTGGCGCGGAATGTAATTACCCCGATCTACATGTTGTCAAATAAACGAACCACACGCCATGGCGCAATTTTAGGGGCTTTGCCTGTAGCGCTGATGTCCGAGGTTCGATTCCCGTAAGGGAGTGAAGTGAGTGGCTGGTTACCTACCAGGTAACACTTATTGTTGGCCAGCAAGTGAGGTAAGATCAGCCACGGTGCCTTCAGTTGTGAGAAGCAGATCATAGAATGGTTGAAAATAGTTTACTGTGAAATAATGCAAAGAGTACGCGACACGTCTTTCCCCCTTATTCTTGGCTCATCAGGCGTACACACTCACTGCACTTGCTTACGGTAATCAAACCTCGGACGTCAGTGCTAGAGGGGCTTAGCAGCGGTGAAGTATTGCTTTTAAATTTTAATTAAGAACAAAAGAAAACCTCAGAGGTTCGATTCCCGTAAGGGAGTGAAGTGAGTGGCTGGTTACCTACCAGGTAACGCTTATGGTTGGCCAGCAAGTGACGTAACATCAGCCACGGTGCCTTCAGTTGTGAGAAGCAGATCATAGAATGATTGAAAATAGTTTTGCATTTACCTTTTTAGTAAAAGGCAAGCTTTTAAGCCTGAGAAATCACCCCGTAAATGCACACGTTTAATTGCACATGTGTTAATATGTATGCTTACACAGTATTAAAAGACACTCAAAAATTAACGTCATTTACCTTCGTTCCTGCGTTTGACTCGTACTGTAAATCTCTTCCTTGTTTTTAGTTCACGTGATTACGTAGGAGGCGTGACATTAGAGTATATGGACAAAAAACATGTTCCAGTTATGACCATTACGCGTTGAATTTCGAAATGAAACCTGCCTAACTTTTGTAAGTAAGCTGTAAGGAATGAGCCTGCCAAATTTCAGCCTTCCACCTACACGGGAAGTTCGAGAATTAGTGATGAGTCAGTCAGTCAGTCAGTCAGTCAGTGAGTCAGTGAGGGCTTTGCCTTTTATTAATATGTATAGATATATATATATATATATATATATATATATATATATATATATATATATATATATATATATATACAGTATATATATGTATATACAGTAATCCCTCCTCCATCGCGGGGGTTGCGTTCCAGAGCCACCCGCGAAATAGGAAAATCCGCGAAGTAGAAACCATATGTTTATATGGTTATTTTTAGAATGTCATGCTTGGGTCACAGATTTGCGCAGAAACACAGGAGGTTGTAGAGAGACAGGAACGTTATTCAAACACTGCAAACAAACATTTGTCTCTTTTTCAAAAGTTTAAACTGTGCTCCATGACAAGACAGAGATGACAGTTCTGTCTCACAATTAAAAGAATGCAAACATATCTTCCTTTTCAAAGGAGTGCAAAGCAAGCAGTCAAAAAAAAAATCAATAGGGCTTTTTGGCTTTTAAGTATGCAAAGCACTGCCGGTACAAAGCTGTTGAAGGCGGCAGCTCACACCCCCTCTGTCAGGAGCAGACAGAGAGAGAGAGAGAGCCACAGAAAAACAAAGTCAAAAATCAATACGTGCCCTTTGAGCTTTTAAGTATGCGAAGCAACGTGCAGCATGTCCTTCAGGAAACAGCTGCACACAGCCCCCCTGCTCACACCCCCCTACGTCAGCACAAGAGAGAGAGAGAGAGAAAGTAAGTTGGGTAGCTTCTCAGCCATCTGCCAATAGCGTCCCTTGTATGAAATCAACTGGGCAAACCAACTGAGGAAGCATGTACCAGAAATTAAAAGACCCATTGTCCGCAGAAACCCGCGAAGCAGCGAAAAATCCGCGATATATATTTAAATATGCTTACATATAAAATCCGCGATGGAGTGAAGCCGCGAAAGGCGAAGCGCGATATAGCGAGGGATCACTGTATTAATATTTGTTTATATTGTACCATTACTGTGTTTTACATTCAACATTTTGATACATCTTTTTAAAGAATTTTAATTGAATTTTCCTTTCTACAGGTAGGAAATTTACGGTACTCTGCATGTGTGACAATACATTTAATCTTGATTTGTTTAAACCTTACCCCAAAGTCTGGCTTTGTGGCAAAGGTAATAAATAGTTAATGATTACATTGCTGGTTCAAACCACAACATTTTGTGACATCTAGCGCTATAATAAATTAAATATTTAATATTGTTTTAATTTAATATTAAATATTTTAATTTTTAATATATATAATTTCATTTTTAAACTTCAATTTAATATTGTTTTTTTGTATCAGTATGCTGTTGCTGGAGTATGTGAATTTCCCCTTGGGATTAATACAGTATCTATCTATCTATCTATCTATCTATCTATCTATCTATCTATCTATCTATCTATCTATCTATCTATCTATCTATCTATCTATCTATCTATCTATCTATCTATCTATCTATCTATCTATATTATAGAGGTGTACTTGTAAAGTGCCTTTAATGTGTTTCTTATAAAAAGGCTTTATATAAAACAACTCTGGACACATGAATGCATTTCATGCATACAGTTCACTAAAACATTAAGTTAATACTGAAAAAGAAATGGTAAATGATAATATACCCCAGTGGCAGCCTGGTAGGGAGGCCGGGAGAGTCCCTGCAGTGCCATCTTATTCTGAAAGGCAGTGGTGGAGATGATCTGAGCAGAAGACATGCTGGCCATGCTCTGAAGAGCCTTGTCCTTTGCTGCCTGATCCTGATAAAAAAGAGGAATGAAAATCACAAAGGATTACATTAGAAAAATTGTGCAAGTTCAGGTGCATTTTCTATTGAAAAAAATGCACATTTTTCTCCCCAAGTTATCAAACATGAATGTATTTGGATGTTTCTGTTCCTTTCTATACACAGCTAATAAGCAACGGCATAAAAAATGAAATGAATTATCCCAATTTACAAGCTTCCAGAATTTCTCAGCTGCACACTGCATTACAACTGGAAAAATAAAATAATGCTTCATTAATTTTATTTACATAATCTTGTGCTATACATTTTCACAAATGTATGAAAAGCTTCCTTTTTTCCAAGTGTTGTTGTTTATTTGCTCCTTATTATCGATTAGTTGGTGAGTTGACTGAAGTTGGCTTTTACGGAAGAGCATCTGTTAGATCTCCATTAAAGAGGCCTGCCTGGCAGCAGTATGGCTTATGTGACTGATTATTGTAATCAAACTTAATTGAAATGAAACCCAATTATTTAAGTAATGAACTGTAATTCTCTGTAATCAATCACATTTTCAAAGCATTTAAGATGTTGCCTCATGAGAATAACACTCAGGATTAAGACATTTCAGCCAATAGCAACATGGATGTTAAAAGAGCAGTGTGCATCTTGGAAACAGGTTTGCTGTTTAGCTTCATATCTTAACAGCTGCTCTGCATTATGCCTCTACATTGGAAAACAAACATTTATTTGCTAAATGTTTTGTTTTAAAAACCTGCTTCAGAAATACATTTATTGAAGTTAACTGAATATACTTATGCATCTTTGCCATGGTGACAATGCCATTTAAAAACAAGGAGTTGTGGACTACAGCAAAGATTTCAGGCCTGAAAGCCGCAGTCCATACAGGACCTATACAAATTTCTGTATGAATATCATGTAAACCATATGATAAAAGATAATGGTTCGCTGGATAATTACTGTGGTGAAATATTATATGTCACTTAAATAAGGAAAATTCATTAATTTAAGAGTATCTATAAACGTTAAGGGGTGTGTCTGTTTGTCACACAATTACTCATGAACTACTGTGGCTAGAACCTGGATATTGGTCTTAATTGAAGACATTATATTCCTGGTGAAGCCAAAAATATGGCTAGTCCCAACATCTGCATGGTTATCAGGGTTTGCTTCTTTCCTATGGCAAATGGTATAAGCAAACTGATCAAGGAGGCGACAAGGCAGAAAGAAGAAGAAGTGCAACAACATCTGTTGAGCATAAAGCAGATTGCAGGAGCCAATTACATAGTAGGAAGAAGACATATCACAGCTCTGGCATCTGCTGACTCTCCAGCACATACAGTGCTGCAATCTGCAGTCTACAACCTGTAGCCTACCATTGTCTAACATATTTCACTTGGTCTTAGTTGAAAGCTTATGACCTGATATGTTCTGCAAAGTCAAAAAATTGCAGTTCACAGCAACCTTGGAAAAGGAATGTGATCAACAAAGTGACATGGCAGAAAGAAAAGCAGTGCCAGCTGAGCATCTTTCTGATGGGCAGAAAAGCTTATTGTAATAAAAGTTCAATCCTAACAAGCTTATCTAATGATCATCCCCCAGGACACACTACAAATGTCTTCCGAATTCATAATCAAGTGTTAGCATTGTGTTTATTGATCATTTACAGTGGAGAAGGAAAAAGAATATCAGTGACATCTGTGAAGCTGTATTTTTTATGGTGAAAACTGTCTGGCCAAAACAAGTTCAGCTTGCTCTATATGAAGCACGTGTTTCCTACTACTCCCTACAATTCTATTCAATTCAATGTATTCTTATAAGAAAAGGAGTGCTTACAAAGATTTGTAAACATGAAACAGAACATTGTCAAACTCCCGTAATCTAGTTCATTGTGGCTGGGACCTATCCCAGAAGCACTCAACACAAAGCAGAAAGTGCCCCTAATAGGGAGCCAGTAAATCACGGGATCAACTCAAAGTGCGACTGATTTAGTGTTAACAATTCCAGTAACTAAACTTGTACGTCTTCGGCTATGTGAGATGGCCGAGTACTTGGAAGGAAAACACAGAAGCATGCACACACACACACACACATGCACACAGGCAGAACATCCATCTTCCACATAGGCAACTTCTGGCAACAAGATTTGAACCCTGAAATTTGGATTCATGAGATAACATCTCTAATCACTACTAATTGAATATTTAAAAGATCTATAGGGAACTTTATCTTTATTACTCCAAAAAAAAGAAATTTAGTAAGTGTCCTAAATATAGTAAATAAAACAAAGCTTAGGAATATTCAAGAATTAAGTTAACAGAGATATGACTTATTGGCATTGGAAAAGGAAATAACAAATTCCAGTCAATAACATCTAAAGAATCTACCTCTAGCAAATCTTTGGCTGAAAAAGATAAAATCAACCTTAGACAACTGCAAGTATCTTCAACAATGGTGTAATAATATGGCTATTGAAACTGTGCCTGTCACCATCGATGCAAAAGCATTCTTGTCTCACTCCTTGGCCAAGGTAGCAGAAGTATCAACTGCTACAGCAGGATAATCAAAAGGTGAAGGTGCAGTAAGTAGCAATACTTGTCATTATTTTAGTTTAGACTGATGATTAATGGATGTCTTATAAACTGATCAATTCAGTTGGCAGCTTTATTAAGTGTGCACTTCTCAAAAACACTGGCTTGTTATACTAGCAGGTAAGCCATTCCGAGGTTTGTATAGGCCTCTCAGCATAGGCTGGACCGGCTGCTACACAATTACTTATCCATTGAGACTGTAAGACATTCTGGAGTGTAGGCATTAAAAAGTCCTGTTAGATAAAAGTGGTCAAAGCTACTGACAGCTTTATATGTTGTTAGATGGAGTTAGAAAACGTGAGTCTAATGTAGAAAGTTATATGTTCACGCACTGAAGTTATGATGATCAGTTATGATGATTCTGATGATCCTTACAGCAGAATTTTGAAATAACTGCAAGTGGAAAATTGAATAGTTTGAATAGCCTTTGAATAAAGAATTACAGTAACCCAATCTACTTAGAAAATATGCATTGTTTGATTTTTCTGAATCCTATATGGTAAAAGTGGTCTTGGATACTTTAGTAATGTGAGTATTAGAGGATAGATTACTGACAAAAGTAAAATCTAGTATGCAGAAAATAATATTAGAACAATCTGAATGTAAAGCTTGAGGGTATCGTCTTGCTTTCTGCAGAATTTCCACCCCTTGATAGAACGCCTGTTTTCATGAATTCAAAGACAAGTTGTTTTAACTCACTGAATCCATGCATTAGTTGCTCAATATATGAAATGCTATCAATCCTGATTGATACCTACTCTTGACTAGTATTCACATGTGAGTGACAGTGATGGGTATGTTTTCAAAGTGTGTCTCTTCAGGAAAGCATATAAAGAAAATACAGCGTTGACCTTAACTCTGCCAAACTTCACATGTGACTGATGGATTGTCACCATAACAGAGTGTATCTATCGAAGGAGATGCGGTAAGTATGACCTGAACCGTGTAACTCAGCTTCCTCATAGCCCAATATAACTCTTAAACCCCTGGGTAACAGGACAATGTGTTCAACCCAATGCTTTAGTTAAAAAAAATAATTCCAAAGCATGATGATTTTTTTTTTTTATTCGTTGCAACTACAAGTATCGAAGAGCTGTTAAAAATATGAGGTAATGCTGCATCTGTGCTCTGCCAGGGTGAAAATCAGACTAAAACTTTTCAAAAAAAGCTGTAAAGCTTAAGACAAGACTGGAATCGTGAGGCTAATTTCTTCCATGTGCTTTAGAAAGATAACGAATGTTTAAAGTACTTTGGATCTGATTTCTTTCATAAAGGTCTGACAACAGATATTTTAAAGGTTTCAAAAATAACATACAGGCACTGCAACTCTGCTAATTTAATTCCTCCATTAATTTGGTTAGAAATGGGTCAAAGAAAAAGTTATATATTAGTGGTAGAATATCCTGTTCTGTTATTAAGTTAAAATAACTAATGCAGCATGTAGCAGGAAAGACAATTTGATCCTGCAGTACTAGATTTTTTGTCACATTTTCCAGTCTGTAGTCTTAAACTATCTAGTCTACCATTAAAAAGAAATAATTAAATCCATACTTCTAAGGTTGGGAGAATATTTAAAATGGCAGCTGAAATTGCTTTTTTTTAAATGGATAAATGATGTTCTCATAAATTAAGTCTGAATACTATACCAAGCAGATCATAACTTTCTTTTACTTTTTAGCTAAGCAAAGTAGTGACAATATATTTGTTGTTTTCTATTTACAATGTGTTTTTTGTTCTTTGATTTAGAGGTGTGATTGCCATCTTATAAAAAACAGAATTCCTTTTGATCAAAGTTGTTATGTTTTGACAGACGTTTTTACATCTGTTTCAGAGAATGTGAGATTGTTCACAAGAATAAGACTTTACTTCCTCATAAGATGAATGAATTGTAATCCATAATACAGATTGTACTCTAACGTGTGCATGTATTGGCAAGGGTATAGGAGCAGATGAAATGTGTCTGAAATTGTTTCACTTAGTGGAGAGATAATTATGCTGTCAATACCAATGTCACAATCATTAGATACAGTGAAGTTTCTATATTAAAAACACCAGTGGGGCTAAGCCTTCCCAGATGTTGTTCAATATAAGTGCTAAGCTTCTACCTTAATAAAAGGACAAGTCTCTGAGTGTCTGTCTGTGTGTCCATCCAATAACTATGGCTGTCATTCCAAAAGGTGGTGCATCGCAAACAATTTTAGTAATAAAATGCATTGCATTTGTCATTTCAATAGATGATGCATCACAAACATAAACACTGCTTTTATGAATCCCATACCAAATGGCATATAACAGTGATAGATGCATTGAATGGTGCACATTAGATCTGAACCCACCTCAGATGGGTAACACAGCTAGTCCCTCAATAATTTAACTTATTATAAAAATGCTTCTGTGGTGGGCTGGTGCCCTGCCCGGGGTTTGTTTCCTGCCTTGCGCCCTATGTTGGCTGGGATTGGCTCCAGCAGACCCCCATGACCCTCTAGTTAGGATATAGCGGGTTGGATAATGGATGGATGGATGGATAAAAATGCTTATAAAAACCCTCAATTTTTGTATTTTAAACAATTGTTTCCCAATTTTCTATTATAAGCTCAATGAATCTTCCTATTGCATTCTATAATATGTGAAGTTGTCCTCACTAACTCTATTGGCATTGTAGACTTCTTGGTTTACCTTTAGGTATGTGTGTGCATACAGTATGTGCAACCTGAACATTTTCAAATATAATGAATGAGCTTGAAGGCTAGAACCCCTTATTCTTGGCATTTAAATAAGGACTACCTTCTTCTTCTTTTTTTTATTGTATGCCTGCACGTTGTGTTCGATCTTGTCCCAGTCAAGGCTATGTATCACAAGCCAGCAAAGTCATACAAAAGTCCAGTGCCATTTGCTCTCATAAAAGTAGCTACAGTAATTAAAAAAAAGAAAGCAGATAAAAATCAGAAATGCATCAAGCACAAGACATTACTCTGACCACACGGTGGATAAGCAGCATCTTGACCTTCACCCAGTACTGTGGAGGACAAACTGTTACCACTAAATTTTAAAAAGCCATCAAGAAAGCTCCATGAACTTTGCAGAAAAGAACCCAGCAATAAAATTTCTGTTTCAAAGAAGAGCAGAGTTCTGGCACAGAAAGAACTGGTATAGAAAAACTTGTTTTTTCAATGGTTTGCCAGCCTCACTCTGTCCATGCTCACTCTGTTTGCCACTACCAGACAGCTCCTGAGTCTTGTGCTCAAGTTGTGCAGTGTATATAGTTCTGTTCTTGTCCTTCTTCACCTCAAAACATACATATAACACATTGTTTTAGTTTAGACAGTTCATAGCCAACAGATTTTACCTTCACAGTAAGTGATCACAAGGTCCTCAGTTTAGTTAACATTCAAATCTATATTGCTGTATTTTGTCAGATGATCAAAATCACGATTATTCAAAGGCAATCAACACAGACCAGACACCATCATTCAACTGTTTGTGAACGCTGAATGTTGTGTAAACTTACACGTCTCACTAGTCATCAGCAAAAGAGGGACAGAAATTATTTGTTAGGTAAGTAAATGTTAATATTAGAAAAGACTACACAGAGAAAGGAGAATTCTGCTATGTAACCACAAGAACGCTCCTGATGTGATATCATGTACATTTTAAGTTTGGTGGTCATTTTATGCTTTTGTCTAAGTTTTAGCAGGAATGGACTTACTAGCTCCATCTTTTTTTACCTTTTTATTACATTCCTGTTCTCTTTGTCCATTATTATTAATTGTTTAGTCTTTACGTTAGTTCATTGAGACAAGGATCTTCAATTGGTGTATGAACCTCTGGTGTTGCAGTGAATAGAACTGCAGTCACCTGAGGGAAATAAAAGGCTCTTCACTCTGTTATTCACATATTGGACCTCTTCTTTTTCAAGAGTAGGCCCTCCTATTTTGTGGTATTCCTTGTTGTTAAGATATGGAATTTATGGTTAAGGATCCTTGGTTTTATCTTTTATTGTTGGATTTTTACATTTAAAATGTATTAGAATTCTTTATTTGTTTGTTTATGTTAGTTTGCTTTAATTATGATTGGACTACTTAGTTAATGTTTTATACATGTTTTTTGTTGTTATTTTGAGAGTTCTGATACTTATTTTGTTTTATTTTTTTTTGGAAGCAAACTGTGAATCTTTCATTAGTTTTTCAATCAGAAGCTTCCTTTTATTATTGCTATTTTATATGTGCCGTTACCGCTACCATTTTCTTTAATTAGGATTGCTGGTACTTTGTTCACCTGTTGTTAGGGTAGCTCACACGTTTTCAGGGTTCTGCTTTCAGAGGCTGTGACATTGGACCAATGACTGGTCAGGTTTAAAGGTTGCTTGTAAAAGTTCATTCCTTATTTGAGCTGGCAGATTCCAAAAACCTATCTTGTCAATTGTTCATTTGCTTAAAAAATCTATTTTTTTCTGAAAGTTTCCTCAGGTCTTCACTTGTTCTAATATTTTAGTATTTTTGACTTTGATTTTTGCCTGGAGATTTGACTTTGGTGTAACTTTTCTTGTTTTTTACTTTTTTTGGTGTTTGACTATATTACTTTTCAAATGGCTCTTGCACAATTTTTGATTACATGTGCACATTTTTTGGCTTATTAATTACAGTTAATATGAATGAGTCTTTTCATTGTCTGTTTTCCCCTGTTGAATTCCAGTTTCCTTATATTAATTGATTGTTTTGATTCCTTTTGTTTAGTTTGAAATTATTAAGTTTATTATTTAGTTATTATTTATTACTATTACATATTTAAAATTCTATTAATTTGTTTTATATTTATAAAGTCTTGTATTATTGTTAACTTCTTTTTATTACACTTTTTAAAGACACAGTCATCGGGGTCGAGCAACTAAGCACTTCACTACATATAATAATGTATGTATAATTTGTGACAAATAAAATTTGATTTCATTTATAAGTTATATTATTCCATTAGTGTGAATCTTTAGAATACTGAGTGATATTCACAAATACTTGTTAAAGTAGTGTAATACGTGTTAAAGACTGCTGCTTTGGGGAGTCACTTTGGCCAAATTTCTTATTTCTTTGTCCATACACTCTTTGTATTTCAAAACATAATTGCGTTTTTTAAATGTGGAAACAAGTTGCCCTTGCTGCCTTTAGTCACAGCAATGTTTATTTTTGGTCAGAGTGTACATTTAAGTTCTGTTTATGAAATATATCCTGTTAGCTGAAGCCAAAATATGACCAAACAATCAACACTGCATCTTATTTAGACACCAACTCATCTTCATTTGTATTTGACTTATCCCTGCCTGACTGGAGTTTAGCATAACGTCTCGTATTGCCTCATGTTCAGGATGCTACTTTTGTTTTGACCGAAAAGCGAAGGTGGGATTTGTATTAAAGGGGACAGCAAACATATGACAGCTTCTGAAAACACACAGTAGGAGAGAGCTAATATGGAACATACATTTCATTTTCTATTTTCTCCAAATACTGAATAAGGTTTTTAGTTTCCATCTAAACCAGGAGTTCTTAACCTGAGGTCCGTGGTTTACTATACAGCCCGGTACTGCTGATTTAGAGTAGATGTAGTAGTAGCAGTAGTAATGGTAGTAGAAAACATAGTAGTAGATCTGTTTTAATTTGCACAAGAGGATTGTATTTCATAATTATAATGAGTGGCCATTGCTTTTTGCATAAAAAAGGAGTGTTTTTTAGGCTGTTTACTTTAAAATTTAGTAATACTTTGTGTATGTCATACATGTATGAGACAATCAAATCTCGATAAATAAAGTACATTATATGCATTGCATACAAAGTTGTATTTATGTGAATATTTCTGGGGAAGAGGGTCCATAGTTTTCATCAGATTCTTTAAGGGGTCCGTGACTCAAAAAAGTTTAAGAATCACTGATCTAAACTGTCACCTTTTGTGTTTGTTGTTTCCTAATTATGAATTATTTAATTATTTTTGTGTTATTCTATTTCTAAATCAAACAATTTTGAACTCATACAAATAAGTTCAACTAAATACGTTTAAAATGTCCTAAGGCAATTTGGATAAAGACTTCAAGTCATGCACCCCCTCGTTTGCAATGCAACACCTAAATAGAAGAAACAAACAGCAAAGTTACATTATCTCTGACAGCTGCTGGGATGACAAATCTATAAGATAATTACTACTATGAGATCTTTGTTTCATTTTAAGGCCAAACTAGAAACTTACTAAAGATACAAAGGAATATCCCTGCTCTCTTTGAACAGTAATAACGAATTCTTCAAATTACAAGATACAATAATAATCTCAATTTGTTATCTCGCCAAATCACATCATGAAGACCTTTGACAGAGTGGTCTTGGACTATATGAGTCCTCTTGTGGTAGACCACTTGGATCCACTGTGGTTTGCCAATCAGACAAAGATTGGAGTGGAGGATACAATTCTCTATCTGTTTCACAAGGCTTATTCACACTTGGAGAAAGCTGACATCAATGTGAGAATTATGTGTTTTTATTTCTCCAGTGCCTTCAATAATATCCGGCCATTTCTGTTAAGGGGTAAACTCAGAAATATATGCAGGTGGTTGAGCCTGTGGTGTCCTGGATAATGAACTGTCTGTCAGGCTGACCACAGTTTGTGAGACTCAAGGAGTGTGTTTCTGATATGTATGTCAGTAACACTGGAGCACCACAAGGAACAGTCCTGTCTCCTTTTCTCTTCATGCTGTCCACCACAGATTATAAATGTAACACTAGGTTATGCCACTAGCCGAAATTCTCAGATGATTCTGCACTTAATCAGTGTATTGATAAAGGGGATGAGACATTTCTTGGTGTAAAGAGAATTGTCTGCATGTTAACATAAACAAAACCAAGGAACTGATTATTGACTTTTGCCACACCAAAGAATCTCTATGTCCAGTCACTATTCAAGGAGGGAACATAGAGGTGGTGCATTTACTTCAAGAGAAGCCCACTGAATCAACAGACTAATTAAAGGGGCAAGCCCAGTTATACGTAGGACGCACTCTGAACCCCCTAGAGGTTGTAGTGAAGAAGAGAATTAAAACAATGCTGCACATCCTGTCTGTGACACATTAACACTGAGGACTTTCAGCCAACGAATTACTTATCAAATGTGTGTCAAGAAACGCTACTGGGGTTCCTTTATACCAAGAGCAATATTTCTACATAATGCCTCACTGTGACGATTGTGACTGCCAAGTCAGAAGTTTTCTTTCTTTTGAATTTCATTTCTTTATCATCATTCTGGTGTGTGTTCAGACCAAAGTGTGTGTGTGTGTGTGTGTGTGTGTGTATTTATGTATGTATGTATGTATGTATGTATGTATGTATGTATGTATGTATGTATGTATTTATTTATTTATTTAAAAAGCTTCTGTAAAAAGCTAAATATCCCCCTGTGAACAAGTAAAGTTCTATCCGTCCGTCCGTGTGGACGGACGGACGGACGGACAATCTATCTATCTATCTATCTATCTATCTATCTATCTATCTATCTATCTATCTATCTATCTATCTATCTATCTATCTATCTATCTATCTATCTATCTATCTATCTATCTATCTATCTATCTATCTATCTATCTATCTATCTATCTATCTATCTATCTATCTATCTAAATGAATGACCCCTCTCCACAGTACGAATTACTAGGCTTCCTTTCTTTATGTAGCTTTTATCGACCCACCAACAGCACCTCCCAAATCAGTGTAACTGTTCTCCTGGAAGACGTTTAGTCGTTGATCCAAGATATAAGTTATCTGCAAGCAAAGGTTAGCCCAACTCCCCTCACTACTAGTGCAGGGTGAGTAAACCTCTCAGTCCTGATTTTTAGGTCCATATAATTGTCTAGAAAGTTTCACAAGGTATAACGGACTCTCCCAGTTTTTACCATGACATCTCTCTAGTTTCTCAGATTTGACAAACAAAAAAAAAGCAAGCCAAAGTTAATTGCCATCTATAGCGTAAATAAAGTCATTCACACTTTCTTTCTGGTAGATGCTCATGGATTTACCTGTATAAGCAAATTTTCTATTGAAAGCTCCTGTCTGTCAGCATCCTATTTTGTACCAGTTTGACATTTTAAAAATCTGGTCACACAATGTTTGTAAAGCCACAGACCTTGCTATTCCACATTTGACATTTGAAGAACAACTGAATAAAGGGAATATGTATTACAACATACCTTTAACTTCACTTGAATTTCCCGAGCTTTTCGGCGTGCCAGCACCTGGATGTGACTTGAGACCTAAAATTCAATACACAAATGACATTTAAGTTGTTTTACAAAGTATAATTTTCAGAATATACATTTGTTTCACTTATTTTATGTAAATGTGCCACTGGTATTATCTGGTATTGTTACAGGGTTATGGAAAATTGACCTGTTAATATGCAAGTAACCTTAATCCAAGTTATTTTAATCCCATCAAACACAGCGAGGAGGAACTGAGACCACAACTTCATGTCCATATTGTTGAGATTTGTTGAATTATTTCAGAGATGGTGTCATTATAGAAGCTCTGTGTTCTCTTGCTGTTGTTCTTTGTAGTTGTTCATTTTTGATTATCAGTGTTTTATTTTTTTGTCTTTATTTTTCTCTACATGTATGTAAGTGTGGAAGTGAGCCTGCCCTGTAATTAGCTCACATTCTGTCCAGGTCTGGCTGTGATCTTGCAATAACTTTTTTGAAAAACTGGATTTGGAAAATAAATGAACTATACTGAAAGGTTAATAAAAAAGTAAAAAGAATCAAATTGATGATAAGATTTAATATTTACTTTTGTTTATATACTGTATCATCGTCCTGCAATATATTGGTGTCTTGTCCAGGGGTTGCACCCAGTGCTGCCAGGATAATCCTTCTGTGACCTTAAATTTGATTAAGTGAGTTTGAGAATGATAATGAAAAATTTCACTACAATATGTGTATACAAAATGCTAAGGCCTGGTCTGTTTGCCTCAGTCTGTGATGATGCGGGTTCGCTCCTTGAACCCAACACTGTCGGTAATGTCATCGATGAGCTAGGCAGTGAGGCACAAACAATGAAACAAGGGGATGGTGCAAAAAGTGCAAAGTGCTTTTATTTAAAAATCAACCAAACAAAACAGTGTTCAAATAAATAGTGCAATGCATCAAAACCTTTAAATAAATAATCCAATAAAAACAAGGTGAAATCGTGGAGGTTAAAATTCAACAGAAAAAAAATCTTTTAAAAACCCGAGGTTAAAACAATGGCTGGAAGGTGTCCTTTAACACAAAGCCCGGTGCCTTTCTACTGGTGACTCCCCTGCTTCTTCCGTCCAGGCTATGCACTAGGGGAGCCACCCTACCTGCAGCTGACCTTGTCCCTGCGTTCTCCTGCTGGTCTGTTTGCCTCGCCAATCCCTGGCTCCAGTAGGCTTAACCAGACCGTGACATGGGCTCCCCAGTGGCCAGGGCGCTCACGCTGGGGCTTTCACATCCCAAGTCCCAACTCCCGCTGCCTTCTTGGCCTTATGCGGCGAGCCATCCTCTTTCTGATCACTCACGCTCTTCACAAAATGCTCAGCGGGAGCGACCACAATCGACTGCTCCTCGTGTGCCGGCTAAACACCCAGGCTCACTGCTCAGCTGCCTGCGAGCCTGCGTTCGCTTGTTCTTCTCTCTCTCTTGCACCGGCTTTCCTCTGCCTGCTTCCTGCCGCCTTCTTCCCCTGCAACTTCTGTTTCTTTCTTTTCTTCTCCTTTCCCTAGCCGCCTCGTGCTTCTATTTATCACAGGGACGTGGATCAGATGTGGTAATTAGCAGCTCCCGGGAACAATTTACAAATGCGGACGACTCCTCACCTGTGCACTTAAGCGAGGACCATCCGCATCACGTATCACCGGGGAACCGCTCTTACCACACATATCATGCCCCCTTTCTAAGCCACTTATTTTGACATTAGCTTTGGACCCGCTACACCACACAGTCTTTCATGCAATTACTGGGGCTTGAATATTGATGTTGGTTTTATGACTTGCTACATATTGGGATGACAAGGTGAGGTGGCAGCATACTACAGAAACTGACCTCAGGTCATGGGTTTATTACTGTAAAGTGCTCAGCATGGCAGAAGGAAAAAAAATAATGACAGGCTGCATCTATTGAGTATCAAGCAAATCACAGAGATCAATGATGTGATGGAGAATGCCAGAATAGGAGCAGGAAGAAGAACTGCAGTGTCATCTGGGAAACAGAGAGCAGGAATGACAAACACAGAAATATGCATGCAATTATCTGATGTGTTAACTATGAATTGCAGAATACACGCATGACACAGATGAAAAGAAACATGCATTCAACACATACAGTACATGTTCAGAATTCAGAATGAAGTGTGACCTCTTACATATGTAAACAGCTGGTGGAGAGTTTACTGTTATTTATATCTAGCCTCTTGTTGTGACACAAAACACACTCCCTAATGCTACAGGATCCTTACTTTATCTTCTTAAAACAATGTGCTTAGAAACACAGCAGCCTATTTTGTTATGTATTGTATTTATTGATCAGTGAACATCACATTTTGTTACACTTACATAAAGGATGACGTTGAGACCTGTGAGATCACCAAACAAACTGATAACCGACCTAATGCCATTAAAAAGAAGAAGAGTGACAACATCTGCTGAGTATCATGCAAATCAAAAAAGGTGCTTCAGTGATGAGGAGTGACAAACAATAAGAAGAGAAGACACTGAAGTGCATCATCATGCAAGAAGTAATCCATATATATTGTACAATGCAAAGTTAAATGACTCACTCACTCAAGCATTCATCAAAAAAGCACTATTTCTAATTTAGCTAAAAAAATGAAATTTGTCAGGATTGTACATCTAGCGCAGTAGGTATCCACTAAGAAAGGATATTTTGATATATAAATGTGTAAGGGTAAACCTACACCCACAATAGAAACACTGAATAAGCCAAAATACCTTGTAGGATTTGATTGAGTATTGACAATGATATGAAGGAAAAAGAAAATTAGCCAACACATTTTTTTTACCTGATTGATATTAGTCGTTAATAATGTTATAGTAAGTGGAATATTCAAATGCACCACATGCGTTGGTTTATGCAAATAAAGCCTACTATAGAAGCCAAGCCAAGAAGCTTGAAAAAGACGCAAGCACACTATAAACCTCAAGTGCTTTCCAATCACTGTGGCTGTGAATGTAGTCAATTTCACACGACTGGTACAGTAAGAAACTTATTTAATATCTATTACCCTCACCCCTATCTTATCGGCAACCTTGTTGAAAGTAAAATATGGGGACTGCATTTCCCATCAGCCACTGTGCTGCTCCAGACAAACTTATCAGCACTAACAAAACTGAAATAAGGACATCGACAAATGTGGCATTTCGTCAAAGGTAGCAACTGCTGCATTTTTTTTATCAGACACCTTGTGATAACAATTTCATTGTTTTGCTGGATTACAGAATTATTTTATAGGATGTCTTTTTGTTTTATCTTGGATTGTGTTTAGACATTTACAAAAGACACATTTCCCATATTTATTTTAATCTGAACACTTTTCTGAGAAATGGGTTACCAAAACCAGTGTGTGCAGTGTTGCTGAACCTTTAAGAACAATTTTCCTTTCTTTCTTTCTACAACCCCCCAGAAAGGTACTTAGTTAGTTATATAGCACTTCTGACACATCTGATTAATCAACGACAATATAACTGGGGCTCTTTGACTTAGAAGCTGAGTAACACAGCCAGTCCTGAATACAGAGCAAGTGAACAGCAGGCAAACACAATGGCTCATAGGAAAGCAAGAAGGACCACAAGAAAGAACTGCATGCCAACAAACAAGAAGATGTACTGACTACAAAATGGGCAGTCAGATCAAAACAGGGAAGGAGGGATGGGGGATCAGGAGAAAAAATGAAGTAGAAAGGGCAAAGCAAGGGTCAAAATTGTGATTGAAAAGAAACATTTTGAAAAGAGCCAAGTTGCAAAAACTTAAATCAAAGTCAAAAGGCAGGACTTGTGTCAAGAACTCCATAATCCAAATTGTCAAAAGTAAATTCACTATATTTGGTACAATCTCGTATACTGAATGACTGTTTGGGGGACCTTTATACCAGTGTGCTAGATGACACCATAAGCAGTGATGCCCTAGTGTATCATGGTATAGAAATCCATGGTGATGGTGCAAAATCACGATGCCAATTGTCAAAACAAAATGATGTCAAAAAAATAAACAACAGTAAAAAATAATGTATAATAATGAATGTTTAATTCAAAATCAGATCTCTTGGCTGGCAAAACCCCTCAAAATAATACCAAAATTAGGTTTACAGCTTTAAGGAAGCCCGAGTAAAATTTAAAAGGAACACCAATCATAATAAAGGATTGTCAAATACTTGAAAACAGGACACATTCAAGCATTACTTTTACATCCTCAGATCTATGTTTTTTTGCCGAGTAGTACTTGCTAAACTTAGATCACCAATGCGTTCACTGTAAGTCTGCATTTTTAATAGTGAAAACAAAAGAATGTGTTACCAAAATTCATCTTGCTCTATAGGAACCAGCAGAAGCAATAAAATACATTATAACTCCAGGAAATGAAAGGCATGACTATTTTTAATGCATAAGTAGTAATAACAGATTCTTATCTTTTGCATCAATAACAGTCCCTAGTGATAATCCCACAGAACATGTTGCATATGTGTTCAGAATTTATAATTAAGTTTATCATTCATTTGGTGGACTATGCACATGTGAAGGCCAGGCTCCAGCCTATGCCAGCCTTTACATAACTGATCCTGATGAAGCTCATAAGGAAGCACTTTCAAGGTCCGAAAATAAAGACGTCTTGACCTCATGTGCATAAAAACTACATTCTTTGATGGAGTCAAAAAGCCTGTATACACAAGCCTTAAAAATGTAAAGCAAGGTAAAGTTGTAGAAAAACAAAAAGTACAAATAGACAGAAGACCGATTCCGGAAGTTAAAATGTACTCCTTAAATGATTTGGTGCAAGACCAAAGACATTGTGACGTAGCTGCCATGTTCACCGTGAGCCACCAGCAGAGAGAGATTTGGTGTTTTACTCGAAAGAACAAAGACCAAGACGACTATCAATTTTAAGCCCCCACGTCAAAGCAGTGGTGAGTCGTTTATTGTTTTCACTCTATGAGAATGGACCGAGGCCTACTCTTAAAAGAATACATGGGAAAACCTTAACAACACTTCTGTTTTATTCTCATTGTTTTAGCGGTCAGATGACACGTCAGCCTTATTCACAGTTCAGGGAAGCTTTTACAGCAATACTTTGTTGACTCTTATTTCAAAGAAGGAGGGAATACAATTAATTGAATAAGAAAAAATCAGAAGCAACTTCATGCTGAAAAATCCAGAGGCCTTATTGACTATATCAGTCATAACACATGCATTCAGAACAGATCATCCACCTGATACTAAGCATGTTTGGGCCCAGCCAGCCAGTATTTGGATGGGAGACCAACCAGGAAAAGCTTGGGTTGCTGCTGGAAGAAGTGTTGGCAAGGCCAACAGGGGGTGCTTACTGTAAGGTCTGAATGTCGATCTCAATGCCCCGTACAGTGCTGTAAAAATGGCACCATCCTTCGGATGAGACATAAAACTGAGGTCCTGACCCTCTGTGGGCATTAAAGATCCCTGGGAATCCTTCATAATGAGCAGGGTATATCCTGATGTCCTGGCTATTTTGTTCTCCATGGCCTAATGATTCTGGCCCTCTAATAATCTCCTGTCTCTAATTGGCTAACTGTCTTTCACTCCATTACCACCTAACAGCTAATGTATGGTGAGTGTACTGGCATAAAAATAGCTGCCGTTGCATCATCCATGTGGATGCTATACATCAGTGGTTGTTGAAGTGGCTGCCCACTCATTATCTAAAGTGCTTTGAGTAGTGAGAAAAGCGCTATTTAAATTTAAAGAATTATTATTATTTATTATTTTATCTGAATGCAAGTATGACAACAAGAGAGAAATGCAAACCAACAAACAAGCACTAGTTATGAAAGTTACTTCACCAATGTGAAGCTGCATCATTTCATGATGAAACAAAAGAATGTGTTACCAGACTGGAAATGTTCAGCTTGCTCTATACAGTATGAACCATCTTCTCTGAATTGTCCATGTTGTCTTTAGCTCAGATGGAGCTTTTAATAAGAGATTCCTCTCTACATGGAGTCTGCATATTTTCCCGGTGTCTGCATGGGTTTCCTCCAGGTGCTCCAGTTTCCTCCCACAGGCATGCAGGTTAGGTGAACTGGCATTTCTAAATTGGCCCTAGAGTTTGTGGGTGGCATGTGTCTGTGTGTGTTCACCCTATAATGGATTAGTGTGTTGTCCAAGGATTATTCCTGCCTTGCTCCCAATGGAAAAGAAGGTTTGGAAAATGGATGGATGCATGGATGACTGTCAAGAGCCAAAGGACATCTGGTTTGAAAATTAAACTGGAAATGAAGATCATTTAGGAGAAAGAGAAAAGAGATATCAAACCAAACCAATTGTCAAAACCATTGTTGCTTTCCAAAAATCAAAAGTCAAAACCCTAATTCCTGGATTAATATCCTTTTCTTGACTCATTACAAGAACATTTGCTTGAAAACGTGCCTTTGATTCAAATACTTCCAAATGTAGATTGCCATTTTTAATAGGCAGAGAAAGAAAATATCATGTGATGGGCTATGGGAAAAATAACTGTAAATAGTTAGTAATAGTAAATAGTTATTACGAAAAACATCTTCAAAAAACAAGATATTTACAAAATGGAGGTGAATTGTAAAACCAGGAGACGAAAAAGTCAAAGGAACAGAAAGAGATTCAGTCAAGAAATAAAGGCTGGATCAGGAAAACAGGAAGTCAAGAATGTCTGCATCAAAAAGAAGGGTCAGAAACTTGGATGGAGAAGTCTATAATAAACTAAGAAAAATACACATTTTTTTTAAAACTATGAAGGTACCAAGAAAAAAGTTTTTTAGTAGTTATCCTAAAGCTAGTTTGTGAGTTGCTGTTATGTTAGCTAAAATGGATGCAAATGATGATGCAACAGAACACATGACTTTCAAATCATGTGAATGGTAATAGGCAGAGTAACTGTAGCCAATATGGCCACAGACACAAAATGGCGGTGGTCATACAAAAACACAAAATGGCATTGTCAAATAATAATATATCTAAAAAACAAAAAATTGTGTAAAACTATGCAAAATTTATTCTTAGAAAGTAAACACAGAGAATCATGATGGTGGCCATGTAAAGACAATCACAAAATGGCTGCTACGGCACAAACAATAAAGCACAAAATGGCGTTGCTAGAATAACAATAACAGAATAAGTAAATATAAGAAAATCCATGCAGGGGGTAAAAGCATCGTAAATTAATAGATTCACAACCAAGCTAATGCATCAGAAGAGGGCATACTATTACTTATTTGCAAAGTAAAATAAAAATCAAATGTCATAATGACTTGAGTTCCAATGTCAGCTGTGACTAAGTGGAAAGATGCTGTTTGTCATACACATATATTTGAAAAAATAAATGCTGCAGTCTAAGTTTTAAAACTGTGCCTTTGTTTTGAAACTTGCATAGGTTTTGTTGTTTAAAAATTTTGTAACTTCCTGCACTCCCTTCTTGTCATCTGTTAATATTTTTTATATTTTTTTGTTATCCTACCCTAGGCTCTTTCCCCACTGTTAATGTAATAGTGCCTTCAGGGGTAACATAAAGAGCCCTATTTAAATCATTTGCTAGACTCAGTCTAGGCTGAGGCATTAGTTTTCCTTCTCTTTTGTGCTTCCATGCTTTGTAAGTTTCTTGGTCTTTAACCTTATTGCTTGCATTCCTTGTTTTTTTTTTTGTTTTTTTTTTAATTTAGCTGTTCAGTTCCACGTAAATGTAAGTTTGGCGATGGTGTCAAAAATTCCCTGTTGAGTTAAGCTCTGAGATGTTCAAATTGTTGAGAAAAGGTGAACATGGCATGGTGTCTGAATGTGTTTCTGTTTGTGTGTCTGTGAAAAATCAAAATTGATTTTTACGTCTTAAAATTTCAGTTTTCATTGTAAAATTATGCATTTTTGTGTAGAGCTCCTGGATGTCCAGCAAAGAACATTTTAGAAGAAGAAGATTTGCCCTGAGTGTAGAGCCCTCTGTACAATGATAAAAAATGGACCTGTCTTCTTCAAACAAGTTGCATTATGTTGTTTGCCTTGCACGGGCTCCAGGCCTTTTAATTCTGGTCTAGTTTGATCAGTACTGTGGTGGAGTAATATTTTGTATATAAGTTGATAAATATTCTAAATGTCTTTATTTGTTAGTCAGACAAACCAAATGTAATATTAAGTACATTTTTCAGACAGGCATGTTTTATTTCATTAATGAGAACAGCAGTGCTCTGATATCTGACCAACCAACGAGTCTTTAGGACTGACTCAGGATGTGAAATTTATTGCAAGGTTGTGGGGGACGGGGTGCCTCAAACTGCTTTGGCAAGGGATTCTGTGCAGGACATTCTTATAAAATAACCCCTGCAAGAAGGCCATAAAGTTACATAGCTGGCAGGCTTCAGCTAAACAAATGATATCCATTGCTTGAGGGCAGGTGTGAAAGGGCAGTGTGTGCACCCATTTGTTTGAAGTGTTGGTGTTTGGGATTGGTTTTGAATTAGTGGCCATTCTGTACCACAATGCTCTATTGGCCTAAGGTTTTGGACAAAGAATGTATAAATTTGGTTCCTTTACCCCTCCCTCTCCCTCTCCCTCTCTCTCTCTCTCACCCCATGGCCACGAAGAGAACAGAATGAGGAGCACTACTTGGCAGCCATATTGAGACTGCCACTCAGCCTGTCCTGAAGAAAGTTAACTAGAAATAAGGACTGTCTGGAGACATTTGAGTAACTACCAGTCTATGTGCTGCCTGAAACTACACATATACCATTTATCAGGCTGTATGGTTGCCAATATTCGCATGTACGTTGCTTCATTATTATTTCTTTATGAATATTATCAATAATACATTATTAAAAGTTGTAACTTAACTCCTGCTTGTCCTTTTACTCTATTTATTTGCTTATGGTTTTAGATGTAGAAGGGAATGTGGGGAGAAGTTACAAAGTACAATAGCTTTCAAATGGCGGATTTGAGGCATTCTGATAAAGTCTATACAATAAAGAGTACAAAGGGGGAAAGTACAGTCAAATAGGACTCTACCAAGATAAAACCAGTGCTTATCTCCATATGCTTCAAAAATGGTTTGACCTACGTATGTCCAGCATGAGAAGTTTCTGACATACATCATATATTTAAATATACATGTACACACACAGAGGCATACATGTCCGCACGCACACACACACACACACACACACACACAAAGAAATGTATTGGTTACGAAAACTGGCAGATTTTCTTTCCCTAACAGAGAACATGCTTGATAAATGATAAAGAGAAAGAAATGAATACACAAACCCCTGGCTCTGTAAAGGTCAATGTGCCCAGTGGCATTAGGTCATTCCTGTACCTGTATATCTGTTGATCTACAGTATGTAGCTTGATCACTTCATTCAATGTTCTTTTTATTTATCTGTGCACATAATAAATATACAATAACCTAAGTTAATCCACTTGATTGTATATAATTGTGCAGTACAATTGGTTGTATTGTATTGTATTGTAAAATTTTCCATTGTGTCAATTCCTGTGGTATCACTAAAGTGTAATTTACACTGACGGACTATACGGACCATTCCATACTGATTTTTGTGGACATGGTTTTTAGTATATTGCTCTGTTTGTCCTTTGTATTAGGTTTCATTATTTCTGAAATATTGTATTTTTGGAAAATTTTAAATCAGTTTGTTTATCTTTATCAGGTTGAGAAGCATACACTGGTGCAGCGCATTGCCACACCCAGTACACAACAAAACAGCTGAGGATCCTGGTTGGCAACCCCTCAGGCAGACACACGGTCCAGTCCCATCCTCCGGAAATAACCATCTGTCTGCCACAGCCAGGTGTTATGTGGGCGATCTCTTGGCCTGGTCCAGCTGCTCAGGTCCTCAACAATGAGGATCCTATGAACCGGATCATCACAATGCAGGTAATGTGCCTCATTCAGAACTCCATGAGCAACCACTCATTCGACACAAAGTCAAACCAGCGGTACCCAAGGATTTTCCAAAGAGACACAGTACTGAAGGAGTCCAATCTTCGTCTCAGATCACTGGATAGCATCCATGTCTTGCAACCATATAATAAAACAGATAGCACCAGGACTCTAAAGACTTGAAGTTTTGTCCTTTTGCAAAAATATCAGGCGTGCCACACATCTCTTTCCAGTGAACTCATGACCCCGTATGCTCTCCCAATCCATCTACTGACTTCATAGGAAGAGTCACCTGAGACATGAATGTGCTGCCGAGGTAAGTAAACCTCTTGACAGCAGTTCCCCTCTCCCTTAAGTGATTATTTTTGTAGATCTTTAGCCTTTTTGAGTGTTTGGCATAAGGCCTCTACTTGAGGGATTCAGGCCTTTTTTAAGTTATGTGGCCTAATTATAACATGTATGTGGTGCAAACGTGTTTCAATGCAATTTTCAATTAAAACTGTGCTTGATCATGATATACAGTTGATGCATTCCTGGCCTCTTGATAGCAGACATGGGCTCATTTGCACAAATGTAAAAGGGTTTACAGGGACAAAAGCACCACCAAGTTGGCACAGGGGTGAGAATCCAGAAAAGAGAAAGTGAGAGCTACATGGGCATTAGGAAAGGCCCTGCACATGACAGTGTGTGAGCACAGGAGAGCTCTAAAAATATTTGAGCGGGTGACTTTGCTGCCATTGGATCATTCTTTGACTCCAGCTCCTCAACAGTGTACTGTACTTGAAACAAACACAAATCAGCAGAGTAAAACAAAAATTCTCCTGTTGTTCTCATAAACAGGTATAGTGTAGTTTTTTTGTAATTATGTTCATAACTGTTTCACTGTGATGGGATGAGCACACAATCATAATTCCAAAAAAAATCTGTGCAGTGTGATCTAACTTCTGCTTTTAAGGTTTGAAAATTGCTTCACCCCCTGGACTCACCCAAGCTGATTTCACTTTATAGGCTTATAGTAAAATTAACAAAATGATGAAATGTACATTTAGTCCTAGAATAAGACACTTTTACATGAGAGTACATTGGAGAAAAATATGACTTTGAAATTTATGTTTAAAGATTGCACCATTCATATTTAAATTTATGTAATTATTTATTATTATTTATTTCATATTTAAACCTTCATATTTAGGTTTCCATATGTGAATGTAGATTTCTCCTGAAACAAACTTAAGATTTGCTATAACTTTTCATTCCACTAACAATCAAACCCAACCTAAAAACTTTTTTTTCACAAGAAAAAAATAAATAATAATAAAGAAAGAAAGCTTTTCTTCATAATATTGCTTTCATAATAGAAATATTTAATGACAATAACACTTTGAGGTATTTTCTTTGGTTTAGACTGAAATTTACCTGCCATGCTACCCATAAATACCAGGCAAAAGTCGTATACATTTTTATTAATTCCAGTTTGGGTATGTTTGTTTGGATCCAGTTACATCATAATGGCCATTTAACATGATGAATATTTAAAAAGAAAAATTACTCTAATGTTGTCATGAGCCTCTTTGCTTGTTAAAAAAAATTACCTGCTTTCTTGTTCGAGTTTTGCCTGTCCGTAACTTGATGTATCTTGCTATCAACTCATTTCTTCCTGAAATGAAATAACAAAAAAGGATTTCAATTAAATCTGAAAATCACTACACTGATGTTTAACAAAATATGAATGATTTTATTATCCAATAAACAGCAAAAACAGAATTTGGAAGATTAAGTCACATGAATTTAATTTTTTTTTCTTCGACATAGGTCGTCATGATAGCATTGCAGTTGGAGGTGCTGCTTTACTGGTCTGGAGACATGGCTTCATTTTCTGGCCCAATCAATGTTTTGAATTTCTATGTCTTCTCCATAGGTTTTATCTAAGCAATTTCTTTGATTTTGTACCCTATCTTTCAATAATGTTATTAAAGAGTTGCCTCAGACCTTGCTTGTATTGAGTTTGCAAGTTTTCCCAATGTCTATGTGGATTTTCTTCCATCTCCCTAAAAACATTCAGATTACTGTATATACTTGCGTTTAAGTTCTCCCACGGATAAGTCGGGGCTTGATTTTACCGTATAATTTGCGGTATTTTATAATGTCAGTCATATAAGTCAAATGCGGGAAACTCACACTATTGGTCCAAGAGATTATGATATGCTAACGCCCACCTGAGAGAGTAATCACAGAGGACACGGCCTTTTTTTTCTATGTATTGTGCCTACGTGACCACACTGTGATACCTGAACTATTGCGAAGTGACGTTTGCACTGTTTTATGTTTTTATGTATCTCACACCTTCATACACCTTCATCGTAAGAGCATTCCTTATCTACAATGGAGTGTTCAATCAGAAGAAAATATAAAGCTGGTTTTAAATTAAAAGTCATTGAAGTGGCAAAAGACATTGGTAACTGTGCTGCTGCAACAAAATTCGACGTGTCTGAGAAACTGATGCGAGATTGGAGGAAGCAAGAAAATGTTAAAAAAAAAAAAAAAAAAATTGAGTGTCATATTTTTGAACGGGTGTATAAGTCGGAGGTTAATTTTATGATCAATTTTTCGGGTTTTAAGACCTGACTTATACTCGAATATATACAGTAAGTGAATTCTAAACTGGCTGAGTGGGAGTACGTGCCTGTGAGTAGGCACTGCTATTGAGTGGCTCCCTGTTGGTTCCTACCTTATGCCTGATGCTTCCAAGATGGAAGACAGATCACTTTACCCAGTCCAGTAAGTTTAATTAACTTATTTATGTTTCTTGTTGATATTAATATTACAGTATAATGAGTAAATTACATGTCGGTGAAGTAAATAATATATCATATTCAATACCCATTTCCTTCCACATTCTGTACATGTCAGGATAAGTGGCAGATATAAACTGGTCCAGCACGTGGGAATGTGATTTGTAAGGAGTAGAGTGGGTTCCTCTCCACTGACAGTGGGACATTATTTGGCTCCCAGTAATTTTGTAATTGAACAAGAGGTTCCAGAAAATAAATGGTTCACTTCAATTGGATGCCTTAAACTCTGGTTTTATTCTCAGCTGGGAGGTTTTCAGTGTAAAGGCTGTATGTACTCCACGTGTTCTCTTGTCGTTATGGTGATTGTCAACTCACTGTGAATGAATTGGGTTTTGTTTGTACTTTGGTGCATCTTACAATGGACTGAATACAGAATATATAGGCCTGTTGGATTTTATGTGTGCATGTGGAAGGCATGGTGAATATTGATTCTTATGGCCATATCATATTTCTGCTGCCAATGATCTTTGCTGTACTGTACTCAGAATTCACATCAACTGGATCATAACATCCTTCATGAAGTTGCCTGCTTGTGCCCATAATTGAAATATGTGGAAAAAAATAGTTGAGAATTTCTTTGTTTGATAGTCTTCTATCTCAAACTACTCAATCCAGGATCTTTTGTTTCTGATCGTAGTTATTCTTTGGTGGTTACATTCCTACCACTTACATTACCTTAGGCAATGTAACTACCCATCCTGTGTGAAACTGGACAGAGAAGATTAAAATTGTGTGTAAGTTCAGTACTGAAAGCACCTTAAACTATACCTTATTATTAAATGTGATAAAAACTTCAAATGTCTGTTTTTTAACTAAGCATTTTGTCAATTTGTAAATGAGCTCTGTGATGTTATTCCTACTCTAGCTTGTCGGAGCTGTAGCTTGACCATGCCATCAACAACCAAAAATGACAGCAGTTTTCGCACAACACTATTTACACTGTTTACCTGTGGCCCACTGTATCATTACTAAGTATATCTGATATGACTTTTTTTCCATTCTATTTCCTTGTGCTTCTTGAGATTTTTATTTTCATTTTTTTATACCTTTTTCTATCACAACTATGACTTATATTACAACTAATATTTGTATTTCCTTTACTACTTATCTCTACATTACATTCTTTGAAATCCTTTAATCTCATTTAAATCTACATGACCAACATAAGAAAAGACAGAGGGTCGAAAAGAATGTGAAGGATCTTCCCGGGATGCAGTTTTCTTGTAGTGTCCAACACTGCTAAATTTGGTTAAGGTAAGAGTGGAAAAAAATAAGAATGTTCAAAATATTTCTGGATTTTATAACCTATGTTTTTCTTTTAAAAAAATAAAACCTTAACTTAATGTCATAATCTTTTGTTTAAAATAATGTATTTATCACATTAGTACCCTGCGGTGGGTTGGCACCCTGCCCGGGATTGGTTCCTGCCTTGTGCCCTGTGTTGGCTGGGATTGGCTCCAGCAGACCCCCGTGACCCTGTGTTCGGCTTCAGCGAGTTGGAAAATGGATGGATGGACATTAGTACCAGAAATAAAAATTTTGAAATGAAAAGTTAATACTTTTCAACACTTTCATTAGGGCATTACAATTACTTAAAACTGAAATACCCTTGGATTTTTGACACATATTCACTTGCCAACTGTTAAGCTTCACAGTACGTGTCACTAAGAGAAGGCTGATGTTACTACTCAGGGCTTGATGCCCTTGTAATTGAACTCGGTGTACCTTGTGAACTGAAATGTGCCTTGCTCAGGGTACATGAGTGTAATAAACTATAATGTGGTTAACATCTTAAGATGGCTCTGTCCTCATTACTACTGTTATACTGTTACATTACTTACAGGTAGGACTGGTCTCAGAACACAGGGGAGCAATATAAGAAAGGGTAGAGCAGGCTCTTTTACTTTTAGAGACTTTAATGTGAGAAGTGGCATTCTTCTCTAACTCTGTGATGGCCAGTGTGATTTTCTACACTGTGGTGTGCTAACATCACTTCAAGAGAGGCCCTCCGAATCAACAAGCTAATTAAAAGGGCAGGCTCTGTTATAGGACACACTCTGGACCCTCCGGAGGTAGTGGCAAAGGAGAGAATTAAAGCAAAACTAAGTGCCATTATGAACAATGCTGAACATCCTCTCTCTGACACACTAACCGCCAATAGCCAATTATTTATCAAATATCACATTTCTGGGCTCCTTTATACCAACAGCAATACTTCTGCAGAATGCTTCACTATGACAACTGTGAATGCCAGGTTTTTTTTCTGTTGAATTTACTTGCTTTATAGTCATTTTGGTGTGTGTTCAAAACAAACTGTGTGTGTGTATATTTATTTTTTATCTATTTATTTATCTACCTATTTATGTAGTTATTTATTTAAAGAGCTTCTGTAAAAAGCTAAATTTCCCCCTCTGAACAAATAAAGTTCTATCTATCTATCTATCTATCTATCTATCTATCTATCTATCTATCTATCTATCTATCTATCTATCTATCTATCTATCTATCTATCTATCTATCTATCTATCTATCTATCTGTCTGTCTGACACTTTATAACAAAAAGTTACATTTTAAGCTTTTTTAAGTTTTCAAGATCCTTTAATATAACTTAACATCAACAAAGAAATTAGAGAAGCATCCTGATGCAGAATATATGATTTCTCCAACATCTTGTATTAAAGATGTACTATACAATGCTCCATTCAATAATTTTGTGAAAGTTTGGTATTGATTGAGTGCACCGTTAAGCATCACATGGAAATTTGTTTTCTCTATATATTTAGCACTGTTGTCATAGTGGCTAAAAACTATGCACTTGCACTTTTACAGTTACTTTTGCTCTGATGTGTGCTCTGTTTAAAGTCAGACAAATTGAAACTCCATCTGTTTCACATGACTTTCACTATAATGGATAGAAAAATCCTTCATGGTCATAGTCACATGAGGTTCCAGAGTCCAAATTCAGCCTTTGCATCTACAGTGCATCCAGAAAGTATTCACAGCGCATCACTTTTTCCACCTTTTGTTATGTTACAGCCTTATTCCAAAATGGATTAAATTAATTTTTTTCCTCAGAATTCAACACACAACACCCCATAATGACAACGTGAAAAAAGTTTACTTGAGATTTTTGAAAATTTATTAAAAAATAAAAAAACTGAGAAATCCCATGTACATAAGTATTCACAACCTTTGCTCAATACTTTGTCGATTCACCTTTGGCAGCAATTACAGCCTCAAGTCTTGTTGAATATGATGCAACAAGCTTGGCACACCTATCCTTGGCCAGTTTTGCCCATTCCTCTTTGCAGCACCTCTCAAGCTCCATCAGGTTGGATGGGAAGCATCGGTGCACAGCCATTTTAAGATCTCTCTAGAGATGTTCAATCGGATTCAAGTCTGGGCTCTGGCTGGGCCACTCAAGGACATTCACAGAGTTGTCCTGAAGCCACTCCTTTGATATCTTGGCTGTGTGCTTAGGGTCGTTGTCCTGCTGAAAGATGAACCGTCGCACCAGTCTGAGGTCAAGAGCGCTCTGGAGCAGGTTTTCATCCAGGATGTCTCTGTACATTGCTGCAGTCATCTTTCCCTTTATCCGGACTAGTCTCCCAGTTCCTGCCACTGAAAAACATCCCCACAGCATGATGCTGCCACCACCATGCTTCACTATAGGGATGGTGCCAGGTTTCCTCCAAACGTGACGCCTGGCATTCACACCAAAGAGTTCAATATTTGTCTCATCAGACCAGAGAATTTTCTTTCTCATGGTCTGAGAGTCCTTCAGATGCCTTTTGGGAAACTCCAGGCAGGCTGCCATGTGCATTTTGCTAAGGAGTGGCTTCCGTCTGGCCACTCTACCATACAGGCCTGGTTGGTGGATTGCTGTAGAGATGGTTGTCCTTCTGGAAGGTTCTCCTCTGTCCACAGAGGACCTCTGGAGCTCTGACAGAGTGACCATCGGGTTGTTGGTCACCTCCCTGGCTAAGGCCCTTCTCCCCCGATTGCTCAGTTTAGATGGCCGGCCAGCTCTAGGAAGAGTCCTGGTGGTTTTGAACTTCTTCCACTTACGGATGATGGAGGCCACTGTGCTCATTGGGACCTTCAAAGCAGCAGAAATTTTTCTGTAACCTTCCCCAGATATGTGCCTCGAGACAATCCTGTCTCGGAGGTCTACAGACAATTCCTTTGACTTCATGCTTGGTTTGTGCTCTGACATGAACTGTCAACTGTGGGACCTTATATAGACAGGTGTGTGCCTTTCCAAATCATGTCCAGTCAACTGAATTTACCACAGGTGGACTCCAATTAAGCTGCAGAAACATCTCAAGGATGATCAGGGGAAACAGGATGAACCTGACCTCAATTTCGAGCTTCACAGCAAAGGCTGTGAATACTTATGTACATGTGCTTTCTCAATTGTTTTATTTTTAATAAATTTGCAAATACCTCAAGTAAACTTTTTTCATGTTTTCATTATGGGGTGTTGTGCGTAGAATTCTGAGGAAAAAAATGAATTTAATCCATTTTGGAATAAGGCTGTAACATAACAAAACGTGGAAAAAGTGATGCGCTGTGAATACTTTCCGGATGCACTGTACATTACCATACATAGCTGATTGTAATAAATGGCCACTTGTTAACTATTTGTGAAAGTAACAAAAGACACAGGAGTTCAGAGTGGCTCATCACTTTAGAAAAACAGTGTTAACATTTTACCACCAGAACAATATATGTGTTGGACAAACCTAGATAAGAGGTTCTGACTTTTCTTTTATTTATTTTTCATCTATCCATCTCCTAATCCACTTATCCAATTTGGGGTTGTATGAGTCAATGTCTGTTTGGCAGCAGTGGGCACAAGGATATAACCAATCATGGATGGAGATTCATTTCATTTCAGAGCACACTCAGTAACATGAAGCCAGTTTGCAGTTTTTAATTAAACCTACCTTCATGGTATATTGAAGGAAAAACATTGAGAACATGCAAACTCCTCACAGGGAGTGCCTGAGTTTAGATTTAAATTCAGGAGTCTGGATCTGTCAAGAAGCATTGTAGGTGTGCAACTTTGCAATGGTTGTTCTTAGATAGATAGATAGATAGATAGATAGATAGATAGATAGATAGATAGATAGATAGATAGATAGATAGATAGATAGATAGATAGATAGATAGATAGATAGATAGATAGATAGATAGATAGATAGATAGATAGATAGATAGATAGATAGATATTTTATTAATCCCAAGGGGAAATTCACATACTCCAGCAGCAGCATATTGATAAAAAACAATATTAAATTAAAGAGTGATGAAAATGCAGGCATAACAGACAATAACTTTGTATAATGTTAACGTTTATACCCCCCCACCCTGAGTAGAATTGAAGAGTCGCATAGTGGAGCGGGACAGTGACAGCAGTCTGTCGCTGAAGCTGTTCCTCTGTCTGGAGATGATACTGTTTAGTGAATGCAGTGGATTCTCCATGAGCTCCGTGCCTACAATAGAGCCTGCCTTCCTCACCAGTTTGTCCCGGCGTGAGGCGTCCCTCTTCTTTATGCTGCCTCCCCAGCACACCACCGCGTAGAAGAGGGCGCTCTCCACAACTGTCTGATAGAACATCTGAAGCATCTTATTGACAGTCCAGTCCAATTTATCATCCAGCTGCACTCCCAGGTATTTATAGGTCTGCACCATCTGCACATCTGCACCACCAGCTCCTTGGTTTTGCTGGTGTTCAGTTGTAGGTGGTTTGAGTCGTACCTTTTAACAAAGTCCTTGATTAGGTTCCTATACTCCTCCTCCTGCCCACTCCTGATGCAGCCCACGATAGCAGTGTCGTCAGTGAACTTTTGCACGTGGCAGGACTCTGAGTTGTATGGGAAGTCCCATGTATATAGGCTGAACAGGACCGGAGAAAGTACAGTCTCCTGTGGCACTCCTGTGTTGCTGACCACAATGTCAGACTTGCAGTTCCCAAGATGCACATACTGAGGTCTGTCTGTAAGATAGTTCACGATCCATGCCACCAGGTATGAATCTACTCCCATCTATGTCAGCTTGTCCCTAAGGAGCAGAGGTTGGATTGTGTTGAAGGCGCTAGAGAAGTCCAGAAACATAATTCTTACAGCACCACTGCTTCTGTCCAAGTGGGAGAGGGATCGGTGTAGCATGTAGATGATGGCATCCTCCGCTCCCACCTTCTCCTGGTATGCGAACTGCAGAGTGTCGAGGGTGTGGTGGACCTGTGGCCTCAGGTGGTGAAGCAGCAGCCACTCCATGGTCTTCATCACATGTGACGTCAGAGCGACAGGCCTGAAGTCATTCAGCTCACCAGGACATGATACCTTTGGGACTGGGGTGATGCAAGATGTTTTCCAAAGCCTCGGGACTCTCCCCTGTTCCAGGCTCAGGTTGAAGATGCGCTGTAGATCAGTGGTCCCCAACCTTTTTGACAGCAAGGACCACTTTATTAGATGCAAATTTTTCCATGGACCGGTTTGGGGGGGTGCAGTTTTATACACAATTTACATAACATTTCTATTATTATTAAGTTATTAAGCAGTTCGCATACGTTTGCAACCTGAGATTTTTCTTTTTTTTTTGCATATAACAAAGACATATGCTTTGCATTTGCCATTCCAACAGATTGCACATCACAAACATTAACACTGTTATCGTTTTTTTCGTGTCTGCCGTTTCTATAGGAGGGTGACAATGAGTTAAATTCCAATGGATGTTTTTCAAATGTTGACAAGCAATAAGCAAAAGGTATCACTGAAAACCACAGAAAACAAAAACAGCAAAAAAAAAAACAGTATGAGGAAAGTTCGAAGAACGTGCGACCACAGATGTAACTGCTCTGTGGATGATTCATTCAGGCATTTCAAGGTCACTTCGTTGTAATGAAAGCATCTGCTGAATGTACTTCGTAGTAACGTGATTTCTATAGACTCGTGTCATATGGGGAAACTGTCGGGACCCTAACAATACTTTGTTGTAATACTCTCTCACCTCGGTCCCTCTCCTCTCTCTGCGCCGCTGCAAAGCCCCGCCCGCCAAGCGTTCTGAAAAGTCTGAGTCTCCGTTGCCGGCAGTTCTCTCGCGGCCCGGCTGTCAGACGGCTGCGGCCCGGTAGTGGGTCGCGGACCGGTGGTTGGGGACCCCTGCTGTAGAGGACTCTGCAGCTCCAACGCACAGGCCTTCAGCAGTCGTGGCGATACTCCATCTGGACCCACTGCTTTGCTGGCACGAAGTCTCCTCACCTCTCTGCTTACCTGGGCTGCTGTAATTGTGGGTGAGGAGAAACTCTCTCCTATGCTGGTATCAGCAGAAGGATAGATGGTGGGTGCAGTACTCCGAGGTAAGAGTGGGTTAGGGTGGTCAAACCTGTTAAAGAAGTTGTTCATCTGGTTTGCTCTCTCCACATCTCTCTCGATGGTGGCACCCCGCTTCGAGCTGCAGCCAGTGATGATCTTCATCCCATCCCACACTTCCTTCATGCTGTTATTCTGCAATTTCTGCTCCAGCTTTCTCCTGTACTGCTCATTCACCGCCCTGAGCTGGGCTCGGAGCTCCTTCTGGATGCACTTGAGCTCATGCTGATCACTGCCTTTAAAAGCCCTTTTCTTCTGGTTCAAAAGGCCCTTGATGTTACTTGTAATCCATGGCTTGTTGTTAGCATAGCAGCGTACTGTTCTTACTGGAACTACAATGTCCATACAGAAGTTGATGTAGTCAGTAGTGCAGTCAACAACCTCCTCAATGTTCTCACTGTATGATCCCTGCAGGAAATCCCAGTCAATAGTTCCAAAGCAGTCTCTCAGAGCCTGCTCTCCCTCAGGGGACCACTTCCTGAATGAGCGTGTGGTTGTAGGTAGCTCCCTCACTCTTGGTTTGTAGTGAGGTTGAAGCAGAATCAGGTTATGATCTGCTTTCCCAAGTGCAGGCAGTGGGGTGGCGCTGTATGCATCTTTAACGTTTGCATACAGTAGGTCAGTAGTCCTATTTCCCTGGGCGTTACAATCCACATACTGGGAGAAGGCAGGTAATGTTTTGTCCAGCGTCACATGGTTAAAGTCTCCAGCGATTAGCACAAGCGCCTCAGGGTGCTGCGTTTGCAGTTTAGCGACAGCGGAATGGATGACGTCACCCGCTATCTCCACGTCCGCCTGAGGAGGGATGTAAACAATAACAACAATGACGTGTCCAAACTCTCTGGGCATGTAATAAGGATGCAGACTTACGGCCAACAGTTTGATGTCCATGCAGCAAGTGTAGATTTTGACGTTTACATGTCCAGAGTTGCACCACCTTGTATTAACATAGAGAGCGAGTCCCCCTCCTTTCTGCTTCCGGCAGGTATTTGCGTCTCTGTCCGCTCTAACTGTGCTAAACCCAGGTAGCTCCACGTTAGCATCTGGGATGTTAGTTGTTAGCCACGTTTCAGTAAAACACAACAAACTGCATTCTCTGTAGGTCCTGACATTTTTCACCAGTGCAGCCAGTTCATCAATCTTATTTGGTAGTGAGTTCAAATTTCCCAGGATCATAGAAGGCATGGAAGGCTTGCATCACCACTTTCTCGCTATCTGCTTGGCTTTTAGCTTAGTGCCGGCTCTGCTGCCACGATACGACCTTCTTATCTCATTGGGTAAATAGGGAATCACACCGGCACTGGCCTTTGTTCTCAGCACTTGAAGTTGACTACCTGAATAGACGAGTCTCGGCATGTAAAAATCCATGTCCAAGTAGTAAAAAGTAGTAAAAAGTGTCCAGGGAACAAGTCCACATAAAAGAAAGTAGTAAGAGTGATCAGTGAAATAGAGAAAAATAGAGAAAAAGGTAGTAAGATAAAGTCATACATGGAGCTGCTGGAAAGGCTGCCACTCGCAGCGGTGCCTGAGTCATATATATTAGTATTTTTAGTATTATTAGTGTTATTATTAACATCAACACATAATAGAGCTCTGTATAATAATACTAGTGATTATGCATTATTTTGTACATGTCATTTTTGAAAACTGTCATTAATTTATAGTGCAATTAGACATTGAAGGGAATACTTCAGTCTATAAGGCAGGTATCTATTATATGTGATGAGAAGTTGGGTACTGTGACAAAATAACGTAGTATCTATCTATCTATCTATCTATCTATCTATCTATCTATCTATCTATCTATCTATCTATCTATCTATCTATCTATCTATCTATCTATCTATCTATCTATCTATCTATCTATCTATCTATCTATACAATACAATACAGTTTATTTTTGTATAGCTTAAAATCACACAGGAAGTGCCACAATGGGCTTTAACAGACCCTGTCTCTTGACAGCCCCCCAGCATTGACTCTCTAAGAAGACAAGGAAAAACTCCCCAAAAAAAAATTTGTAGGGAAAAATGGAAGAAACCTTGGGAAAGGCAGTTCAAAGAGAGACCCCTTTCCAGGTAGGTTGGGCGTGCAGTGGGTGTCAAAAAATCTATCTATCTATCTATCTATCTATCTATCTATCTATCTATCTATCTATCTATCTATCTATCTATCTATCTATCTATCTATCTATCTATCTATCTATCTATCTATCTATCTATCTATCTAAATGAATGACCCCTCTCCACAGTACAAATTACTAGACATCCTTTCTTTACTGTATGTAGCTTTACTCGACTCACCAATAGCACCTCCCAAATCAGTTCAACTGTTCTCCAGCAAGACATTTAGTCATTGATCTGAGATATAAGTTATCTGCAAGCAAAGGTTAGCCCAACTCCCCTCACTACTAGTGCAGGGTGAGTAAACCTCTCAGTCCTGATTTTTAGCTCCATGTCACTGTCTAGAAAATTTCACAAGGTATAATGGACTCTCCTAGTTTTTACCATGACAGCTCTCTAGTTTCTCAGATTTGACAACCAAAAGAAAAAAAAACAAGCCAAAGTTACAGTATATGCCATCTGTAGCGTAAATAAAGTCATTCACATCTATCTATCTCCCAGCTTAATTTTGAAGGAGACTCAGGTCCATTTGGCGATTCTAAATTGGCCCTAGTGTGTGCTTGGTGTGTGGGTGTGTTTGTGTGTGTCCTGCGGTGGGTTGGCACCCTGCCCAGGATTGTTTCCTGCCTTGTGCCCTGTGTTGGCTGGGATTGGCTCCAGCAGACCCCCGTGACCCTGTGTTTGGATTCAGCGGGTTGGAAAATGGATGGATGGATGGACTCAGGTCCATCAGTCCTCTTCCACATTGTTGTTCATGTCTATAATGGTGTTAATGGAGTGCAATTTGCTGTGAAGCCACTACAGAAGTGGCTATATTAGCCTTTTCCTGACTGTCTGTAAAGTCACTCGAAATCATCTCAACTGCAGTATTTATCAGTTTTTTTTTGAAAATCTAAGTTGTGATTTTCAGCAAAACAGTAGAAAGTAGGGTGAAATGACATCTTTTATTGGCTAACTAAATATATTACAAATGCAAGCTTTCGAGGCAGCTAAGGCCCCTTCATCAGGCAAGGTGTAACAAAGAAACTGAAAAATACTCTAGCTTATATTGGGACAGCAAAGTGATTTTTTTCTTTCATCTTAGCACCTTTTTGTTCAAATGCTAGCAAAATTAATAAACCTTAGATGAATTAACCCTGAAAGAAGAGAACGATGAATTAATAAAATGTAGAGATAAGATAACCATCACTAGAGAAAGTCCTGTAAGGTTTTTTTGAAGTGCATTATCTGTAAGATAGGCCTCTGATGTAGTCAGCTGGTCAATCAGTCTGTCAGTCCACATATCTGGTCATAAAACTCTTGTCTCTTAGGAATGAGGTTTTCCTTTTTGCATTTGGTCAAGAAGAAGATATCACTGTCAAAGTAGGCTAGTTTCTTCCATCGGGTTTTCAGTTCCATGTGAATCCGGTATAACAGTGTATTTCGCTTTGCTCTCTTTCATTTACTTTTTCCTTTTTCGTAACCACTGAGCCTTCATTTTGAATAACAGTCAATTTTTTATTTACGGCACGGTAACACATTAAATTTGCAGTCTTAGAAAAGTGCCTGTTCTGATCAGGACACAACTATCTCAACCAACCAGGTCTCATGTTTTCTTTAAAAATGTTTCTGATTGGATAGGTTTACAATTGTGAGAACTGAAGTGGGGTAGAAGTGTGCATCGGATAACTGATTGCTCTGTGTGCCCGTACTGTACTGGAAGACTTTTAGACATTTCTATCCTCTCATATGCCAAGTCCCCTTTCTGAGCAGGGTCCCAGGGTGCACACCCAAGTCACCCTGATGGTTGATTCAGCCATGCCATGTGTATGAGGTGCTGAACACAGACAGCAGAATCACTTTATTGCTAGCATGTGAAATATACCAGAATTGACTTTGGTTAGGTGCAAAAACATGGAATACAAGATATTACCACCTCAAGACAACACAATTTCAACCCACCATTAACCTGACAAATACAAATAAAAGAGTTGATGTCCAAGTATATTTCTACAGATCATGTCCACTATTAATTAAACATGTAATGATGTCACAAATTTGCTTTCACTCAGTAGCACCCATTCCTTGCGATACGTTCCCACATCACTAAGAGGTGCTTTTTTTCTACATATCTCACGTCACTGTCATAGCCTGATTGTAATTTGTATGCATGCCGGCCAGGAGCAAACCAGTGTCTGTGAAAATTACAGTTTCATTACATCTTCACTTGTCATGGTTACCTTTCCACCAGCAATTATCCTGAGTGCTTTTCACAATTTGGGACATCTCACATATACAATAAGATCATCTTTAGTCAAGCATTTTTGAAGCTGGTCATTACTTTCATATTATTAGATAAATTGACGCAGACTAGCTAAAATTAGGCCATAATGCTGATCAGAGTGCTATTTCAAAATGAGTTTATAAAAATGATTAAATCATAAATGGAGCAATTTGGAATTTGGCTGAGTTAGTGGATATGGCATCATTGCAAAGAAAATTTGTTTGCAGTTTATTTTGATATGGTAAGTGGAGATGGCATGGTGGCACAGTGGGTAGCGCTGCTGCCTCGCAGTTAGGAGACCTGGGTTTGCTTCCAGGGTCCTCCCTGTGTGGAGTTTGCATGTTCTCCCCGTGTCTGTGTGGGTTTCCTCCGGGTGCTCCAGTTTCCTCCCACAGTCTAAAGACATGCAGGTTATGGTGCATTGGTGACCCTAAATTGTCCCTAGTGTGTGTGTGCCCTGCCTGGGGTTTGTTTCCTGCCTTGCACCCTGTGTTGGCTGGGATTGGCTCCAGCCGACCCCTGTGGCCCTGTGTTAGGGTATAGCGGGTTGGATAGTGGATGAATGGTAAGTGGAGGAAATTATATATGAAAGCAATGAATGTAATATTTTTATAAGGCTATTAAAAGAAGGGCAAACTTACTCCATTCTAGCGGGTATTCGGATGACATAGCAATTTCTTAAAAAGATGTACAGGTCCTTCAAGGAATCAAACTCTGAGATGGGGTGGTGGAGGTGTGCAGTATCATAATGCACAAAAAATGGCAATGTAACAGTGCTGATGCTTTTTTATTTATTGAATTATTGTTTCCATTCTTCTTTTATATGTAACCATTAGTAGCATTGTGTTTGTCAAAACCGGGGCTTCTAAATCTGTAGTTGAAATAAGGCCTAATAATGATGTCAGACTGTTTCCTGTTATTTCCACTAGTGATGAGTTGCTTGACTGTGCCATACCACTAAAGTGACAATCTGATGAATGGGAAGATCTCCAAATTCCTGTCTTCTGATAAAGGCCAACATTAACTCTGTACCACTCATCCACAGCTGAAAATGTGTCTAATGAAAGGGTTATCTGCTGGGTTTAAGATGAGCAGATGTCCCAGGTAGAACGGGAACTGCAGGGAACTGCAGTAGTTATGGCTAATCCCGATATATTACACCCAGGGAAGGCTGTTGTAGATGTCTCTTCGCTTGAAAGTGCCAGGGCAGCTGTGTATCAATGTTATTGGAATATGCTTTTATGCCTCTGTAAATCTTTAGCTCGTTTTCCTGTCAGGACTCAGGTTTCATATGACTGTCATATGGCCAGAGGATTAACCTGTCCCACTGGGGCTTCTCTAAAATAAGTGCTGTCATGTCTACACCACCGCATTGCTGAATAAAAACATATTGACAAGGATTTCCAAACATTTAAATATTTTTCTCAGCTACACAAACATGCTATTTTACTCTTTTTTTTAGAATGTAAAAAAAATAATTTGCACCTAACTTCGAAAAAAATGAGTTTGCGGAAGTAATAAAAAGCTTCAGTGGAAAACAGAGCAGCTTGGCAGCTTGTATTTCACCCTCAAATTGAACATACAGTAATGGAAATACAAGAGGAAATAGTCTCATGAGTTTAAATAAATTAAGCACTTTGGTAAAAACAGAAAAACGTATTTGAGAAAGGCTAAATTTAAAAAATTTAATCAGCAAAGGAATTCTGGATCTCTTCAATTGATAGGTGACCAAATTCAGTTTTAAGAACTGCAAACATCCAGCATGAAAATGGTGCTATGTCAAGCAGAATTCTCAATGTAGTCATAAAATAATGTTTACAAGGAGAGGGTTTCATTTTAATGTGACCGCTCAAATTTCAGAGGTAGGTTCTAATATGTTAAATACAGCACCAATGAAACATTGAAGTTCAAGATATTATTGTTCTACCTGCACAGTGATGCAATGGTCAGTGTAGCTGCCCTACACAGTGTAAATCGGACCCTAGTTGCTGAATTTGTGAAGTAAAGAGGATTTCTTCATTTCTGCTTAACCCTTTTTCATGTGGTGCTTTAGTTTTCTTCCTAAATACCAAACACATGTAATAGGCTGACTGGTTACTCTGAATTAACCCTGTGTGGTTGCGTCCATTAATGGGTCCTACAACAGCCTGGGCCCTCCATGACCCAGAAGTGGATGACTTGGGTTTGAAAATCTCATCCTATTAGGAGGCGTGCAGCTAATGTGCCATCCATAAAGCATCACCTGCCCACCCAATGAAGAATAAGTAAAAATAAACATTTGGTTGCCCTCCCTACATATGCAAACACCTACCCTAGAATGACATCTTAGTAATACCACTGCCAAAAAGATGGATGTCTGCGCCCAAGATTATACACTCTACTTAATTATATCTGTACTGAAAGATGCAGAAAGATGCACAATATGAAATTCAAAGATAATCAATAACTTATAGTTCTACAGCCAATGAAGTTGGTGTCAGAGCAAAAACTTGGATTTAAACATGAGTAAAACAAAAGAGCTAATAGTCGACTTTCTGAGACACAGGTTGTATTCCCATAACCCACTTAGTATTAAGGGAAGCAATGTCTATGGGGACTAATGTCTAAGAGGTGGGGAATGTCTGTACCAGGGCTGGTAAACATCTGTCACAGCATCAAGGGAAGTGTGATCACCCACTGGATCATCGATTGGTTCAACAACAGCACTGCAGGGAATGGTGAACCTAGGTCAGCGGACCATCAGACATGGCCTCCTAAAGGTTAAACAGTTATATGTGCACTGCTTTTCTGTTAGGATTTTGGACATGTCATAGAGAGCTGTCAACACCACAATCATGAGCTCTTTACCTCACTACCATCAAGTAGGACATACTAGAGCATATGAACACTCAGAGCCAGATTCTTCAATAACCTTCATTCACAAAAGTATGATTGGAAAAGCACTTAGCTATGCACATCATATCCCATCTCTACCATCCACTTCATTATATTTGTTTTTATGACACATTTTCAATCATTGTTTAAATGTCTGCGCTGCTCATTTTATCTTTGAAAAGTAAGTTTTTACCATATAAATAATACCCTTCAACCCCTCAGTTTAGAAAACAGATGAACAAATCAATGCAAATAACTACAATACATACAGTATTTGTTAAAGTCTCTGCAACTGACAAACTTCCTGTGCATGACTGGTTTCTGCCTTGAACCTGATATTTTTATTGAGAAAAGTTCTGGATTGACTTGTCCCTAATCTGGATTAACCATATTTGACGATGGGTGCACCTCTCTTGGCTAGATCCAAATCTGTGAAGGTTGTCACAACCACATTTGTTGAACCTATGGCAACAGTATTATAAATATATATATATATATATATATATATATATATATATATATATATATTCACGGCATTCGAAGTCTGTGTCACGATCTGTTAGTGTGGGTGGTTACCTACCAGGTAACGCTTTGTGGTTGGCCAGCAATCTGCTAACATCCGCCACGGTGCCCTCAGTTTGTGAAGAGCAGATCATAGAATGGTTGCAATAGTTTACTGTCAAATAAATGCAAAGAGTACACGACACGTGTTTCGCCCTCATTCTGGGCTCATCAGGTGTACACACTCCACTGCACTCCCTCTCGGGAATCGAACCTCGGACGTATATATATATATATATATATATATATATATATATATATATATATATATATATATATATATATATATATATATATATATATATATATATATATGTTCGGATTCAGCAGGTTGGAAAATGGATGGATGGATGGATGGATGGATGGCAACAGTATTTTTTGCTTTGTACTTCAGATATAATGCAGCAATATCACCTGTACAAATCTTATAATGCATTACAAATAAATGATACAATTGCTGATCTGTGTAATACAAAGGGTATTGGAGCTAAAACAAATATCCTAAAGACATTTTATTAAATGTAGAAGTGATGAAATGATTTTAAAAATAGCCTACTGAAGCAGTTTAAATGGATAGACACTTGAGAGAAGCAAAATATGTTGTAACCATTGAACAGTGGCTCTCAAATCTGATCAAGGGAGGACACTGCAGCTGCCATCTTTAGTTCCAGTCAATGCTCTATACTAACTTGGAAAACAATTTAAAAGAGATTTTAACTTAAATAACATTTTTATAGGTTGTGTTAACCTAGACATTCCTGACAAAATTAGTTATACTGGATCAGGAGTTTAAAGTTTTGTGTCTTGTGTGCACGGGAATGAATTTGTCATTCTGAACTACCTGTTAAGAGTTTGCTCAATTATTTGGGTTTGTTTAAAGCAGGGACTTAAAGATGAGCACACACATGTGCGAACGAGACACAATGAGCTTGACCACATTAAACTCTATTGCCTTTTCACTCATGTTTGCTTTTGAATTTCTGCCACATTAACATTTACTTGCCTGAAGAAGGGGCCTGAGTTGCCTTGAAAGGTTGCATATTGTAATCTTTTTAGTTAGCTAATGAAAGATGTCATTTTGCTTGTCTTCATCATTACACCCATAATGGCTAACATGATACAACACCCTAGTACTACTGTCACATTTCTAGAACATTGTTTAAAAAAATATTAGCTGAGGAAAAGTAACAAGAAAACTAGAAAGCTGTAAATAATTTCCAGCTGGAAATATGATGCATTTAGTATAGGGCAATATACAAGTACATTATGGTATAAAATTTCCTTAAATATAGTTATTTCTGGATCATAATATGAAATAAAAATCAATTCACCCACTTTACCCGGGTGTATTTTCTCCAGCATAAGGTCAGAGGGAGCTGAAGACTATCCTAACAGTGCTGAGCAAAAGACACACAAACATTTTCAATTGAACAGAAGTCCATATACGCTCACACAAGACAAGTTTTGAGTGGTTTAACATTCAGATCTTTGGGGAATGGAATAAAACCAAAATACCAAAATAAACTAAAAAACAAAAAATACAGGACAGGAGCTACCCACACCACTAAGCTGCCTAAAATCAAATAATAAAGATAATTAAGGAAAAAGTCACTTTTTTACACACATGCTGTAGATTTGTTTATTTCTTCCAGACTAACATGTAAAGCTTTGAAGCGTATGAGATCCCCTCATGTACCACCCATTCTCCATATCTAGCAACACTAGGCTTACAACATTTCCAAACAGTACTTGCAAGGTGCGTGCTATACCAACATAACATCTTGACCTTTCACTATACATATTCTATTTTTTTTTACTATATAATTTGATGTTTTTGTCATCTTGATGGTTTGGGGACTACAATAATTCTTTTTTTTTCTTATATTGTTGATATTTCATTTGGATGTGGTTCACCAAGTAGACATCCATCCAACTGGTGTTGTCATGACAATAAAGTAAAGAAAACGTTGACTTGAAGTCTTAATTTGCAATTAATCACACACCCTTTGACATAATTTGAAATATCTGTTGACAATCTATGCTATCACAAATATCTGCTAATTAACTTAGGAGCATTTAACTCCAGGATGCCGAGCAATTAATGAATCATGTCCACATTTATCATAAACACATTATAATTCTGAGGCACAGACTTAATAGTTTGTAATGTATTGTCTGAATGTGGCTCACTTATCAGAGAAGCCAGAATGGGATATCTAAATGTTGACAAAATTCATTCAGCAGAATATTACACTTTCATTTTACGAGAACTGCATCTGCCTTTACAGTCTTACAGACTGAATGGCAACTAGGAAACTGTCCCTCCATCCACTACACTCTGTTCCTCTCAAATTAACAGATTTTTGGTAATTATTGATTTCCCACATTGTAAGTTAAGCTGAAGGGAATTTTTTCAAAAGAAAAAGGAATAAGGAAGCAGCGTTATGAGAGAAATTAGGTTAGTTCAGTGTACCTGAGCAATGAGGCCAAAGAGAACTATATGAATATCAAAGTGTCCATTTAAACGGCTTAATGATTTCTTAAGTTATCAAAGTGCCCAGAAATTCTTTATAAATTCTCAGTGCCTATTGGCAAACATAATAAACCTTTCTACTTGTTTCATTAAGGTGGAAAAGTTCAATAAATAACTGCATCTTTTTGCTTAAGTCTATGAAAATACTTGTGTCGTAAATATCACTGAGGACTAATGATATCAATGTTTTCTTGGCATTGCCTCATACAACACAAAACAAATCCAAAGTGTAAATTAGCCAAATCATAAAAAAATGATAGTAAAATCCAAATGCAATATTTCATTCATCTCTGTGCCAGAAACAAATAATAAGAATGTGAATCAGTCTTACTTAGTTGTTTTGCTAGTTACAGCAAGAATTTAATTAAAGAACACAGAGCTGTTTATTAAAATGATTTAAATTGTCATAATCTACTGCATGTATGGAACCCTGTTTAGTTAGATTAGTAGGTTCATAATATTTCATCATAAACTATGTATGGCTTTAAACAAGGAAATAATTCTTGATTAGCATAAAGCATAAAGTATATAAACTCTTTAGGAGAAAGAGCACAAGGTAAATTTAGCAACAGGAACAAGTCTATTTGTGTAAATTTACCCATTTCTGAATTTTGGCTTCAATTCCTAGTCCATCATATTCAGTCTTTCTCTTTCCAGCCTAGTGGCAGAACAGCAAACCTTCAATGAAGATGGTATAATGGATACATTAAGTATTGATGCCTTAATTAAGTGCCTTAAAGAAAAGGTCTTCCACAAGAAATATGGTATCCTTTATACTAATTAATGGATGGATTATGTTTAAATAAACAGGAAATATCCAGAATAATTAAAAAACAATTCTTCATGCAATCCCACGGTCATTGTTGAAGAATGATCTCCCTATCTTTCACCCAAAGATTATCTGTAACAGGTCAGGTCAGGTTGGAGAGTATGCACTGGTACAGCGCGTTCCTGCACCCACCACATGACGAAACAGCTTGGGTTTCTGGTTCCTAACAGACATGTGGTCCAGTCCCAGCCTCCAGGAATGACCCTCTATCTGCCGCAGCCAGGCGTTACGTGGGCATCCCCTTGGCCGGGTCCAGCCACTCAGTTCCTCAACAATGAGGTTCCTGTGAGCTGGATCACCCTCGGGGAATTGCGCCACAAGGCCATAGTGCCACATCTGACACTCCCTCACAATGCAGGCAATGTGCCTCATTTGGGACTCCATGAGCAACCACTCATTTGACACAAAGTCAAACCAGTGGTACCCAAAGATTCTCTGAAGAGACACGGTACCAAAGGAGTCCAGTCTTCGTCTCAGGTCAGTGGATCATTTTCATGTCTTACATCCATATAGCAAGACATAAAGCACCAGGAATCGGGAGTGGCACATACCTCTTTCCAGCAACCTATTTTGACAGACTCCCAATCCGTTTACTGACTTCACAGAAAGAGTCACCAGAGACGGGAATGTCACTGCCGAGGTAAGTAAATCTCTTTACAAGGTCGACACTCTCTCTGCAGACAGGCACACTGCTGATGGCTGTGCCCAAATGTTCAATAAAGACCTGGATCTTGATTTTTATCCACGACACTCACAAGCCCAAACACTGAGACACCTCACTCAGTCTCTCAATAGCCCTGATCAGAGCCTCCATTGACCCCACAAAGATCACAGCATTGTCAGCAAAGTCAAGATCAGTGAATCTTTCTTCGCCAACAGATGCCCCACAGTTGCTGGACCCCATTACCTTGCCCAACAATCAGTCCATACAAGCACTGAACAGAGTTGGAGCAAGAACACACCCCTGACAAACCTCAGAATCAACTGGGAAAAACGCAGAGTTCTGCCTCCTCTCTGCACAGCACTCAATAGTGTTCTTGTGCAATTAAGGTCTTAAGGTCTTATGTTGAATGTTTGTGTACTACATTATTTCTTCTTATTCTTTTGTAATTATATTTATTTATATTTTGACACCACAGGGACTGCACCTAATTTTGTTGTATTTGTTACAATGAAAATAAAGATATTCTGATTCTGATTCTGTGTGCAGGCCTAAATCTTTACATATTTCGTATTTATGGGAAAACAAATTCACTGGTGCCAGAAGTTGATTTTATTTCTAGTGAGACAAAAATTGACCCACTCAAAAAGTGTGTACCAGAATTATTTAGTGAGTGTTGTCTTTTTCAATGCAACTCCAACTTACCAGAAAAGACTCTTACTAGAACAAAAGCAGAGAGTAAAGATGTGATGCTTTCGTCATATATGAAAAGTACATCATACAACTGAAGTTTTAAACTGAAGGCAAATATCGCTGTGTAACATTACAGTCTTTTTCTTGAGAGAATAAAAAACACAGCATGTGAACAGATCCAAAGAACTCAATTTCAAGACAAGCATCTCCTAAACTAGACAGTGGAAACAAGTTTGCTCAGTCTACTGGAAAAGACCAGCTATTTACCTCAAAAATGTCCATACACTGAGTGAAGAATATTTATTGGTAGTTACCACAACAGAGGCACAGGATTATTTATAATTAAAGTTAGAGTTATAACTTATTCACAGAAACAAAAAACTATTGTAATCTTCAGTTAAATTAACAATCTGATTCTGAACTATCCATTATGCTTCAGAGTTTCCCATTTGGATTAACTGGTAACTTTAATTATATAATGTTGGACGAATATGTAACTAAATTAAAATTCAGTGACCCAAATGAAGAATGTAACCTGTGTCTTTGTACATTGCTGGTTTTACACTCGGGTGAGACAAGAACAGGAGGTGACCCAAACTACATTCTGTTTTGTTCTGGGCTCTTGTGGTTTTGGCTGATAACGTTCCCATTCCATCTAGCAAACAGAACTAGGATTGTGGCTGGTAAAAATCACTATCCACTCTGCACTATAGTCTACGTCTAGAAACCTCAGTGCACATTGTGAACATCTAGGATTTGTTCATCTATAATGCCTACCATACAGAGGGGTCATGAAATTTGACATACATTGTTATAAGCTTTTTGCCACCGAACATAAAACATGTGTTTTGCTCTTATTTTCAGACCATTTCTCTTTGACACAAATACAACAAGAAGTAAGAATGAATTCAACATTTCTTTTTTCATTATCAACATAAGATAACATAACTGGCAGACCTGAATGATAGACATAGACATTATGGTGCCATTTGATAGATATTGTAGCATCCTGGCCAGAGTGAAGCCTGGTAGCCGAGGGACTATTGAGTGCAGAGAGCAGCGTGGAGGACTGCCGTCAAGTAAATGAGTGACATTAAAATGAAGAAAAGGGTTGGTACCATGAATGGAGGAGTTATAAATAGAAGTTGGTGGTTTTTAGACAGTTTGGGGGATGACAGGAAGGTGTGGTGTATAAGGTTGAGGTACAAGTGCAGGGGAGGGAGAATTTGGTGTAGGGAACAGGAGTTTTATTTTAGGGCGTCTCTCAGGCTCACAACAATGAGATGTTTATAGACAATTGTAAATCTTTCCTGTTCAATTTCCTTCATGTTTGCTTTACATTTGATAGATAGATAGATAGATAGATAGATAGATAGATAGATAGATAGATAGATAGATAGATAGATAGATAGATAGATAGATAGATAGATAGATAGATAGATAGATAGATAGATAGATAGATAGATAGATAGATAGATACTTTATTAATCCCAATGGGAAATTCACATTCTTCAGCAGCAGCATACTGATACAATAAATAATATTAAAGAATGATAATAATGCAGGTGAAAAACAGACAATAACTATGTATAATGTTAAATGTTAACGTTTACCCCCCCAGGATGGAATTAAACAGTCGCATAGTTTAGGGGATGAACGATCTCCTCAATCTGTCAGTGGAGCAGGACAGTGACAGCAGTCTGTCGCTGAAGCTGCTCTTCTGTCTGGAGATGATACTATTAAGTGGATGCAGTGGATTCTCCATAATTGATAGGAGCCTGCTGAGCGCCCTTCGCTCTGCCACAGATGTTAAACTGTCCAGCTCCATGCCAACAACAGAGCTTGCCTTCCTCACCAGTTTGTCCAGACGTGATGCGTCTTTCCTCTTAATGCTGCCTCCCCAGCACACCACTGCATAGAAGAGGGCGCTCGCCACAACTGTTTGATAGAACATCTGCAGCATCTTATTGCATTATTATTATTATTATTATTATTATTATTTGTGAATTCTTCTTTCACTGTTACGAGTAAACTGTTCTGCAATCCTTCTTTATAGTATTTTGTCTTCCTTCCAAACCTGTTAAGGTGAAGTCGCCACAATATTTATAGTGCTTATTCTAACTCAATCGGACAGTGCAGAAAAAGTTGCTTTAATGCTTCCAAGGCGGGAAGCAAATGACACTTGCAATTTACTGCATATGATCACTTCTGAAATCTAGTGTATGGGATTTTATTACAGATTATTTCTGTATTGATTGTTTGAATTAAGCACATTCAAATGACCTGATTTGACATTTATTCGCGACAGGAAAGTGGATTTAGTTTTAAGATCAGTTCAAAAGAGTATATAGTCAAAAAGCAGGTTGAGGTCAAGTTCCAAAAATGTAAGACCACAGCGCTAAATCAAAACTCAAGTGTTCTTTCACAATGTCAAAAACAAACAAAACCCATCAATAATTTGTCTTTAACTAAATACTACTTAAAAGTAAGTTTGTGAGTCTTCTTCCTTTACTTTAGTAAAGTTTGTACATGAGTGAAAGCATGCTGCCACCTTTTATAGAGGTGGTGCGATGATGTGACAAGTCTTGAATTGTGTTACTCGCAACAGGTGATGGGTGATGCCCATCTTTACATATAATACACTACCGTGGCTATTTGTTTGTCTGTCTAGGATTGTAAATAACCTGTAGCTCGCAAACTGTTTGACCTATTGACCTGATATTTGGTACACATATACTACGTGATGTCTACTATCCACTTTCAGGGTGATGATTGACCTCCAAGGTTATTCCTCTTTTTATTTTTATTTTATTTTATTGTAGAATCAACTCTCAGTAGCAGCCAGCAGGGCAGCCATGTGGCACATGTGTACAGGCGCTGTTCTCATCCTTACCACCTTCGCTGTCACTTGCCCTACCTCTTCATATCTTAAATCATTCTTGAGGCAGATTCAAGACTTAAGTGCCATCTTAAGTGAAAAATTAAGGAAAACGTACTACGTAATTGCAGCACAAACACTGACTTAATCAGTTTTAATGCAAAAAGATGCTGACAAAAGAAGAGAGGGTGCTAGGGTGGAGAAAAGAAGAGCTGCTAAGGAAGTAGCAAGCGCATCAACCTCTGAGCAAACGAATGCTAAACGTACAGAGAAATATAAATGCTCAAGTCAAGTGTATTCACAGCACGTTATCGTGCATGTGCGCCGTTACTGGTTTAAGATATAATCCAAACTAGTAGCCCCCATAGATAAGCAACAAACATGAGGGTAGCATAATGACTCCATACAAATAATAATAAAAAATTCTAAAATAACTAATGTGTTCAATGTCAGTATAGCTTAAGGCAAAACACAAGCATCACTTAAAAACAACTTTGTTTTTAGATTAAAAACTACTTTTTCGTAAAAAATGACACTTGATCTTTTATTATTGTTTTATGAATTTGGTAAAGCACAATGTTGGTTATCTAAATTGTCCCTAGTGTGTGCTTGGTGTGTGGGTGTGTTTGTGTGTGTCCTGCGGTGGGTTGGCACCCTGCCCTGGATTGGTTCCCTGCCTTGTGCCCTGTGTTGGCTGGGATTGGCTCCAGCAGACCCCCGTGACCCTGTGTTCGGATTCAGCGGGTTGGAAAATGGATGGATGGATGGACAATGTTGGTTAACAGCGGATTAAAAACATTCTAATCTCATGTTTTCATGGAGAATGAAGATGAAAAGTTTTATGATATAATACAAGGGAATGACAACCAGTGCTGTACATGTGAAAAATGGAAAACAATCTTACGTTATTTGTGTCACATAACCTGCTTCTCCACTTAATTCATTGGTCTTTATTTTAGAAACTGAATCTAATGTGATTTGTGTTTCCTGTTTATGATGTGCACTGACTTTTCCAGAAGAACTTATTTAACAATATGTTAGCCAATAATACATGCGTTTGGTGTGTTGTGAGTAAACAACTGGATTCCAGACATGCAGATTATGCAGAACGACTAAAGTGGGATTTACTTTTCTCCAGTGAACGTTTTTCATATCGTTTGGCATTGTACAGTTTTGGTATACCTTTTAACAATGACTGACTGTGATATTAGTGCATGAAACATCACGAGAAATCTCTGTCACACTGTTAAAACTTAAGGCTGTTCCATCCCATGAGTGAGAGCTTTACACAATGCCTTCTCTCGCACGGCACCAACATCTAACATATCAGTCACAATTCTTCCTAATGTAGTGAATCTGTGTTTTGGTATTGTCCTTTGTTCTTTATTCAATTTCTGGAATGTCCAACACTCTTTATGTTTCTGTTTATATTTTTTGTTTGCTGTTGACACCATTTTTTATGGTTGCTTCTGTTTACCATGTCCATATTGTTAAAAAGTATTGCCACTCACTTGGCTGGGCATCATTGTAAACCTTTAAGTAATTTTTTTATCTTGACTTTGATTCCAGTTTTGTGATTTGGCTGTGGCAATTTGATTCAGACAGATTCTTTGTTACTGACTTTCCCTTTGTTCTTTGCCATCCTCATCTGTGCCCGGTCTATTTTTCTTTTGCTCGAATTCTGAACACTATACTCAAATAACACTACCAATGCACCAATCCATTGGTCAACTCATAATCCTCTCTGCACAACACATAAATAACACCAAGGTATTTACGCTTCCTCACTTTTGGAGTCTGAAAAGAGCATAAAACTATTATGTCATATATGGTAGTACTGATCGTCTTCTAACACCCTCACCCTTGGCTGAGATCCATCATTCCACGGTCATCAGTGACGTATTGCACACAACAAGAATGACAGAATAACAATTGGTGTGAAACAGGTCATCGCATAGTACTGTACAATACATTTTTTTATTTTGATAACAAAGTTTTCCAAGCCAAAAATACAGCTTTGTATATAATAACAGTGAGCTTAGTATTTTTTAACATGGACAGCATTTTTGCTTCTCACACTCCAGCATAGATTTATGAAGACAGATTGTTAGAAAGATTTTGATAAAGAAACACTTTTCCATGCATTTACATTACTTTTAAATATTCCTATCTTTTGATATACAAATTAGAAATCACAACAAATCTTGACACTGTTTGTTTAGATGCAGAAGCTTTTACAACAGTAAAACAAAGGAGGCCCACAGTAAATTTCTTTGAATTGTTTGAAGCCTCAGTAGTTTGCAACCCTCAAAAAAGAAAACAACTCCTGGAATTCTTTTAAATTTTAACAGGACTACCATTTGTAATTCATATTACATCCTGTTGCATCTTAGTGTTTGATTTTCTGGTCTTATCTTTTATTAACCCCTCCTTTAACCGTCACCTTATCGTGGTGGAGGGGTTTGCGTGTCCCAATGATCCTAGGAGCTCTGTTGTCCGGGGCTTTATGCCCCTGGTAGGGCCACCCAAGGCAAACTGGTCCTAGGTGAGGGATGAGACAAAGAGCGGTTAAACAAACCTCCTATGAAGAAAAACAATTTTGGATGGCGTTTTCCCTTGCCCGGACGCGGGTCACCGGGGCCCCACTCTGGAGCCAGGCCTGGAGGTGGGGCTCGATGGCGAGCGCCTGGTGGCCGGGCCTGCACCCATGGGGCTCGGCCGGGCACAGCCCGAAGAGACAACGTGGGTCCCCCTTCCCATGGGCTCACCACCTATGGGAGGGGCCAAGGAGGTTGGGTGCAGTGTGAGTTGGGTGGTGGCCGAAGGTGGGGACCTTGGCGGTCCGATCCTCGGCTACAGAAACTGGCTCTTGGGACGTGGAATGTCACCTCTCTGAAGGGGAAGGAGCCTGAGCTAGTGCGCGAAGTTGAGAGGTTCCGGCTAGATATAGTCGGACTCACCTCGACGCACAGCTTGGACTCTGGAACCAATCTCCTTGAGAGGGGCTGGACTCTGTGCCACTCTGGAGTTGCCCCCGGTGAGAGGCGCCGAGCAGGTGTGGGTATACTTATTGCCCCCCAATTTGGAGCCTGTACATTGGGGTTTACCCCGGTGGATGAGAGGGTAGCCTCCCTTCGCCTTCGGGTGGGGGGACGGGTCCTAACTGTTGTTTGTGCGTATGCACCGAACAGCAGTTCAGAGTACCCACCCTTTTTGGAGTCCCTGGAGGGGGTGCTAGAGGGCATACCTTCTGGTGACTCCCTCGTTCTGCTGGGAGACTTCAATGCTCACGTGGGCAATGACAGTGAGACCTGGAAGGGCGTGATTGGGAGGAATGGCCCCCCCAATCTGAACCCGAGTGGTGTTTTGTTATTGGACTTCTGTGCTCGTCACGGATTGTCCATAACGAACACCATGTTCAAGCATAGGGGTGTTCATATGTGCACTTGGCACCAGGACACCCTAGGCCTCAGTTCGATGATCGACTTTGTGGTCGTGTCGTCGGACTTGCGGCCACATGTCTTGGACACTCGGGTGAAGAGAGGGGCGGAGCTGTCAACTGATCACCACCTGGTGGTGAGTTGGCTTCGATGGTGGGGGAGGATGCCGGTCAGGCGTGGTAGGCCCAAACGTGCTGTGAGGGTCTGCTGGGAACGTCTGGCAGAGCCCCCTGTTAGAAGTAGCTTCAACTCCCACCTCCGGCAGAACTTCGACCACATCCAGAGGGAGGTGGGGGACATTGAGTCCGAATGGGCCATGTTCCGTGCCTCTATTGTTGAGGCAGCTGACCGGAGCTGTGGCCGTAAGGTGGTCGGTGCCTGTCGTGGCGGCAATCCCCGAACCCGTTGGTGGACACCGGCGGTGAAGGATGCCGTCAAGCTGAAGAAGGAGTCCTACAGGACCCTTTTGTCCTGTGGGACCCCGGAGGCAGCTGATAGGTACCGGCAGGCCAAGCGGAATGCGGCTTTGGTGGTTGCTGAGGCAAAAACTTGGGCGTGGGAGGAGTTTGGAGAGGCCATGGAGAACGACTTTCGGATGGCTTCGAGGAGATTCTGGTCCACCATCCGGCGTCTCAGGAAGGGGAAGCAGTGCAGTGTCAACACTGTATATGGTGGGGATGGTGCGCTGCTGACCTCGACTCGGGACGTTGTGGGTCGGTGGGGGGGAATACTTCGAAGACCTCCTCAATCCCATTAACATGCCTTCCAATGAGGAAGCAGAGCCTGGGGACTCAGAGGTGGGCTCCCCCATCTCTGGGACTGAGGTCACCGAGGTGGTCAAAAAACTCCTTGGTGGCAGGGCCCCAGGGGTGGATGAGATACGCCCGGAGTTCCTCAAGGCTCTGGATGTTGTAGGACTGTCTTGGCTGACACGCCTCTGCAACATCGCATGGACATCAGGGACAGTGCCTCTGGATTGGCAGACCGGGGTGGTGGTCCCCCTCTTTAAGAAGGGGGATCGGAGGGTGTGTTCCAACTACAGAGGGATCACACTCCTCAGCCTCCCTGGAAAAGTCTATTCAGGGGTCCTGGAGAGGAGGGTCCGTCGGATAGTCGAGCCTCGGATTCAGGAGGAACAGTGTGGTTTTCGTCCTGGTCGCGGAACAGTGGACCAGCTCTATACCCTTAGCAGGGTCCTGGAGGGTGCATGGGAGTTTGCCCAACCAGTCTACATGTGTTTTGTGGACTTGGAAAAGGCATTCGACCGTGTCCCTCGGGGAATCCTGTGGGGGGTACTCCGAGAGTATGGGGTACCGGCCCCCCTGATAAGGGCTGTTCAGTCCCTGTACGATCGGTGCCAGAGCTTGGTCCGCATTGCCGGCAGTAAGTCGAACCCATTTCCAGTGAGAGTTGGACTCTGCCAGGGCTGCCCTTTGTCACCGATTCTGTTCATAACTTTTATGGACAGAATTTCTAGGCGCAGCCAGGGCGTTGAGAGGGTCCGGTTTGGTGGGCTCAGGATTGGGTCACTGCTTTTTGCAGATGATGTTGTCCTGTTTGCTTCATCAGGCCGTGATCTTCAGCTCTCTCTGGATCGGTTCGCAGCTGAGTGTGAAGCGGCTGGGATGAGAATCAGCACCTCCAAATCCGAGACCATGGTCCTCAGCTGGAAAAGGGTGGAGTGCCGTCTCAGGGTTGGTAGCGAGATCCTGCCCCAAGTGGAGGAGCTCAAGTATCTCGGGGTCTTGTTCACGAGTGAGGGAAGAATGGAGCGTGAGATCGACAGGCGGATCGGTGCGGCATCCGCAGTAATGCGGGCGCTGCATCGGTCTATCGTGGTGAAAAAGGAGCTGAGCCGCAAGGCGAAGCTCTCAATTTACCAGTCGATCTATGTTCCTACCCTCACCTATGGTCATGAGCTATGGGTAGTGACCGAAAGAACGCGAATACAAGCGGCTGAAATGAGTTTCCTCCGCAGGATGTCTGGGCTTTCCCTTAAAGATAGGGTGAGAAGCTCAGTCATCCGGGAGGGGCTCAGAGTAGAGCCGCTGCTCCTCCGCATCGAGAGGAGTCAGATGAGGTGGCTCGGGCATCTGATCAGGATGCCTCCTGGACGCCTCCCTGGTGAGGTGTTCCGGGCACGTCTAACCGGGAGGAGGCCCCGGGGAAGACCCAGGACACGCTGGAGGGGACTATGTCTCTCGACTGGCCTGGGAACGCCTTGGGATTCTCCCGGAAGAGCTAGAAGAAGTGGCCGGGGAGAGGGAAGTCTGGGCATCTCTGCTCAAGCTGCTGCCCCCGCGACCCGACCTCGGATAAGCGGGAGACAATGGATGGATGGATGGATGGATCTTTTAGTAAGGAGATTTAAAAACTGAAATGATGAAATAAGAATAAGACATCCATAAAGTAGTCTCATTCTATGAATTATTTTGTAAAGGACATCTATCAGCAAAGAATTTGAAAACTCTGAGAATGCAATAAATTCAGAGTTTTTGGATATCTTATGTTCTTTTTAATTACAGTTATGATGATTTCAATTATTGGTCATGTGGCAAATGTGTGGCTCATCCAGAAACCCACGTTGGCTTTACAGAGCACATCTTAAGCCCCCATCACACTACACGACTATTCTGGTGATTTTTAGATGCACACTTCAGGGTCAGGAGAAGCCTGTTAAACCTTGTTATGCAGTTTAACAACCTTACCGACTCAGTCAGACAAGTCTGCAACTCTCCCTCACAGAATAAAACTAGTTTGATTTTGTGTCAAATTGTAATGGTGAGCTTGTGTGGTTTGCAAGAGCTGACAATCAATGAGCATTTACCCATTTATCCAGAAGTACAAGTTCAATGCATACAGTGCAACCATATAGAAAGAAGAAACACGGATTATTTAGGACCTTGCAAACAGAACAGTGATAAGGAAAAGGTCATAATGATTATTGTGTGCACCTAAATCATGAGACATTAATGCAAAACACAAAAAACAGAAATCAATGGAACAAAAAATCAAAATTACAAAGCTTAACCCTAATGATTTTTGCCACTAACTATAACACAAAGAGAGAATGTTTTGCTTTAAATTATCCACCGAGGGATATTGGACATCCAGCAGCATGGCCATGTTTAAACCAGTCAGAAAGTGTAAAAGCACCAAAGCGCTACTGAAACCGATGATCATATAATAGCCCAGCCATGACAGAGAGAACTCACAATCATGTGACGAATTATGCAGAGAAAAAAACAAAACTCAAATCCGCAACATACAACAAGAGAGGCTTGTCTGTCTGATGTCGCGTGTTTGTTTTGTGTCATGAGAATTGAGAAATGTAAGTAACAGGGATGAACTCGCAATATCTGGAAAGCTTTCATACAGGCACTGGTGCTGTCAGGCAAAATGCATATTATTTTTTGCATTTTAACTTATAAACTGTGCTAAAAACAAGTCTTGAGTGGAGTCACATAATTTTTCATCATCTGTAATTCAAACTCTAGGAATCTGACATCCTCAACATGCTATGGTCCAGCAACTGCAATCATTAAGTTTCACAACCTCTTCGATAATAAGTCATGTAACATGTCTTGTCACAGCAAAGTAAAGTCATTTTCATGCTATTCTGAATAGCTTTGTTTAATGTGAAGTTTGTCACATTTGACAATGTTACACAGAATTAAGACATGTCCATTTTCTGTCATATTTTATTATGTTATTATTTTATTTTCCCAACATTTTTGTCCACACTGCAATGGACTGGCACCTTGACTGGTTTTGGCTCCTGCTTAGTGCCCAAAGCTACCATGATAGACTCCAGATCCCCTCAGCTCTGAACTGTATTAAGTGGGCTTTAGAATGTCATTATTTTTCACATCACTTGTGTATTTTGACTTCTTTATCAATATGTGAGGTTGTCAATAATAATCATCAAAAAACTGGCATTGAGTGAGCAGCAGGTACTAAGCTGTTCTTTTAAGACAAGCATGAGATAGAACAGAGCAGAACTGAACTTTGGCAACAGAGTTACAATATTGTATAATACAGTAGGCAAGAACGATAACTTGTGAGTCCTAAAGACCAACATTCTTTTAAAACATTTTTCTATTTACATATTGCATAGCAAAACTGATACATTTGAATTGCAGAGGTCAGCAGACCTGGAAACTTTTAACAAAGTATATTGAAGGAGGAAAGTAAAGCAAGGAACTTTAAACAACAGTCAATGTGGTTAAAGCACATGAATAATGCGTTACCAATAAGACAAAAGATGCAGAATAGAAAAAAAATGTTTTCAGGATCTGAAGGATGGCAGTGAAAACTTTGTTTTGCTTATCGCTATTTCACAAGTTGATTTGTTTCTCACATTGACTTCAGCTTGAATTCAACCACTGTTCACCAATACAGGCAGCAACACCACCACTACTGGTCAGTCACCCTAAGTATGATGGGAAATGATGTCCCTTACCAAAAGTTTTGAAAAATGAATCTGTGTTTAAGCATCAAGTAAGCAAGTACGAAAGTAAATATTGTGTTATGTTATGGCTAGTTTTACTTATTAATTATTATTATTATTATTATGAATGACGACCTGTGGCTGAAAATGAGACTTGATTTCACCTCAAAGATGAAATTGGTGATAATTATTATTAGAGTAATAAGACTAAAAGTGAAAAGTTCATGTAAAACATCAGGAATATATGGCAATAAAATGCATATTTATGAAAAAGCCCCTCTTAATTTATTATTCCTAATTTTTCATCTCTATTTTTAAATGTTAGGGCATATTAATTAGTATCTTAGCGTCAAGAGTTTTGCTGAATTAATGGAAGGTACTATCAGTCCCTTAAAAATTTGAAAAAGTAGTTCTTGTGTATATTGTCACTGCAAAAAAATAACACATTCTAGTTGCTGTTTACCAGATTAAAACACATTTTCCCATTACTAGAACAATAATGCAGATTTGTAATAAACACAATCAGAGATTACTTTTTTTGCTGCATTTTCTTGTATATTAAAATACTAGCAAAATACCCGCGCTTCGCAGCGGAGAAGTAGTGTGTTAAAGAGGTTATGAAAAAGTAAAGGAAACATTTTAAAAATAACGTAACATGATTGTCAATGTAATTGTGTTGTCATTGTTATGAGTGTTGCTGTCATATATATATACATATACACATATACACACACATATACACACATATACAGATATATTATATATACATATACACATATATTTTTAATATATATATTTTTTATATATATATATATACACATACATACATACATATACACACATAGATGCACTTACAATAACATAGAAATCAATATAAACAACATTAACATCATTATCATATGAGATATATAAGAAGCACATTTCATATAAATATAAATTATTAAACAGTAAAATCTTCTTCAATAATTTGCTACCGTGGCTTTTCGTTGGTCTGTCCAGGATTTTAAATCACATGTAGCTTGCAAACCGTTTCACGTATTGACTTGAAATGTGGTACACATATAATACGTGACGTCTGCTATCCGCTTTATGGGTGATGAATGTATTACTGTTTTTATGTTTATTTTATTTTAGAATCAACTCCTATCTGCGCACACCAGGGCGGCCGTGGGCAGATGCGTATGGTGTATTCACTCCATGTTATCGTGCATTGCGCTGTCACTGGTATTTTCATAAAAGAATTTGAACAATATATAAGAAGCATATAAATTATTAAACAGTAAAACATTAACATTTAAGAAGTAAAGTTACATTGAGTACTACTGCAGTGCCTTCGGGTATACCTCATTTTTTCTTTGCCCATTACATGCTTGAATGTATACATTTTTTGGTGTACCTACCCGAGAACACGCGACATATCACCGACCGTGGGAGAAGCATGGATTTTAAACACGCGTTGAGTTCATCTGCTGGTCTCCCTCGTGGAATAACTGGTAATGTTTGAGTAAAATCTACAGCAAGTAAAACGACATTACCTCCTTTTTTTTTTTACGATCTGTGAGATCTTGCTTTTTTCGGTTCAAGGCTTCATAAGCTCTTTTATGTTCAATGTTGTACTTAATAAGTACTAATTATCCCAAACCATCATCTTTGAATGTTGCAAGACTTTCGCCTTGTATGTAGATCGGGGTAATTACATTCATTGCATTCCTAGTCTGAATCACAATCTGATTGTATGGGTGGTTACCTGGCACTGTAGGGTTGCCACCCGTCCTTTAAAATACGGAATCGCGTCCCGTTTTGAATCAATACTGGACGGGATTTATCCCGTATTTTTTTTATCATTTTTTTTTTAAAGCAGCGTCTCATGCAAATCATCCCACACGCATTTTATGAAGATGCCTCCTTTCCCACTTTTGATTGGGTAATACTTGATGTCATCGTTAGTTTGATTGGTGTTTTTAACTGTCCAGTGAGGAGGGCGTGTCTTTTAAGTACAGTCTGCAAAGTGTTGGCACTGAGATATGGCGTCAGCGCCATAGTTGAAGCCCCTAACGTTGCGGTCAGCAAGTCGGCTAACATCCGCCATGTGCCGTCTTTCAGTTGCGAGAAGCAGATCATAGAATGGTTGAAACTGTTGCCCCTAACGTTGCGCCACGGCGTGTGGTTCGTTTATACCTCGTGTCTTCTCATTAAACTTTTATCTCGCGAATATGTTATTGCAATCCGCAGCGGGAGCGTTTCTATAAACTTAATTAAAACTTACGTTTTACACCGTGCTTTGTTTCCCTTATGAACATGCTTGTATGCTTAACTCGCTCCGTTCTCAATTGTTTAATTAATTTTTTGCTCTTCGCTGTTTGCGGCTGTTCCTCCATTTCCCCCTACTTCGTTCTTTTATCTCGCGAATATGTTATTGCAATCCTTAACGGGAGCGTTTCAATAAACTGATTGAAAATAGTTTAGCATTTACCTTTTTAGTAAAAGGCGAGCTTTTAAGCCTGAGAAATCACCCCGCAAATGCACACGTTTAATTGCACATGTGTGAATATGTATGGTTACACAGTATTAAAAGACAGTGAACAACGTCAGTTACCTTTGTTCCCGCGTTTGATAAAAGGTGAGCTTTTAAGCCTGAGAAATCACCCCGTAAATGCACACGTTTAATTGCACATGTGTTAATATGTATGCTTACACAGTATTAAAAGACAGTCAAAAATTAACGTCATTTACCTTCGTTCCCACGTGTGACTCGTGCTGTAAATCTCTTCCTTGTTTTTAGTTCACGTGATTACGTAGGAGGCGTGATGACGCGATACGTGACTCCGCCTCCTCCATTACAGTGTATGGACAAAAAATATGTTCCAGTTATGACCATTACGCTTTGAATTTTGAAATGAAACCTGCCTAACTTTTGTAAGTAAGCTGTAAGGAATGAGCCTGCCAAATTTCAGCCTTCCACCTACACGGGAAGTTGGAGAATTAGTGATGAGTGAGTCAGTCAGTGAGTGAGTCAGTCAGTGAGGGCTTTGCCTTTTATTATTATAGATTCAACAGTTCAGTGATGAGCTTGGGCGATCCAAGAAGCACATTGCCAGGTTTTATTGTGAAATAACATGTTTCTAATCCTGGCCCCAGCACACAAAATTGAGCAAAGAGACTCATCTGACTGCGGTGGGTTGGCACCCTGCCCAGGATTGGTTCCTGCCTTGTGCCCTGTGTTGGCTGGGATTGGCTCCAGCAGACCCCCATGACCCTGTGTTCGGATTCAGCGGGTTGGAAAATGGATGGATGGATGGACTCATCTGAGGCAAAACTAGGGCTCAGGTTACTTAAGAAAAGCAGTTCAGTGCAACAGTGGTGGAGGGGTGGTGTGCTTCCAACAGTTTCATCTGACTTTTTCAGTCAAAACTCCTAATTCTCCACATTTCTAAAACATCACGCACCTCATTAGCTTTGTACTGCAGGTTTGACAGGGTAAATGGCAATAAGAATGTCATTCCTCAAAGGACAAAATAGGGCCTTGAAATACCAGCTGTGGACTACTGCACACTGGGCAAAATCTCTTCTTCACAGTTAGAAACTGAGTCATGCTTTTATCGACCACTGTTAAGCTGTGCTTGAAGCTGTTGTTCTGTGAGGTGCCTATCACACAAGCTGGTGAACTTCAGAAACTTGTCTTCTGATTGTGTTGTGGGTTTGGGTCTGTCAGGTCTCTTCCTGTCAGAGTTTCTTCCAGTTTTCATTCAATTGCCTTTGGATTGTGTGGGACACCGCACTCACTGACACTTTGATTTTTTTTTTTTTGCAATTTCTCTAAATGAAAGGCCTACACTTCTAAGGGTAATAATGGCCTGTCTCATTTTATTTGTTAATTGCCATTTTCTTACCATTATCACTGAAATATTGTCCAGGAAGTACCTCAAAGGGGTTGTCCAGGAAGTACCTCAAAGGGGTGTAGTAACACAGTCTGTTCCAAATCTGCTTTATGACAGACAAAGAGTTTTGAAGTAATCAACAGAAGTTGGGACATCTGTACAAACTGCGTCAACTTGCAAGGCTTAATTTACTTTAATTGCTGCAGAACATCTGTAGGTTGTAACTGATTAGTCATTCCCTGAAGAAGACCCTTTTGTAATATCTATATATATAATTCACTAAGACCATGGCAAGCAAGATGCACGCAAGACAGAGCCCCGCTCACCAACAATTTACTAAGCAGCCAACCATGGCATGCAAGACAGAGACCATGGGATACGCACGACAGAACCACGCCCTCCAACTCACAAAGCCCCGCCCACCAACTCTAAGACCATGGGATACGCATGACAGAGCCCCGCCCACCAACTCTAACCCTCCTCCCGCGTCATGGGATACGCACAACAGAGCCCCGCCCGCCAACTCTAACCCTCTTCCCGAGTCCACCCTCGCTCTCGAGGCATGCACACTGCCTGCTCATGTGCGCGCAAGCAACACCTCACCAAACACCGCCTCAGTCGCTTTCATCTCTGCTACAGTCCACATGCACCTCTGAGCCACATTGACTTTTCATTGTTCTTTTCGGTTCCGGACGCTTTTCTATATATAATCCTCCAACTCGCCCGACCATGGGATACGCACGCACGCACGCAAGAAACACTTACCCTCCTCCCATGTCATGAGATACGCACGACAGAACCCCACCCACCAACTCTAACCCTCCTCCCACGTCCATTACCTTCACATTGTTTTCCTTTTATTTCTGATCCCATTCAACAACTATATGGTGACATCGACTTCTCAACTGTAACTCCGGAACAACTCAGTATGCGAGCTATATTAAGCGTCACCAACGAAGACTCGCTACACCTTAATGAACAAGTACTGAAACTTATCCCTACCGACGAAGTAACTTTCACCAGTGTTGCCTCCATCGTCACAGATGATCCCGCAGATCAAGTTTCATTCCCCGAAGAATTTCTTAACAGTCTTACTCCCACTGGCATGCCTCCGCATAAACTCAAAATTAAAATAGGTTCAGTCGTCATACTTCTCAGAAACCTCATGCCAGCAAGAAGTCTCTGTGATGGCACTAGACTGACTGTTACCAGCATTCACCGTAATGTACTGCAGTGTAAAACTATCGCAGCTCCTACCTCACAAACTGTCCTTATTCCCCAGATATCCCTGACCCCATCAGATTCAAATTTGCCTTTTATTTTTACACGCAGACAATTTCCTGTTAGATTGGCCTTTGCAATGACAATTAATAAGGCACAGGGCCAAACCTTCAAGAAGATATTCCTGTATCTGCCAAAACCAGTTTTCAGTCACGGACAATTGCATGTTGCTCTCTCCAGAGTTCCATCTTTTCATTCACTCACAGTCGTATCCTCAAACCCACCCCATTTGGACAACTGTGTCTTTCAGGAAGTGTTCACCCATCAATAAATAATTATGCAGCGTATGCTATGCCGCGGGTTGGCTGTATTATATAAACAATAATGTTTGTTAACCTAAACTTTAAATTAAAACCCTTGGCAGTTTACTGATTAACTTTTTTGTCATTTTAGGCCATTCCTTGCATTTCAACTGATTAAATTTGAAGAGCAACTGGAACACTGAGGTGTTTTAAACCTTTTGACCGGAGATGTAGATGTGTCCATTGTCTGACCCTCTCTATTGTTCTCCTTCTGATTTTCTGTAACACTTAATGTGCACTAGGCTTGTGGGGGTCAGGTCTCATTGAATTCAATCTTCTTGCTCCTGTTGTCTGCAAATAAATTTTACTGTTCTGATATTTAATTGTATAATTCTCATGGTTCCTGCTCCTGTTGTGACTGTCTGCAAGAAATGTTTGTGTTCTGATATTTAATTTTATTAAATTTACCTCAGAGAAATATGATGGCACAGTGGTTAGTACTTCTGTTTCACAGCTGAAGTCACATTTTTGGCTGCAATAATCTGTCCAGCACTGCCGATGCATTCCTAGCCCTCAAAGACACTTAAAAGACCACTGCATCATAATAGTCCACTCAGGTCCTCCTTCCCTATTGACTTCAATGCATTTCACTGAGTTCAGCAAAATTTCCAAACCTTTTCAAGATTTTGTCAAACCTGAGGCAAAGAATTTAGGTTGCATTAAATAAATCATTTTTATATCAAATACAAATACATTTTCCACATTTGATAATCATAACATTGTCACTTATATTTTACTGAATGTTGTCACAGTTTATTTGCCTCCCTGTTTCACTTGAGCTGAATCCACCATTACAAAGGCAGGGGCTCATATCTCTCGGTGCCTCAAAGCCTAATTTTATTTCTTTTCAAGAAGATGTCATCATGAAGGAGTCGGCCCAGTTAAGGGATATCAACAAAGGGACTGTCTCTTTCAGTCATGTGAAAAATGTGTAAGAAATCGGAAGCCACAATTTGCTTAAGACTCTCATAGAGTGCAGAACTCTAACTACCAGACTACTCTGTTCATTGATTTGGAAATAAGACAAATAGAATTTTTTGCAACAGAAAACGAACTTATTTTTTGTGCTGCTAAACTCATAGACACCTTGGCCAGTTTAAAGATATCACCCACTTAAGAAGAAAAAGGCTCATAATGTTAGAGGGGCAGCACTGAGACTCAAAGTTTTCCTGTATGTCTAGAAATGAATAAAGCCATATTGGTTCTGTTTCTTGATGTTCCAAGCAAATCCTGATGTTTAAATACTATATATTTATATACTGTAGATCTCATCTTTCATAGTACTGTATAAGGAGTTGTTGAAATTCTAAGAATAAATTGTGAACATGCTCTGTTTAAAGTTGCACTCACTCCACAATGGATTTTTCTCCCATTTTGCTACTGCTTGTGTGCTGCTTAGACCAGTAAGACTCACAAACTTTTAAAAAGGAATTTAATGTCAAGCTGGCTTTCAACAAATATTGAGAAACAATACGTGGCAAAAGTAACACTTCCCAAATGAAACAGATAATATTTACTGCTACCTCTACATTTAAAACACCAATTGGCTCAATGGCCAAAGATGAAAATAAACAAAAAAACAAAGACAAAACTAAAACATACCTAAGGTTATAACACTATTTCTGGCTGTAGCCAAAACAGAACACAAAAATGAGACCTGTTCAGAACTTGAGGTTTTATACTTGAAGTTTAAACAGTATTCAAAACATAAAGCTGGTGTGGCATATATGAAATAAAAGTTAGGTTTGAGAGGAATTAACACCAGAATATTTGTGAAACAGTGGAGCACTAAACTTCCAACACTAAAACTAATATACAAACACTCTAATGTTAACAGCGGTCATTCTCCAGTTTGGGGCTGTATAGCTAAAGCCATATCTATCTATCTATCTATCTATCTATCTATCTATCTATCTATCTATCTATCTATCTATCTATCTATCTATCTATCTATCTATCTATCTATCTATCTATCTATCTATCTATCTATCTATCTATCTATCTATCTATCTATCTATCTATCTATGTCCTACCAGAGTAGTTTTATGTGGCTTTTACATCACTTGCATTTTGTTATCATAATAAACAGTACAAAATCTATATATTAATAATACTTTTCAATAAATATGGCAAAGGCCATTAAAGAGATCATATTTTGGATAAAGAATTTTGGAATTGGGGTGGTAGCACTGCTGCCATACAGTAAGGAGACCTCAGTTTACATCACAGGTCCAGGACTGTCTTCACGCCTGGACGTGCTGGGCAGTTGCCTGGGGGCCCCACGAGCATAGGAGCCCCATGCTAATCTATGTATGTTGTGACTTGCTGAGTGGTCCTGTAGGTAGGGGCTCCAGTGCACTGCTTTGCCCGGGGGCATATAATGCTGTTAAGACAGCCCTGCCCAGGTCCTCCCTAAATGGAGTTTGCACATAGGTTTCCTCCCACATTCCAAAAATATGACGTTTGGGTGAATTAACAATGCTAAATTGGCCTGTGTGTGTGTGTGTTCACCCTGTGATGGACAGGTGCCCTGTCCAGGGAGTGTTCCTGCCTCGCAGCCTTTTCTTGCTGGGACAGGCTGCAGCAACCCTCCTTAGGATAAAGCAGGTTTAGGAAATGGATGGATGTATTTTGAAATCAGCCCTAAACTTAACAGGGAGATAATGTAGACTTAACAACTAGAGTTACATAGATGACCTGACTGTGACTATTACATCAGTCCTAGAAATCTAATGGATTCTAAAAGGTCTTGTGAGGCTTGTCTGATAGGCAAAGATTAGCTTTATGCCAATTAAATCAGGATATTTGTTGCAGAATGGGGTTATGTTTCACTTTTTAATCAGCGAAACACAAATTCTATCAGTCATAAAAAAGATAGTGAAGTGACGGGAAAAAGTGTTGACCTGCAGGTCAGGTCAGGTCCTGGAGCATGCACTGGCACAGTGTATTGCCACACCCACCACAAGACGAAACAGCTCGGGATCCTGGTTGGCAACCCCCCAAGCAGACGCGCAGTCCAGTCCCACCCTCTGGAAATGACCCTATATCTGCCGCAGCCAGGTGTTACGTAGGCATCCCCTTGGCCTGGTCCAGCTGCTTGGGCCCTCAACAATGAGGAACCTTGCGAGCCAGATCACCCTCTGGGAATCACGCCACATGGCCGTAGTGCTGTAACTGACGCTCCCTCACAATGCAGGTAATGTGCCTCATTTGGGACTCCGTGAGCAACTGCTCATTCGACACAAAGTCAAACCAACAGTACCCAAGGATACTCTGAAGAGACCCAGTACTGAAGGAGTCCAGTCTTCATCTCAGGTCACTGGATAATGTCCATGTCTTGTAACCATACAGCAAGACAGGAAGCACCAGGACTCTAAACACTTGGACTTTCGTCCTTTTGCATAGATATCGGGAGCGCCACACACCTCTTTCCAGCGATCTCATGAACCCCCATGCTCTCCCAATACATCTACTAACTTAATAGGAAAGCCACCAGAGACATGAATGTCACTGCCAAGATAAGTAAATCTCTCGATAAGGTTGACACTCTCTCCACAGATAGACACACTGCTGATGTCTGTGCCCAAGATGTCATTAAAGGCATCCTGTTGTCCTGCTCCTAAGGATATTGCCTCGATCCAGGCAACCAATCAGGGTTTTGAATTTTGGTTGCCAGTGGTAGAAACTTCAAAGCTTGGACCTATCAGCATAACATTCTACCATACATTATATGGCTGTTGCTGATATACGCAGTTCTATTAACAACTTTGGATGGCTTTGCAAGAAGAGTTCTTATCCTTATAGATGGATGGGTTTTCCCTGTAGGATTAGCAACATCACCTTGTGTGGCCACTCAACCAAGTTAGGCTCTTCTTCAAAAGCTTCACTGAAGAATTTGAGGTGGTATATGGAGGGCAGGTGTTACAGTACAGGGACTCCAGTGATTTTAAAGTTTCCAAAGCTGAAGCTGGAATCAAAAGTGAGGACAGGGAGAACATGGAGAGTGCAGGAATTGAAAAATCTGATTGAACTGCCTATTTTCCTTCTTTTGTCTTTCCAATTCTGTTTTATCAATGTCTATATTCTGCCATTGCTTGTAAGAAAGGATATTTTGCACAATATTGTACAGAGTCTCTCATATTACAGCATACATCAGTGTCGTTATGCTACAAAGTCATCTGATTTGAGCATGTGTCTGCTGTCACAATATTCTGAGTGAATGTGATTCAAAATAGGAGCCAGCACTGGAACCACATGCATCCTAAATTGATATGTTTTTGATATGGTATGTGTATTCAGATCATAATTTTTATATACTATGCTGGCACACACTCTGAATCACATACAGACACAGTGGTTGGATGGCCAATGCATACTCATATCTGATTTTATTCCTAAATGGCGCATTATATACAGTTAAGTCCCATGTTGCATCGGGCCTTCCAAGCTACAACTATGGTGTAACCTTGGATTTGTGTCAGCATCAAGCAAATAAAAATGACTATTTATTCCTGCATTCATATACATGGTCAAGGTGCTGTCTGTGTGCTGCCTTCCAACATTGTGCTCTTCATCTACAGCTTGCCCCATCTACTCTGTGACATTGTGGAAACCTGTGCAGCATGTGAGCTAATTACTTAGTGTGTGAAAACATTGTAATGCCATTCCAGATAATTTTATAAGGTTTTACCCTCTGAAATCATAAACTGAAGAAACCCGTGGGGTGGAGTAATTGTGGCAGGGCTTCTTTTCATCTATTATATTTTGCATTGTTATATACTACATATCAAGATTCAAGCCAAGTGGCAGCATGGTGTAGTGCACATTAAGAGCACCATTTTACTTTATGCACAAGACAATCATCATGAACTCAACTGAAAACACACCATTGCATTTCTAAAAGAGTTAAAACCTCCTGCTAAGTTAACAATGCCAATAAACACTCAGCATTACAAACTTTCTGTGTCATGTTGCGTGTACGAATGATAAAAAAAATAGTGGGGAATTAAAAAAGGCAGATTATGTGTTAGAGCTGAGACACTATAAAACATTAAAATGCCAACAGAACAACTGAGGACATTTATTTAATAAGTAAAAGTAATTTCACTGTTTCTTCTCAGTAGACATTTACTCAAGCCCATAATACTGTATGATGAGGTACTTCTTAGTTGTGATTCATAATAAGTTTAAATAACTTTGAATTATTTTGATAATCATTATAGCAGTACCAAACACCTCTGCCTGCTAGTAATGTCCCACGTAAATACAGAATCCAGCATTAATTTCTGTGTTTCCACAATTGCCACCCTGATGCAGACACTTCCTGAAGTCCACGATTGAAATAACTGGAGGGCCAACAGTTTTTTAGATTTGTCTATGATCTTCTTCAGCATGCATACTCATCAAGACTGTATGTTATTGTGAACATTTTGTTGTGATTATTGCCTAGTTTTCTACGAAATAGAGAAAGCAATTCACATCTGGGCAGTAGCTTTCAATAATATTATTAACAACACTTGTAGACGATTTTTCAAGGTGAAAACGATATGCCAGAGGAAACCACACCACTGTACCCGAAAGGCTGCCAATGAGGTAGACGAGCAGTGAGTTGAAGCGAGCTGCTAGTCTGTTTGCCACAAGTAAAGTTTTTCAATCACTTTGTTGGGACTGGATCTAAAGAAAAGGTAGAAAATTTCAATGCAGAAATCTAAGGCAGAATTTCCCGTTGTTTCAATAAGCTGAATTTACTAAGATGCTAACCACAAGAAAAGGTAGAGTTTGATTCCATGGCACTAAAGTCCGGAGGAGATTTTGAAATGTGTAGCCTCATGATATGTAGTTGACCATTTAAAAAATTATAAAGTCAGTGCTATTAATGTGTCCTGCAGTGGGTTGGCACCCTGCCCAGGATTGGTTCCCTGCCTTGTGCCCTGTGTTGGCTGGGATTGGCTCCAGCAGACCCCCGTGACCCTGTGTTCAGATTCAGCGGGTTGGGAAATGGATGGATGGATGCTATTAATGTTGGAAAAAATTTTACATGAGATTTCTGATTTCCTATTTGTATAGTTGGTTATTGTTCTAAGCAGTACATGAAGGTTGTTTTTATTTTCATCTGTTTACTGTTCCTTCTTCTTCTTCTTTTGGCTGCTCCCGTTAGGGGTTACAACAGCGGATCATCTTCTTCCATATCTTTCTGTCCTCTGCATCTTGCTCCCCCCCCCTCTTCTTCTCCTTCTTCTTCTTTGGCCAACAGTAGCCCAATTTCCGCCAGCACCTTGTTGGCTAACAGTACTGGTGGCGGTCGTTGTTAACCTGGGGCTCGACCAATCCGCTATGGAAATTTGTATTGTTGTCTGCATATTGACTTGGCAAAATTTTATACCGGATGCCCTTCCTGACGTAACCCTCCCCATTTATCCAGGCTTGGGACCAGCATGAAGAAACACACTGGTTTGTGCATCCCCTGTGGCTAGGTTTGCATCCCCTGTATGTGAAATAAAATTCAGCCAAGTGAATAAGAACAGTTTTCTTATACATACTTTTTAATACTTTCAGTCCAAGATCTTTGTTTTGCAGTTGTTCTCTATCTATGCTTAAGTTTTTAGCATTCTAATTTGACACCATATGTGCTGTTGTTAAACAAAGATAAGTTACTGTATTGGATCTCTTGCCATTTTGAGACATGCTACAATATTTAAAGCCTGTTTCAGAGATAAGTTACAGACACATGTCAGCTGATCTGCTGTATAGACTTCTTGAGAATAGATCGCGAGTTTCTCACAGTTTAAATGTCTGTTGTTTTGTAATCTTGATATGATACTAGCTCTGTTCATATATGCAACCTGGTAAATTCCCATATTAAATATTCTAGGACTTTTCCAGGATTAATTTATTCACACATGCCAGAGGAACCCAGAAATTCCCCCACTTATAAAACTTCAGTTCTGGAAAGTGCAAAATATCTGTGATCACCCACTGTTGTTTTTATTTTTACAAAAAGAAAATACATAGGTAAGAAGTAACTCCAAGTCCTTCATTCATTGTAATTATTTATTAAATTGTTATTGTGATTAATATATTTCAATGGCAAAGTCTGCCTTTGGGGCATAAATAACACTGTGGATCAAAAGTTGAAAAACAGAATAGCCAAATACAAAGCAGCAAGTATAAAAAGCTGAATACCACTGAGTTTTAACTGTTTGGGAAGGCTGCGTTAAGCTCACTTTTGGAGAGACACATCCACTGCTGATCAACAAATGGAAGAATGTCTTGCTTCTTCCTCTGGTGTAATTACAAATTAGAATTAAACATTGCATATCTGCATCTGGCAGTAACCGAGCTTAATAACTTGAAACGATAGGAGTTGTCTTACATCAAACGTCATCAGATTTCCTTTCGCAGTTCATGCACTTACTCAAAAGTGTTCTGCAAAATGATCAGACTTTTCTGATTGACTCACGCATGTAGACATTGCGAAGATATCATGATATTTTTCACACTTCCCCTTGCAATTTGTCTAAATGTACAAAACCATTATAATTATAGCATTTTTGTTCTCCACCTTTGAACTTGCTGGTCTATCTTCTCTGGGATTCTTGACATGACTTTGTTCAAACATATAATGAACCTAGGAATTTATTGGTCATACTGAATAGCCTCCATGTGTGAAAAGGGTTACTGGGTAATCTAGATGTCCCACTGTTATGGCTTTAATTTATGAATTCGTTGACAATGGCAGAAGAAGATCAAATGTACTTATGTGAGATACAAGTAACCTGACTTATTGTACTCTTTGTTGTTAAATTTTACCTAAGATGTGGAGTGAGATTTGCAGTGCCACAGAATTAGGCATGTTGTGTGTTAGCTAAGCACGCAAATAAGAATTTCATTGCACTCTGTATATGTGCCAATAAATATAAACTGAACTGATTGCACAACTTTCTTTAGAGTGCTGTGTACACATATAATAACAACATTACTAAGAAGATTAATAAAACCACATATTATGCCTTATGTCTACACCACAAAACAAGAGAATGATGTGCTATAAACTATTTACACATTTTTTTAATGGTGGCTGATTGGCTCTTGATTAGAATATGGCAGAGAGGAAGAGAATGATTGAGGAAGTGTATCCGAGTGAGTAAACCTACCTGTATTATTGGTACCGGCTAGAGGTGGTAGTGTAATGGAGTGATAATCTTTTGCTATATTTGGTGCCTAATAGTTACAGAGCTCTATTTGAATGCCACAGCATACAGACTATGTGCATCTCCATATGCTCACTGTCTACTCTTTTCCAAGTGGACATTTCTAGCAGAATAATATGACATGCCAAAAAGCATCATCTCAAGTTGGTTCCACAAACATGACAGTAACTTCAGTTCACTTTAATGGCCTGCACAGTCCCATGATCTCAATCCAATAAAGCATTCTTGGGATGAGGAGAAGCAGAAGTTCTAGTGCATATTTGGCTATAAAACTTGTATGAATTGGGTGATGCTATCAAACCAGCATGAAACAAAATCATCAGTAAGTACATATTTTCAACACTTTGTTGAATCCACAACTCACAGAACTCTCTGGAGGGAAAAAGGGGTCTACCCGATGTACAGTACTTGATAAAACAGCATTTGAGTATAAATACAGAAAAATGATCAGACAGCATAATCAGTGCTGTAGCCTGCAGGGGCGCTCCTGCCACCCAAACCCAACACAGACAGATGCAGAGTCACAAGCGCAAGCACACATTTTTATTTTTTTCTTTTCCTCTCGTGGGAAACGCCTTCTCCGTTTCCCACAAACACAACACAGTTCAGCACACACAGCACTCTTCTTCTTCCTCTTCTTCTACTCTCTTCCACTCATCCTGGCAACCATTGTCTTCTCCCTCCTGACTCCCGGAGTAGTGGCTGCTGCATTTATAAGGCACCCGGAACTGCCCCGGGTGCTTGTTGACCCAGTTCCAGGTGTGGTAGAAGTGCTGCAATTAAACGCTGAGCAGCTCTCCAGGTGCCCCATGGCAGAGATCACAGGCCCCAGAGGGTTGAGCTTCCATGCTCAGGACCCGTGGCACTGCTGCACACCAGGGAGGCTGCCCTCTAGCACTCCAGGGGAGATAATGTTCTGGATACGCTCTTTCCCCCATACCTTCCATTATAGGGGCTGTCTGCCTCAGTGCACACAATCTCCTAAATACAGGGTATGGGAGCAGCTGACATAGATGTTTACTTTTTTTCATGAGTTAAACTCACAATTTAACTGTTGGTTGGAACTGAATATCCTGGATGTTAAAATATATCCATCTCCATCATCAATAACAAACATGCAAGAACTAATGTACAAACATGCAAGAACTAATGCATATAACAAAAATATTGTAAATTGTGTACAGACTGCATTGCAGCATATCCACCTTAATAAAAGGATAAGTGTCTGTGTATCTATATATCTGTGTGTCTGCCAAGCTGTTACGTTTTAGTCATTCCAACAGATGGTGCATCACCAAAATTAAACTGCTCCTATGAATTGCATACCAAGTGGCATATAACAGAGACATATGCATTACATTTGTTATTCCAACAAATGGGGCATCAAAAATATTTGTAGTAATGTATTTTATTTTTCTTATGACATGCATTACAAAATACACTCCAATAGATGGTGCATTGCAAGCATTATGGTCTGAGGTCTATGTTGTCTGTTTAGATTTTGTCCTGTATTAGACGGGTAGCATAGCTAGTTACTTGTTAAAGCTAAAATTACACTTTGGAGCTGTGCATACACTAAAGCAAAAAGCCAAAAATGGTGCTGATGAAGTAGCACTAGAGGTGCCCCATTCTAAAAGTCTCTTTTACCACAGCTGGATTTAGACCTCCAGAGAGCTGATCATACTTGTAACAGTGCAGCGTGTGGACACCGGGTTGTCAAAAGTAGTGAGATACTTCTCACTTTTGATTCCAGTGCAAGACTCAATCTCTTTATCACCCCAAGAAGGGCAGGATCCCCTTTGGTCATTTTGACTCATAGGTACACAACTGTTTCATAAAATAGCTGGGGTATTGGAGAAAAGCCCCTTTGCCATCATGGGTCCCTGGGTGTGCACCCAGAACACCCTGATGATAGATTGGTCCCTATCTTTTACAAACTCATTTGGAAAAGTCACTTCGTCAAACAAGATATATTTTTTGATTGCTACGTCACCTCCATTTTGAGATCAATTTTGTAAAGCTGTTTAGATGCTGTTTATGTCCTTTCTGTGTGAGAATGTATTTTCATAAACGTATAATCTTGTGTCTTACACCAAGCCTCTAAAACTTTATTAAAAAAAACACACTAGCTCTTGAACAATGTCATTTTCACACCATGCAGTCAGTTTATTTTCAAGCATAAGCCATGCTCAAAATGTTTTAACTGGTCTGTGGCAAACATTCAATGATGAAGTCTTCAAACCCCATTTGAAAAAACAAAAAAAAAATTAAGGGCTTGTAAATTGGAAGAACATTTTAACCACCTTACAGTAGTTCAACATTTGGAGAAACTTTGTCACAGCAGACATTCCTTCAACTATATAAATATGAAAGAAATAAGTGTCTTGATAAGCAGGTATTCACTCTTTACCAGTAGGGTTTCTAGTACTGTTCATGATGTGCCCTGGGTGATAGGAGCAGAAGTACCATTTTCTTAAATCTCCTTTGGTATTGTCACCTGCACAGCGGTGTGCACGTCCTGTCACCCCAATTTTATAACCCCTTTAGTATACATGTATAATAATATTATCTTTAGGAAAAACACCAACTGTATTTTCAAGATCAAACATTTACACAACCATAATTATTTTGCTAAGCAGGTTCACCATTCATGCGTTCATTTCCTAAAACTGTTTTTTCTAATATAGGGCTGCAGGCCTAAATTGGCAGCAACAGGCCCAAACTGGGAGTTTTACTAAAGAGACACACTTGGTCACACACTCATGCACACACTAAACCAATTAGGAGCTGCCAATCAGCTCAAGAGCATTTTTGAATATGGAGAAAACCCACAGGAACACAGTGAAAAAATGTAAAAATTTCATACAATTAGGAATCATCAAATGGAAATGCAATCCATTTGTTCATTCACTTCAGTAAACCTGAGAAGTTTAGTCTCAAACTGACCACATGCCTTGTCAATAATGAGTGAAAACAAAATAGGTTAGAACATGACCATGCCTTCACTCATCTTGAAAGAATCAAATAAAGTTGTCATCATCCACACCTACTGTATGTTCAGATTATTTGCTAACCAACAAGCAAATATATCTATGGCAGTTATATTTAGTCCAGAAGTCCACATGACCATCATCATCAAGCTCTTCCATGAGAACCCTGAATAAAATAAGGACTAATTGTGAGGTCATTTATGTTAGGTAGAATGTCTAGAGGGGGCTGGGTGGTCTTGAGGCCTGGAACCCCTGCAGATTTTATTTTTTTTCTCCAGCCTTCTGGAGTTTTTTTTGTTTTTTCTGTTCTCCCTGGCCATTGGACCTTACTTTTATTCTATGTTAATTAGTGTTCCCTAATTCTATTTTCTTATTTAATTTGTCTTTTTTCTCTTTCTTCATTATGTAAGACACTTTGAGCTACATCATTTGTATGAAAATCTGCTATATAAATAAATGTTGTTGTCCTCAGACTTTAAGTACAGCCCAGAGATCTTAAACTTGGGATCATGTCTAATGGTGTAAAATGCAAATAAATTCCCTTCTTTGGGCTCTTATATTGTGTCTTAATTTTGTTTTATTTAATAACAGAGTTTGCGTGGGTATCTTGCTCAAAATTCTATTTAACTGCAGCTCCAAGTTCTCCCCTTCAGCTCTAGAGATTCAGAAGACTGAAATGCTAAAAGAGCATGTCGTAAAACCTAAGTGTGTTCTTTGGTTTCTTTTCCAGTGATTTACAGTTGTGGTCTTAATGTTAAGAGGTTCATGGACAGTCCACTAGTTGCATAATGTGACATCTCCAATGATGCAGTCGTACCAGTTCGCAACTGGGTTTAATTTTACCTTAAGATATAAGATAGGGTGGGCTTGTGTGTGTGTGGCAGTTGACAACTAATAAGCGTTCACCTGGAAGAACAATACATATGACACAGCTGCAAGGAAAGAACAAAAACTGTTTTTGTTGTTTTGGTCTACACAACCAGAAGAGAGACTTCTTTTCAATGTCTTGTGCTTGTCATCCCGCAATAGCCTTTATAAAGGTAAAAGATGTGCTAAGATGATGGCTGAACTTACCATGCATGGAAACATTAGTAGAGCTAGCAGCACATTAATTGTCTGTGAAAATGCAGTGAGTTTACCATACTATGAAAATGTGAAACCTAGCTCAGAATTTATGAGCGAGTCCTGTAATTGATCATCCCTGTGATAACCAGTCATGCAATCTGACATCCTCAAGTGGAATGAGCCAAAGCAACTGCAGTTGTTACATGCTGTGCAAACCAAACTCATGTATTGTGCTGCAGGCTTAAGCAGACTAACTTTTAACTGCTGCTTGAAGGAATGTACATGCCCGGAGTGTGACTTAACTTATAACTAGCTAAAACATGACAAAGGAAATGCTATACACAATATGGCAAAAGACCAGCCTGATTTGAAATGAATGAGAAGAGAACAGACTAATATTAGTATTGTGCATTATTGCTGTAGTATTGAATACAAGAAAAATGTAGGGACATTTTCACACAAAAAGTTTGAAATGGATAGAGTATGAAAATGTGGTGCAATGTCACACCCTAGCATCATGATCACCAGTAGTGCCCTTATGCTCTCACATTTCTTTATGATAATGAAGAGTAAAGTCAAATAAGTGATGGCAAAATTATGTTTGCCTGGTCTCTTCTTGCTCATTAGGGGGTTGCTCTCAAATACTGAATGGTGAATTTAAATTGACTCCCAAGTGAATGAGAATTGGCTTTTACTGTAAGTATCCTATGTTGGCTCCAGATTCTGGGATAGTTCTTTGATACTAGTGCAAGCTATTAGGGCACTCTTTCAGCAACCCAAAGCTCAGAATTACACCTAGGAGAAGAAATAAAAGAACTTTATTAAATAAATGGGTTATGAAATGGAGAAAACACAGAAACCCTAGTATCAATCAGTTCCCTCCTGATGACACAAACCTAAATATTGGGTGGGGTGGCTTGTCTGGTATCTCTGTTAGTGCCATCTCAGGGACTGAGATTGGCTAATAGCACAGCGTATCTCCATCTCTCTCTTCCCATGTGTATCAGTTGCTCTCTGTCAAGTCCTGTCTAGCTTTTTTTATATTACTCATCCAGGATGTTGTTCTCCCTTCAGTCTTTCCCTCTATGATGTACTGTAATACAGTATCTTGTATTCTTATTGTCTTTCTATGTGTCCAAAGCATTTCAGTTTTCTTCTTATTTTTTTTTCCACTTTATTTGATTTATGTAAAACCTTTTCACTAGTGATTCTCTCGGTCCACAATATGAATATAATGCTGCAATTTTCAATTTAATTGTCTATTGCAAAGGATATTTTTTTAGTTTAATAAATGCAGAGCATGCCTTTTTTCTTCCTATTCTATATTTATAAAAATTTAAAACATCCCTTGTAAGGAACAATTACCATATATACTCGCAGATAAGTTCTTCTGCGGATAAGTCGGGTCTTGATTTTACCGTATAATTTCTGGTATTTTATAATGTTGGTCATATAAGTCGAATGCGGAAAACTCACACTATTGGTGCAAGAGATTATGATATGCTAACACCCACCTGAGAGAGTAATCATGGAGTACACTGCTTTTTTGTTTCTATGTACTGTGCCTACGTGATCACACGGTAATACCTGAACTATTCCGAAGCGACGTTTGCACCATTTCGTGTTTTTTGTATCTCACACCCTCATACACCTTTATCGTAAGACCATCCCTTATCTACGATGGAGCATTCGATCAGAAGAAAATATGAAGCTGGCTGTAAATTAAACGTTGTTGAAGTAGCGAAAGAAATTGGTAACTGTGCTGCTGCAACAAAATTCGATGCGTCTGAAACTGATGTGAGATTGGAGGTGGCAAGAAGATGTAAAAAAAAAAAAGTGTTTTGAACGGGCGTATAATTCGGGGTCTGATTTTATGATCGATATTTCTTGAGTATATACGGTAAATCAAAAATGTAGGCTTTAGGTTCTAAAATGGTGTATTGGTCAGCACTTGTCTGATATTGTTATGAATCTAGCTTAACAAAATAGCAAAGAGGTGGGCCTCCAAAAAGACCACAGAACGAACCTCACCCAAGGCAAGCTGGACCCAGGAAAACTGGAGGCTTAAGGACAGGATAGGCCTCAAAAGTACAAAATACAGCAAATAAAGCTTAAAGTGTCTCAAAGCAGACATAGGTCCCACAAAGAATACTTAAAAAAGGGAGATGCAGAACAAATGTGAATGTGAATTTCCCCTTGGGATTAATAAAGTATCTATCTATCTATCTATCTATCTATCTATCTATCTATCTATCTATCTATCTATCTATCTATCTATCTATCTATCTATCTATCTATCTATCTATCTATCTATCTATCTATCTATCTATCTATCTATCTATCTATCTATCTATCAAAATACTGAAAAAAGCCAAACAAACAAAAATGAGTTGCCTAAAAAAGCAATCCACAGTAACCAAGTCCCAAAACTCTAAACAGAAATCAAAATCTTTAAACAAAGCAGAAATGTCAAAAAGCCAGAAAAAAAATCCAAAGAACAAGAATAAACAATAACAGGGGAACTCACCAACGCCAGCATATACAATGTACCACGGAATGACTGCAGATCCCATGAGCCTTTATAGGACTGGAAGCAGTCCGTCCATGGAGATGGATAGGTGGCCCCACCTCTTGGGGAAACCACATAGCAAGACATTTAACAAAACTGACAAGAAATTAATAATTATATAAAGAGTAAATGTAAACAACAATGTTAACATAAACAATAACAATTAAAGATTTAAAAAATGAATGTAAAAGATAAAAAAAGATATTTAAGCATAAGCTGGGGGGATCCCTGGCTTAAACATGAAAGGTAACTTCTCATGTCTCCTTTTCACTCCCTTTTGGCTCTGTCCGCTCCTCATTTCGCTGGCAGAGTGCTTAGTTCTGAATAAGGAGGAGTTTTAAAGCCCCAACCTCCTCTATACCCTAATATACCTGGTCTGAATGGCAGCCCCCATGGTGTAGGTTCTCCACAAGAGGCAGCATAGTCCAATAAATTTCCCATCAAGTCTGGTGGTATTGTCACCTTGACCTCTCTTGCACATTCACATAGCCCTTCCAGTGACACCCTGCATCCTTAAGGCACATTTGTTACTGGCATGATGACTTACTTTACATAATAAGCCCAGCCTCTTTCCTATACTACAGTACAGTTCCCTACTTCTGTACAGTAGGTTCCTACTGACTTGGGCTGTGATCAGGAATTTTCAGAAAAAAATGGACAGAAGAATGATTAACAATATTTTTTACTTTTTTTTTTGTTTTTATATTTTCTGTGGATTTTATTAAATAAACAAACCATACACACATAGTTTGGTTTAGTTTTAAAAATTCTCCTGTAGATATTATGTCATTACATGTCCCCTGATTTTGAAAGGTTAATGTCTGCTTGCATCAGGCACCTGTTAAAAATGTTCCTATCAATGAAATCCAATCCAGTTTTATTCGCTGGCTCAGCATCTGCTTTGGCTTTGAAAGATTTATAAAATGTGTATTAAATACCCCAGTATAGTCACTTTCTTCCTGCATTTGAACAAAAAGAGATAATCATTCACTCTGAAATGATGTCATCAGAGAACGGATAGCTGATTTACATATTGCTGATAGACGGGTCATGTGACTGCAGTTTATGATCAATCTTGAACCCAGTCTAGCCTGGAGCACCCAGAGGCTGGGTCACGAAAAGGTCAGCAAGCCATCTTGCACAGGCCTGCTGGCCAAGATGCTGTCACGCAAAGTTAACACTCAGAGTGCAGGCTGTAATAAATCTCATTCCTCCAAGCAGTCCATGCTGGCCTGAGGACTGCTGATGTCCTCTCCTACACATTCCTGGCATTCTTCTGCATTGACTCAGCTCTCCATCTGCTATAGCTTTGCAGGAACTAGGAAGCCACAAGTACGGTCAGAGACGAGGTCATTTTAATGTTGCAGGTACAGACAGAGACAGCAAAACACCCAAACACCTAAATTCCGCAGACCTCTAAATCTGAAACACCCAGTAAAATGTGTCTGTTCAAAACACTTCTTGGACATAATATTTACCATCAGAATTTAAGGGTTTTATGGCATGCTGCTGTGAGGGTTATTTATAAATATCACTAGTAGCCTTCAATATTTATTAATGAGTACAACACTATATTGTATACTATGTACATAAAAAGAAATTGTTATTTTCTTTCTATTATATATGTTACTGGAGTTAAGCAAGAATTGAAGACATTTTTATTATTCTATATATACATCTATGCACATCTAAAAAATATGAAGCTGGGATAACGACATCTGATGTGAAGCTGCAGAGAACCCTGGTAGGGTACCAGAAGAGGGAAACATCTCATTTTGTATTCTTTGTACGATGTTAGTTCAAACTGAAATACAATTAATTTATACTGTATATCCATGTTTTGAACTCAATTTTTCTGTTGAAGGGTCACAAAGGTAGAGCCTATCATGGAAGCACTGGACATAAGATGGGAATCAGTCTATTAATGGATTCAGTCACAAATATATACGACTATACCCACCTCAGTACAGCCAATTTAGAGCAACCTACTAACCTAATATGCATATTATGGAACATGAGAGTAAACTAAAGTAGCCCGAGAAAACCAACAAAAAACACAGAGATACTATGAAAACTCAAAACAAACAATGAGTGGTATCTAACCCAGGGGTCAGGTTCCCCAGTGCATTAACACACTTGTTTTAAGCATTATTGCAATTTATTTCTTTGTTTTAGATGTTTCTGATCTCACTTTTTTATTTTTTTTTTTTCATATGGTTATCCCATCATGACATCACTCTGGCAACTGTTGTGCTAATGTTGTCAATAAGCTCCTTTTGTTAGTGTACTTTGCAATGCCTGTGTTTTGTGCTTTTGAGAAGTCCCTTTCTTTCTTGTTTTCTCTTGTGGTGGGTTTGGCCCCTTAGGAGTTAGTTTTAAATAGGCAGGCTCACGCTAATCATATAGGGAAAAGCCAGTGAAGAAAGCCAGTGAAGAGACAGTAAGGAAAAATGAAAAGCAGTGGGAGATGCAGTATGTGTTAGTCAAACAAACAAGCCAAGATCAGCACAATGAGTCAAACCAATCTTTTGTCAGAGCTAAAAAGGAAAACTGAAATTCAGGAGTCAGGACTGAAAGCAAGAAATTTGTTACCAGGAGGTGAATAAATAAAATGCTTTCAGTAAGCTGCAAATGAAAGGTTTTATCTGCTAAACTCAAAATAAGGAATAGCTGCTAGAAGGGATCTCTTAACTCACTAGAACTGATGCCAGATGTTGTGACCCTTGTGACTACACTCCTGGCAACCAGGACCTCATGCTGATGAAGAGATCACAAAATACTCACTCACAGAAAATAAACATTGTGTCGCTGCAAGATGGTAAAAAATATTTCAGTTAGTCTATTTACTTTTAATACAAAAGCTAAAATGAAATTCATAATCCTTGAGTCCAAAAACCAATGTAAAGATGAACAGAGTGAATCAATTAAGGCAAGGCAAGCTGTAAAAAAATGTATAAAAGTAACTGTTAATAACACTTGCATTCTCATTTGAAGGCTTCCGACTAGTGTCATGATTCTTCACTTGTCTCGTGTTTTGCCTTTTTGAATATTTTTTTTATGTTTTCAAAGGGTTATTGATTAATTTTTAAATAGTCCATTGTTTGTTTTGTTTACGTGTTTTGTTACACTATTTTGTCTTGTGGTACTCGTTTCACCTCAGCCTTTGCCACGTGGAGCAGTTCTAGATGTTACACGTATTATACAATGGATTCAAGTTCAGCACAATGGATCTGTAATAATCTGAGTTTGACAGAGTCTGATAAAAAACTTGGCGTGTTTGCTTTTATTATTTCCTTTTTTGGCATCACGGCACCTGACTTGCTGCTTTTGTTTAATGATCACAGTTCTTCGGTACAAATTGCTTGTGATGAAATCTCTCTCTATCTTAGTCTTCTGGTTACAATTTCATTCCTGTTTAACCAACTCCAAACCTGGTCATTCCATTCAAAACTGGTTATATTCCAGTGCTACCTTAACATTTAGCGGCTTTCTTTTGTGACTAAAACAGTGGACTGGGCAAGAAGCTGTCAGGACCAGGCAATTAAGAGAGAAAAAATTGAGAATTCAATAAAAAGTCAGTATTTCAGGATATTTCAACGTAAAGGTTCAGAACCAGGAAGTCAAAGTCCAAAATAGCAAAACTCAAATGTTCAATGCTCAAAATCAATAGGTCAAAACCAAGAGTCTTAGCAGTAACTACGAAATCCTTTCCCTAGCTCTAAATAGCACTATGATCATTGTGAAGTATTTTAAGAATCAAAAAGCTTGGATGCTGTGGGCTGCTGTTTTAGGTTTCAGATGCAGCATGATGTTACGTGCATATTAGCATTCTGATCATGTGGCTAGACATCGCTACACATGTAGCAAATATAATGAACAAAATTTATAACATTAAATAAGGTAAACACAAGCAGGTGCACGGTGGCGCTGCTGCCTCACAGTAAGGAATCCCGGTTTCACATCCCGGGTCCTCCCTGCGTGGAGTTTCCTTGTTCTCCCTGTGTCTGAGTGGGTTTCCAAAAGATGCTCCAGTTTCCTCCTGCAGTCCAAAGAAATGCAGGTTAGGTGAACTGGCAATCCTAAATTGGCCCCAGTGCGTGTTTGCCCTGCGATGGACTGGTGCCCTGTCCAGGAGATTGTCCCTGCCTTGTGCCTTATAGTAGCTTGGAAAGGTTCCAGTACCCCTGTGACCCTGTTCAGCAATAAGTGGAAATATGAAAATGACTGACTGACATATTTAACATGACAATATTAAATATTCAATGTCCCAAAATGATTATAACACTTTCTTATTATTCTCAGCTTAGCACCAGGACCTGTTATGGATTCTAAGAGGTTGATTTGTACCGCTGTTGCAAATATCCTTAAACAATCATTGGTTTGTTTTTGTGTCCTAATTTTTTTTTTTATAACCGCTTATTAGGTAATGTGTGACTGAAAAGAGACAGTGTACACAGAGTACTTGTAGCGAGAGTTTTAGGGATATTTTTAAATGTCAGTCAAGAAAGGGCAGCACACATAATACAAAACAGAAAGGCAAGCAGGTTTAGCTAGCAAGGCAAATTTGTGCTTTTCTAAATAGACCAAAGATTAAAACTGTATGCCAAGAATTATTTTGTTTAATACACTGGATGTTCCTTTTTTTAGCAGCCTAGCACAGACATACTGTATATTAATGGTTCGGTCTTCAATAACCAAATTCCTGGGACACAAATGATTGTTTCAGCACAAGATTTATGGCCCTGAAAACAAATATGCATTGGGTTAACATCATTAAAACAGAATGCTATGGAAAAAGACCGTAATTCCGAAAACAAACAAATACAAATAATCCATTTAAAACTGTTTTTTTTTACTTTTTGGTGGTAACATGTTGCCTGTTATTAGAACATATTTTGGTGAATGTAATGAAAAGTGTACTATTACATAAATAGGGTGAAGAGATTAAACAAAGAACCATCTCCATATATATTGGTATAGTAAATAATAAATGATGTATTTAAATGTCGAGCTATGGTACCCCATCCTTACGAGATACAAAATCAAACAACTGCTCCAAATCAAAGCCAGAAGACCTGAGCAGAATATCTGAATCAATGAAATACATAAAAGTCTACAAGCAAGAATGCAGTTTGCATCCCAGTTTATAATTTTGCAAAGATATACTGATACTTTGCAACTGGACCTTTTTAAATCTGCTCTGTTCCACCCTTGTATCTCTGTGGAGAGTCGTTGTTTATTCTCAAAACAAACATTTCATTATTTCAGCATGAAATATTTCATTAACTCCAACAGATGTCCAGCACGCTCAACAGCCTGTGACATATGCTGGAACCATAAGTAGCAGCAGACGCATGTTTTATTAAACAGGAATCTGCTGCCTTACTGTAATTTCCCTTTTGATGCCAATGAAGAAGCAGAGCTATTTCACAAAGAGGTGCCATTTGCAACTGCCTTGCAGAATTTAAATGATCAGAGTATGGCAGTTATTTGGTAGCTGAAAAGGAAAGAGCAAAAGCAGGCAGACAACTTATCAGAGTGACTTCTTTTACCAATAAAGAGTCTCAAAAGATCTGGAGGTAATGGTAGTATTTAGCTGTTGTTCATGTTTTACTTTTAACTGCAGTTGTAATTGTTGTGGAAAACCCGAAATAGAAAGCAGGCTGGACAAGAGTTCTGTCCAGACCTGGAGTACCATAGAATTAAGAAGAGGATAAATGGTCGGAACAGAAGAGAATAATTATGGGCAATAAAAAATGGTAACATACCTCTGAGAAAATCATCTGTTCTATCCGTTTAAATGAGAAAATCGTCTACAAGAGGGTAGAGGAAAATCAGTTCACAGTTTCATAAATGAAAGCAATAACTCTCAAATCAGTCTGTTCATTAGCACCCAACTGTTAAGTCTGTTACAGGCCACAAACTTACGAATTGCATTCATAAAATATTTACTGTATACAGGGTGGCACAAGGGTTTGTGCTATTGTCTCACAGGCCCTGTGTACAACATGAGTATTAGGTTAATTATCACAATTCTCAATTGGATTTAAGTGATCATGTATATGTGTGTGAGTGGGTTCTACATTGAACTGCTGCACCATCAAGGTTTGTTTCCAGCATTGGCACGCAGTTCTGCCAGATAGGCTATGATCACCTTGTGACCTTGAATTGGATTAAGTGGGTTTGAGAATGTTATGTTAGGTTATGGAATATTGGACCCATTCATAATGATACCAGGATAAGTGGGCATGCCCTGTAATAATCTCACACTCCAGACAGGTTTGGCTGTAATCTTTTTATGATTTATTTAGTAGATGCCTCTATCTAAGGCAACTTACAAAGCAACAACAATGAAGGTGCAAGCATCAAAAGCAACAGAGAAATGTTTAGAAATTTTTTTTGAAAAATTGGATGAACAATACTGAATGGTTATTGAAAAGTGAAAGAATCTAATTGATTATAAGATTTATTATTTTATGTTTTTCTTGAGCTTATATAAAGTCTTCATTTTCCCTTGGGGACAAATAAAGTATCTATCTATCTATCTATCTATCTATCTATCTATCTATCTATCTATCTATCTATCTATCTATCTATCTATCTATCTATCTATCTATCTATCTATCTATCTATCTATCTATCTATCTATCTATCTATCTATCTATCTGCCATTGACATTTAAATGCATTGTAAATACAATCATGAACTGTTTCTTCACCCTGACCCTAACTAAAAAGAAAATGAATTACAAATGCTACTGATTCACAGTCAAAAATTGTGACAGGTTGAATATGTGATGGGTTTCAAAGTCCCAAAGCAATTCATTTTATACTGTATGCATGGTTTAACTGAATGAATTAAATGTTTACTCATCTTCTTTTCATGATGCAGCAAAGCAGTAAAACTTGATAGTAATGTGCAGGTTTTTCCATTGACAGTAGGTCTGATTACTTTTATGACTTGAAAGGCCTACTTTTGCATGATAACCATACAGCATGTTAATGTGAGCTATACTTTTATGGAATTTTCCAGTTTGTTTAAGCAACACATAAAAAGTATACCTTATGAGACCACACCATTCAGTAAAACATCCATCCATCCATCCATTTTCCAACCCGCTGAATCCGAACACAGGGTCACGGGGGTCTGCTGGAGCCAATCCCAGCCAACACAGGGCACAAGGCAGGAACCAATCCCGGGCAGGGTGCCAACCCACTGCAGGACACACACAAACACACCCACACACCAAGCACACACTAGGGCCAATTTAGAATCGCCAATCCACCTAACCTGCATGTCTTTGGACTGTGGGAGGAAACCGGAGTGCCCGGAGGAAACCCACGCAGACACGGGGAGAACATGCAAACTCCACGCAGGGAGGACCCGGGAAGCAAACCTGGGTCCCCAGGTCTCCCAACTGCGAGGCAGCAGCGCTACCCACTGCGCCACCGTGCCGCCCTTCAGTAAAACACGGGTGTCCAATTGCTAGTCATCTTAAATTTCCAGAGTAAGAAAAGTACACATGACACTACTTTCTAGTTTATTCCATGAAGATATACTTTCTAATGCTTGCATGACTCTGGGGAATATTTGGAGAAAGTCTTTAAGGTAAGTGTTGTCATCCTCTTTATGTATCTGTCATTTCTCTTCTTGGCCTTTTAAGCAAATCTAAAAAGATTCAGCTCTTTCAGTCTCTCTTCATACCTAATTTCCTGCAAACCTGGAATCACTGTAGATGCTTTTTTCTGGACTCTCTCTAGTTCTGTCAGTTCTTTTTTGTGTAATACTGAGACCACAACATGCCAAGTGAGGGCCCTGGGTACTATTACTTATAAATTTAGACTAAAACTATTATGGTATATACATGGCCTGGTTTACCATCAGGGTGACTTGGGTGCATTGCTTGCACAGGGGCCATAGCATGTGTGACAAAAAAAAAAGAGAAAAAAGAAAAAGCCCAACAACAGGAAAAGTCCAAGTTGTCCAAAACAGCAATCTGCTATCCAGCACATTTCCCTACCACACTTTGATCCTCACAATTATAAACCTAGACCTAAATAAAAAGCTAGGGGTAGACATGATCAAGTAAGTGTTTCATGGGTCAATTTTATGCAATCGTACATTTCATGTGTTTCTGTGCCGCAAAATGGATGATCATTCACAGAAAGAGCCTAGTGGTGCACAAAAGAAAAAATGAAAGAGGGAGAAGCAAAAGATGTTGTTTTGCTGGAAATTTTACCTGACATTTGCAGCTTTATAAAAATAAAACAAATAATGACTTCAGCAAGCCATAAACACTGCAGCAGCGACTAATGAAGCTGACCTTACAGATAGTCAGGAAATGGCTAATATTGCTACTTGAAGGAGCTTTAGCATCAATGTGTAGTCTGATAACACCTGACACAGATGGGAACGATGTGGAAGACCACTGCAGGAGATTAGACAAACCAGACAACACCAAACCCACACAAAAGAATCTCTTTATACAGTCTTTTATTTTGTTTTGTTTTAATTTGCAAACTCAAAATGCTCAGTTACATATTATTTCTTTCTAATAATGGCTTTGTAAAAATGTTTAATTAATGTTTGTTAACTGCGACATCAGAAGAAAGTTAATTTTACCCCTGTTGTAGTCATCAGTTAGTTTGTCACATTCTTTGTAATTTACAAATTAGCAAAAAAGAAAGGTTGAGTTGGCCTGCATTTAATGTTTTGTATTGTGTTCTATTTCTATTCCTGTATGTGACTTATTATTGATATATGTGATTTTCATAATATGTGAGCATAAGTGTGTGCCTGGTAGGGGTACTGAGGTGTTTGGGTAGTGAGTTTCAACACCCAGGCATCCATAGAGGTCTTAATCTGGCTTTGAGAATATCACAGTACATTCAGTGACACAGTCAATAATGGGGATACAAAAGAGGTCCTTCTTCTTTATTTCATGGTTCACACTGCTAAGTTAACCAGCACACAAATATCATTGTACAGCAGCCCAATGGAGCACATTGTGTCAAACATACAGATCATTTCAAACTAATGGCTGCACTCAAATTATAACATTAAAATATATTTGCTTCCCATAACAATTTACAATCACATTTTAAGGACGATCTCCATTGACTAGTGCTGCACAAAAGATGCCATTTAACTCAGCATCCTACTGTCCTTCTTCATCTCTTCTGATGGAGGAGGACAGAAATGAGTCTACTAGAGCACTCCACTCTTTGTCATAATGCACACTTTCTAACTCTAGATCCCACCATGGTGTAATCGTACTTCATATTTTTACCTCTATGTAAAACACAGTTTATGTTTTCATTAAAGTTTTCCATATCTCACTTGAAGTCCTTTTAGGTTCTGTCATTAGTGATTTTTCTGATTTCAGATATCTGCTACTCCAGCTCATTTAGTATCACCTCCATATTTACCAACTCGTTTATGAGATTTCTACCCAAGTCCAATATATCTAAAAGAACAAAAGGGAATTACAGTTGCATGGTGGTTTGCATTTGCATTTCTGCTACACATCTCCATACTCCAAAATGTAATTCGTAGCTTTTTCGATTTTTGCGCAGAACGTTTTTTTCAGGAATTTCGGTTAGTTACTTTTTTGTGTAACACAAAGACCTCACCATGCTCACAATTTACCAAGTCATCCTCATACTAGATCAGCTTATTGTGAGTTTTTTTTTATTGAATTTATTAAAAGCATATAACATTCCAAATAATCAAGTCAAACTTAACAGAACTAAAATCAAATCAATCCCCATCCATGAGAAAGGGAGGAAGGCCAACAACCAGAGCAAAACTGTTAAGAGTAGTAAAGACAGAAAGGAATCTTTTCCCCCAATATAAATGTTTATTCTAAAATGTTATTGATTAGGTCCTGCCAGGTTTTTAAAAAGTTCTGCACAGATCATCTAACTGAGAAATTGATTTTCCAATTTCAAATAATATACAGTAAACATCAGTTACCCACTGACTTAAAAGAGGAGAGTTAGGATTCTTCCAGTTTAGCAAAATAAGTCTGCGTACCAATAGTGTAGTGAAGGCAATCATAGTTTGTTTGTCCTTCTCCACTTTAAGCCCATCTGGGAGTACCCCAAACACAGCTGTTAATGGGTTAGGAGGGATTGTGACACTAAGGCTGTCTGAAACACATTTAAAGATTTTGGTCCAAAATTATGTTAATTTGGTACAAAAAAAAACATGTGGCCCAGTGAAGCTGGAGCTTGATTGCAATGTTTACAGGTTGGATCTTGCCCTGGAAACATTTTGGACGATTTTAAACAAGACAGATGTACTTGATATATAATTTTAAGTTGAATACAGTCGACCCTTGATATACGACCGGCCTGACATGCAAACAACTTGCTTTACGACCAAAATTTTTGTTTTGAATTATGACCAACATCTTGCCTTACGACCCGAATGGGGTCACGTGTATCTGCTTGTGCGATTGTAAACAAACAGCCGAGAGTGTTTGTAAGCATCAGTCGGAGCCCAGATACATGTGTTTGTGGACGTAATTTCGGTCAGTGCAGTGATTTATATAACTTATTTCGATAATTGCTAAGGAAGGAAGCAAAGGTTACGAAGGTAAAAAAAGCAATCACAATCGAAACGAAGAAGGAAATTGTGTGGAAATATGAGAGTGCTGCAGTGGGTTGGCACCCTGCCCGGGATTGGTTCCTGCCTTGTGCCCTGTGTTGGCTGGGATTGGCTCCAGCAGACCCCCGTGACCCTGTGTTCGGATTCAGCGGGTTGGAAAATAGATGGATGAATATGAGAGTGCCGTTCGTGTGACCGATCTCGCTAATATGTACAGCATGTCGAAATTCACCATCTCGACAATTTTACAAAGAAAAGATTTGTATAAGGAAACTCCTTCCAAACAATAACCACCTTCCATTTCATTCTCCTCCTCCTTCCTTCCTGCAAGCCAAAGATGTCAACTTAAATGGTGAGTACAGTATGAAATTGTTGTTTCTGGTAGGCTAGGCACTTTTTATAACTTTTTGGTTATTGGTGTTTTTGGTAAATTATGCACATTATACAACCCTTTTCTATTAAAAAAAGTTAAGTAAGTGTTGCTGTGGGCGGTTCGGAACACATTAAGGGCATTTCCATTATTTCTTATGCGAAAAATAGTCTTGACTGACAACCAACTTGAGTTACAACCAGCCCTCGCAAACGAATTGAGTTCGTAAGTCAAGGGTCCACTGTAATTGTATGCTTTTCGCATATGGAGCTCGAGTGAATTCTGTGCATGGCTGCCTTCCACTCCTTTTCTGAAAAGTGGAGTAAGAGATCCTTTTCCCACTGTACTCTAGGATCTTTAAAAGGAAGGGACTTTAAGATGTTTTTAAATGTTATAGAAATGCTGTCAGCTTATCGTGAGTTTTCCAGGTACTTCCAAATGACAGGTATGTCAGACTCTTTGGTGGATGGCACCATACTGTGGTGACCTAATGCTAGCTTCTGCATTGTGCCCAAAGCTGCTAGTGTAGGTTTTGCTTATCTGCTAACTTGTAATGGCATGAGCAGGTTTAAAAAATTAGTGAGTGAAATCAGATAAACAGATCCAGTGCTCTTCATCTGGGCACTTATGACATTATGGTGTATATAATTCAGGGAAAGCTTCAAACCCTTAATCCACTACTGCTGGAAATACAAAACATCGTACAAACCATACAGAGAAACTTTAATCATAAATGAACATGTTGGATGTACTTTAATAGAAAAAAAACTGCAGTCTGGTTAATTAAACCTATGTCCTTTGGTAACACATTGGATGTAATGTAGACTTTTCATGCAGGGTGGCACACAACACCATTAGATTTAAAAGCAGTGTGCAGCAAATATGTACAGAACTATGTCTAATTGGAAATAATCAAAATGTAATTCTAAATAAACCACATTGATCCTGATTAGATATGCAACTTTGCAAAATGCTAGCATGGAATAAACAGGTTAACACTATCCTCTTTAAATTAAAGGAGACTTATAGTCTGTAGCCACCTTTAAGGCAGCAAGAGAGGCACTGCTAGGACATTCCAAGGTCACAATGGGAAGTTAAAGGCATGTTACATGAAATACTAGTTGGGACTGACAGACAAACTGACTGACAGACAGACAGTGTGAAAAGATGGGCCCACCTGTCACACTTTGGCAGTGCAAGAGCTGAATGATAAATGGGAGCTCAAATTGCACTCTGGAAGGGGAGGGAAAGAGTGCCAGGGTGGGAATGAGAAAGAGGCTGGCCAAAAAAGTCAGACAACAGGGACAGGTGCATGAAGGCTGTGGATACAAGACATGACAAGTACCCCAGTGTTTATTTGTTTCTCCCCGCCAAACACTTAAAGGGTAAATGTCTATTCTGGTGTTGTGTTACACCGTGTGCTGCCTTGAACTCTTCGTTCCATCCCTGACTGCATGCCATTCCTGCAGATCCTGTCACAGCCGCGCTGAGGAATCACCCTGGATTAACCCTCTGAAAAGTGACTGAACAGACAGTAAGCTGTCACATCTGCCCGTTCTAGAAGAATTCAGCATTCTGTATTCACGGAGTATCATGCTTCGTTTGATCTTCTTTTTAAACAATTTATGCAGAAATGAATATTGCATCCTATTCAGTACATGTTATCCATCAAATTTCTACATTGATATTCTGACGTAGCTGATCTTAATCATCAAATGAATTAAGAACTCTACAATGTGTCATTCAACCTCTAAATAGATATTTTTAAAAGATGATCACAAATGGTATCACTCCAGAAATGTATGTTGTCAACTTGATAGGCACCTAGGTGTATTATTGCTCTCTTTTGTCAACATTTTCTACTTTTACTGCCATATTCCAAGAGTTTTGTGCTATTGTGACATCAACATGACAGAAATTATGCATTTATGTGTTGTCAGACAATAAGAACACATGTGCTTGTCTTTCGTATCAAAATATTTGTGCTTCCACCAAACCCTTTAATCTTTTTCATTGCGTCTTTTTGAGTTTTTCTATCTTTCAGGTTATTATGTTTCTGTGTGGCGTTTTATTTCCTCTGTAGGTGATCAGTTGTAGTACGCAGGAAGAGTAGAAGAAGCAAACCATTAGAACACTCTAGACGAGAACAAGCCATTGAGCCCAACAAAGCTCGCCAGTCCTATCCACTTATTTCTTCCAAAAAAACATGAAGTTGAGTTTTGAAAGTCCCTAAAGTCTTACTGTCTATCACACTACTTGGTAGCTTATTCCAAGTGACTATCATTCTTTGCGTAAAGAAAAACTTCCTAATGTTTGTGTGAAGTTTATCCTTAACAAATTTCCAACTGTGTCCCCGTGTTCTTGATGAACTCATTTTAAAATAAGTCTTGATCTACTGTATTAATTCCCTTCATAATTTTAAACACTTCAATCATGTCACCTCTTAATCTTCTTTTCCTTAAACTATATAGGCTCAGCTCTTTAAATCTTTCCTCATAATTCTTCCCCTGGAATCAGCCTAGTCGCTCTTCTCTGGACCTTTTCTAGTGCTGCTATGTCCTTTTTGTAGTTCTTAGCTCTTAGTCCTCTGCAAACAGCCATTTTATTAGACTCATAATTGAGCCTATGAGGGCCACTTGCATAATATGTTGCTTTCTTTGCTTTCTTCTCCGTAGCTGTGTAAAACCTTGGGGACTCCATGTTATGTCTCATTTATAAATGTACTATATTACTACCTGTATTTTTAATTCAGGATGCAGACAGTAAATACTACATTTTTGTTTTCAAGTTTTTATACTCAAAATGTTTGCATTGAAGTTAGACCGTCTGAGTGGGCTTTGCGCATTCTCATCATAGACATGTTGGTTTTCTTCTGGAACTCCAATTTTCCCACTTATGTCACATAGATATATGTGTTTTGTGACTCTGAATCAGGCCTATGTGGATATGGGCTTAGGTGTGAACTGATGTCCTGTTCAAGGATTGCTGTTGCCTGCTACGAGGATGTTGCAAGCACCTGAGTGATTCTAAAATCAGATGAAATTGGTTAAGTAAATTAATAGGTGGTTGTATTAAATTGGTAAGTGATGGCTCTAAATTATCCCAGTATGTCCCAGTAATCTAGCGTCCTCTCCAAACATGGCTCCTGCCATGCACCCATTGCTGCTTGGGATAATCTCCAAAGATTCACAAACTATTAATGGAAGAGGAAGATTTAAAAAATGGATGGATAAATAGAAAATTGAGTTTACATATGGGGTCTAGCCGAGTCTCAATAAAAGTACAATATTTTGACTTACAGTTTGTGCAAACATCATTGGAACATTCTCTTAACAGTTGAATATGAGATTGTGTCATTTTTTCCAGTAAACAGTATATAACTTCTAAATATTTGAAGGTATGGATTGATGGATAATGGATAGCTACCAGGTTAGATACACTAAGAAAAATAAAATCAAGTCTTCTATCTCCAAGCTATAAGCAGCAAAGGAACCCTCAATGCAGATGGATCATTTAGTAGCACCATGTAAGAACAATATTTGGCAAAGGCATCTTGGGCAGAAAATCACAGCCATGACTCTTTAAAGATTAGTCCATGCTAACTATTCACATTGAGACTCTGCAATGTGTGCCCCTTTCTTTCTATCTATCTCCCTGTCACAGTGCATACATATCAGAATTTCCATTAGAACATTCCATTACAACACAATCCAGTATGACTATTTTTTTAATTAATCCAGTCTGATTTCATTCAAATTTCTTTCAGGTCCCAGGTCTCAAGTAAACTGCAGCAGTCATCCTCTAGGAAGGTGCTGCCACTCACATGCTTCACCACAGAGATGGCATTATCCTTGCCCAACAAAACTTAAAATGACCTATTATATATATAACCTGTTAAATTCTGTATAGTTCCTCACCTCACAGTGCATCTCGGTCAACTTGGACAATCAAAAGTGACATGTAGAGAGTGAAAAACTGTTAGAACAAGTTATCTTAAGTGTCAAACTGTGGAGACACCACTAGTCAAAGGTAAAATGACTCCACAACAGGATAGAGAGAATGATCCATTATTTATCTCTTATTTATTAAGTTTTTGTTATTCATTTTATTGTATTTTATTGATTTAATGATTTTGGTATCCTGCTGTGGAGTCAGATTTTAGTTTTATGCATTATACCTTGATTGTATAAGTTGTATTGTGATGTGGGGAATTACGCTTGCCAAAAGACAGATTATTTTTAGCCTCATCGAACCTTGGATAAGATTTTTTCTTTTATTTTTTCAATAATTTTTACAATTTCTTGAAGTCAAGATTTGCTAAGCTGAGCAATTTTTGTCATGGATATCATTTCTTCTTTATAAATGGAAGAATGTATTTCCTTTAGAGCTGCCATAGGCCTCTTCAGGTCAGATTGCTTATCTTTAGAATGTTATCACATTTCTTAACATAATTCTGTATTTCTTTACACCTTCACCTTGAGTTTCTGTATTACATCTTGCCTGAAGAAGGGGCCTGAGTTGCCTCGAAAGCTTGCATATTGTAATCTTTCTAGTTAGCCAATAAAAGGTGTCATTTTGCTTGGCTTTTCTCTACATTCATAATGGCTAACACGGTACAGCACCCTAGTTTTACACCTTCAGGAAATTCATTTTTTTACACTGTAAATAATGGGCAGAATGATGGCATAGTGGTTAGAGCTCTTTCCTCACAAAACAGGCATCTTGGGTTTAAATCTCCTATGGGGTATTGTCTGTGGGGAGTGGGCACATTCTCCCCATGCCTGTGTCACGTTTTACTCAGGCACTCCAGATTCCCAATGGATGTATAGGTTAGGTTACCTGTCAACTGAAAAATGGCACCAGTACAAGAGAATATGGGTATGTTATTGTTTGTGCCCTGCAATGGACTGGCACCTTTTCCAGATTTGTTTCCTACCTTTCTGTCAAGATAAACTCCAGTCTCCTAAGAACCAGTATGTGATGAACTAGATATGAAAAAGTAAGAATATGGTAAGTGGCCTTAATACAAAAAACCTACAAGGGTACCAGTGAGCTTGTTTAGAACTACACTAGTGATCAAAATTAGAGATATACATTTTTGTAATTGCCAACGTCACTGCTTATCTGAATCAAATGTTATCTCAACATGAATAGAACAGACATATTGTAATCATATTTCATCAGTGAAAACTATTCCACATTACAAAATAAAAAACTTAAACAAGATACTTGAAGAAGGTCAACAATCAAAATTAGACAAGTTGTATTGGTTAATATCTGGTTCTAATCAGGCAATGTCTTGAAATACCAAGCAACACAAACTGATTAGTCAACATCAAGTCAAGATGGTGAACCTCACTAGAGTAACTGAAAAACTTCAGCATCAGGTCGTTCCTCTCAGCCATTGGAAGAGAAGTTAGTCATTCCAAGAGTGTAATTTTTTGAAAATTGAAGCTGTACAAAGAAATAAAGTCATTCAAGCCCCCAAAAAAGGCCAGCTGCTCACATAAGATCGGTGTATGAGACAACAAGATGATATGGGGACTCCCATTATGGTGTGGGTGATGTTCTCTGCATCAGGAAACGTGCCTGTTATACTTCTTCATGGCAAGGTGAATGCTAATGTGTATCAGAACCTCCTTCAGCACCATGAGCTTCAATCCCAGCGAGCATCGCCCATTTAGACAGCCATTTTTATTCATGACAATGCCTCTTACAACACTGCAAAATGAGCAAAGCAATTCTAAGAAGTGGAGAATTTTCAAAGTGATGAAATGGCCAGCTCAGAGTCCTGATCTGAACCCGATTGAGAATTTCTGGAAGATAATTGGTGACAATGTTATGGAAATCTACTACAGTTACCAAATTGCAGAAGATCAGTGCATGAGAAAACAAGATAACATTAGGGACTTTCATTAGGGGACTGGGTCAACACTGCAGTTGGAATTGCTCGCCAATTCAGTGTTGAACATGGCAAGAATTTGTTTTGATATACAATGTCTCATCCTCTGACAGAACTGGGACTGAAGTCTCACTCCACAGTGACCAAGCCTCTCATCATCAAGAAGAAGAAGAATAGAAAAGCTAAACTAGCCTTTGCTTGAGGAACATGTTGTTTAGACTGAGAAGAACTGGTCTAAAATTCATTTCAGTGATGAACGTAAATTTAACCTAACTGGTTTGGATGGAAAACATTATTTTCGGTATCAGATTGGGGAAAGACTGAACCCAAAGTGTGTGAAGAAGTCAGTAAAGTTTGGAAGAAGAAACATAATAGGTGTGGGTGATGGTTCTCAGCATCATGAGTCGCACCTGTCATACAGCTACATGGCAAGGTGAATGCTAATGTGTATCAGAACCTCCTTCAGCAACATGAGCTTCAATCCCAGCGAGCATCGTCCATTCAGACAGCCATTTTTATGCTTGACAATGCCTCTTACAGCACTGCAAAATTAGTGAAGCAATTCAAAGAAGTGGAGAATTTTCAAAGTGATGAAATAGCCAGCTCAGAGTTCTGATGTGAACCCGATTGAGAATTTCTGGAAAATAATTGGTGATAATGTTATGGCAAAGAAACCTACTATCCATCCATCCATTTTCCAACCCGCTGAATCCTAACTACAGGGTCACGGGGGTCTGCTGGAGCCAATCCCAGCCAACACAGGGCGCAAGGCAGGAACCAATCCTGGGTAGGGCGCCAACCTACCGCAGGACACACACACGCACACCCACACACCAAGCACACACTAGGGACAATTTAGAATCGCCAGTCCACCTAACCTGCATGTCATTGGACTGTGGGAGGAAACCGGAGCACCTGGAGGAAACCCACGCAGACATGGGGAGAACATGCAAACTCCACGCAGGGTGAACCCGGGAAGCGAAACCGAGTCTCCTTACTGCGAGGCAGCAGTGCTACCACTGCGCCACCGTGCCGCCAGAAACCTACTAGAGTTACCAAAATTAAGAAGAAGCTGGAAGATGAGTGGAAGAAAAATTAAGCTAGAGCAGGGCAAGAAATTGGTCATGTCCTGTTGCTGCAGAAGTGCTGAAGTCACTGAAATGTCGGGCCTCTATACTTCCTGATAAATTTTGAAAGCTGTAATTGCCAAAAAGCTTCTTTTCCAATGCAGTTGTAACAGTTCTCTAATTTTGATCACTGTGGTTTTCCAAAATTAATATGTTATTTGTTGAATGAATCATACCATGACTTTAAAATTTATGCACAACAGTCACCAATATGTGTAAGAAACACATTTTCATAAATTTTTCTCTAATTAGGGTAGATGTGAAAATGAAATTCTTTAAATGTACACTCGCTTGATCCATAAATGTGCCATATCACTCTCTGTAATATGAGCAACACCAAAAGCTATCAGGCTGTATGCTGCTTGGAAAATGTGTCTAGCTTTAAGGACCTTTAAGAGTCTAGAAACTGCAACATAATGATAATGAATGATGATAACATATAATAAATGGCATTATGCTTAAACAACTAAAAGTAGACTGAATAAGTAATATTTCTAAGGCATCCTGCAATAATACCAAAAATAATAAGTAGTTTCATCTTTATAAAATTTTCCATGCAGCTTACCATACATCTTGCCCTCATCTGAGAGGATGATCTTACGCCGTCCACAAGGTGGATAAATGGCAAGTGCTTCTTGGAAGCTCTGTTCAATGTCAGGGCTCCACACACCCTCTGCGTCATTTTCCAGCGGCTTCTCAAGCGACTCACTAAGTGCTTCACTGCTCCCCCCAGGGGAGTTCACGGGAACCCAGTCTGCCGACGTGGTGCCGCTGGGCAGAGAGGCACTCTGAGTGGGTGAGCCAGGAAAACCTGCAATAGCAAGAGATACCATTTTGTAGGTCACATAGTGAACTGATAAAAACATGCTTGAGACCGAAAGAACTAAAGAGACTCACTCACTGCCTGTTCCACAGAGAGAATACTGACAGACAATTCAATTTTTATTTTGTAAATGAGGACACTACTTTCATAGAGGATTTGGTTCATCACATATCTCAAGCTCAGTCTTACCTTAATTGGATGTAATCTCCAACTTGGACACTTGTGTGGACACTTTCTAGCAGAAAGGAATTTCTGGTTTAGACTCATCAGTGATTTCTAGCTTGCAGAAAACGTTCAGTCCCCTAAAACTTATTTATTTTCATTATGTCGAATTTTTAGTTTTATTCACTTCACTTAATACCTATTGAAGACTATCCATGCCAAAATGACTATAAATTCAATCCAATGTGTAATATAAATGTTTTTGGGCACAATTCTATCCTGTCATAATTAAAAGAAAACAAGCAAATGCTTCATTGCTTCTCAGTATATGACATGTAATATTTGTGACAGTTTGAAATGCAATACAAAAGCATAAAACATTTTAATTTATACCATTTAGTCATGAACTGAACATGCCTCACCTAAAGGTAAAGCAAACTAATTATGTTAGCTTGACGCACATTGCATATCTTTCAATGACCATGTGTCAATTGCACTAAAACTACTACATTTAAGTCACTGACCAATCAGTGGCAAGAGGGGGCTAGGTGGGGGGCAATGACAGGCCAGAGCTTATCCTGACAGCACCTGGTGCAAAATGGGAAAAAAAACCTGGACATAGTCCCAGTCTGGGCTGTCTTAACATAATAGCACAATGGGCACTGGCCATGGGCCCACGATGTTTCTGATGTTTATGTATGTTTCTGTTTTGCTATCAAAACAGGGGCCCCAGTGCACTACTTTGCCTAGGGCTCTATGATGCTGTTAAGATGGCCATGCCAGTGTGTCCCAATATTTGCAGTCCATCACAGTGATAATACAATTCACTTGAAAATGTGTGCTCAGTGCAGAGAGCTATACAAAAAGAAATTGAACTGAATTGGATTGGATTGAACATGAAACATGCCTAGACAGACAGAGACCAAGTTCAAAATAAGCCTGGGACAGTCAGTACACAATTAAGCGTATTCCATTCCATTATTCAAATAGGATGCATTAGTGACACTGAATATTCTTATAGGATGTTTCACAAAATCATTTACACATTCATTTTCCAAATTAATTTTTTCCATTATAGAATTTTGTAAGCTAAGTACATTCTCATTTTCTTTCATTAATGAATTTCATCCATTACCATTTCTCATGAATCTTTAAGTCTAGTCAAGATTCCACTTCAATATTAGCAACTTTTTCACAGAGATGTAAATGAAATATTCCTAATAACCAGTGACAGTTGCTTGCAGTCATCGTTGTGTCCGTTGCATTCCTGTTTGAGTATGTACTGTAATTTCATCTTCTCGTGCTCTTCTATTTGTAACATATGATGCATTCAAAAGGTTGATTTTCATTCCAGCCATGCACTTTTATGCCAGCTATTCACACAGTAAACAACATTTTAAAGTAATTCACATGTGCAAAATCCAACTGAGTTAGTGAGGGAAGGTGAACGTGCAGCTTTGTGTATTCCGGTCAACTTTCCAGGCAGCCAGGACACATGCTTATAGTGGTAGTTACTTGTGTGAGTTCACTTAAAATATTAATAATGAACTATCAAATAAAAAAAACATTATAAAATTCTATAGGATTAAGAAAAACATTCACACACAAAATCAAATTTCCGACTTCAAAACCTTCCACCTTAGTGGTCACGCACAGGAATGGAATAAGCTGCCTTGATTTGCCATCCTCTCCTCAGTTTAGATTTTTATTTAAAGCATCGCGTGAAAGAAAGTCGGGACATCCTAATGACACACAGAGGAGGGTGCATTCAGGAGTGCGTCATGCTATAGTTATAAACAATAGTGAAAAATGAACCATTTCCTCCAAGGTGAACCAGAACACAAAGGCTGATGTCAGACAGAGTAGCACTGCCTGCTGGGATATGACTGCAGCTTCTGTCAATTCAGCACACCACAATCACCGTTAGCTTCCTCAAGTCACACTTCACCAAATCTTTTCAACATTTTTACAAACTTTTTTTTTATTAGTTTTTTATTATTTTACACTAACTGTACTATACAGAGCACAATGTGAAATGTCAGTTTGCTCAAAATCAGTCACAATTTGAATAGGTGAGCCATTTGTGAAAAGTAATATTTATTTCATTCTTAGTGAGTTTTAAAGTTTTACTCTTTAGTCAGACATTTAGAGACATGGCTCTTTTTCAGAAAGCGGACGCCACTTGGTTGTTTCACAATAATTAAGATTAGGTATCTAAGTAGGTTTCACATTTCTGTTATCATTTTAGCCCTAAAATAGTTAACATCAGGGTTGGGGAAGGCCATCTCAAGTGGCGTCCACTTTCTGAACAAGACCCAGAGACAGTTTGTATCCACCTATCATAAGGCTACTAAATGGGGAGTCATAAGTACTGTATGTGATCTTGCATACGCCACATATAGCCCACATTGTATATAGTTTGTATATATATTGAGCTCTGCGTGTGCTTGTGTGTGTATGTATGTCTGTTGTAAGTACTCTGTGACTGTCACTGTTCTCAGGAGACATGCAAGTCAGAAATTCATTTAACTATGTATGCAACGGAATAAACTTCAACTTGAACAAGTGGAATCAGAAATCATGAAAAACGCAAAAAGTGTGCAAAACACAAAATAATGCAATGGATAGCAGCTAAGGACACATGTTTCTAATTCAGTTAGCAGTAAACCAGTGCTTAATCGATCATTATTTTGGATAAATTACAATACAGCACCATACTCACAAATTTGTTTCATAGACAGTGTCACAGGAGGCCTGGAAGAACCGGGAGGTGGCTTATACATCCCCCGGGCCACAAGGGGGCAACCGCCCTGGATCTTGAGGAGACCACGGGAAAGGAGCAAGGAGGCTCAAGCCCATTGGGGCCCATGGCCAGCACCAGGGGGCACCCCGAGCCTCATGGAGCCCGGGAAACAGGCACTTCCGCCATACCAGGAAGTGCTGCCGGAAGAGTGTCATCAGGCACCTGGAGCACATCCAGGTGAGAATAAAAGGGGACGCCTCCCTACAATCAGGGAGCTGGAGTCGGGAGTGGGAGCAGGACGAAGCTCCTGTAAAGAGAGGAAAGGCGGCCCGCAGACTGAGAGAGAAAGGCCCGTGTACAAGGTGGTTAGTGCTGGGAGCACTGTATGCTGTGCAGGACTGTGTTTAATGAATAAACGTGTGCTTTTTATAAAGAAGTGGTGTTTGTCTGGTAGTGTTCAGACCTGGGTTCTCACAACAGATAAACTCTTTTATTGCCAAATTCAGTATTAGAGTTTAAGGTATTCTTACATACATATAGAAATAACAAATGCTAATGTAAACCTTAAAAATAAGCTATTAGATTTCAGCGCTTGCACAGCTTTAGGATAGAAACTCAAGTGGAGCTGGCTTGTTACGTGGCATAGATGGAAAGCCTGAAGTTGATAAAGCTGCCAGTGATGAAAAGGTTGAGATGAATCTGCAGTTGTGTATATGTCCAGTTGATAACACTTCTATTGGAGTATGCTAAAGGGCATTTTTATTCACATATGCAGTATTTATTCCAATATCACATAAAGACAAAATACTTTTTTTTCCAGAGGTATGAAGTTAAAACTGATTGTCATTATGAACAGTACTGCACATCCTCTTGCCGACGCACTGGCATTAAGTACTTTTGGTCAATGAATTGCTCTGCAGACTTGTGTTAAGAAAAGTGGCTCCTTTATGCCTACAGCATTACACCTTTATAATGCCTCACGGTAACTACTCTCTTACCTTTAGCAAAGTCAGAAGTTTCCTCCTTTTTTGTAATTCTTATGTATGTTTCAGGGGGTTTGTTGTTGCTGGCTTGTTATAATATTTCTTGAGCTTCTATATAATGCACCATGTTCATCTTGGGACAATTAGAGTACAATCTGTCTATCGATCAAAAAATGTCAGCAGGTCTGCTTTGCCAGAATCCTCTTCTTCTTCTTATTATCATTATTATTAGTTGTCCCTACATCGACAGCCTCTGTTGACCTTTACTTCAGGAGTCCTATACAGTGCCCCATTTCTAATCTTTCGTCATATGAGTACCAAAGAAACTACAGGAACTTTTTATGTACAATTTATTCTTTTTTTGTTGCAATATCTTTTATCTATTTCAGTCTGAAAGATGTGATTTTTTTTTATTTTTTCCTTGTGTCTTCAAGAAATATTGTGAAACAGGATAGAACTCCATTGAGTTACTGGTACATCTAGGAGTCAAAAAAGACACAGTGCTAGATTTAGCAGAGGACTGAAAGAAATGCAGAAAAAATGACAAAAGCCCGCTGTAGTTAAATCTCTCACACTGTTTGATACAATTACTTTCCTTTTCTTTTTGTGAACATTAAGTAGACAGACTGGACTCAAGGCAGTAAGTTAGATACTTGGGGCTAGGACTTAGTGTTTCAAGTAGCAAGAGGTGGGTCTCGATCTGCAGGTTTAACAACTGGACACAACTGGACACTTTCCATAGATACCAGAAATGTAATCTATTAGTCAAAAAGGATATCCTACCTGTGAGCAGATGTGCTTTTTTAAAAGATAAAGCGTCTGACGCACCACTCAAAAAGGCATGAGAAAGTGCTTTATCCCTGTTACAGCACACGTACCTCCTGTTACGAATCAGCCTGAATTTGTTCCGTTTTGTGTATAGTTTGTGCTTTATTTTTTCCTTGTGTTCTGTGGGTGTAACCCAAATAGATGGGTCCACTCTGCTTTTGGGACTGCTGTCCGCTTTTATATTCTGGCGGAAGAGTTTGTCCCAGCAGAGGTTAATTGGAGTGTAACACGTGGGAGGCAGCTAAGGGGATCGAAAGAGGGTAATTCCATGCCAGACCAGGGGGTGGCAAAGTGCACTGATCATTTCGCTCTTTCTTCTGCAACCAACTACGGGAAATTCAGCCTGGGTCAGATGATGTCACTTCAGGTTCCAGGCCCGATAATATCACTTCCGGTCCTGGTCCTAATGAAGTCACTTCTGGTCCCTGATGACATCACTTCCTCTAACCGGTTTTAAAAACCATTTTTGTGTTTTCAATTCAGTTCAGTTGTGGACTCAACTCTTTAAAGAGATATTGTTGGGGTTTTTTCTCTTTAATCTACCAAGTCTACAGGGTGGTTACCCCAAACCTTTTTCTGGTGTCCTTTGCGTCATTTGACAGGAATTTATAAAGTAAAGATTATATTGTGAGTACTGTATTGATTTTTCTGGTTTTCTGAATTTTTTGCTATTAGATTTTGGATTTGAACTTATTTGCTTTGAATTCGTTCTTAGGCCTGTCCTTTTGTCTTTTTTCCATCGTTTGTTCTCCTTTTGTTTATTCTACTTATTTATTTTCATTGATGAATATTATCTGTTGATGTTGTCTTCTCCAGACACATGTTTAATGGTTTCCTGTCACTTGAAGGGTATTTGTGTGTATTTTTGGATATAAAAGCTATGTTCCCCAGTCCCAGTTGGGACTATGCAGGCCAAAGCCTGCCTATGAAGAATGAGGTGAGGTTAGCTGGGATGAGGCCTATCTCTAGGCAGGCCAGTGAAGGTCCTGAACTGGTTTGGGAGTCTCTTGGTGGCTGTTCACCCATTCACTATGCTTGTATCACCAATTCACAATCCCTCCTGAAGTCTGCTACAACTTAATTTGGTCATTCTTGATGGTTTTGGATGCTGTTACGCTCTATATCTGTTTTGTCAATGTTTATTTTCTGAAGGTTAGGAGTTTTTACTCAGATAAAACACTTTGCCACTCAAACTTAAAATGGAAATTAACAGATTAGTTCCTGGTACTCAATTAGGACTAAAGTCTATCTGTTTTTGAGTTTAAAAAAGTACAGTTATATTAAATTGACTGGGTGATTGAGAATGTTTGAAAGGGAGATAGACAAAGCAATAATTGTTAAACAAGTAGAGGTCAAATATATGAAAAAAACTACAAAGTGTAGACCACACAATAAAGGGAAAAATGCTCATTTCCTAATCTAAAATAATCTAATTTAATCTAATCTAATCTAACCTAACCTATCCTAATCTAATCTAATCTAATCTAATCTTTTCAAAATGCAAAACATCTTAAACAGGCAGGATAGAATGATCCAAATGACACATGGCCCTCATGTTACATGACCAGCATTTGGCACCACACAGCGTCAGTAAACAACATGCTAGCATCCCCCCCAACCCCCACCCCCCTCACCCCAATCCACATAAACAGTTTCTCATGGCTCTTTCTCCTGATTCACTTTGTCATTTTTGTTCCCTTGGTTTACCAGGCACCTTCCTCCATATGTTCTGCCACTGTCCTCTTCTTTTCTCTTACATATAAGCCAGTTTTTCTCTTCTTTTCTGCCCATAAACATCATTCTTATTCCTCAAACACTTATTTTGTTAGACCTTTCAAAGCGTTCTCTCTCCTCCCATCACTGTGAAATTACTCTGTCTTGGCACTATATTGGCTAAATTACTTTTTGCCTCTCAATGGCAATCTCCAGAGCTTCTTTCTTTGACACCGGCCAATTTTCCCTTTTTAACCCAATTCTTTTGGAACTTTCTACATATTGGATTAAAGGAGCATCTTTAGAATTCATTGAGAATTGATCTACCTCAGTTTCAATTCAGAAAACTTTATTATTCGATGCCCACTGTCATCACAGTTACAGCACACTTAGGTTCTTTGGTGGTGTGTTCACATCTTTTGTTAACTAATTATTTTCTTCATCATAATCTATGCATTTTGTTGATTTTGACTATGCTGCTAGGCCATACTAATAAGAAAAACAACATGGTCTCAACCATTGCAAAAATGTCACAAAATGGAGGTGATGGACAAAAAACACAAAAGACATCACAAGAATATTGATCGAAAAATATAAACAACCAAACAAACAAATAAAAACAATCCTAAAAATGAAGCTGACTGAATCTCAGGATGCCAAACACAGGTTCATTAGAGGATCTGTTTGAAAATAAAATGACATATTTGGCATCTTCTTTCCATGTTTGCATGCCTTGTAATTAATTTATGTTGTCCATTATATTTGCTCAGACTGTGGAGACATCTCTTTTATTTGGCAGTTTGTCATGTAACAGTCTCCAACGTTATTTAAGTGTTAGGAGTTGGAACAAAAACCTGCAAAAACCTTATCGAAACTTAAAATAAAATTAAATGAAGGACTCATCTTACTGTAGATTTCTATTTATTAAATCTTAATATTTTTCAGTTGCTGGCCTCTGAACCCTCACTAATAGCAATCATGTTTGCCACATTTACAACACCATTGGCACACCTCTTTCCTTTTTTGGTAAGTCAGTCCGGCCAGACATGTATGTTAGACACAAATAACTGTAAAGAGACAGAACTATTCAACATACAGTACATGTTAATTCAGAATACTTTTGAAAGATTATTTACAAAAGACAACAAAACATCAAAGGTCTTTGTTTACATGGTTTAAAGAAATAGCCTAAAATCAGAATGACAAATAAAAATAATCCAATATTCAGACACTGTAAAATACATTCTTTGGTCGAGAAGAAAATTCCTTGCTTCTTTTAATTAAATTTAGACACATAGTAAAAAAGTTCCTCAAAACTGGTTAATCATGTGGATTGGCTGACTGTACTCTAAAATAGTCACACTGTGGCAAAACACTTCAAAAATATTCCTTTTTCAAGGTAAAGTCAATTAGCCACCACTGAATTGTTTGAAAATCCATACAAATATACCCAGGATACCCCTCTAAAAACCTTTCAGCCTGAGGCTGTGCAGGAAGAAAATAACAAAGGCCAGAAATGAGGCCTGCGTCTTTGTTTTTATTTCAGAGGATCTGCTCCTTTGTGGCTTTTTGACTTTGTAATGTAATCACGCTTGAAGACAAAAAAAAAGAGCATGCTTTTATTTGCTGATGGCTTTGTAATTTTGTTACTTTAGACAGTGATCAACGGCTCTTACACTGACAGGCTTGACCTGTAGATGACAGATGCCTGGTATAGCGAGGCTTGGTGTAATAAATTTCAATGATGACCAAAATCACTTTACAGCTCAACGGCAAACATGAGACAATATTTTGATTTTAGAATTAAAACATACAATGCACTGCATGCACACAGAGGTGTTTAGTGCTGCTGCATCACTGACTTCGAATGCTGGACTGTTTGCATAAGCCCCCCAAGTCTGCATTGGTTTTTATAGGGGCATGCCAGTTTTTCTCTGAAAGACAAAGACATTAGGTTAATTGCCAACTCTAATTTGTCCTATTGTGAGATATATTGGCTGTGTGCATGACTTCAGTTTAAAATGGAAAGGCTCCCCATCCAAGGTTGGTTACTACCTCGTGCCAGTGGGATATTCAGCATGGGATACATTTCCATATTAGATACTGATGTGTGTATGTGTTATACAATTACAATTACTTTTTTTTTTTTATCTCACCTTTTAATATTTTATGTTTATTTAAGTTTAATGTATACTTTTTAATGTAACTGCACAGTACGGACTGCTGCATTTCACTATATACTCCTGTGTGTGCACATGTGACCAAAAAAATGAAATATTGAATCTTGAGATTATACAATTAATAGGCAATTACATTTTCTGTGATGGCACCTCATCCAGGATCGGTTCCTGCTTTGTGCCTGATGGTGCCAAAGTAGGCTTCAACCCTGAGGCCTGAAGTAAGGGTGTTCAGAAATGTACAAATAATTTAAATTAATTTACAAAGCCTCCTTCTCAGCTAGAAAAGTAGAAAGGAGCTTAGCATGCAGTACAATGTGTTAAACTGAAGCAGAGTAAATACATTATAAAATACATTATAAAAATAGAAAGTTATAGAACAGTTCATCTGTTATATGGATAGTCACAATTGTTTGTACCACCAAATGTCAGTATAAATTGGATGTAGGCCATTTACAAAAATCTGCAGGACAGTCTAAATGTTACTGGTAGGCCAATGAAGGTAGATAGTTTGCAAAGTGATGACTTAATGTGACTGAGAACCAGGGATTCTAGGCTTTGATTATATCTGGGTCTTAGCCCCCTTTAAGGATGATCAGGGACATCCTTCTCAAATATGTCACAAATAACCAAATTACTGTTGGTACTCTATGTTTTGTTCCTCCTCAAGACGTAACTTCTTAGAAAACTGTCTGTCCTCCTCCCAGTTTTCAGCACATACATATATAGAGAAGCTTGGTGCTAGGATAGTAGAATTTCTAATTCGCTAATTAACATATAATGTTATGGAAACCATGGTGGGGGTCCCAGTAGGAGTTTAGAACATTAGAACATTAGAACACTCTAGACTTAAAGTATATATATATATATATTACGGCCAAAACCCGAAATTGGCCAAAGTGGGAAGTGTCCGGCCAAATCAGGAAATGGCCAATGTCGCTGTAAATTGACCAGCCAATGTCCGATCTTTTCCTTGATTTCGGGATTTGGCCAGACAGTTTGCGAAATGGCATGGGGCGATCGGCCAAAGTCGGAAGAAAAGAGGCATGAGCAGCGATTTGCTGTGCACTTAGTAGAGCAATTACATCGAGTGTAGCCTTGGCCGCCGGTCAATGATTGGGAAGACGCGACAGTTCGCAGTGATTTTTCCTCTGTGCCTATGGATTCCACTGTGAGCAGTTTCTCGTACAGAATGGAAAACTCACTTCTGAATCTGCATCTGAATATTTAAGCATCTTCGCACCTTGAGCGGACAGTCTTACATCAGCACATCGAATTTTGGCCAGGGATTTCTCGCCACTTTGCGAAATGGCCGGCCAAAGTAGCATATACACTTTTCATTTCTAGTAATTCGGACTTTGACCACACCTCTCGGCCAAAATGCAAAATGGCCGGCCAATTCAGGAACTGGCAGAACTTCGTGTTTTGGCCGTAACATATGTTTATATATATATATATATATATATATATATATATATATATATATATATATATATATATATATATATATATATATATATAATGTTATACATTATCTGCCATATAATACAAAGATTACACCACACCTGATTTGCCCTAACTGGGGTTCATCAGGTGTACACACTTTTGCATCCCCTTACAGTAGTGCATCCCAAACTCTGTCCTGGGGACCCCCTGTGGTTGCAGGTTTTTGCACCAACCAGCTTTTGTTTCTAATTGGACTCCTGGGCTAATTAAGTGAACTATTATTTCCCAAGTTCTGTGTTTTGGGAAAAATATAGAAATTAGAAAACTAAGTTTGGTTAAAAAAATATTAAAATGTACTAAGCAGTTATATGGGAATAATGTATTTTTTTTCTTTTTAACAATATTTTCATTATACTTTTCTAATTGTTTAATTAATCCATTTTTTACTAATGAATGGGTCTGACACTAAAGTAGTTGCAGCCTTTGATTATTCAGTGTTGTTTGCCTCATTTTTAATTGTCATTAATAAGATACAACGAAGGGGGAAAACTGCACAGAGAAAGGGCAAAATATAATGAAACCAACAAAAGAGAGTTAAGCAGTTAAATCTATAGCAAAAGCAGAAATATTTCTAAATGTCTTATAAATGTAAAATTCATGCTGCTTTGCTTTTCTAAATGTAGAATATGATAAAAAATACCAGCTAAATGAGATCAGTGTTATCAGGTGTCACTGATTAGGAATCTGGTTGGAAAAAAAACCTGAAACCACAGTGGGTCCCCAGGGCTGAGTTTGAGAACCCCTGCCTTATAGGGATCGAACCTCGGATATCAGGACCTGAGGAAAAGCCTGACATTTCGACACAGCGGCTGGTTCGCTTACTTGACGGGGTGTAGATCAGAGTATTACATTCATAGGTGTGAATCACAATTTGATTATTTGAGTGGTTACTTACCAGGTAACTCTTGTGGCAAACATCCGATCTGCTTCTCACAACTGAGAGGATATAATCAGATTGTGATTCACACCTATGAATACATGTGTATATATATATATATTGTGGCTTGCAGGGGGCACTTAGCTCCCCAAACCCGACACAGACAGACATGAGGCACAAGTCCAACACAACACACAGCCTTTTATTCAGTGGTAAATGCTTCCCAAATCGTTTCACGCTCTCCAAAATGTAACACACAAGTCTCCAAATAATAATCAAATAATAACAGAGAGCACTTCTCTTCTTTTTCTTTCTTTCTCCAACTCCCGTCTCTGGCTTCTGGAGTAGTGGCCACTGACTCCTTTTATGTGATCCCCGGGGAGTGCTTCTGGTGTCCTGCAGGATTGGTGTGGAAGCACTTCTGGGTTAAATGGGAGCCTGATGATGTAGGGCTCAGGAGTCCCTGCAGTAGCCCCTGGCGGCACCCATGGAACCCAACAGGGCTGAGCCAAACTCCAACTCCCATAAAGCCCTGTGGGAATATGTGGTGCCACAACAACCCAGGGGAGGCTGCCAGAAGAGATAATGCCCTGAGCACAGTTTCCCCTCAAGTCCTTTCACTACGTAGGTGTTCCAGGTGTCCACACAAACACACACACACATGCACGCACACACAAGTCACACACAGCAAGATGGCTAACATCCACCACGGTGCCCTCTTTCAGTTGTGAGAAGCAGATCACAGAATGGTTGAAATAGTTTACTGTCAAATAATGCAAAGAGTACGCGACACGTGTTTCGCCCTAATTCTGGGCTCATCAGGCGTGCACACTAACTGCACCCCCCTCTCGGGGAATCGACTTGCTGACCAACCACAAGCGTTACCTGGTAGGTAACCACCCATACAATCAGATTGTGATTCAGACTACGAATGCCATGAATGTAATTACCCCGATCTACATGCTGTCAAATGAACGAACCACACGCAGTGGTGCAATGTTAGAGGCTTCGCCTCTGGCACTGACGTCCAAGGTTCAATTCCCCGCGAGGGAGGTGCAGTGAATGTGTATGCCTGATGAGCCCAGAATTAGGGCAAAACATGTGTCGCGTACTCTTTGCATTATTTGACAGTAAACTATTTCAACTATTCTATGATCTGCTTCTCGCAACTGAAAGAGGGCGGATGTTAGCCGACTTGCTGACCAACCACAAGCGTTACCTGGTAGGTAACCATCCATACAATCAAATTGTGATTCAGACTAAGAATGCCATAAATATATACATATATATATATATACTGTTTACTGCTCATAAAATTAAAGAGATTACTTAAATTACACATTGGATCTTGATGAACAAAATATACAAATGGAAAATCTTTACTGAGCAATGTTGTGTAATTCATTGAGAACAAAACAATGTAACAACGGTCAAAGGAAACCAAAATCTCCAACTCATTGAGGGCCGCATTCAATGTCACACTGAAAATCAAAGTCAAAAATTGAACTCACAGGCCTGCGTAGATTTCATCACAGAAATTCATAATGTGACGCAGTAGTGTATACAGCCCCCACATGCCTTTATGCACTGTCGACAACGTCTGGACATGCTCATGATGAGATGGCGGATGGTGTCCTGGGGGATTTCTGTGAGCATAGGTACCACTATGGGATGTCGGGCCCTCATGTCACCCTCATAGATTTTATTTCTGACAGTTTGCTCAGAAACATGTACACCAGTAGCCAGCTGGATGCCATTTTGTAGGGCTCTGGCAGTGCTCCTCCTGTTCATCCTCGCTGCCGGGTTGATGCCCTTCTGCTCTCCTGACCAGCTCTCCTCATGTAATGGCCCATCTCCTGGTATCTCCTGTGTGCTTTTGAGACAGTGCTGGGAGACACAGAAAACCTTCTTATGACGACACGCATGGACATGCCATCCTGGAGGAGCTGGACTACCTGTGCAACCTCAATCAGCGGAAGGTACTACCTAAAGCTACCAGTAGTGACAAGGACACTAGCAAAATGCAAAACTAGAGAAGAACCAGTCAGGAAGGATAAGGAGAGAGCAACTGTCTGTGGCCACCACCTGCAAAGCCATTCCCTTTTAGGGGGGTGTCTTGCTGTGGCCTCCCCAGTGCACCTGTTGTCACTTTCACTTGCACCAAAGCAGGTGAAGTTGATTCACAATCGCTTATGCTTCCTAAGTGGACAGATGGATGTCCCTGAAATTTAATTAACTTGCTATTAGACTCTGATGATTGAGTGTTCACTTAATTTTTTATGTAGTGTATATTCTGAAGGATGGCATGAATGAACTGGCATCCCAGGGGGATACACCTCTTACCCTGTCTCAGCCAGGAGGCTGAAATGGAGTGCCTATATGGAGGATCTGACGTTCTGGCTAGGCTGACTAGAAGACCCTTACCTGGCTGGGAGGCCAGTATAATGGAAGGATCATGGGAGACAGACTGTACACTCCCTCAGCACACTAGATGGCAGCACTCCTGGACTGGTGCACCCATGCACATGTCCGCAAGGCATACTGGGATCCATAGACCCATTAGACAGCCCTGATGGGTTCCATGGATGCTGCCAGGCGGAGTGGCATGGAAGGACTATCCCCAGTTTGGAAGGCTTCCACCTGACCTGGAACTGAATCCTTTGGACAATTTCCTAGCACCAGAAGTACTCCCAGGTACAGGATAAAAGAGGACACCTCACCTCATTCAAGGCGTTAAGAGTTGAGAAATAGGAGAGAAGGCTTGCCTTGAGAAGAGTGCAGGAAAATCATTGTAATTGTGCTTGTGTTTGTAATTGAAAGGTACTTCATATAATAAAAATATAGTTTATTTGAACCCTTGACTGTGTCAGTGCACTTGTGCCTACAGTCTGGGACTCCCCCCTATTAGTCACAATATGTTGATGCAAAAAAGGAGTGGGGGTATTAAATGAATAAAAATATATACAAAACAAACAAAAAGATCAGGGTCTTGACACAATATATCAGAGGCCCATTCCTCCCTACGACACTGCCTAAAACTAAGAATTTTAGGTGGTGTCAAAGATTTTCTTTTGAAATTTAAACTGGAATGGTAAAATGTTGGCTTCAACAGCACTTTCAGGATCTCTAGAACAGGTGGATGCACCCTTTTGAAAGCTAAGGGTGCAAAACCATTTTTGTAGCCGAGTTCACCACAGTGTGATCTGGAAATTAATGCTGATGGTGTGAGATACCATTGAGTTTGATGCATGTCGTGCCATAGCAATGCAGAGTGACCTTTGTTACTTTGCTAGAAGCATATGGCTAAGAAAACAATAAAATGCACAACAAGCAGATAGGTCACCAAGGTGACAGCAGATTGTGGAAAAAATCGTGTATACTTGATGAACCTCAACTGCTCTATCACTCTGTGGTGGCTAATAATAATATATAATGTAAAATCTAACATACCGTGAATGTATTGTAACAATAAGCAATTAAGGTAACCAAGTATCCATCCATCCATTATCCAACCCACTATATCCTAACTACAGCGCCATGGGGGTCTGCTGGAGCCAATCCCAGCCTACACAGGGCGCAAGGCAGGAAACAAACCCTGGGCAGCCAGCCCACCGCAGGGCAGGTAACCATGTATATTTTTGCAAAATGGAAAGGTATCACAGAAAGGGTTGGCACAAATGCAAAAGGTGGTGGACTTACAACGGCAGAGAAGAAAGCAAACTCTGACTGGAGCTCACTAAGATAATAATGCAACCTCTCACTAATGTCACTGGATCTGCAGCCAAGATCCAGGGTATAGAAGAGAGAAGGAAAGGACCATGGCTACTATATATTGCCTAACTGTTCTTATTGTTGATGTTTAGAGCTCTATTACATTGCTTAAGATCTCTACAGCTTAATACTAAACACTTAATAAGACCCCATTTGTGTGAGATTTGTGCATTTGTCATTTCTCCATCCTAGTTATGATGATAAGTACTTCTACAAAAGTTAGTATCTGTTGTGCTACAGCCAGGGTTGATCATTCCTAATTGAATTTGTTTTCGTAATGTTTGTAATTATATACTTACTTTTCAAATTTGCCTCTGTTTGTGTGCTTTGTCGTTGGAGCCCCAGGAGGCAGGAACACCCTGATGTCACTGCTTGCTGAAATCACCTCCCCAACTTTATATTCTGTCTGTGAAGAGGTCTCAGTAGTGTTTTCATTGAAGTCATTTGTAGTGCATGTGAGTATTACCATTTTTTGCCTGTTATTTGTTCATTTTGCTACTGCTTTTGGATATTGATTTCTGAATAAGTGTATTGGAAGTTGTTCACCTTAGGATTGTCTTTTGGCAGCTCCTTTCTGTCTTTTGAGCTCCTTTACATTATTCCATACCATACTATACCATTTTCTAAACAATGAGCAGGGTCACAGTAGGTTAGAGCCTATCCCAACAATTATAGGGTGCAAGGCAGTAGCAATCCTTGGACAGGGCACCAGTCAATCGCAGGGTGAACATAATCACACACACACCACACATGCACACACACTACAGACAATTTAGCATTACCAGTCCACCTAACCTGCATGTCTTTGGACAGTAAAAGGAAACTGCAGCACCCAGAAGAAATCCATGAAAACAGGGGGAGAACAAGCAAGCTCCTTGTAAGGAGGACTCAGGACATGAACCGTAGTCTTCTTACTGCAAGGAGTGCTACCACTGTGCCACCCCTCTTTTGTTATTCCTTTTTCTGTTAAATATAATATACTTCTCATTTATAAGGGATTGGTGTTGCCTATTTCCATGTTTTTTTCCCTATTGTGAAGTATTCTGGAACATTTATGTTTATTTTTGAGCTTTAATTCACTTTCTCTATTTTGGGGCCTAGTAAAGCTGAAGCCTGCTGTTAGTAGTTGGGAGTAAACTGGATTGGTTGAGCCTAATCTTATCCGGGCCTGCCGTTATGGTCTGTTCGGAGGCCTCACCCTCTTTTGTCATGTCTGTAACTCCTAACTGTGACAGTATCTAAAAGTAAGTATAGAATGGTGTTGATTCAAGCTTGTGAGTCCAAAGGGTTTGTCTATACAAGTGTTTGGTGGATTGAAGAACCACACAGAAATTTTATACAGGGGAGACAACAAGAGGAACATTTGTCTTCACGTCAATACAATGTGTCTGTTTAGCATTGTGTAGCATGTTTGGATTGGCGTGGGACCAGAGGGTGTACTGCAGTTACTGAGAAACACTCAGACTATTCCACCTCCTCAGGAAAGCTTGTATCAGAGCTTAAAATGATGACACTAGTTAGTAACTGAACTTATTGTAAGGAAAAGTAGCTTGCATTGGTGGTATTTCCATGAAAAAAAATTATGGGTTCAGAGAAATGTATCAGTTCTGTCTTAAGCATATTTTGTAGAACCAAATTAGGTTTGTGACAATGTAGCCCATGGTATCTTGGGATGGGTGTTGTGAGAATTTGGGGTTCAGAGCAGCTGTTACAAGCCATTTTCACCCGGTACTTGCAAAGCCAGAGTTATGTCCACATTCTTGGCATTACATCAAATCCATTTAAGATGGGTATAGCATTCTTGCTTTCAGAGTTTCAAGGTTTGGCACCTGCGGATTGCATCCCAGAAGTCTGTGTATAATGCTAACCTTTAAGCCTCATCTTATTTTCATTTCATTCATTTATGGAAAGGCTGTACAGAATTTAGATTTGGGGATATTTGTGCCAGATCAACTTTAATATAAATAAATACAGAGTATTATACATAAGAAGTAATACTGTTAGATTTGAATACACAATGGGTGGTTTGAAACTTGCAAGTTCACCATATGAGGAGCACTTAGGAGTCATACTGGACTCATCATCATCTACATCCAGACAGTGTGCAGAAGTGATTGAGAAGGCTCATAGATTATTAGGTTATATATCACAGTGTGTGGAGTACAAGTCAAGGGAGGTAATACCTAAGCTTTACAACACATTAGGGAGTCCTCACCAGAGTACTACTGTATGTATGTACTTTGGTCTCCATGGTACAAGAAAGACATAGCAGTGCAACAGAAAGTCCAAAGCAACTATCGGATTCCAGGACTAAAAGAGGTATGAGCTCTGAGGAGAGACTGAAGAAGCTAAACCCTTTTAGTTTAAGCAAACAGAAATTAAGAGGTTACATGATCAAAGTGTTTAAAATTATGAACAGAATTAGTAAAGTGGATCCCTACTGTTACTTTAAAATAAATTCTTCAGCAAGAACACAGGGGGACACATGTGGAAAACTGTTAAGGGTAGATTTATCACAAAAGTTAAGTTTTCTTTATGTGGAAAATCATAAACACAAGTAGGGTGGTACACAATAATTTCTAACCTAATTAAATCATATTAAACAGATTATTAGGTTTATTGGTGAAATACGGGGTTATCTTTCTTATGGCATCATTATTTCTAGTACTGGTTGAAATTGTGTAATACTTACATATTATTATTTTTTTAAGTTTGGTCCTTGGAAAAGATAAAATCGGTGTTTCATTTACAAAATAAATTTAAGTTTGCATTCTTAGTGTCTCCAGTGCTTAAATACACTTTAGTGGCGCTCTTCATAATAAAAATATCAAAAATACAGACTTCAAACATGAAAACCTGTACATGTATGTTTATAATAATCTTTTTCTGATTAAATTCTCCTTTCAGGTATAACTGTTTTTTATCAAGAACTACGTTATAATGTGATTTACTTGTAAATTAACTTGCCTTAACCTACGAACAGGCGTGAGCTTTAGGTAACATACCATTTTCAGACCTCCTTAATTTAGGGTTACAGGGTCCACTGAGCACAAGGCAGAAATTATACTTCAAAAGGGCACCAGCCCATCACAAGTCCCACTCATACACATAGAGGACCTTTAATCACTAATTAACTTGCCCTGCATGCCTTTCAGAATATGGGAGGAAGAAAAATCCACACAGACATGGGGAGAACATGCAAACTGCACAAGAACAATGTACAGGCATTGGGTTCAAACCCAGGGTGATGGATCAATGAAGCAGTGCCAGTACCCACTGCATTACTATACCTACCAGACTTTAGTTGGTGAACAAAAAATGGAATTGCAAATACACATGATACTCACTTTTCATGTTAGGGTAAGGACTTCAACAACCCAAGAGGATCTCAAGGTAGAACTGCTACTGCTCTAGATTAAAAGGAAATAGCTACTGTGTTAGATCACATTACAATAGATTGATTAGACCTTCATTGTCACATACACTGAGAAAGCACAGTGAATTTCCTGTGCCACAAGAAATCCCAAAAGATTGTTTGATTGCCAATTCCAAGCTTGCCCCTCTATAAATGTGGGCTTGAGACGGCCCTGTGATGGACTGGTGCCGTGTCCAGTACTGTGTCCTGCCTTGCATTCAGTGATGCTGGGATAGACTTCCAGTTTTACATGGTCCTGAATTGGATTAACTGCATTTAAGAATTTTATGTTATGTTAATTATTTTGAAAGTTGTTGGAAGAATGAATTAAATATAAAAGGTAAGTTTCAAGGCTGAAACTAGTTTTATTTAACCATGTTTTTATATTTAACACTAGTGGGTGGCACAGTTACGCAGTGGTAATGCTGCTGCCTCGCAGTAAGGAGACTGGGTCTGCGTCCCTCCTGCATGAAGCTTGCATGTGTGGGTTTCCTCCCACTGTCCAAAGACATGCAGGTTAGGTGAATTGGCGATGTCAAATTAGCCCTAATATGTGTATCTGGGGGGCGGCACGGTGGCGCAGTGGTAGCGCTGCTGCCTCGCAGTTAGGAGACCCGGGTTCGCTTCCCGGGTCCTCCCTGTGTGGAGTTTGCATGTTCTCCCCATGTCTGCGTGGGTTTCCTCCCACAGTCCAAAGACATGCAGGTTAGGTGCATTGGTGATCTTAAATTGTCCCTAGTGTGTGTGTGTGCCCTGCCCGGGATTTGTTCCTGCCTTGCACCCTGTGTTGGCTGGGATGGGCTCCAGCAGACCCCCGTGACCCTGTGTTAGGATATAGCAGGTTGGACAATGACTGACTGACTGACTGTGTATTTGGTGTGTGTGCGTCCACCCTACAATGGACTTTTGTTCCTGCTTCCAGTCCCTACCCTTACCCTACAAGGAGCCTGATGTTTCCATTTTATTTCAGCTCAGTTTCAATTTAATTTCAAGTTCATTGTGATAAAAGACTTGTCAGCAAGTTTTCACAGGGAGAAACATAAACCAGGTACAAATAAATAAAATACTGTAGTGAACAAGCTTATGGTATAACATCAGATCACACATATTACATATAAAAATGAAACCAACATTAAACTTTAAAGTTACAGTTAAGCCTGATGATGCTCATTAAAGTAAAACATCTTAGAGGATAAACAGCAGTTGGGCTGAGTATTTGAACCAGTTGCTTTAAATCCTTAGAAACTTGAACCTGTCACTTGATGTCAACAACTAGAAAGGTGAATGCAGTACGTAAGCTGTTCCTGAGAAGATACACTGTTTTTTCTTGCCATATTTGTTTATTAAATAGGTTTGCCAGATGTGACTGTTGCGACCTTGTGATTTTAATTCTCCGTTTTAAAATGGAGCATCAAAGAATGAAAAAGGAAAGACTTGGGTGTGGTACAAGCACTTAGACATTTTCCTCTTCTGACCCTAGAACAGTGGACTGGAACCCAGAAAAAAACGCTGTGCTCTTTTTTAATTTTTTTAATAAAGTTGTGTACTTTTTTTAATGTTATTTTCAACATTTTTGTGCACTTCTGGATATGTAGATTCATAATATGTGTTCAGTTCTGTAATGAATCATTAACATTGCATTATAAAAAATTTTTAGCATCTGTTTTGAAAATCATCAGTCATGATTTTGGTCTTCGGAAGTCGTGTTGGATGTCAACAGTGATGCGATGGTTCATAAACCAGCAGCATGAGGAAATTGTCATCCAGGTACTGACTTCTACTAACTAACTATCTAAGTGTCTCAAGTTTTGAAATAAGATCATGATTTTGGTTTACATACTTGTTTAGATAAAAGTTTTTTTCTGGTTTCTTCTTCTGATTCGTAATTATTTACCCTTGTGGACAGTTTATAAGCAATATCATCAGCTCAAGTCCTTTGCTCTCACCTCTTCTGGACTTCCAGCTCAGAAAGCCAAAGACACAGGAAGTCATTGTCGCTTGATGGACTAACAGAGCATGAGGCAAAACTCACGGGGTTACCATTGGTACTCCAACCATTTTTTGTGTATTCTTTAACAATGGCTATTTTATATATGTTAATTATTGATGTTCATATAAATGCATGGCACCCAGCTAATCTGACACTGAAGTCTCAAATAGGCTTCACCAAATACCATCCGAATGTATAAATATTTTTTTTAAAAATGTTAAGCCTTGAATGTACGCGTATAACCACAACAAGTTTATTGATCTGCCACAGTTAGTCTATGAGACATATTGTTATTCTCTAGGCCAGTGACTAAACCCATTTTTCCCTAAACTTTCCCTGACAGAATATTCAGACAGTGCTGACAACCACTTCCACTTAGTGAATTGCAAGACTACTGGAGAAGAAACTTTAAAAGATCATGATAGATGGGTTTTCCCTGATGTTGCACAGTCCCCCGTCATCCTGCTTTTTTAAAGGTCTGCATTTGGCCAGATAATTGACAAGTTCAGTAACACAGTCCCACTAATCTCCCGACAGGTGTTTCACAGCAGCAGTGGTGAACCTCAAGCAGAGCCCAGCTGGTTTCCAAATCCACATCGCACTCAAGGCTTGGAAGCCATCCCTGCAGCTGCTTCTTTCAGCCAGCATCCTACTCAGCCCAGCCTCAAGCCAACAGGGGGTGGCTAACACAGGAGGGAGGGTAGAGAAGGGGGGAAGCTGGAAGTTCTTTTAGCTCACATGCTAATCCTCAAGAGGCAAGCAAGTACAGTTGATAGTCCCAGGCTTTGAAAAAATGGTTTCATAAATAAAATATTTTAGCAGTATACAAAGAGACAATGAAATAAGTAAAGTAGATTCATTCAGCTATTCTTAGAACATGTGAAGACTGGCCCCACAGCCAAATCAGTCCCCTCCCTTTCCCTTATTCTGCCAGGTCATCTTCCAGAGCATTATGACCTTCTGAAGGAAGCAGAAATAAAAATCAGTAACAGGCAGATGGTCTCGTTACTTGTGACATCTTAGGTAATCAATCAGAAACAATAACCCTTTACTGTTTAGAAATTGGTTGCTCAAAGCAAGTTATATTTGTACCAGAGAACAACACCATCATGTCTCTCAAATGTGTATCATCTTTACTTGTACTCCTGTCAACATTGTTGATTGCATATCAGGACTTTATTACGTGATAGCCTTAAAGCAGGTTAATAATAACTGTGTGATTTCCTTTGAATGTACTTTTAATTTCTAGGAATAAGAACTGACTCACTCTTCCTTTGAAAAGTGGCTTTTGCGATTCTGATCTCTGAATGAGAAGTGGGCAGCACAGATGACTAAATTATATAATAGAATGTGTCAATAAAGTTCATAATTATATTTGTATACAGACAGAATTGCAATATTCTTGTCTCTGTCGATCAAGAGACACAAGGCATTGTGAAAAAAAAAATCTGTAGTCACATGTTGATGTGTAAAACACAGAATAATATTATACCCTTTATCACACACTCTGTTGTTAATATTGCATTTTCTTTCTGATTTAAAGGAGTAAAATATTCAGATAAATCAAAGCAATGCAGTGTAATGTACAAAAAAAAAGTCATCATATTGTGACGTGTTAGTCGCTGCCTTGCACTCAAAAGATGAGGAGGAAAACCAGCTTTATATACAGGAGCATGTTATATGCCTCTTGGGATTCCATTAGTGCAAGACCCCACTTCTGGAACCATGTGATCCGTGGGTTGCTGCCTTGCACCCTGAAGACAAGGCTGAGTCTAAAGACTTCAGGAAATTCAGCTTTATTCAACTTGAAACAGAAACAGCAAGGTTATTTATTGTAGCGGGAGTTACTACTCTAGTACACATGGACACAGCAAACAGGCAGGGTCGGGGCCAGGTCAGTAACCAAGTTATAATATTACCTGTCACACCCATCGGTCGACAGACACATTGCACACAGAGGCAGTGAGCTTGCAGTTTTTCTCTGTGATGCTGCAAACCTGTGAGGCACTGTGAACCTGTGGTTGCCTCAGCAACAGACAAGCAGCCCTCGACAGACGCATCAATCGCGTTTCAGTGTGTCACCCTGTTGGGAAGGGTCACAAAAGAGTTCAAAACTCTCACATCCTCCCCCTTAGCTTTGTCCACACTGGTGTAGGCAAAGTGACCTGCCCAAGCCAAGTTTGGCCTGGCACAAGAGAATATTAGTGTTGACGTGCACATCCTGGGATGGTGATGAACATCAAAAGCAAATGGCGGTAGACTAATAAACCACAGAGTGAGCCAGGTATTTGCATGTTTCTGTCTGTAAAGCAACTGAAGCGGGGCATGGTCAGTCACCAGGGCAAACTGATGCCCCTAATTGCACTCCCTAGGAAGCAGTTTCCTGCTGAGAAATGTGATGGGGTGTTCTTCCCCTACAAAACATTGAGAAAGCACTGCCCCTAAGCCGAAAGCACTTGCTTCCATCTGCAGAACAAATTCCTTTGAAAAGTCCGGAATGAGGATAAAGCGGGTTTTACGTCTGAGAAGGCTCTGTCACATACATTGGTCCAGACAATAATATGGTTCTTTCTGCCCTTTTGTCAAGTCAGTGACGGGTGGTGGCCCAATGCGCAAAATTGGGAATGAACTGCCTATAGTACCCAGTGAGCCCAAGGAAGACCCAAACCTGCCTCTGTGTTTCAGGAAGTGGATACGCGAGCACCTCCCCCACCTTGTCCATCTGGAGCTTGAGGAGACCCTTCCCCATGGAATATCCCAAATAATGAGTTTCCGACATATCCAGCCTGCACTTCTTAAGGTTAGCCGTCAACCAAGCCAGCCTCAACCCCCACCCATGGCATTGCCTGCAGTGGTTGGATCAAAGTCGGGCCAAGCCTGGGTAGCCCCACTGTTTCCAGGTGGCTTGGGTGCCCTCCAGCCTGGGGGTCAGGTCTAACAATAAGTTGATGTCATTCTAGAACATCTCATCACAAATTCCTCATCAATCCCTGACAGGATTGCGTCAATAGAGAGCTTCTACGCGATGTGCTCGAAAGTGTCCCCACAGAACCACCTTTGAATCAGGCCCACTAAGTCCTGGATCTGTCCTTGTATGGGGCGGTCTAGGTACATGTGCCACAGACAAAATTGGCACCCCTTGGCCACCAGGGTCATAGCTGGGCAGAGGAGGGTCTGTTGCTTCAAGAAGTCATAATCATAGAGTCTTTTAGGAGTGAGTTTCACATGACCTGTAGAGTCTCTCCAATTAGAAATGGGGCCACAATAGCCACCCAGCCTCTCCTGTCCCAGCGCATGAGTTGCTGTGCGCTCAAAGCAGAATAGGAAACACTCCAGGTCATCCGAGGGAGACATCTTTACCAGTACATCCTTGGGGCGTTCAAAGACAGAAGCACCTGCAGGAGCCTCATCTTGCTCCCCGTTATCGGCATGTTATATGCCTCTTGGGGTTCCACTGGTGCAAGACCCTTCTGGTACCAAGTGACCCGTGAATTGCTGCCTTGCACCCAAAAGACAAGGCTGAGTCTAAGGGCTTCAGGAAAACCAGCTTTATTCAACTCGAAACAGGAACAGCAAGGTTATTTATTGCAGTGGGAGCTACCACTCTGTTACACACAGACACAGCAAATGGGCAGGGTCGGGGCCAGGTCAGTGGCCAAGTTATAATGTGCCCTGCCTCACTCATTGGGTGACAAACGCATTGTATATGGAGATGGTGAGCTTGCAGTTGCTTCTGTGACTCTGTGAACCTATGAGGTGCTGTGAACCTATGGTTGCCTTGGCGACAGACAAGCAGCTCTTGACGGATGCCTCAATTGCGTTTCAGCATGTCGTCCTGTTTCGACGTGTCGCCCCGTTGGGGAGGGTCTCAAAAGTATTCAAAACTCTTACAGCATCTTTTAAAATTATAGGAGAATGTTTGGTGGATCTGATATCCTTGGGTTCCAGTTGCTGAAGAGATGCATTAGAGTTGCTGCTCCTTGACAGTTATTCAATTTCATAATAGAGGGATATGATTTCACATTTTTGGTAAAACATTTCAAAAAAAGACTTAGCAATTGAAATGACAAACGACATTGTTGTTTCAATCACCAAGATGAGGCAGGTGATCAAGGAATAAATTTTGTCAGAAGATTCATTAGGCTTAAAAATGGGCTAGGGTCAGAGAAGAAATAATTAAACTGATAATCAAAAAGCATATGAAAACCAAAGCCGTAGTCAAACGCTTGTACCAAGAAAGTCCTCACACTAACTGTTTTGAGTTCCCTTAACTAGAGCTAAATATTGTTGTGAGATCCAGGGCTCTAGTTAAAACAGATGCTCACCACCATCTTGACAAGTGATCTCCATGCTATGCAATAGGCATAGCAACCGCAAACAACATGCAATGACAATAACAAAATGGTTATGGTCATGGAAAAAAGCAGAATTCAAAATGGCCTCACCAGAATAATGATTAAATTAATGAACCAGCTGAAAAAACAAAAGGGAAAATAACCAATCCAAGATTAGGGTGGAGTGGTGGCTCTGAGGCTAAGGATCTGCACTGGTATCCAGAAGGTTGCTGGTTTGAATCCCCATCACTGCCAAAAGAGATCATACTCTGCTGGGCCCTTAAGCGAGACCATTAACCTACAATTGCTCCAGTGGCGCTGTACAATGGCTGACCCTGCGCTCTGACCCCAAGGGGTATGCGAAAACTAACGAATTCCTAATACAAGAAATTGTATAAGGCGAAATAAAGAACAAAACAAAGATTGCTAAAATAATGATAGTTGAGAATGAGAAGGGAACAGTCCATTTTAATTCAAACAGGGCATTTGTGTGCTTTTTTAATGCATTTCATCCTTTAGGATGTCTCAATAAGAGTTTTCAAGTTGATTGGCGTGAGGTGAGTGACAGTTTCTGAAAATTATACCAGATTGTCTGGTGTGGCCCAGGAGCAGGAATGGAGGTGTGATTTCATAATGAGTGTCCAGCAGGCTTCATACTGCCAGCTATTTATTTTTTCTGGGATTACCACTACACAAAAAAAATAAGATTAATTCTGAAATTACTGTTAATTACCTTGTATGTTATCAACAGGTTGCACTGGATTATTTTTATTTTGTTCAAATGGTGTCATGTTTGTATAGCAAGTACCATTTAAGGTTGCATACAGTATATACAGTATGTCAAGACCCCATATTCATACTCGATTTTGTTCCTTCACCCACTACCTCTTGTTCAGAAAAGTGGGTGTCAAAAGCTATTCAAACTTCTAATGTCCTGGGATTGAAGACAAAAGCCTATGCTAAATAAAGTGCCAGTCCATCAAAGGACACACTCTCATCCACTCACACTCATGCACTCTGGACCATATACAGTATTCTAACTTGCTTCTCTGTGAGGTATAAAAACCAGTATACAAAACAAGGGCAAACACTGCATGACAGTGAATGGCCTGGAATTTGAGAGATCTTAGAGTTCTGAAGCAGCACCACTAACCACTGTGTGACTGTGGTGTCCCACTTTCATCCAGTTGTCCAAAAACATTCCATTCACTTTGAGTTTAAATGTTCTCCCACTGTTCATATATGGCTCCTCATGGGTGCTAATGTGGTGATGATAATACTGATCCCTATGAGTCTGAGCTGGATCTCCAATTGAAAATGGACCTATTGTCTACCCTGATTTCTTTGCTCTCTGTCACTTCCTAAATCTATTTATTTTTTGAGCCTGTTTTTTCAAAACAGGGTAATGGGCAGCTGAAACATATCCCCGTATCTTTAGGCACGAAGTGAGAGTCTTTTATAGAACACTGGTACATCACAGACTGACTTGAGAATTTACTTTTAAGACTCTCTCCTTTAATTCACAACAAACCTAAAACACAGTCATTAAATACACATTAACATGATTGTTTATAAATCGGTGGCATAAGGCAATCACCATTTAAGTATTAACATCTACTAACTAACTAACTAACTTGTGTTTCAGGTTTTGAACTTAAAAGACAAAATATGATTTTGGTTTATGTACAGGTTTTGATCAAAGACAGGTCTGATTTTTCTGTTTTTTGACTTTTGCGTGTTTCCTTTTGCCTTTGTGGCAGTACATAAACAATGTCTTCACTTCATATCCTACCCCTTCCAACTAAAAAAGCCAGAGAGACAGGAAGCCCTTGTCACTTGATGAACCGATAGAGCATGAGGCCAAGCTACAACACCATTAACTCAGCTTTTGTTTTTACTACTTTTTACTTTGCCAATGACACTTAAATGGGATTACCATAGGTATTCTAACCATTTTTATGAATTTTTTTTATGTGTTTTTGAGCGCTTAAATTATCATTGGTAGGGAAAAGGGCTGAAACTTAAATGTATAAATGCAACTTAAATGTATAAACCTATGTATATGACTCCAAAAAAAGGATTGATGGCTACCTTCAAAATTTTAATACATACATTATGCCAATTATGAGAACATGAAATGGCCCGGCTGCCTCTGTACTGTTTATATCTCAAACAGCTTTTATTGCTGTTTGTCATTTTTCTTTGTGTATTTTATTGTAAATCTGGGATATAGAATAGCGTTACTATGGAAAGCCTCTTCAAATACATCAAAAAGACTTCTAGCCATTTTCTCCCTTTAAAAATAAGTACTCTTTACAAAGCTCAATAGATCCCGTTAGCAGGTCTCAAGTTGATGTTTTTATTTTGCTAGATATTTGCGAGATTTATTTGAGCATTTTGAAATGGGCAGATAGTTAGGACAAAGTGCTTGGACAATGAACCTCCATACAGTTTTATGTATTGAATGTCACACAGAATATATGGAAAAACTACTAAAAACAAAGTGAATTCTTTTATGACAAAAATTTTAAGGGTGTCGAGCCCTTTTATTTTTGAGACACTAACTAACCTGTTAGCATGCGTTTAGACAGGCATAAGAAATTAGAATATTGGAAGAAAAACATTGTAAACAGACAAGAATATCTCACCCCATAATGCCCCTACAACTGTGAATCACTAAGCCTAGCTGCTGTGCCTCGAGCCTCTCCAAAACAGTACTCATCATCTTTGCATTTTAGTAATTCTTTTTATTTATTAATTCATTTCCTGAACATTTTTCTTACCAATATAGTGCTAAGAAGCCAGGTAGCCGGTACCAGGATAAAGGCAGGAACCAGATGACATGGATCACCGTGTCATACAGTATATTACACAATCATGCACAAGTTTAAATGGATTTCCCAAAAGAGCTATCTGGAAAGGTTCTCTATAAACTAAAATGCCATGAAGCAAACAGTTCTGTGCTCAAAATCTCAATTCTGCTTCTTCTTGGCTTGAAAAAAGGAGAAAAACAAACTTTATCTCATTGCTTTCAGAAGTGCATGAGAATGTTCAGATAGGCTGAATGCAGCATTCAAACTCCATTGAATGGGACTGAAGACTGAAATCGTCTAAATCCCACTACAAATAAAGTCAAACTATTGAATGGATCCATGTAATAAAGAATAGTGGGACACAAAAAAATACATGTTTGTAATGGAAGGTTTCATGACTGACAAACAGCTTTATTTTATTAAACGTGCAACATTCAGTGTTTATGTATAAGAAACGCAGTTTTATTCTGCCTCAATCACAGCTATGAATAACGCACTGACACAATGCAGTCCTAATCCTGTTGTGTCTGGAAAAGGTCAGCTGTGTACGTGAGTTCAGAAAAAAACAACAACAACATAACAAAAAGGCGGCTAATGAAATAAAAAAGGAAGCTCTCTGAATGCAGGCGGCTACAATGTAATTGCGGAAGCGAGCTCTAAGCATGAGGCCGGCCATCTGAGTAATGTACACTTCCTCTATGTCATTTTCAATAAGGGGGTCCTCAGGAAAAAAATAGAAGTCCACAGTGATAGCAGTGACCATGGCTCATCAGATTACACAGGTACAAATCCAATGCAAACTGATGAAAGTCTCCATGTGCCTTAATGCACTTCAAAGAAACTGCTGGTGCCCTTCAAGCTTTGCAAGAACATTGACTACGTTCAGAGAAATGGGATACGCCAGGACGAACGTGATACCTTTAAGAGTGTCCAAACAAAGCAGCAACTGTAAACAAGAGTTGGCAGCCACACATTCAGAACAGAAAGTACTTATATACTGTACTTGAATTACTTGTGTTCTGTTTTGGGTGTTTTATTCACCCCATTTTTGAACACCCATTGCACGCCCAATGTATCTGGAAGGGGGTCTCTCCCTGAATTGCCTTTCAAAAGATTTTTTCCAATTTTTCTTCACTGCCTGTCAAAAAAAGGCCTATCAAGGCATTCCTTGTATGATTTTGGGTTATACAATAAATAAACTATTGTTGTTGTTGTGGTCTTCCACTGTAGCTAATTGAATAAAGCCACCATAATTTTGTTATGTTCCTTATATATTCAATAGTGCTGGCGTCTGTGTGGACATTTCAAGTTCTCCCCTTGTTTGTTGAGATTTCCTCTATCAGGATGATTGCTAGCTGTGTGAAGCTCTGGCACAATAGTGTATGCGCCCTCCAATATTTTCATTTTTATGTTCATATTTTTGCAAGCTAAGGGAATTTTACACAACATAGCTTTTCTTGTATGTCTGGGGGAGTTTCCCAAATTATTTCCCATATTCATAGAAGATGTAACATTCCCAAAGCACGCACAGACTTTTAGTGATAAATTAACCAATGTAAATAACTAGGCCAATTTAAGGTCACGGAAAATAAAAGTTAATTTAGTCTGGCTCATGAACAAGGGCAATACTTCTGACTACATTCTTGTTACAGTCTGTCTGTTTTAATTTTGGCAACTGTAATTTATATTCCTAGCAAGGAGCAACACTGAAATATAAGCTACTACTCATCATGTACATGTACCAAATCAACATTTGTAGGTGGTATCCCCTACCACAGGGGTGCCCAATATGTCGATCTCGATCGACCGGTAGATCGGAAAGGTAGTGCAGGCAGATCGTGCTGCATTCAAAAATTTTTTTTTAAAATGTTAGTCTATCATATCCTCCTTATGGCATTGCCACTTGATTGACATACAGGGCGGCCAGTCTGAAATCTCTTTTCTTCTAACACATTGGTCATCCCACATGCACCCATACTATCAAATTGTGATTCAGACTACGAATGCCATGAATGTAATTACCCTGATCTACATGTTGTCAAATAAACGAACCACACGCCGTGGCGCAACGTTAGGGGCTTCGCCTCTAGCATTGACGTCCGAGGTTCGATCCCCGAGAGGTGATGCAGTGAGTGTGTAAGCCTGATGAGCCTAGAATTAGGGCAAAACGTGTGTCGTGTACTCTTTGCATTATTTGACAGTAAAACTATGCAACATTCTATGATCTGCTTCTTGCAACTAAAGAGGGCACCGTGGCGGATGTTTGCCAACTTGCAGGCCAACCACAAGCGTTACGTGGTAGGTAACCACCCATACAATCAGATTGTGATTCAGACTACGAATGCCATGAATATAATTACCACGATCTACATGCTGTCAAATAAACGAAGTACACGCCGTGGTGCAGCATAAAGGGGCTTCATCTCTGACACTGACGTCCGAGGTTCGATCCCCGAGAGGGGGTGCAGTGAGTGTGTACGCCTGATGGGCTCAGAATTAGGGCGAAACACGTGTTGCGTACTCTTTGCATTATTTGACAGTAAAACTATGCATATATATATATATATATATATATATATATATATATATAAATATATATATTGTAGCAGATACGCCCTTGATCCACCTCTTGAACCCTCAGGTACCACTCCAGACACCAGGTGGAAGCACAAGACCCTTTTATTGTCTTCTTGTACAGTGCACAAAGCACCCTCCACTCCACACTATTCATATAACAAATAAACTCTCACAATAATACTCTCCTCCTCGCCCAGACACTTCGCCCTCCTACCTCCCAGCTCAGCACAATGTCTAGGCTTTCCCACAGTCCTTTTATACACCCTGACCCGGAGGTGTTCCTGTCCAACAGTCCCCAGTTCCTTATTCCTTCAGGGTCAGGGTAAACTGTCCTTTTCTTCAACCCGGGAGCACGTCGTTTCTTCCTGTCACATGACCATGACGTACTCCCGGGTTATAGGGCACATAAGAGCCCACGAGCCCCCCTACAGCGACGCCTGGTGGCCCCCAAGGTATCCAGCAGGGTTGTGTGTAGAAACTACATAGTCCATGAGGCCCTGCTGGAACTCGGGGCATGTTTATGCTGTCCGGAGAGCTCTTCCTGGCGGCCTGGGGGTGAGGGCCGGAGTAAAAAGCCAGCAATCCACCACAATATATATATAGCATTTTTAATGTAGGTAGATCATTTCGACCTGGTCATTTTAAAAGTAGATCGCAAGCCGAAAAAGTGTGGGCACCCCTGCCCTACCACATGACAACTCTGTGTTACCCTGAAGTTTACAAAAATCACAACCTTTAAAGGACTGGCTTAATGGCCATTTTCCTGTAGCCCTTCAAATCGTCTCCTTTGGGAGTGACTCCCATTCTTTTCCATCTCACCAAACAACACCTCCTAATACATCTTCTTTGTTCTCTCTCTGTTCTTCATCCCCTCCACCTCCATCTTGGTGCATCTCTTCATCTCATCATCCTCTGTCTCCACATGTCCAAACCATCTTAGTCTGTTTCTCCTCAGCACAACACCTACTGCCACAAAACAACTGAGCATTTGACTTCCTCTCACTTTGTGACAGACCACAAATGATCTCAAATACATCATATACTGTAAACTTGCAACAATGTTCTAATAAGATTCTACCTTTGGTGCTCTTGCTATCATCCATCCATGTTTCTGACCTGCTTATTTCTTCTCATGGTGATGGAATCATCATGCACAAAGCAGGAAACAACTGTGGACACAGAATTTTTTATTAACACTAATAGAGGGGCTTTGATGGGCTCCCTATTAGCCCTAATGTACTGAATAAACTAGAATATCAAGAGAAAAAAACACAATAAGGAAAGTGAGTACAGTGATTTGAACTCACTCAAACTGAAGCTATGAGGCAGCAGCACTAATCACCATGTAATTATGCCACCCCAGTAATCATTTTATTCAAAGCGGGGTACATCATGGCATGTTACTCCAGTAGCCTACCATATAAACATCATATGTATGCTGCAGACTATATATAGCATAAAGAGGTTTGGGTATGTGCACTGTTATGCGCATGCTCATGGGAAACAGCTTAAGGACAATGGTAATTACTTGCCAAACCAGGGGTTGGCGCTGTGGATTAATGCCTTCTGTCTTTCTCCTCCTACAGACTGACAGCTACTCCACCTCTGACGTCACTTCTGTTTTCCAGCCTTCTGGACCTGCCCTTTCCTGCCAAGTCACCAAATAAACCCAGAACCGGCCATCTTGCTCTGATTCAAATCCGAGCTTTCAACTGAAAAGAAGTAATCCGCAACTTGCTGTATGCTATGTTATTTTGAATTTTTTCAATTATATGGAGCCACCAAGGTGGTGCCTCAACTCTTTAACATAGTTGTGTCTCCTCTTTTACAGCTCTAGTAATAGATTTTATGCTAGCAAATGAGTAAAAAAGATTTTTGGAGTAACCAGGAGAAAAAGGTGTAGTCGAGAACAAGATCAAGGTCAAAACCAGATAATCAACTGCCATATTACCAAAGTGAAAACAAGAGACAATATTGAGATTAAAAAGTTCGGGCAAAATTTGAAAACCAAAAAGGATCATTTTTTGAAAGCAAAAAGGGGTTTGAAACCGCAAAACTTGGATAATGAAGTGATCCCAAGAATGACCTTTTAAACCCGTCACTTTGTTACTCAATGGTCACAACCTCTGGGCGGACCCCCCTGATAATGTGGGAGTTGACCTAATGACAAAATGGTGGACGAAAATGGCATATGCACTTTAACAAAATCAAAAGTAAGCACTGAATCAAAAAACTACAGCTAGAATTGAATTCTAGTGCACAAGAAACACCCATTTTGAGTGGTAGGTGAGAAAAGCATGCAAAAAATTAAATAAATGATTAAATCAAAACAATAAACCCTTCATATTCCCTCAGGTATATTAGTGTGTTTTGGGTTTTTTTTAACAATAAAATGCACAACACAGAAAGTCCACTTATCTTGCCATTCCCTGACAACCACAATTTCCTTTATCCTATTTTCTGCAGATGAAGCTGAGAATTTACAGTGCATGTTCCAACAACTGTGGAGGAATGTACTCAATATCCTCTCTGCTTCGAACACCATTAGGACTGCCATCATAATCAATGAAGTGGACACCACAACACATATCATGGATTCAACAAAAATGTTTGCACGGGAAAGGAAATTAATTTTTTTTCAGATTTAGCATATGAAAACACATAAACCTTTGCAAATTAACTTATGCCTCCACATACACATACACATCGGTGTGAATCAAGACCATCATTCTGAATGGCTGCATTCTACACTGTTTGCACATCAGGCAAGTTATTCAAATATTTTGGCTACTAATGTCTCATTGCTTTTATGTTTGTATTTGAAGTATAGTGGCGTGCTGCCATTTGCCCTGTTCAGTTATACTCTTGTCACTTTACTAATGCTGAAACAAGTCCTGTGGTTCCTTGACACTTCTCCCCTGCCTCTGTAAATACCTTCAGAGTCTGGCTTACACGTAGCAAGCTTTTAGAAAATCTAAACTAACAAAGTTATTTTAATAGCTGTTCTAACACATACAGTACATCATATTATTTGAGGATATTTGAGCAGCAGGTGCCTTTCACAACGTAGCAACAAAACATTACAACATTAGAACATGTGAACAGGCCATTCAGCTCTATAAAGCTCGGCAATCCAATCCAACTCATTTCTCCAAAACACCATCAAGTTGGCATTTGAAGGTCCATAAAGTCCTACTCTCTACTATACTACTTGATAATTTATTCCACATGTTGAAGAAAAACATCCTGATGTTTGCGCAAAATGTCTTCTTCTTCTTTCGGCTGCTCCCGTTAGGGGTTGCCACAGCGGATCATCTTCTTCCATAGCTTTTTGTCCTCTGCATCTTGCACTGTTACACCCATCACCTGCATGTCCTCTCTCACCACATCCATAAACCTTCACTTAGGCCTTCCTCTTTTCCTCTTCCCTGGCAGCTCTATCCTTAGCATCCTTCTCCCAATATACCCAGCATCTCTCCTCTGCACATGTCCAAACCAACACAATCTCGCCTCTCTGACTTTGTCTCCCAACCATCCAATTTGAGCTGACCCTCTAATGTACTCATTTCTAATCCTATCCATCCTCGTCACACCCAATGCAAATCTTAGCATCTTTAACTCTGCCACCTCCAGCTCTGTCTCCTGCTTTATGGTCAGTGCCACCGTCTTCAACCCATATAACATAGCTGGTCTCACTACCATCCTGTAGACCTTCCCTTTCACTCTTGCTGATAACCGTCTGTCGCAAATTACTCCTGACACTCTTCTCCACCCATTCCACCCTGCCTGCACTCTCTTTTTCACCACTCTTCCACAATCCCCATTACTCTGTACTGTTGATCCCAAGTATTTAAACTCATCCACCTTCACCAACTGTACTCCCTGCATCCTCACCATTCCACTGACCTCACTCTCATTTACACACATGTATTCTGTCTTGTTCCTACTGACCTTCATTCCTCTCCTCTCTAGAGCATATCTCCACCTCTCCAGGGTCGATGTTTGCGCAAAATGTACCCTTAACATATTTTTCCCAGTGTTCTTGTTAAACTCATTTTAAAATAACAGCCTTGATCCACTGTTTTAATTCCTTACATAATTTAAAAAACTTCAGGCCTGTTACTTCTTAGTCTTGCTGTGCCAGATTTATCTCTATATATATAAAATCCAATGTCTGTCTGTCTGTCTGTCTGTCTGTCTGCTTTTCACAAGAGAAGTACAGTGGAACCTCGGTTCACGACCATAATTCGTTCCAAAACTCTGGTCGTAAACCGATTTGGTCATAAACCGAAGCAATTTCCCCCATAGGATTGTATGTAAATACAATTAATCCATTCCAGACCGTACGAACTGTATGTATATATATTTTTTTTTAAATTTTTAAGCACAAATATAGTTAATTAAACCATAGAACGCACAGTATAATAGTAAACTAAATGTAAAAACATTGAATAACACTGAGAAAACCTTGAACAACAGAGAAAACTAAATCTGCAATAGTTCAAGCTATAGTGCTAGGAACCGCTCGTTAAAAACACTTTTTTTTTAATGAGTTTTAAGCACAGGGGAAAAAAATTAACATTTGAAAAATCCGTAATTTAATAAACCACCAAGAAAAGTAACATTGCAACAATGCAGGCTATGAACCGATCGCTGTAAACAGAACTGAAAAGAAAAACAAGCCTTCTCTACCTTATGCGTCCAGTCCTGCCTCTCTCGCTCGCCCGCTCGCTCTCTCTCTCTCTTTTGCGAGCCTAGAGCGCCTCTGTGTGTGTCTCTCTAGCCCGCTCCTGTGTGTGTGCGCCCTCTCTCTCATGCTCCTGTGTGTGTGCGGCTCTCTCTCTCTCTGCCTGTGTGTGTGCCCGGCTCTATCTCTCTCACTGCCTGTGTGTGTGTGCGTGGCTTTCTCTGGCTGTCTATGTGTGTGTGTGTGTCGCGCTCTCTCTCTCTCTCTTGCTGGCTGCATAGGAAATGCACAGGGAGAGACTGAACATGTACAAACCGAAAGGGAACCTGGCTTGTTCGTATACCGAGTGTGTGGTCATGAACCGAGGCAAAAGTTTGGCAAACGTTTTGGTCGTAAACCGAGTTGTACGTGTACCGAGACATTCGTGAACCGAGGTTCCACTGTACTAAATGGATTTAGAACAGGTTTTTTTCTATAATTTGCTTGAATATTCCGGTTGATTTTGCGACCTTTCTCATCACGTAAGAATCATAGTTCATTTGCAGGAGTGATATATTCAGGCTAATCCAAGTGATACCTTGTTGTTTATTGATTATTAAAATATGCCCTGTTTCACTACTACATGGGTGGAGCCGTGGGGAACAGCTAGTAATATATACAGCTGGAGACAACCATTTGTAGATTTTGCTAAAAAAATGAGTTGGGAACAAATAGATGGCTCACTAAGCATCACATTATTTAACTAATTTCAACACCTTATGAAGGCAGTGCTCAAATTAGGAGCCGTGATTTTGAACTTCAAACAGCACAGCTGCTTCTGCTAACCTGATCCAACACACAGCAAGCTTCTGATTACGATTACTGTCTACAAGCAAAAAGTACTCCTAAAAGGCCCCTATTAAACACATACATTTTTGTTGCATTTATGGGGAGCATAAAAATAAACATAACCAGTTGCAAGGGAAAAACTTTTCCGTAACAGGTTATCTGCGTAATGACACTTGTAGAAGCACAGACAGCACAGCACAGAGTCGACTTTCTGACTGCACATCTAAATGAAGAACTAAAGGAAGTTAACATTACAGCCTAATTGGAAATGCAAACATGCTGTGCCAGAATATCGCTGCAGCATTTTAACAAGTGGTATATACCTAGACAACAATGTTTATCTAAAACAGTCAAAACAACAGAAACATATCATAGCAGACAGAAGCAGATCTCAAACCAAGAAGTAGAGCCATGATGTGGTTTGTGTGTGTGTGTGTGTGTCTGCCTGCCTGCCTTGTCTGTCGTCATGCTTATTTCAGCGTACAAACTGAGGTTCACTTACCTTGTGCTACTGAGGTCATGAAAGGATAACAGCAATTTTACCTTTTTATTTACTCTCAGCTTTAAGTCTACCGTTCAGTTTTGTTTGTTCTTTACCTAAAACCCCGGCAGTTTAAAATGCAAAGACTTGAGGAATTGGGGTTAGTATTTTATAAAGAAGCTCCATGAGTTGCCTAGGCAGAGATGAATTTCTCCACTATTCATGACACATTTTTTAGCGAGTTGTCCCGAGATGTGTATTCTCATTTGACTAGTTACCTCTTAATCTGTTTGCTTAAATTGAAAAGTTTGAACTCTCATTCACTGCAGTCTTGGAAACAGTGTAGAAATTCAAAGCAAATCAAAAGACACCACTATGTAGCAATTTTTAAAAATTGCATTCCGCCCAACCCAGCTGGATTGCCTCCAACTTTCACCACAAACAGCCTTCACAAACTGTTGTTTATCTATATTTATAAAAGTCAATGTGTGTATGTGTGTACAGTATGTATGTATGTTCCAGCATCACTTCTGAACAGCTGTAGTGATTTTCATGAAACTTGGTACACATGTTTCTATAATCCAGTTTGTTATCATCCAGTCGGAGGCATGGCAGTTTCTATACCAGACTGTAATACAGCTGGTTAGGACGCTCTCTATGGTACCTCTGTAGAAGGTGGTAAGTATGGGTTTAGGGAAGTGCACCTTCTTCAGTCGTTGCAGGAAGTAAAGACGCTTCTGGGCTCTTTTTGTAAGATAGTTGGTGTTTTTTCATATTTTTCATATTATAAAGCACATGCATTTTCAAGTTCATTTCAGTGTCACAATAAGCGGGAGCTTATCTTGGTAGTTTTAGGCACAAGGCAGGAGCCACCCCTGGATGAGGTGCAGCACACACTTAGTTGTGATCATTCAAACTGTCAAAAATTAACCAAATCCTCTGGGATTAGTAAATAAACCAAGAGTACCTGGAGGAAGGAACAGAAGCACATGGACAGAACATGCAGTTTCCACAAAGAGACAAGAGTTGGATTTGACTCCTTGGCCTTGGAGGTGTGAAGCAGTAGTACTTAACTTTGCACTATTGTGCCACTCCAGTGCTTTAGATGAATGAGCAAGTAAAACAAAGTATAGTGTGATATATGTTTTACAGTATATATGTTTTTGTGCTATATTAATATTTAAAGCTTTATTTTAAAACATGTTTAATATTATCATCTAATATGTGATATATAATATTTGATATTATATGTATAAACACATATGTATATTGTATATTTTATTTATAATTTATTATATAATGATATAATAAATATATCAAAATATTAATATGTTGTAATATAATAAGTTAATTACTGAGGAGAAATTCAGTTTCATACTAGTATATGGACAGATTAACAAAACATCTTTCCTTTCGTATTTCAGTTTTTCAAAAATAATTCTATCTTGTTGGAAAACGACAACTGAATTCCGGGACCACATATTTAAGTTTGGTTTTGCTATTCACTAACAGAAATCTTTGTTTTTGCCAACTATTACATTAAATGTGTTTCTTAAAAATGGTCAAACTATGGTTCTATTGCCCTTTTAAAATTAATGAACTTGAAAAAAAAATATTTTTGAAGGGTTTAAAAATGTAGGATGTAAATATTTTTCAGTTAGGCTTGTGCTTTTTAGATTTTTTTTTATGTAAACAAAGAAGTTTATAATTATAATAAAATTTGACTAAATTAATTGATGTCTGCATAGTATTTAGAAATCTTTAGAAATGCAGGTTGTAATTAAAGAGAATGGCTTGCACAAAGAATTCCACATTCCACACATGGTTCTTGTGACTGGACTGCAATAAATAGCCAATGGGATTATAGCTGAGCTACTGTATGGAGCGACAGCATTTGTGATGAAGGACCAGAACCAAAAAGGTAATCAGTGCAGTACAGCAAAAAGTGCCCTGCACTGATCCTCTGTTAAACACCAACCACCTAGTCTAATGTTATTTCTGTCTTTTTAAATTGGGCCAAAGGTTTACAGAGTGAGGGTTTGACAGGCTCCATTTAAGGCCATGTTACATTATACAAGTTTCCTAATGATATTCAGCAGCAGGCTTAACTATATATTTTTGGAAAGTTGAAGGCAGTTGTGCCACTCTCTTGTGAGAACTAGTCATGTAGTCTGACATATCCAGCAGCTCACTCCACGTCCCCAAAAAATCTGATTTTGCCCTTAAGTGGTTGAGGTTGGCTCCATGTACATGAGAGTTGAGAACCACTGAGTGCTCAGCTGAAAGTACAAGGCATATGGCAGCTACGAGGAATAAGGAACAAAACCTCACAAACAAAACGTCTGATAGCTCTTGTTTAATGTACTGCAAGAGGATGGAAACAAGAACAGCTGAACTTACTATACCTGTAAAGTATTTGTGCAGCACCAGCTCTGTCTGTAAGCACGTTATTGGCTGTCAAGAAAACGAGGTAAGCTCGCAAAACTTTGTGGTTGTGAAAATATGCCAGAAAGTCATCACAGAGTTGTGTAATTCTTCATGACCTGCAATTTCTAGACTTGTCATTTGACATACTCAAGCCACAAGATCAAGTTTGACATCTCCGGAGAGCCCACAAGATAAATTAGATTACTTGATACAGTATAATAGAGGTTCAGCACATGCCACCTGAAGAAGGCTACATAGAAGCCAGGAAATACCTTAAGAGTCATTATGAAAACCAGATACAGATAGCTGATGCAAAGCTGGGCAATCAATGAAGTGGGCTCAAATAAACTAGCTGTATGAATGCTTTGTCCAATGTGAAGTACGGACAAGCATTTTACAGCAGTGCAAACATCCATACTGTATTTTCAAAGTTTCTCTACTAGTTGCGAGACAAGTGGGAAACTTTACCTTCGATATACTGAGGAAAATGAAGACAAAAGGGCACAACCTGCTGAAATAATTCACTTTCTACATCAATAGGCTAGGTTTTGCTATAAATATTACAGCTGCTGCTAAAAAGGCGACTCAAAACACCACGGTCAAAAAAGGCCACGCCGGTCATACTAGTTGTTAGAGGCTGAATGATTATACAGTTTGCAAATGTTCCAATGTATCATTGTCACTCCTTTGTCGTGTCTTTTATTGAGGGCAGTCTACATGATCTTCTTGGTGTGTCCACTGTTTCTTTGGCTTCTTTACACTAGTCGTACTTGCTGCTGTCAAATTTTTGGTCAATGTTTGTTGTAGTTACATTTGTGTCACAGGCTCACTCCTGTGTGATCCATTATAAGACCCATCTCTTTGTTTAAAGTGTGTTTTTTTTGGCCACTACCTTGTCATGATCTTATCAACTCTTCCTTCATTGTCTGCCATGGAGTGATTTATTGTGCCACCTCTCTCTTTGGCTGTTGATCTACTTCTTTCAATACGTGTCTTTGTCTTTGCTGGTCTTAACTAAGCCATCAGTCCCTACTTTTTTTAGTGCATTTTCTTGTATGCCCTTGATGTAATCAGCAAGACCTCTTTTTGCCTTCTTCTCAACCTTTTGGACTTTAAGCCTTCCGCAAATGTGGAATGTTAAGCCTGTCCGCATCACTTAGTGGATGCAAAGCACAATTGATTTTAATGATCTTCCTTATTTTCTGTCTAACGCTCCTAACTCTGCCTGCTTCCATTCTACAACTAATTATATATGCAGTGAAAGCAAGAAGATTAATTCTCAAAAATGCCATGACAGTCAGAAACATCCAACATTTACTAAATGCACAGCCAGTAAACTGAAAGCAACTCTACAATTCAGCTTATATCTTTGTCAGACCGTGCTTAGTCTAATCTCAAGGCGGCATCAGGAAGATGTGACTCCTTTGCAAGGCTAATGACTCAGAATCGAGCCTTATGAATACACAGAAAGAGACCCTTTGAACTTAGTCCAGCTTTGTTGTAGCTTGAGTCAAGCTAGCTGTGCTTTCTATTGGCTCCCAAAATATCATCATACTAAATGAGATGCAGACTGCAGTGAATTGCTACCATAATTGTCTCAAATATGTTGCGGTTTCTAATTTGTTCAGAGATAGATTAGAGTTTTGCAGCCAATCACCTACCTACCTAGACCTGATAATGTTGCAGCACATTGGAAGCCAAAGTAATTGGAAGGCAAACAGCCAGGAGCCCGAAATTCAGTTGTGACTAAATGCTCACACAACACCGCACACCCAAAGCATGCCAGGGGCTCTCAAAGATTTGTCTCAGCTTTCAACATCCAGAAAAGGCTGCGAAAGCACGTCTGGTGCCTAATATTTTCATTAAAGTATCATTCATCCTTTAAAGTTGAAAGTGAACACAAGGGCTGCTCTCACCATGTGTCAACCTTTGAGTCACTTAACATGCAAACTGCATATTAGGACTCAAATAAAACTCTCCTGCTATTTTTGATCTACAATAGCCTTCCACCTCTGCGTATCTTTTAACAATTCGGCTTTGAAGTCAGATATCCTCTAAAATTCTTAAGGGCACCCTTCAAAAATAAAACTTGAACAATATGAGGTGATGATAAGCACATTGGTGGTGGGTTTTTGATTATGTCTAGGTGGTTGGGGTCCAGAAGGGGATTTGAGAGATGTCAGCAGAAGCAGAAGAGGTGATGTAGAGAATGTTTGTGTGGCCTAAAATTTTAAACCACCTCTGGGACTTTGAGTCCATTATTTAATCTGTATGCGCTACAGTTGTAAAAATCATGCAAATTATTGGATTTGTCATGCACCTTGGAGTTACCATATAATGAAAAAATAACCTCAGTGGCAATACAGTGTACGGTGCAGCAGATAGAAATGAGAATAAAAATAACAGACAGACACGAGACATTAAATGCATCCTGGGCTGCTAGTTCAACTTTCACCTCTCTGACCAAAACCCTTCATGTGCATGTGGCCCAACTGTAAATAATATATAGTAACAAATTATACTGTAGCCCAATCTTGAAATTAATCTTAGATAAAAGTATCACATAAATCTTCTTATATAAAACGCTACTGTGGCTGTCTGTTTGTCTGTCCAGGATTTTAAATCACCTGTAGCTCGCAAACCGTTTGACCTATTGACTTGAAATTTGGTACACATATACTACGTGACCTCTACTGTCCACTTTCAGGGTGAAGATTGACCAACAAGGTCAAAGGTCAACCCAGGAAGGTCAAGGTCAAAAATCAAATAAGCTGTAGCATGAAATTTGGTACACATATACTACGCTGAAACTCTGCACTACCGCTTTATATTAAAAGCGAAGAATTTTGGAATTACTACTCTTTTTTTAAAATTTTATTGTACAATCAGTTCTCGGCAGCGGGCAGCAGGGCCGCAGTGCAGCGCATGTGTACGGGCGCCGTTCTCATCCCTACTACTTTCACCATCACTTCCCCTACCTCTTCATATCTTAAATCATTCTTGAGGCAGATTGAAGACTTAAGTGCCAGCTTAAGTGAAAAATTAAAGAAAACATGCTAAGTAATTACAACACAAACACTGACTTAATCAGTTTTAACATGAAAAGATGCCGACGAAAGAAGAGAAGAAGCGGGCAGCTAGGGTAGAGAAAAAAAGAGCTGCTCAGGAAGCAGCAAGCGGATCAACCTCTGAGGACAAGACAAAACCTTTTATTCTGCTGGATTCCAGACACTTCCAGGCAGGTGGGCCAAGTGCATTGAGAAGGGTGGAGACTACATTGAGAAATGGCATTATCAGTTTTGTTAAGGTTTATTCCATTTCTAATAAATCCCATTTCTAACTTAGCTTAAATCCCCCTCATATGTAAAGCTAAATGTCACTGACAGACTCACTGATTGACTGACAAAAAATCCTGACTATTGGCAGATAACCTAAGGTAAATGTTTTTCACTAATTGATCAATCTCATGGTCCTATAGCCTAGGAAAATGAAACCTTACTGAAAGCTCGTGAAAAACTAAGAGAAAACTGTGATGATGTTTCGTATTTAATAGCAGGAAAGGATGATGTACAGTAATGGCAGGTGGTGGCAATGTTCAACTGCAAGTCATTAGCATTGAGATTCAAATCTTGTCTGGATTCTTTTCATTTCCCTTGATCTTTTTTATATTTTACAAAATATAAAAAATACATACAGAAGATTATCTATTATCTATTATTAACACCACATAAATTGTATCATGAATCAAAAATGAATTGTTTAGTACAATAAAACTACAATCACAGAAACAAATTTGTCTCACATTTTGAAAAATGTAAGATACATCATTCAGTTAATTTGTTTCGAATATATTAAGAATGTACATTTTATTCATATCATTCCATTGTGTGGTATCCTGAAAGGCAGAATTTTCAAGATAAGGCTGTTATACTCACTGATTATGGCATCTGAGACTGGCGACATGTTGCATGCTGATTAGTGCATCTATCTATCTATCTATCTATCTATCTATCTATCTATCTATCTATCTATCTATCTATCTATCTATCTATCTATCTATCTATCTATCTATCTATCTATCTATCTATCTATCTATCTATCTATCTATTGTCACGCATGGGCATCGAAGAACTCCTCTAAGGGCCAGGGAAAGGTATGCAATAACCCGCCGAGACAAGAGGGGGGGCTACCGCTGACTTTGTCCAGTTGTTCCTGTTGTTCTTCTTCCATCACAGCTCTGAGAAGTCTCCCAGTAAGGGAACTTAACTCTGTCCCTTCCAGATGTTGCACTATAAAAGAAGCGCCGACCAAGAAAAAGGCATCTGTTGCCGGAAGACCCAAATGAGCCACACGGTGGAGCACATGACTCTCGAATGTCCTTTAGAAGGAGGAATCCCTGATCGGGAATAGTGAATTGGTGTGGTTTTCGTTATTTCTTTATTTTGTTTGTATAATCTCACAATGATTAAAAGGGACGACCCAACTGTTTCCAGTCTATCTATCTATCTATCTATCTATCTATCTATCTATCTATCTATCTATCTATCTATCTATCTATCTATCTATCTATCTATCTATCTATCTATCTATAGCTGTATGGATTCCAGTTCAATTTCATAACTATTATGCCATGTCAGGAATTTGATTTAAAGATTTGTTTTTCCTCTCTTGCTATTTTCAATTTCACCTACTACAGTTCAGGGTCTGGGGATTCTGGCAGTAGCTGGTGCAAGGCAGCATCCAACCATGGAGGAGATGCTAGCTATCTGTGGGAAAACTGACTTTCCAATTCAGAGTTAGCCATCAACAATTTTTTCACTTATATTACTGTCAAGAATAATAAACTTCATCAAATGAATCATATAATTTGTTTTATTCTTAGTAACAATTTTATTATTGCAAAATCAGACATCATCATTAGACATGTTTGTAAGGGGTACCTATGCTATACAGTATATCATCTAAGAGGGCATCACACAAAACATTCTAAAATGGCAACAAACATCTTCCAAGGTACAAACTTGCATTTTGTATTCAAGCTGATGGGAGGGAGTGTTCAAGCAAATACCAATGGAAGACCAAATTGGGGTGCCAGTCCATCATGGGGCACACTCAAATCCCCCACAGTAGGGCAGTCCACTCAGCTGAGTGGCAGGTCTGAAAGAATATGGAGGCAAACAGAAAAGCTGGCAATCAATCAAAGGTCAGTGAAGCAGCGCAGACAAACCATTGGAGTGAATGTAAGAACAAACTCAACGGGAGATGAACACACAAATGCACTTATTAATAAACGTCACCCATTGAAGATATTTTTTAAACTGTCATTCTTATGAATATTCCTGTAAAATATAACTGTCCATTAAAGAATAAGTACTGTAACCTCCTTCGTGGAAAAGTTTTTATTATGTGTAACAGAAATTGCAAAATTTCAACACAAATACAGTAGGAAAAATATATCTAGTGTCCATCGGTGTACTGATGCAGATTTAGTACACGCCCTTTGTGTGATATGTTTTGAGGCAGCCACCAATGCATAGTCCGGTGTTGTTATGCAGAAAGTAGAAGCATGTTTCATTACATACTTTTATAATATTTTTTTTGTTGCTTGATCACAGTGAGGGTAGAATAACAGTGCCGGAGAGAAATGATTGAGGCGCCCCTTGTGTTACTGAGGGCTACCAGAAGTGCAAGGCTGAGTGACTTAACCCTGACATGAACGTCAGTTCCACTTGATCAAAATCATTTTGCCATTTTTGCCATGCACCTACTTGCACCACTGTGAACCATCAGGCAATCAAATTCACCAAGCATATCACGGCAATTGGACATATTGTGTTGTATGCATCAGTTTCACACTACGTGTCAACATGTGATGACCAATTCACATTGTCTTCACTATCATTTGATTCAATTAATGATGCAGGTTCAGTTTGTTCATATACTGCCTTTGCGGCTTCTTGTTTAAGCTCCATTGTGTTTTGGTTGAAGGCTCCACCCCACTTATGAATATTGATGAGTTACCTTTGAGAGGCAAAGCACTTAGAAATATTTAGGATTTTTTGCAGGATAATGGCATTTTATCCACTAGATGGCTGAAGAATACTGTCCTGAGAGTTGCTTAGGTTTACCACTGTAAAGCGAATAATTAAACATCATACTATGAATCTGACTCTGGCTTAACCATACTTACATAAAATTCCAAACCTGAGTCATGTTTGAATCCCAAATATAATTTTTACAGTATTTTTAAAATGAGATTTTATGCTCAATTATGAAAAATAACATAGCGCACAGTAAGCAATCAGTCTTTATATTTTAAAGCACCATTAATAGTAATGAGTGAAATAGGACAGTTTTGCAAAACTAAAACTAAAATTCTTTTCAGAGGTGATTTCGCAACTTTGAAACACCAAACACACCAAAAAGGGTTTTTTTGTGGTTTAAAGATTTTTTAAGCCTCATTCACTCTCTGGTGTTTACCTGTGTTATTTTTCAGATGTTGAACAATGCATGTAATCTGTAGCACATCGGTCAGATTAATTCTATTTATGCTATTTACACCTCCACAGCCCCACCATGCCATTATCCAGCAACCGACCTACGCACTCTCCAGTTTCTTTTGAGTCTTTGATTAGAAATTACATCAAGTTGAGTTTTGAATGTTGCTAGATCTTCACTGTCTTAGGTTACTTGGTAATTTTTTCCATGTGTCTATAGTTCTCTGTATGAAGAAATACCTCCTAATGTTTGTGTGAAATTTACCCTTGGCAACTCTGCCTCTTGTTGAACTAATTTTAAGTAACAATCTCCAATGAATTTTCAAGAACTGCGATTGCCAAGAATGTAAGTTGGAACCATACCAGCAGAACACGCCAAAAAACTGTCTTCACATGACAGGAAATGAGTCTGGTGATGTTTTTTGTTTTCACAAGAGATCTTTATTTAAATAGTAAATGACAGACAGAAGCATGCAAACACTTCCAGAAAGGAACTAAACATCTACTTGTGTTAATGGCATGATTTTCACTGGAATCAAAATGAAATTTACCTCTTGATGTATATACAGTATACATATTTTGTTGTTGCAAAGCAAATCACTGAATAACAATAGGAATCTGGATTGGCACAAATCATTTCACTCATCACCATACAACATGCACAATTACAAGACGTTTACTTGGTAATCAGTATTAAATATACGAGCTGATAAATAGAATAACATCAACATGAAAAAAATAAATAAAAATGAACAACGGTGCACAGGGCAAAACTTGAAAGGATACATGACAAAATATAACAGCAGAGTAGCAAAAGGAACCCTACAAATGCAACAGTTACTGCTGAATTAAAAGCCACACACAATTAAAGGAAAAGGTAACTGACCTTTTCACTTTTTTGTATATGAATTGTAGGGAAAGTATTGGAATCCTCCAAAAATTTCATTTTGAGATTTTGATGAGTCTCGACATTTTAGACCTCCCTGAGTCCGAAAATACAAATTTTTGGAATTATGTCTGTGTGTGTGTGTGTAAACACGATAACTGGAGTACACTTTCACTTAAGTCAACCAAATTTTGCATACTAGTATTAGGTACAAAACGTAGATTTCTATCAACTTTTGGGCTACTTCTGTTAACCATAAGTGGCACTTTACCTTTTAGTCCGATTTATTCAACTTCACTTTTATAATAATTGTTCAATATATATTATTAATTTGATTTGATATATTGTTCATGGCTCTTTAATATACATAATATAAAAATATAATCACTGTCTTGTGCTTTACTCCTCAAATATCCATCCCCATATCTGAGTATACGAGAAAGTCTAGGGGACAACACTCCCGATTTTTCTAAAACTATTCTTGACTTTCAGGCACACGTTAAAAATTGCCAATTAACCTAACACACATGTCCTTAAGGGGTGGGATTAAAACTAGGGTATTAAAAACACAGAGACCCGAGGAAGACACAGAAACTCCACATAGTCAGCAATAAGGCCAAGAGTTTCGACCCAAAAGTCTGGAGCTATGAGGTAGCAACAGCACTCCAGTCCAGAGTGAAATGACAGATTTCAAAGCTAGCTCTCCTGATTTGCATTAGCATGTGGAGAGTTGGGGACATGTGGGTATTATGGTGGCGGTAAGAATGCTGGGGGACCCTTGAGATTGACTGTTAACTGGCACTGTGGAGCAACACAATATCCTGGGTTTACACCTTAGAAGAGTGACGAATGTTAAGGAATTACTTTGGTGTCAGGAGCAAGGAGTCATGTTGACTTCAGGTAGCTGAATAGCCAGCTAACACAGTCAATTAGGTTGAAGAAACTGATATTGGCAGTCGCTCTTAATCTGTGTCATAAAATAAAACAGATACCTCCTCCTGAACTCAATGAATTCTTCTTTTTTTGAGAGGTCACACATCAATCCATAGTCGACACAACACAGAGAGTAAGATCTAGACAAACAGCAATGGCCATTATGCCTTCAGCATAATGACCTATCTTTGGTTGGCATGTGGTCATATTAGTTTTGAACTTGGAAGTAGAGGCAAATACACCCAAAATTGGGCAAAGGTGATGCAACATAAATTGTCTCTAAAAAACAAAGCACACCAGATTCTAAATAGGCAACAGCCACCCACTTGTCTATCTAACCATTCGATTTCTGGTGATGCCCTTTTCAATTATGGGTTTCATGATGCCATATTACAGCTTGGTAGTACTACCAGATTGTCAGGTACTAAATCCAGTGGGGTAGCACACAGTACTCACTTATGCATAACATAATGCAACATTTTCAACAATGCACAATCCAATTCTGGTTTGTGGAGGGTTGGAGACTATTCCAGCATTATTGAGAAAGCCATTCCATCACAGGGCACAAACCCATGGGGCCAACTTAGAATTGACAATCATCCTAAAACTCACATCTTTGGGTATATAGGACAAAAAATAGGGCAAACATGGCACTGGATTCAAATCCAGGAACTGTTTAGCAGGAGCACCAACCGGTTTCATTGCCAATTGACACTAATAAAGAAACACTAATGAAGCAAACCCAAACATCTTAGGGGTTGGAAAGGAAAACTGATTTTTGACTGTGTTATATACAATGGGACGTATAGACTATGCTGGAATGAATTGCCCGCCCTCTGCAAACAATTTCTTAAAAGTAGACCCTAAGAGGTCCTTCCAGCATTTTAGCAATACACCACTGAAAGCGTAGGTGGACAAAGACAAGAGGGTATAAGCACTACACATTCCTGTGTAGGAACTGAATCCAGACGCACAGCCGTGTGAGGCCAACAGGCCAAAACTAAAATTTCCAGTCTCTCTCAAATCAACCAACCCACACATCTCTGGGAGGAAACCAGAACTTAAATACGCAAAGATGAGGAGAACATACAAACTAAGCACACCAAATGACGTGTAAGGCAACAAAACTAAGCACTGCACCATAATGTCTTGTCCCAATTGATCTATACAAACATGTTCCACCTAACATTTTCCTTCAAAACAAAAGATCTGCAGCTCTCTTTTGTAGTCCTGGCAAAATTCTACCATTATTCTTCTCTTTTTTTGAAAAAAAACATCAAAGCATGAAGACTGCCATGTCAAAAATCTGTGATTTTTCCTTTTTATTTTCTAATCTACAGTAAGATTATCCCTTGCAACATGCCTTTCTCACATGAATGCTACTTTTAGAAAAAGAATGAAAGAAAACAAGTTGTGTACAAAGGAGTACCTGTGAAGAGGTGTCCAGCTGACAAAAGAATACCAAGACAAGGGGATCAAAATGATGACACAATGCAGAGCAAAGTCTAATGATAGACCCACAGCAGAAAGAGAGAGGGAGAGAGAGGGGGATAACCCATGCTGGCAGAAACACATGGCAGTGAGGTGACGTGGGGTACACCTGAGCCTCTCAGGCAGGCAAATGGCTGGAGCACTAGTGTAGGAAAGATGGGGATTCATCCTGAGAGAAAATAATAGAGTCTGGGTGCAGACCTCATCCTCCAAACCTCCACTCTGTTGAGGAGGTTGTCATTGTTAGATACTAGGCCCAGTTAAACTATGGTTAGGATTAGGGTTACGGGAGTGTTATCTGACTGAAATAATGATGACTGTCAATTAAAATCAACTGACACAGAAGTAGTTTTGACCAGATTTTCATGGCTCCAAAACAGGACACAACTCACCAATCTGTCCCAGATGTCTGGTCAGAAGTACCTTTCATGATTGACGTTGTTGGTGTTCCATGATGTTGTGGGTGTTACATAACTGATGTCATATGTATTTCAGGCTGCAGTTAGACCCATCTTGATGGGACTCCTTGACTCTGTACTTTGAATGAGAGAGAGGCCATGGAGGAAAGCTAGCAAAAGCACAGAATACTGCTTGAATTCTTTGATCGGAGGAGTGCTAGTCATTATCCTTCAACCCATTAGTAGGTAGTTGTCACTAGCACTACTTATGTCTCCATCCAATGTTCAAGTATATATACCATATCATATTTTATGGTGTTAATCAATCAAGTGATGTGTTTCCCAAAAGTGTTGTAACGCTAAGTTAGCTTCATCTTAAGATTGTTAATAAATTATCGTCTCAGAACCCTTCAGAACTAAAGCAATGCATAAATTGGATTGTAAATAAATGAATAAACCAACCTAGTCACTATTCAAAAATAACTTTCTGAATTTTTTGATTTTGATTGGATGATTATGACTTTATTGAGCATGTAAATATAATAAGGAGCTTTTTCATTACGAAGCTGCAATTCAAAAGGAGTAAATATATTAACATGGCATGCACTGGCTCTGACTTATCTGTGAACATAATTCACAGTTTACTTCACTCCTTCACAGATAAACTGGAGTGATATTGTCAACAAGAAGCATCTACCCTAATCATCAGTAAATATTTTCTTTCAAGGCACTGTTTAAGTCAAATGCTATCATCTTTCAAAGTAAACTTGAAAGATTTATTGGTTAATGGAGACATGTTTGTTCTTAATAAGAGCTCAAAGACTAACGGTTCTGTAATGTTGTAAAGTAGCAGACATCAATGGTACAGATCAGGCAGCACTGTAAAATGTAATTTAGTTTACACCTTTGGTGTGCATTTCTGATGCAAGTTAGATGATGGGCAATATATTACACAGTCCCCAAATGCAGCAGAAAGGGGATTGTGCTGCACTTTAAAGGCAGGCACGGTTACTAGGAATCACTAGATGACACTCTAGACTGGTGGCCATGCAGATAAAGAAAGAGTGCACATTCCCTTAGTAATGAATCATGAACTTGTCTGGAAGTGACTTGCCCTGTAGAGGTTTTAATGCTGCCTCACAGCAGAGGGTTCAATGAGTGACAGGAAGATGTCTGAAGTCTCAGTCATGTGCTGGCCTGCCACACCCACCGATACAAGAGTGCAGCCCCTTAGCACAGGCCACTCCAGAGAAAAACTGATTGCAGCATGGCAGGGCATCCTATAGGAGCAACTGGCAGTACAAGCCTAGGTTGGGGTGCAGATCTTGACAAGCAGGCAAAACTGAAGCCATCACAAGCAGGTAAAAGCTGCATATTTTAAAGGCAAATCATAGAGAGGCAGAAATCAAAAGATAAAAAGGCAGGCAGAAAAATCCTGCACAGGTATCAAAAAAAGGTGCAAATCGTGATTCAGTAATGGGCAACAATCAATAACCAAGAGATTCACAAAGCAAATGGATGGAATTGGACAGGAGAGTTCTGTTGGAAGCATGGTGCCCAATGCTAGACTGAAAGCTCTGTGCCAGTCTCCCTTGTCTAACTGCCTGGCCTCATTCGTCAAGTGACTGCTCCTTGATTAATGTTGCATAGCAACAGGCACTGGCAGGAGGGGCCGGAGTAAAAGGCAGCAGAAGGTGGGGCTAAAAGCGAGGCACAAACCCACAAATGACAGGACAGACTGGGGGTGAAAGCAGGGGTGCTATTGAAATACCAGAAAGGTGGGTCATTGTGATTGTCTATCAGACAGGGCTTTACAACCAGTGAGATCAAGCCCAGTGGGACAGCAGCGCTTTACTTATCTTCTGTTTTGGTTCTTCCTTACATTTCCTTGCCATATGTTTTTACTTGATAGAATGAGTGGTCTCCTCTTGTTTAGCAAATTTCACATGCTCTAATGATCTATGTTCTTATTTTTGTATTTATTAAAAGAAAGGTACCAGTTATTATCTGTCTATCTATTGCTGATAAATGCCATACGTCAAAGCTGAATTAAGGCCCCCACAGGCCCCTGGGTGACTTAGCTTCTTAACAGAGAGTTAATCATACTTTTAACAATGTAGCACATGGACATCAAGTCATTTAATGCAGGTCCCCCTTGATCATTTCAACTCCCGGATACATTTCATCAAGTGAGGGTGGTGAGGCCCTTGATCATTTTGGTGTGTGGGCACTCCATCATTTCATTGTGGTGTGGATCTTAGTAAAAAAGGCCCCTTGCAGTCAGAGAGCCCTGGGCATACAACCAGAATGCCCTGATGATAGATCCACCCCTGCCATAAGTGCACCCATTTCTGTTAAAAACTCATGAGTTCCATGCAAATCGCATGCCACAATGCTGATGACATGGCAATAAGCACTCATGTCATTAAAGATTGACATCCATAAAATAGAAAACATAAATGAAGTTACAAAACCTATAAAAACATACAAAGCATTTACTCTATGTATAAAAAAAGAAAGAAAATTGTGTAATAATGCTGCTAGATCCAAACACCATATATCTATTAATTTGATTAACTCTTCCAATGCAAGATGGTGAGGAGTGAACAAAGTCTGGAACAAACCCCTAATGAAATTCCAGGTTTATTACTTCAAAGTAGTATTCTCATCAAAATTGTTCTAATGTTCTAAAATACAAAATAATTACATTAAAAAATTAGATACAATAAAAAATACATATGATGCAGTTTTCCTCCAGCCCTTCGTTTTCATATCTGTTCAGTCTAGATCTGGTTCACGGAGGGTCTATAGCCTACCCTGAAAGCTTTGGGTTAAAGAAAGTCTTCACCACACTGATGTCCACACTTAAAGGGCCATTTTCAAGTCATCAATCAAAGTTATGTAATAAGTGAACTAGACATAAAAATCCACACCGACATGAAGAGCCCGTGAAAAGTCAGTAAATGGACCAATGTTTGAAACCAGGATGTTGGAGCTGTGAGATCCTATTCATGTGGGGCCAACTGTAAGTCAACAACTACATTAAGTGGCACCTCTTTGACATTCGACTTGCTGAAGGTAAGGCAGACAACAAGGTGAGAGACTGAACAAACTCCATGCAGGCCAAGAATTGAACCCACCCTCCTAGAGCCATCAGGGAAGAATAATAAAAATGGGCCATGATACCCTCCATTTTAGTCTCAATGTCTCATCAATTATATATTATGGCATAATATTCCTTATGGTCGATGTTGTCTGTTTGCCTATATTAGTACATTAGAAGCATTATGACAAGAAGAGGCCATTCAGTCCAACAAGCTCATCCATCCTATTCACCTAGAATTTCCAAAGTAACATCAAGTCAAGGTTTGTGGTTCTATGGTTCTTTGTGTGAAGAAACCTTTCTAACATTTTTTGTGAAATCTGCCACTAACAAGTTTTCAACTGTGTGAATTTATTTAAAAGTAACAGTTTTGATCCACTTTACTAACTCCTTTCATAATGTGTACACTTCAATCATGTCATCTCTTAAACTGGAAAGGTTCAGCTCCATCAATTCCTCCTTGTAGCTCATTCCTCTTAGTCCTGGAATCAGTTTAGTCTCTCTACTTTGGATCTTCTCTAACACTGCAGTTCCTTTTTCATAATATACAGACCAGAACTGTACATAGTACTCCACGTAATGCCTCACCTGTGAGTTAAGCATAACCTCCCTTGACTTGTACACCCCATATTGTGATGTACAACCTAACATCCTGGTACCCTTCTTGATCGCTTCTGCATACCCTCTTAATGTACATACTGTAATTACACATCTACTATGACTCCTTAGTCCTTCTCACAAGGTGTACTTTCAGGATTCAGACCTGCCACTGCATTCATATCTAACATTTCTGCTGTCTACCTGTAATACTTCACATTTACATTAAATTTAATCTGTCACAAATCTGCCAAGCCTGTGTGCTATCTAAGTTCTTCTGTAACAATGTAGCCAGTTCTACCCTTAAACTTAATCAGTTTAGTGATTTTATTCTTGTCTAGATATTTTATGTATATTAATAACAGCAGCAGCCCCAGCACTGATCACTGAGGTACACCACTTTTAACAACACCTGATGCTGATAAGATTTCACTAACCATAACCCTTTGCTTCCAGTGTTTGAGCCAATTTTTTACCCATTTACATACCTCGTTCTGAATTCCCATTTCTTTTAGTTTGATCCCTAACCTTTCATTGGTACCTTATCAAAAGCCTTCTGAAAATCAAGAGAAATAATATCATATGCACCTCTCTTATCATGTCCTTTTGTTGTTTCCTCAGAGAATTCCAGCAGAATAGTAAAACATGGCCTCCCTCATCTAAACCCATACTGACTGTATAGTAAAACTCTTCTTCTTGCCATGTCTGGCTCAATCTTCTCCTCAATTATTCCTTCGATTAATTTACCTGTGAAGAACGTTATGCTTACTGGCCCTATATTTACCTGGATCTGCCTGATGGGATAATATTTGCTAGCCTCCAGTCCTTAGGAGGTCCCCAGTGTGCATTGACTTTTGAAAAACATGAGTCAAGGGTTTATATATGCAATCGGTAACCTCCTTAAGCACTCAAGGATAAATATTATCTGGTCCTGGCAATTTATTAGATTTCAGCCTTTTTAATCTAAGCAGCACTTCTCTCTCTACAATTTCCAAATCACTCACAACCTCCATAGTAGTCCCTGTTACTGCTGTGAAATTATCCATTTCTTTAAACAGTTCACAATGAATGGATGGATCGCCAAATGGAAGTGATGTGAGAATGTGTTACCCTACATAAGAGCAACAGGGACCACCAATATGTATTCCAGAAATGTGACTTAAAACAATTTGGGGTGCACATGGTGTGAGTTTCATCAGAGCTGAAAGAAACTCATTTACAGGAGTTAGCGAACTGACCTTCTTTTCCATATGTCAGCAAGGTTTCACACCATTGGGATTCTGACATTCTATCCATGGTACAAGAGTCAAATGGACTGTTTGAGCAAAATATACTTTTATACACAGAGAATAAAAATCTGCACAACTGGCCTGAGATTAATAGAGTTATCAAATTACTGCTACAAAGAAACAAGCATGGCCTGAACGTGTTAGGTGAAATTCACATTTATAGGGCATAAGACTTAACTGACAACATCAACTTTATTGCTGTATGTATGTATTTGTATGTTTCCGCAATGTACTTGAGAAAAATACAATACCAAAATAAACAGATAAATAAATAAAATATATTCAATAATTTGCATGCAACATATACTGTATATACAATTATATACAGTATGTATTTTCCAGTTTTATAGTATATACATGTGCCACTTACATTTAATTTTTCCCTGCATTCTAAAGTATATTATTCCTGGATGGCTTGTTTTTTTTTTGTTTTTTGTTTTTTCTGTCCTCCCTGGCCATCGGACCTTACTTTTATTCTATGTTAATTAGTGTTCCTTTATTTTAATTCTTATTTATTTTGTCTTTTTTCTCTTTCTTCATCAAGCACTTTGAGCTACATTATTTGTATGAAAATGTGCTATATAAATAAATGTTGTTGCTGATGTAAGCATTGTGATAAGAACTGACATATAGGAAACTGGAATTGATAAGCCCATCACTTTTTAAAAAATGTAATTGAATGTCATAAGGTGGCAGGAAAAGAAGGAAACCACTAAGCAAAAAGGTGGAACTGTGTGTGCACAAGCACTCCTTTCACTCCACTGTCAGCTTTACCTGTCACAATATGTTATCAGTACAGCATGGAGTAGAAGTGTACACGTGCAACATGCGATTTGGGTTATGTGTCATGGATGTCTTAGCTATGGTGTAACATACTCTGCTATTGTAGTTTTAATGGATTAGATATTTGATAGTTAAGATTTAAATAGTCTACTTTATAATGTTCATTTCTTTCACTTTGCTTTCTTAATTACAGTATAACAAAGCTTTGCAGTTGTGAACCCTGAGAAAGATGCTGCTTAAAATAAATTTGGATACTACTCTTGCAGATTTCAAAGCTGTGCATGAAACAAACACCTATAAAATGAATTGTGATTTTAGGTCAATAGTGATGTTAACAAAGTAATGTATCCATCCATCTAGCCATCCATCCATCCATTTTCTGAACCCATTCAGCCCAGTTGTGGTTAAGCACTTGGCAGCATCAAATATTAGGCAGTAATCAACTTTAGACAGGGCACCAACAATTTAAAAGGTGATACCATACAATATCATATCATACAATATCACACCATACTAGACTATACCATACCCTGCCATATCATATAATACCATGTCATACAATAACACATCATACCATTCTATACCATTTAATACCATATCATATCATGCTAGCATAGCGGATCTGCACAGTACTAACTCTGTCTGTTTCAATCTCTGTGTGTCTTGCTGCCTTTATTCATCGGACATTCCCGACTTTTTTTGGACACCAGAAGACAATATGCCCTGGCATGGACGCTGGACGTTTTGTAGTTTTATATATAGAGAGATAATACTATACAATTATGGAGGAATATTTCAGACAAAGTTAATTAAATAAGTAAATACACAAAAAAAAAATAAAAGTACTGTGAAATGTGACAAATAAAAATTTACATAAAATGTGTGCGTAAATAAACAAATGTGCAACGAAATATGTTTTTTGTCGCTTATGTATATATTTATTTATTTATTTAATGTTGTTTCTAATACTCCTTTGAATGCAGGCTTGGATTTAAAACTGTCACTTTGCCTTGTCAAAGCTGAGAGGGCGGGTTCTAGCAAGTGCTGTTGTTTTGATTGGTGAATTGTCTGCAGAATGGGCGTATGTGATTTACTTGACTTGGGAAACCTGTGGCTCCTGCGCATGCTCAGAGTTGAGACTGAGCACGTCGATTACAAGTCCAAGAAAAAGTTGCCCAGAATGACATATTCTGCTCACATTTCATGCTCTTTTTCTTAATTTATTGTCATATTTCACACTACTTTTATTTATTTGCATATTTATTTTATTTTGTTCTACAAATTCCTCCATATTCAACACCGTATAATATCTATAATATCTTATAATACTATACCAGACCATATTATAAAATACCAAACATAATACCACACCATCCATCCATCCATCCATTTTCCAACCCGGTGAATCTGAACACAGGGTCACGGGGGTCTGCTGGAGCCAATCCCAGCCAACACAGGGAGCAAGGAAGGAACCAATCCCGGGCAAGGTGCCAACCCACCGCAGGACACACACAAACACCAAGCACACACTAGAGCCAATTTAGGATCGCTTTGGGAGGAAACCGGAGTACCCGGAGGAACCCGCACAGACACGGGGAGAACATGCAAACTCCATGCAGGGAGGACCCAGGAAGCGAACGCGGGTCTCCTTACTGCGAGGCAGCAGCGCTACCACTGCGCCACCGTGCCACCCACAATACCATAACATATCATATAATCCCAGAGCATATAATTTTACATAACGCCATATGCTAGAATATCATATCATACCTTACCATACCAAGCTATGCAGTGTTATACTATACCACAACATACAGTGCCATATCATATCATACTAAAAATGCCATATTATATATTATTAGTGGCCCACTTCTTCTCTCCTTCCGTCAGCATCTTTTCACATTAATACTGATTAAGTGGCAGAGTGGTGGCTCTGAGGCTAGGGATCTGCACTGGCAATCGGAAGGTTGCCGGTTCAAATCCTGTAAATGCCAAAAGAGACTCTGCTCTGTTGGGCCCTTGAGCAAAGCCCTTAACCTACAATTGCTAAGCATTTTGAATAGTGAGAAAAGCGCTATATAAATGCAAAGAATTACAGAATTATTAATATTAAGTTTGTGTTGCAATTATTTAGTACATTTTTCTTTCATTTTTTAGTTAAGCTGGCACTTAAGTCTTCTATCTGCCTCAAGAATGATTTAAGATATGAAGAGGTAGGGGAAGTGACGGCAAAGGAGGTAGGAAATGAGACCAGCACCCGTATGCATGTGCCGCCCTGCTGGCCATTGCCGAGAGTTGATTCTACAATAAAATGAAATAAAATGAGGAATAACCTTGGAGGTCACATAGTATATGTGTACCAAATTTCATGTCAATAGGTCAAACGGTTTGTGAGCTACAGGTGATTTAAAATCCTGGACAGACAAACGAACAGCCACAGTAGCGTATTATATTAGATGATAATCACATGCCAGACAATACTATAAAATACAATATCATACCAGGTCATACCATAAAACATCATACTATACCCTAACCTATCACATAATACCACAACATATCAATCAGATCATTTCACATAATACAAAGCCATATCATATCATGCCATACATTACCATGTTTTACCATGTTATATCATATCTTACTGTACCGTACCATACCATACTCAAACTTGTTTAACTTAATTCAGGGAGTTGGAGCCAGAGCCTATACTGGCAGCACAGGGCACAAGGCAGGAAATTGTCCTAGTTGATGCACCTCTTCATCGCAGGCTACACCCACAGTTTGCACCACACCATGCCATAGCCCATTCAAGAACAAGTGGCCTATCCTTGGGGACGCTGGTCGCAAGGCATGAAACAGCCCTGGGCACGGCTCCTGTCCATCTGATGACTCTGTCACACTGAACACTTTTCAGATCTGTCTTTAATTCTAACTTGCACCTCTCTGGTGACCAGATGCCCCCCCTCCTTTTCCACTTACATGTAAGTAATCACAGACAAATTAAGAGTGCGCACTCAGTAACGGGCTGCGGGTTATCGATGTCATGAAGACCGTCACACGGTTAAACGAACCCCGCTGCAGTTGCCCGGTTCGTTGTTTCTTCTCGTTAATATTGTGAAGTCCCCCCAAGTCTAAAGCTGAAAAGACGACCGTTCAGACAGAATGTTTTCACTCTTTTACTTGTTTTCTCACACCCGCGGAGACCACCCCCCCTTGTCTCTCCTTCTTCTATCGGCACTTCAGCGGTTGTGATCGCGGCACACAATTTGGTCGCCTAAACATTTTTAAACACAGCATGGTTTCTAATTATTAAAGCGGACACTCGATGTTCACGAAGGCGCAGTCGGCCAGGCTTTGCTTCACCGGAGCCTCACAAGCTGGCAGGCTCAAAGTGTCTCAGAGATTTCCAACTCGAAGCCCCTCGTCCGCCGACCTGGCCTTGAGTCAAGCCCAGTCCTTCACTCACAATATCGGGTCGTGTTCCTCCTTTCAGCCATTTGCGGCTAACCGCTCTCTTCGTGCGCCGCGCTGTTTTCTAAATGCCCACAATAAGAACTCCCGTTATAATGCGCGGAGAATAAGCGAAAGGAGCGGGGCGAACACCGTCCCAAAGTTTGATCTGCCCATGATCGGGGCCGTGTAAACATCACCAGAAATCGATCGGTGTGAGCGACTTGAGCCGATAATCATCACTTTGAATTCATGGGCTTCCGCGGATGATGCGCCAGAGAGGGGTTTTAAAATACAGCAAAGAGGAACAAACGATCTCCTGTCGGTTATCATTATATTATAATGTTTGAGGGTCTGTGGATTTAAGCTGAGATGAAAGCTTCAAGAACTTCTAATACCGAACTCTCAGGACGGAAGGATCAATAGCTCATGCAGTGTCGGTGCTTCTTTACCAACTTCTCACTGCATAGATGCACTCCTTACTTAAGTATTTTTTCCTGATTAATCGAGTTATTATACTTACAAAACTCGAAATTAGTTTAAAGACTTAAGTAATTCAGTCAGACTTCAGTACTAGGGTGTTGTACCGTGTTAGCCATTATGAATGTAGAGAAAAGCCAAGCAAAATGACACCTTTTATTGGCTAACTAAAAAGATTACAATATGCAAGCTTTCGAGGCAACTCAGGCCAGATGTAATTTTGAAGTCAGACTTCAGAACTTCAGAAGAGGGGATTTCTGGGTGATCAACTTCGGTTAAGGTTGAGAACCCCAGCTCGTTCTCTATTTCCATAAAGCTCCATTCTTTCGCTTTCTCATTTATCGTGGAAAGAAACACGACCCATACTTTCATGTATTTTTAAACCAACAGAAAAAAACGATAAACCTGCAAATTATATAGTGGACTGTGGAAAATGACTAATTCTGTTTTAAAAGTAATTAGTTATATGCTGCTGGGAAATTTACAGGTTGAAAACATTATAAAAAAAAAACTTGAACAGCAACATCCTGCATGCTAAATAAATTCTTACAGCTTCCAATTTAATAAATGTAATAAGGGTGTACATGTATATGTACATCTTAAGTGTTAATTTATCCCTTGTTAATAATTATACCACACTGCGAGCTGAACACGTTTAGTAAGCTTCACTTGTGTTTCTCGGCGCATTTTATAGCGCTTGTCCAGAGTGCTGTGAGCATCTACTAATATAAAATGTTTAAAATAAAACATGAAATAATCACTTTAAACGGGCATCTTCGGTAAGCGTCGACTGTCTTATTAGAAAGAAGTGAAGAATGATTGAATTGTTATGTTACGATTACTTTTTAGTATACTAATGTCATGAATTGATTGTTTTTATCATTAAGAAGCCTTACATTTGGTGTTAATAGAGTATGAATAGCCCAGAAAATGTGTGAGACAAACTTGCGACTTAAAATAAGGATGACAGGGTTTGAGAATCAGGGCAAGGGAATAAAAAAGGGGTGGGGATCATCAAGATGTCTGTGATTAGTATCAACGAGTGCTTCGTATAAGTTAATACATCTTTTCGGACACTTAGATGGCAATCGGAAACAAGAAAACTAAACAACAAACAGAAATAAAGACGTAAAGAAACTCACCTGTTGGGAGTTTAAAAGCAGGCAAGAGTTGAGGATTGGCAGGGAGGAAGGTGGCAGGGGGCAGATTTTGTCAGGGAATAGCGGAGTTTTTGTCCCCCCTTCCTGTGTAGTTACAGCGCAGGGAAGGCAGGAATTTCGGGAATTACTGCTGGTATGGAAAGAAGTCGCAGAGAGAGAGAGAGGGAGAGGGGCAGGGCAGGCGCACGTAACGCGGGGTCGGCGGAGGTGGGCTGGTCCGGCTTGGAAAAGGAAAGGAGCCGCGCAGGCTTCAGTGGGCTGGACGGAGGAAATCACAGGACGTCTGCTCTGTGAGCTAAAGCGGGGGAGGGTCGCGTTAGTGCCGGCGGCATCGCGCATTGTTTTCATGGAATCCGACAGAAGTGGACGCAAAAATAGCGACTGAGGATTTGTTTTTTTGCATCTACGTAATAAAACATCACCGACCTCGCTCTCTCTCTCTCTCTCTCTCTCTTTTGTCCACGTTTATTAAAAGTAAAGCGATCACTGTAGTTTCCAGCGCCGACAGCGATAGGATCACCACGTCCACTCGCCATTCAGGTTTGCGAGAAAGTGGAAGGACTCGCATTGAACGTTTCGATGTTGTCGCCACCCACACGTTTGACCGAGGCGCCTTAAACGGATTTTTTTATATATATAATCTGCAACTGTGGAGTACTGATATAGACTTAAAAAAAAGTTTGACACTTGATGGCAATGTGCTTCTCGTAATCCCGATCCGGAGTTCCCACTTCTGGTATTCGTTCCAGCTCGACATTCAGTTAAAGAGGAATACAGTCTGATTTTCTTGTCGATATCCTCTGTAATCGCTTTCATCTGCCCGGATCCGCTCACGTTTACATCTGTCATGCACGTTTATCAAAATGTTACATCAGATTTTTGAAGAAATCCTTTTTCGAGGTGCTTCCGAAGCTCACCGTGTCGTCCTGATGTCATTTTACCGCTGCGCAGATCAACAAAATCGAGGTGGAGACGCGCATTTATTAGGGTACAGATAACGGAACTGGAGCGGTACTGGTGGGTGTACAAAGACGGCTGGGGTTTTTGTTGCCAGTAAAGCCAGTTTGCTTCATCGTTGTTCATCCATTGTTTAAACATATTCGCTTCATCTACATGTAAACCAATGCTAGCCGAAATTATGGAGCTGTGCTTCTTCCTCTTCTCACACAGGGTTGACAGGTTTTATGGTTAAAATTCTCACATAGTCACCTTAAACGCCCAGATTTTACCCCCCGTCCCAACCCCCCACCCAAAAAAGTCCCATAGATATATAATTCAGTTCATGGTTGAAGAAGACCAGAGCCAATCCCAGCATCACAGGATACAAGGTAGGAAACATTCTGGACAGGACCCAGTCCACCACAGGACCCACTCACACTCGGCCCAGTTTGAAACCACCACTTCGTTGATGATGTGGAATGAAAACTTAAGTCCCCTGAAGATGCCCCATATAGACACAGAGAGAACAAGCAATCTCCACAAAAACACCTGGTTGTAGAATTTAAACCCAAGTTGGTGGATCCATGTAGAAGAAGCACTAAGCAGTGATCTCTCATGCTGCTTACAAGAGATGCTTTGGAGTGAAAATAGGCCATGTCAAAAATCTGCTCACTTCAAGACAATGGTCTCATTCAGAGGTGGGAAGAGTACTAAAAATACTCAAGTGTTAGTATTGCTATGTAAACATAAATGTACTTATTTAAAAGTACAATTATTTTACATGGAGGATACTCAAATAAAAGAAAACATGACTCAAGTACAATTTATTTACTTTACAAAAAAATCCATGATATGCTTTGGAAAGCATAAGCAGAATATACATAGTAATAAAAAAGATTTAAATAGCAAAGACATGTTGATGGCACACACGCATGAGCAGGAAGTATCTTCAGGGCTTCAGTATTAATTATAATATCACCCCAAGCCACTGGCTGCCACTGTCATTGCACATCAATCCTGCTTTTGACCTCAGAATGGATGACAAGAATGTCGGGGAGCAGTGATGTCACGTCCACTTCTGCAAAGTTTGTTCCTGGGGTGGCTACTTGGTACCTGAAGGGTCTGCAGTTGCTCAGATATGGTGGCCACCACTGATGTGAATTCAACGGATTTGCTCATGTCCTGCCGACTACGCCACTGTAGAAATGACAGAAAACGCAGATAAAGAGTTGGGCAACAGCTAGTGAACCCTGTTTAAATGGGAAATAGTTTTTCCCCCGCAAAAAAAGAAAGAAAACTCAAAATTGAAATCAGCCAGCACTGCTCAGGTCCATCTTATCAGATGTGAGTCTAACAAATGGACTCAAAAACAAATCATGTGTGTAAAATCAGTAGAAAACTTACATGGAAAACTGCAACTCTTACGATTTCTGTTAAATGTCAACATTTCAAACATAAAAGCAGCATTATAGAAGCCTCCAGTGTCATCACTTACTGCTGGAAGTTAACATATGAAAACTTTTTTATTTCTAAATGAAAATCCGAATAAACAGCACATAAACCACAGTGGTTTCAAACTGTAATTATTATTGTGTACTATTGTAGTAAACTAAATAGTAGTTATCTTGATCAACTTCTTCATACTCTTCCTCTCCGGAATGAGATTTAAATTTATGAAAAGATGTCAACATACTATTATTTTGATTGTTATTAAAATGCTGTTGACCACACTTGTCTCATCCATTGTAATAACAGTGTACATCATTGACTCAAACTTTATATTTCATATACTAAAATATGGAGAAGGCTAAGACAGCAGGAGGCAAATGTTCATAACAATGAATGCATGGTAAAGAAGTAATCACAATAATCTCTAAATATCAGCTGACAATATAGTGTTTAGTTATAATTATAAAGTATAATTTAAAAGAGCAAAGACTTTAGTGGAGATTAAAGAAAAGCTTACAGTTTTGCAAATAAAGTGCAGTAGCAGACAAAAGGCTTTTGAATCCTCTTGATGTTAGACAAGTGCAACCTGCACAGCACCAGCATATAGAAACACATTTTCCAAAACTCAAGCCACAGTTAATATGTCATCTCAAAATAGTAAAAGAGAACATCAATATATAAGCTAAAGTGAAACTCTTGTGACTGTACCGCACTCCCTTGTTGAAAGGGAGAAAGGATGAAGGCAGGTGTTGCATTAGTTATCAGAAGATAAGCAGAAAAACTTGGACAATCCCCAAGTCCACACTGACCTTAACCGCTTTTATCGCAGGATTCATCTCATAGTCTACTTTGCAGGATGGCGAAAGACACTGTTCCTGTCTCTGAAACCACGATCTCCATTAATCCCAGGAACAGCATTTAAACCACACCACCTGGACATTTTGCATTTGTTGATCGATTATTTAATTGATTTTTGCTTAAACCGAATCTCTTGTAAGCTTTGATTTTGTCATCAAATCTGCAGACAAAAGGAGGGTTTCGGTGGCAGTCTGGCAGAAGGATGTTTTTATTGCAGAAGCTTCCAAACAACAAATACAGCTGCTTATCTTCCCCTTACAAAAGAATCCAACAGATGATTACCAGCAGGAGGTAAGCTCTACCATTTCATTTCCCATCAGCAAAATGAATTGCCTCTAAATGCCTCATTGTTGAGATATCATAGTTTTATGTTCTCTCCAAAATCCACAAACAGGACAATCCTGGATACCCAGTTGTTTCTGCGTGCAACTCTTCCAGCACTCACATTTAAGCTTTCTTTGACAGACTTATGAGACCACTGGTAGAAGGTCTCCCTTCATACTTAAAATATACAAACCACTTTTTTCACCAGGTAAGTGGAGTTATACTGGGTACTAGAACCGGACCTGGCTTTGCCAACAACTTTGTCGGATGGATTGAGGAGCTTTTGTTTTCTTCCCACCTAGGCTTTGTACTGGACCTTTACAGAAGAAGTAATCAACTATTGTGTTGGTTCCACCTCTTGCTCTGGAAGCCAGCTACAGGATTTCATTAATGATTATACCAGCTGCCATCCATCTCTCAGGTTTATAGCTGATGTTTCCACCACAATTCTACCATTTTTATATATCGGTATTTCTATCATTTTTCCAGGGCATAAAAAATTGTCTGTGACAAGCCAACTGACTTACATAATTAACCTTCCTACAGCTCCTCCATCTCTGGCATACTAAAAATCCTCTTACCTCTTTCACAGTTTTTAGACTTTGCCACCTCAGCAGTGATGAGGATGACTTCTGTAATGAAACACTCAGAATGAGGAGTTTCTTCATTGATAGAGGATACCCTTCTCGTATTGTAGACTTGGCACTTAATCAGCCCAACAGTAGACCTCATAATATCCACTCTAAGAGGAACCCCAAGAATTAAATCCATATCCCACCGATCATCCCATTTCAACTGAACACTTTCTATCTCTTTCCAGTTTTACAGACTGATCCACCCTCCCTTGATCTCCTTCTGTCAACTTCTTAACCTATGCAAACATCTCATTCATAACTCAATTCACATGGGAGAACCACATTACTTACTAGGATCTTACCAGGTACTTACTGGTATACAGTACATCCCCAAAATTTGAGGGGGTTACATTCCTAGAGCACCCACATATTGTAAAAAACCACAAATTTTTGATGTGGTAAATGCCTATTTTTATAGTTTAAACCTTAAATGTGCCCCCAAAACACTTTAAGTTCATTTCAATCTCAGCTTAATACATTACCTAAAAAAAGAATGTAAAGGTAAACCTGTATACTGTACTGCTATATCTCCTGCAGAGCTAGAATGTAAAATATAGATGTTACCGCTATATGTACTGTAATTCATGCAAGTGTGTTTTCATTGCCAGAAACCTTAGAAGGTGCAGGGCGTTTCAGCAGCATCTTGGGGCTTTAAGAAGAACAAAACGGAAAACACAAGAACACTCATCTGGAGATGCGTCACAGAGCAGCAGTCGATCAGCAGCAAGGAGAAATGAATAATGCTGTAGTGGTCCAGTGCGCTATGATTCACACTGTCGAGAAGACGGTGATTAATTTATTTTTATGGGGGAGATTCCAGGGACACACCCAGCCTTGGTCGACCCGCACGCACACACAAACAGAAATAAAAACAAAGCAAACCGGTAATCAAACAGCAAATAAAGAATGTAATGAAAACAAATGAAATAAATGAAAACAACGATACCACCCCTGTTCCCCTTACAGCGATTACACATTAAATACAACAAAGCACAAACAAAACACACACAGTAAAGTCCATGAAAAACGGCAACGGATGAAATGTAATGATGAAAATAGACAGTCTAGAGATCCGCACGTTGAATGGGAATGTAAAGATAGTCCTACTGCTAGTTCCAGAAATAGTGAAGACGGGTGGACGCGTTCAGGAGCGCTTCTTTCTTTGCAGGATGGCCATAAATCCACTTACAGTCCACATGTACACAGGCAGACGGCAGACAATCCAGACGCCAAACACGAAACAATCCAGGACAAAACGAATAAGTACAGGTAACCCAACAGAACGCAGGCAGAGAGACAAGAACTTGAAACACAAATTACAAAAACTTTTCTTTTTGCTTTTGGTCACCGGTCCCCTTTTTAAAAGCTGCGCTGACATCCTATGACCCCAACAGCCCCAGCACCCTCAGCAGAAGACCAATCAGAGCCACTGCAGGGACTGTTGGGAGTTGCAGTTTAAATTCTATTGGCTACTTTCACCATCCCAAGCCGCATTTTCCTCTATGGTTGCTTCCTGTTCTCTCTACAGTGTAGTATTGCCACGAAAAAAGGCACAAAAAATTGCAGAGGATATTTGCGGTTTCTGTTAACAATTAGTAGTCAAGTTCTAAAGAAAAATCCGCAAACGACTGAGGCCACGAACTCTGAACCATGACTTCGTGGGAGTCTACTGTATTCAAAATTCTGTTTTTTTCACCTGTATTATTATCATTCTTTAATTTAATATTATTTATTGTATCAGTATGCTTCTGCTGAAGAATGTGAATTTCCCATTGGGATTAATAAAGTATCTATCTATCTATCTATCTATCTATCTATCTATCTATCTATCTATCTATCTATCTATCTATCTATCTATCTATCTATCTATCTATCTATCTATCTATCTATCTATCTATCTATCTATCTTCAATATTAAAAACAAAAAAAAAAAAAAAATGGGCTTCTTGCCAGGCTACAAATATTATTTATTGCATTTCTTGTGGGAAGTATCTAGCCATCTACATACTGTAGGTGAAACAGGGAGATGGCTTACCTACGGTTTCAGGGAGCACAGTCGAACCGTTCAGACCAAAGTCCTTACAAAGCCTTTTGTAGAACACGTTACACCCGTTGACCAGAGCCCCACTGATCTCTCCATGTGTATTCTTTTGCAGGGCTTCAAACACTCTTTGCAAAGAAAATCCGAAGAAGCTAAGCTCATTCCCAGCCTGGGATCACACATTTTTCTAGGTCTTAATGACCGACTAACTTTGTAATCTCTCCCTTCATTGTCTCATCATAATGACAGCTTTTTCTCACCTCTTCGCACCTTCTCATTATATATGTCTCCTATATATATTTTATCTGCTTTTTCCATTTCACTTCCATGCCTAATGAAGGCTCTACAGTCGAAATGTAGTGTCTTTTATCTTCCTTCCTTTTCCACTAAGAGATAACCTTTAAGTTTTTTGTTTCAACTTATATTTTGTCGATTGTTTCTCATTTGAAATATGTGCTCATCATGTATGTTGTCAATATACCACTGGAGTTTTTTTTTGCAAAGTTCTTTGTGTATCCAATTCTTAGTTGTCATATGCACAATGAGAGGCAAGCGCTATGGATGCATCATTCCAAATCTCAATGTGGAGTTTCCTGCCATAGCCTTGCTTAACGTGTGAAACCAAAATAAAAATGCAAGCACCTTTATTATTAACACACAAAAAATTACTGATAAATATTTCAAACTTACTAATGCATACTATGCATGTTTACAAAATGTTGGGCATGCTAAATGCATCTCACATATGTGATACACACCGAAGGAAAGCATCGCTTTGGACAAGTGGGCACTGCGTTGGTTGCAACCATAAGTGGTTATCAGAAATTTACCAATGTATTTTTCAAGAATAACTAAACTGTGAGGTTTATCATTTACTAGCTGTCCCCTGCGGCTCCGCCCGTGCACTACTGTAGTGAAAGAGGACAAATTTTATAAATCAATAAACAAACAGGTATCTGTAGCTAAGCAGAAGCGAGGTACGCTTCAATACGTGGCGGAAGATACACCGACTCAAACGGAGACTGGCGCGTGAGTAAGGAGGGCCATGCCTAGCTTTCCACTCTGATATCAACACTTCACCCTCCCCTCAGCCCGCAGCCTCTGTCTTGAATTAGCATTAATAAATCTCTACCACAAGCAAACTACGGTACTTAGCACAATGAGAGAAGTTGCAAAATCAACCGGAATGTTCAAGCAAATTATAGAAAAAACCCAATCTAAATCCATTAACTAGTGCTCTCATGAAAAGCGGACAGACATGCATAAAGACATATAGACACACAGACAGATAGATGGACGTTGGATTTTATATATAGAGAGACTAGCCGTGCCCTGCGGCTCTACCCTTGTAGTTGTGAAACAGGACAGTGAGGAGGGTCCTGCCCAGCTCCCTACTCCTGACGTCACGCTTCCTCCACCCCTCAGCCAGCAGCCTCTGTCTCGGATTAGCGCGAATATATTGCTCCTGCAAGCGAACTATGATTCTTGGAAGTCGCAAAATCAACCGGAATGTTCAAGCAAATTCTAGAAAAAAGCCTGATCTAAATCCATTAAGTAGTTATCTCATTCGCTAGCTAAGTGGATGTAAGATACGCCCCGAGGCTGGCGTGTGAGTGAGGAGGGCCCTGCCCCCTTCCCTTGGCCTGCTGCGTCTCTCTTGGATTCTCGCAAATAAATCAGTACCGTAAGTGAACTATGATACATGGCACAATGAGAGAAGTCCATCCATCCATCCATCCATTATCCAACCCGCTATATCCTAGCTACAGGGTCACGGGGGGTCTGCTGGAGCCAATCCCAGCCAACACAGGGCGCAAGGCAGGAAACAAACCCCGGGCAGGGTGCCAGCCCACCGCAGAATGAGAGAAGTCGCAAACTCAAAAGGAACGTTCAAGCAAATTAGAGAAAAAAACCCGATCTAAATCCATTAAGTAGTTCTCTCGTGAAACAGACAGACAGACGTTGGATTGTATGTATATAAAGAGAGATGATGTTTCTTATATACCCCACAAGTTTAGAAATGAACTTAATTGTAAATTTGAGGAAGAGTTCTTGTTTTCAGGTATCTCTAACAGTTTTTGAGATATGGTTAACACCACATAATGAAGCTATTTTGTCCTTGAGACTCATCAGCACTTCTAAATGTGATCAGTGACATACATACAGTATATTATATTTTATTTATATATTATATATATATATATATATACTGTAAATGTATATTTTATATAATGTATATGTATATAAGGATTCATATAATTCTTAGCAAGTTTATCAGTGGAGATGGCCCAAGTAATGGATTTAAAAGAAATTGTTACTAAGTTTTCAACGAGGAATTCAAGACAAAAAAGCAGCTATGGATTTTAGGGATTTGTATTGGACAGCATGGTGGTGCAGTGGTAGTGCTTCTACCTTGCAGCAAGGACACCAGGGTACACAAGGTCTGTTAAAATTAAAGCACAGTAATGTTAGGCGTGTCTCCCTCTTGTAATATAGTCAAAATAATTCACACTGAATTAAACTAACCTTTGATACTGCAGCACTCTGTGTAGTTGCAGGTTGTCCAAGAATTTCAATGTACTTGACCAACTTGTAATAATCACACAAGAATAGCCTTTAATTGATGTTGCTGAAGAAAATCCAGACAGTGTTGCCATCCATCTGAAAGATGCTCTACATTTGACACTAACAGGTCGTCCTGTGACTTTGGCACGCTGCACACGAGCTGCAGGCAGAAACAGCCCTTTCCTTTATAAATGCAAATCACGTTCTGGGAACTCAGTTGGTATCACTTGTAAGACACTTCATGCGGAAACAAAGCTAATAAAGAGGTTGATTCACTGCTTTTAACTGCCTTAACAAGTCTGACATCACAGTTCTAAGAATACTTGTAAGTTTTTCTTATGATTTCTTTTGTTCATTTCCCTTTACTCTTCTAAATTGTTTCAATGTTTTTGGTGCCCCATCAGCGAGGATACCAATCAGTCAGTTGATGATCTTTTATTCAGTATTTCCACTGTGACTTTCACCGGTTGTAGCAGCATCCCAAATCCTGACACAACAATAGTCACAGGTTCAAATACAATCATTTTTATCCTTTCCAGTATCCTTGCTGGCCCTTTTAGAATCTCCCTGCACAGTAACCTACAATAATAACAATAAACATCTTCCTCCTTCTCTGTCCTACTTATTTTCCTCCAAGCAAGTGTTGTCCTCTGCCTCCTAACTCTGACTCCCAGGGGGGATGCAGAGCAACCCCTTTTATCTAGGACCCCAGAGTGCTTCTGATGTTAGTGTATGGTTCTAATCACATAGAAGTCCCATAAATGAATGTTCACAGCATCCACAGAACCCAACAGGGCCACCCTGTCGGACTTCAGATCCCTGTATGCCCTGCAGGTGTCCATACGGGTGCCATAGACCAGAGATGGTGCCATCTTGTGTCTTGGGGGAGCAAATAGTGAACATATTTCATCTTCCCCCTGTCCTTCCAGCATATTGGCCTCCTGGACTGGCAAAAGTCCTCAACTGAGACCTTCTGGGACGTTAACATGTGTCGCCAGCACCTTCTACCTACCCATAAAGTATCTATCTATCTATCTATCTATCTATCTATCTATCTATCTATCTATCTATCTATCTATCTATCTATCTATCTATCTATCTATCTATCTATCTATCTATCTCTTGGTTGAGGCAGGGAAAGTCATGCCTTCATTCCTGTCCCAGGATTGTTTTGGCTTCCAAGCCAGATAATGAACCTTGAACTATCCCAGCCTGGTTGCCAGCCCATGATTGCCATCCGTTACACCACCTTTAGTTTGTTAAGCACCCTTTGCTGTATACACCACTACAAGGTGTTTTAGAAATCAAACTACTGCAATAGTTAACAAGATAAAATACAACGGTGGATCATTAGACACACAGTAAATTACAAGATAAGAAAATCTGAAGAGACTAAACAAAAAAAAAGTGAATTGATAGTGAACAGAATTCACCGTACAGTCATTTCAGGATCAGTGATAAATGGAGTTACCAAAGCTGATCTGCCTGTTATGCATTACAGTACTAAAATTCCTTTTCATAAATGATGCAAACAATAAGAGAAGCAATTTCACAATTTCATTTGTGTTCTGTCCACATTTTAATTTTCAGTGACCTCCCATGGAAGAAAGTGGACATTTAGAACTCTGTTCTGGATCAGTGTGCAGACATCTGCCATGGAGACTAAAGACTACTACCCAGCATCGATCTCAGAAGATATCGCACTCCAGACTCCAGTGTCTTGGACCTTCCGTGACATGATCTGCTCTAAATGACCGTGGACTCCCCAAGGTTTATCTTCTTCAGGGATGCTGCTGACTGGATTTTGTTTTTTTTTTTGGTTTCATATTCTGCATTGTCAACCAGCCTTAGTTCAACAATAATATTAATGGGAACATATTGTTAGGATCCTCTCATGACAATCACTCTTTGTTTTGCTCTGTTTAAAATAATCCGTTGTTATACAAACGCACATAGGAAACAGTTTGCCGTCTTGAATAATTGTAATAATCTGCCGGCCAGGGGTTGGCGCTGTCACCTAACACTTTCTCTCTTTCCCTCTTCCTACAGAAGGAAATCCCGCTTGATGACCTCACTTCCCATCCTGGCTGTCTTGACCTCACTTCCCGTTCCAACCATATATAACCGCCATCTTGTCTCATTGTCTTCAGTTCTGTTTTGAGCTCGGTCTGAAAAGACACTCTATAACTCTTTTTTGCTTGCAAAGTTTCAAGTATATGGAGTGGATACATCAAACCTTTATCTTTGTGTTTGTGATTCTTTTACACTCTGTATTTATGTGAATGCATTACACAATTAGTCATCTCTAATGTTTGTAACTGCAGTTACCTGAATGCTCTGTGCCAGCACGGAATGAAATGGTAGACGTATGGATTGTTTAGAACATTAGAACATTAAGACAATGTAGAAGAGAACATGCCATTCAGCCCAACAAAGCTCGCCAGTCCTATCCACTTCATTCTTTTAGTTTTGAAAGTCCCTAAAGTCTTACTGTCTACCACGCTTCTTAGTAGCATATTCCAAGTGTCTATCGTTCTTTGTGTAAAGAAAAACTTCCTAATGTTTGCGTGAAATTTACCCTTAACAAGTTTCCAACTTTGTCCCTGTGTTCTTGATGAATTCATTTTAAAATAGCAGTCTCAATCCACTGTATTAATTCCCTTCATAGTTTTAAACACTACAATCATGTCATGTTTGTTTGCCCCTAATTTAGATGTTCATAGGAAATCTTATTCGATCTGCCCAGTCAGGTACCTGGAATGCAGTACAGGTCACCCATATACAGTACAACAAAGCAAGTGTGGGATCCTACAAACGCAATGCAGAACACATATTGTTGGATGTTTAATGTATGTTATTGTACAGTTCTCACTGTGACTCACATTATTGAGAAGATGGACTGCAGACTGTTCTTGAACCGAGAGGTGCTGGTTGTGATATTAGCATAGCTACGGCTTGACCTCAATGTGAGTAGAGTCGCACTGAATTACGTCAACCCTATTTCTGCAGCGTTTGGTATAGATGCCGTCTAATGCTGCAGTAGAAGTTCACCAGTATGTGTTTCTACATACCCCACTTCCATCTGAGGAAGTGAAGACCCTACTATGCTTTTTTGAAGATGGCAGTGGTGTTGTTTAAACCAGTTTAGTTTCTCTAAGATGTGCAGACTGAGACATTTCAAACTGCCTATATTCTCCACCACTGGTCCCTCAATGCAGACCGTGAATGGTTGACCACCCAGACTCGAGAATCATTTCTTTAGTTTTGTTTCTGTTCAAAATGAACCAAATTGGACTGAAATGATTAGCCACAGTAGATGAGCCATGAGACTGGAGAATGGAATAATGCCCTGTTCAGTGTGCCAGCCTGGGGTTTCTGGACAATCTGAAAGATACAGAGTAGCCAACATATCCCAGATTAAAAAAAATACATTGTATTTTTTACATAAAATCAGAATCTAAAAAGGACCCATGGCTATTCATTGCCTGTGTGCAGTTAGCATGTAATCCCTGTGGTTGTAAGGAGATGCATCACGAAAGCTGTGCAGGTAAACTGGTTATTTGAAAGGGGACCATTTGTAACTGCGGGTCTGTGCAAGAGTGAACCCTGGGAGTTTTATTGTAATTCTCACAGAATATAAAAAATTCTATCAAAAATTGGCCTAATATTTTTACTAAAAGAGTTAAGTGGTTCTGCTGCACATGGCCTGTTCCCTGTACTGCTGTGTTTCAATATTTGCAATGTCGGGTCTGTACTGTTTGATTAGTAAATTGAATAGTTTTGAGTTTATTAATGTTTTTAAGGCAGTTCATAATCATGATTTTGTCAATTTGCTTAGGTGGGCAAAAGCCTCACTCTGTAGGTGAACATACATTGACAGAAGAGTATTATGGCACAAGAACTTCAACGAAGTTCTCGCCTTCTCTAACAGGATTCCGTTTACTGAACCCAGCGACGTGCCACTCTGCTGCCCTAATGTCTGAGTAGTGGGGAGATGGAGCTTTTGGGTACGAGGCAGGACTGGAATTTGGATGAGGAGCCACAGCAGCATTCACACATGTAGACTTCATACTTTAGGGTGGGATGTCAGAAAAAAGTACATAGCCAGAGACCAGACTTGGATTTGAACCCAGGGTCTTGGCACAGAGTGGCAGCGGGGCTGACCCATTTACCGCTGAAGTGATGTGAACTGAATTATTAAACAGAGAAGAATGGAAAGTGTCTGCACATGTAATCAAAGAGAACACATTTACAAAAAGTAATGCAAAAAAAGAAGCTGCTGGAAAATGTTATAAAATAATAATAAACAAGTTAAATGTACGTATCATAAACAATAGCTATTTTTATTTTTGAATTAAACACACACTGCCACATGTTGGTACCTGGAAATGTTTTTTATCACTCGTCTTTAAGTATTACCAGTTATATTAATTTACTTTCTGATTGGATTATAGGAGTCCGCTAGCTTGGCTGAATGTTTTGACTGCTGGTGTTTGATCGCAGCGTTTAAATATTGACTACCGGCTCATTATTTTAACACAGCATACTGATGTTAGAGGTTATTTCATATCGCTCTGCATGAGTTAAAGTCATTATTCTGGATTTGTCATCTCTGTTTCCATTATCCATCTCTTTTTTGTGTCCTTGGCCTGTCTCACATAAGATGGGCTTAGATTCACACGTCTCATATTGAAGTGAAATTGTTCTCAATTGTTTGCCATTGGAGTGATCCTTTGCAGAATGTAGCAGAACTGGGATTTAAAGCCAGACTGTGTGCATATACAGTGGATTCAAAAAGTATTCAGACCATTTGCTTTTTGGACAATTTATTATGTTTAATTTTAAAAAAGACAATGTTGTCATTTTTGACCATTACTCAAGTGTAAGTATCCAGAGCCTTAATTCAGTACTTTGTAGAAGCCCTTTTGGCAGCTAATACTGCTTTGAGTCTTCTTAGGTAAGTCACTACAAGCTTTGCACATCCGGATTTGGGCAGTTTATCCTATTCTTCCTGTGCGTATCTGTGTATCTATGAACATTTTGTATATATTATATGATATCTCTCGATTTATGTTCTTTGTGTATGCTGCACTTTTTTTTTAAAGGGACAAGCTGACAGAGATGGGAGTAGATTCATACCTGGTTGCATGGATCGTGGACTATCTTATAGACAGACCTCAGTATGTGCGTCTCGGGAATTGCAGGTCTGACATTGTGGTCAGCAGCACAGGAGCGCTGCAAGGGACTCTACTTTCTCTGGTCCTGTTCAGCCTATATACTACCTACAACTGAACACCAGCAAAACCAAGGAGCTGGTGGTGGATTTTAGGAGACCCAGGCCCCTCCTGGACCCCGTGATCATCAGAGGTGACTGTGTGCAGAGGGTGCAGACCTATAAATACTTGGGGAGTGCAGCTGAATGATAAATTGGACTGGACTGCCAATACTGATGCTCTGTGTAAGAAAGGACAGAGCCGACTATACTTCCTTAAGGCTGGTGTCCTTCAACATCTGCAGTAAGATGCTGCAGATGTTCTATCAGACAGTTGTGGCGAGCGCCCTCTTCTACACGGTGGGGTGGTGGGGAGGCAGCATAAAGAAGAAGGACGCCTCACGCCTGGACAAACTGGTGAGGAAGGCAGGCTCTATTGTAGGCATAGAGCTGGACAGTTTGACAGCTGTGGCAGAGCGACGGGCACTGAGCAGGCTCCTGTCAATCATGGAGAATCCATTGCATCCGCTGAACAGTATCATCTCCAGACAGAGGAGCAGCTTCAGCGACAGACTGCTGTCACTGTCCTGCTCCACTGACAGACTGAGGAGATCGTTCCTCCCCCACACTATGTGACTCTTCAATTCCACTCGGGGGGTTAAATGTTAACATTATATAAAGTTATTGTCTGTCTGTTATACCTGCATTGTTATTACTCTTTAATGTAATATTGTTTTTTTTATCAGTATGCTGCTGCTGGAGTATATGAATTTCCCCTTGGGATTAATAAAATATCTATCTATCTATCTATCTATCTATCTATCTATCTATCTATCTATCTATCTATCTATCTATCTATCTATCTATCTATCTATCTATCTATCTATCTATCTATCTATTCACTAAATAAGAATTAGTTGAATTCTTTTATTTATTTTAGTCTACATTCCCCTTGTAATAATTTACTGTCTATTTCTAACATAAGTCTCATTTGCTTGCATAGTGCTTAGCTGATGCTTGCTTTGATGGGCCTTATTGTATTTGAAGTAAAGCTTGGTTTGCCAATGGAATAAACTGAACATTATGACAATAACAAGAGAATCCGAAATAATGAAATAAACAACAGTCGCACTTTGACTTTTGTTGAGAGGAGCCCTGCATTCCGCTCTTTTACCAAGTTAGTCCAAAGTGGTCAGAGCACTTGTGCCATCTAGTGGTCATTATAAGTGCAGGGTGAATTCTGAATCCCCAGTCTCAAACATAAACCACATGCGCAGCTCAGGAAAGCCCACAGATTCGAATTTAATGTGCAGCTTCATATATGAATGAGCTGTGACCAGCGACAGTCTCTCTTTGGAAGTTTAGTGTTTTGAATGTCTTCTGCTTTTAGGGAGAGAATTCCGAATTTGGATGGTTTTTATATACAGTTTATGAATATTTGTCTATTAAATTTGTGTTGTTTTGTGTACACATTGTGCGTAGTTTCATAATTGTTTAATATTTACAGACTGGATTTGTGTTCAAAGCCAAGTTCATTTTTATGTTTTCAGGTTTTCTAGTTTATTGCTACTAGTCCGTCAGGTATTTAGAGTGGACTGATGAAAAATAGGCTACTAGTTTTCATAGTTCTGCAAAAAATGTTACCCAAAACTTATACACTTAATAGAAAGATGTTTACCCCTTCAAGACTACCTTAAATGCTTTATTTATTACAGCTTATTGACTTTAAAGTTAAAAAATAAAGAAAGCTTAGTGGTCTTTCACCTTTTTCACTTGGTTTCATAAAAGGAAAGTCACCTATGTTCCAAATAATAATAATAATAATAATAACAATTAATAATAATACAAAATGACAAAATACATCAAAGCTCTCAAAAGCAGAGCAATTTACAGAATGGGCATCCTTGCTTATGCTTTCAGTCCCCCCAAGTCCACAGTGCAGATTCCTTCCTGATGCCCTTTGAAGCAGAGGGCTCCACATTTAGTATTCCTTCAGTTGGCTTCCAGAAAAATGAACACATTCAACTTCAGCTGCCGTGCTGCTCTTGTACTTCTTTCAAGAATGTTCTTCACAACCTCTCATTTTCTTTTTTTTATTAATATTCTAATCTGGGCATAGATACATAAGCTCTCCAGATCCCTGAAAGTCCATACAAGTCCAGTCCTTTGGCTGTTCAGAGTGATCTAAAAAATGCAATAAAAACTTTTACATCAATAACTGTATTGTTGTTCCTTCTTCACTGGCAAAATAGTTCAAGATTGTAGTTTTATATGTTTCATACATTCTGATAGCAACAACTATTTTTGGCCCAGAATAATTTAACAGTTTTTAAAGTTGTGACAAATGTTACATTACCCAAACAAACATTTACAGTTGTATTTCTTTAAAAAAACGAAAAACTGAAAATTCTTAAAATGATAAGAAGTGGTTATAATCAATTTAAACACATAGGCTATCCTATGCCATAAGAAATTAAACTTTATAGTACAGAATTGTGAAAGGCTCTCAGATGCAGACATTAAACAATAAGACATTTCAAGCCAAAAAAGACTATCCAAAAAAACAAACAACTAGGTGCCCTCCAACCAACAAAAAGGACCCACCACACAGGATGCGCTTATCCTCACAAATAGCCATACTGAAACAAACAACAGAAAAATAAAATGTCCAGACATACACCTCCACAACAAAACACTCATACATCTCCAGATGAGAGCACCAAAAGGCGGCATGTCCATAATGAATCAAGCAGAACCCATCACAGAGAAGCATCCAAGACGACACCTTGAAACATAAGGACCCACACAAGACACATGGACTGCAAGCGCCAAAACAATTTCACAGAGTGCAGAGACAGACATGTTCAGTCAGAGTCTACCAAACACCAAATTATCCAAACACAATGAGGAGCACAAGGACAACATCACGCTGGACAGACAAACCTTTAGGAAGGTGCAGCCGAACAGTCAGTCAGGCTTAAAAATGGCATAGATACAATTGCCTAAACTGCTTAGTCTAATTTTATGGGACAGAGGGCCAAAACCCATCCTGGCAGCACAGGGTGCAAGATAAGAACCAGCTCCAAACAGGGTGCTAGTCTATCACATGGACCATTTACACACAGAAAGGTTAAACTGGAATCACAGATTAAACTGAAATGTAAATAACTGAGGAAGTTGGAGCAAAACTAGGGCACCAGAGGGGGAACCACACAGACACATTGAATCTCTGATGCTGGATGTGTGAGGCAGCAATTCTATTCCTGCACCACTCAGACTCAAAAATAGTAGCACCCAAAAGACACCACCAGACAGTCTCTGAACCTAGAGAAAGTCAACCATGCAAACATTTTGCAATAGTCAAATAAAGATGCTGAAAAGAGGGGGGCAAATAATTTTTAAACTTTACAGACTGCAACCTGAAGAACAAGGCCAGACAGGAGAAGATCAACTAAAATGTGTTTCAAGATGAAGATATTTCAAAAGGACGCTCCAGGATTTTTCATAATCTGAAAGAAAGGTCTTGCTGGAAGATTGAAGATGAAGAAGCACAATTCAAGAGCATCCAGACTTCAGTTGTAACGTTCCATCATTTCAAGTTTTCTCAATAAGCACAACATTTGTTTTTTTACATTGTTTTTTTCTTCCGTTTAGCATTACAAATGCAAGTTATGGAAAGTTCCCGGTTTTCCGAATTCACTTTTTCTATTTCTTCATGGAATGTGCATTTGATGTTCTTATTTTTTTGACAGAAATTTCATTTTATGACCTAGAATAAACAGAAAAATAAAACTGAGTTCATTGGAAGGAAACAAATTGTTCCATAACATCTCATCATATAATATTAAATATGCTTTCAAGCATCAAAAATTGCTTTTTGTATATTTAGTCCGAGTTTGATCCCACAGTTCAAAGACATTCTTTCTTTGTAGGAGGCTCACCCAAATGGTGTCAAAGAAGCCAAAAAAGTGTATAAGTAAGGGTTAATTAATACAAAGGTAAAAACAAGAGGTGGTTACATAATGACAAAAGCAACACAAATTATAAAACAAAGTAAAAAAATAACAAATCCTCATTCTGTCTAAACAAGACAGTTGTATATCTGATAGATGGAGCAGCTGATCTACCACTCACCACTCATCAAAGGTGAGGATAAATAGCACGCTATATATTTGGTACTTTTAACATTACAAATATAAACAGAGGAATATGTAAAAAATTACATCTGATCTTAATGTATGCTTTTAAAAATATAAATGAAATTATGTTTAAGAAATGTTTGCTGGTTAAATAGGAGTTGAACACTTAAAACATTAAATAATAATAAACAATGAAAGCTTGTTTCTCTTTAAAAAAAATCGACCAAACTTTGTAAAAACACATGATGGGTAGGTAGTTGTCTAGGGTTGCTTCTGTTGGCTAGAAGGAACAGAAATTTGTCATGTGCAGTTTGTATCATGACGCCTCTCTTTTCATGAAAAAACAAGTACACAAGTCCAAAATCCATTTGTCAGTATTAATGAACTTCCCAAGAGCCCATGGTATATTTTATGTGGCAGAGCCATATCACGAGAACAGCAGCAGAAAATAACAGAGAATGAGACTCCACTTAATGGGAAAATGAGTGACCCACACATGTAGTCTTACAGATTGGCACAGACTGTATTTAAAAATATGGCCCCATGCACAGAGCCTAATATAGAAATACATTATTATTTTCTCAATTAAACTGAAAATTAAAATTGAAGAAGAAATCAATTTATTACCTGTAATAAAACATTTATTTGCTGTAATAATATTGGAAAAGCCCCACCAAAATCAACACACATACAATATTTATAGTGAACTGTTCCATGGGACCTCCAAATGATGTGACATTTAAGTTCCTCGCTGATTGCTGTAGCCTTGTGGGATGTCAAAATTGAAGTGTATGTAACTAATCCTGATTCAGATGGGCTTAATTTTACATTAGTGGTGAGGTAAAGTAATTATTATCAAAGGACCTCTATAATTTTTAAACCCAATTTTGACAGGTCTAGTTTTACACAGGAGGCAGAGTAAAATAATTATTATCGGGGTACCTCTCTAATTCTGAATTGCTCAAATGACGGACTTTTACTGACATGTCAATTTGCACGGTGCTAATTTTACCTGGGATGATTTTTTCACAAACTTTTAATAGACAGTAAAAGGCATTGTTACTGAGGTGTGAACACACAGTTCGTAAAAAGCTATTGATGTGAGCTGTTTGGATGGGATTAAAGAGGTCCTCCAGTAATAATTACTTTACTTCACCTCCTGGTGTAAAAATAATCTCCCTCTGAACAGGACTTCAGTAAGTTCAATACATGAAAAGGTAAAGGAAGTTAAAAAGTTAATGGGATTCTTACCTAAAATATTTAAGTATTCCAAAATTAAGGCTGCCATTGTGACAGAACAAGATATGAGTGCAATGATAGCATGCCAGATGCTAATCAACCTGCTACTGAAATTAGCTTGCAATGATGGTAAATCTATATCCAATACTACAAGTACCATCACTCAGGATAAATCATATTTTCAGGTACATCAGTTTTTTAAAGAACTACTGTTTAGAGGATAAATAAAGTTAAACAAAATTCCTACCTAAACCTCTGAGAAATTTATTAACACCACTTTGTTCACTTCCAGGAAGAGAATCTAGGAAATCCTGTGCCCTTACTTCAAACAAACCTAAAAAAAAATAAAAAAATACATATATATATATTAAATCACAGTTCATTTTCATGTTATACACAACACAGTAAATCCATTGCACTCCCACAGAGGTGCATTCAGCAGTGAAAACTGAATAGAAAATACCTAGCATTTGGGCTTGGTTTTTAGATTACAGGTTCATTTCTTCCTCTAACATTGAGAAGTTACTCTCACACTATTTTTTCTTTGTATTATTTCATGGTAATCTGTAGATTAAGCTGAGTAAAAGAAAATCAAGCTGAGTAAAAGAAAATCAAAATGCAAAATAAATTTAAGTCAAAATAAATGAAGTACAGAAAAAAAATCAGAAATATATGTACAAAGTTTTTATAAATCAAATTAACATTTGCTTACTACTTACTACATGTGTTGTATACACTGTGTTGTGTTCAGTTTTTAAAGAGTGTTACCTACAAAAGTAACAACAAGAGAACGTGGAGCTCATTCAAAAACTTAGAAAATGTTCCTTAGTTAGTATCACACTTTGAATTTATAATAAGATCAACCTGCAGAGCATCAGTTTTATAAACTGACACAGTTACAGTATGATGCACAGAATAAAAGTTTAATACAATAAAGGGCAAATTTCCAAAACTGACTCCAACCTTGATTTACAAATACATTCTTTTGTTCAATTAGTTTTGAAAATTCTGATAAATTGAGCAACATTTTTTCTCTACATGCGTACTGACTTTTGCTACTATTTTATTCTATGCAAACATAATGCAAGACTTTATACATAGTATCATACTGCCAGCGTTGAACTAAGCAATTCTTGGAAAATCTACTCTTCAGTTAGTCTTCTTTATTTTAATATAGTGCAATGAATTACAGCTAAGACACCTGTATAAAAATGTAATTATCTGGGTGAAATAAATAAGAATATAGGCTGGCTTGGTATTCAATGTAACATGTACAATTTTGAAATAGCAGAGCATTTCCATTGAGGATATTTATACCTTCTTCATACGAGGGACATACAAAAAGTTTCCGCAGTTTTTTTTTTTTAACTCTATTTATTAAGAATTTCAAAAACAAATTACATTACTTTTCTACATAGTCACCTCCCTTTGCGATGCAATTTTCCCAGCGTCGTACCAACTTTTTAATGCCCAATTTCTACTCCTCCAGCCTTCACCATTTTCACCGAAAATATAAAAGTGCGGAAACTTTTTGAACGTCCCTCATATATATTAATTTCATACTGTAGCACTGATTCATTGTGGTCTAATACAAGGGTACAATGATGCCACCTGTGCCTTAGTCCACGTGCAGGTCTCATTGTTTATGGCATCACTAACCCTGTCACTCGTTTTATGTTCTGCATGAAGGGTTGGACTGGACTTCACTAATTATTTACTGAGTGGATACTGTTTGAAGCTCGTTAGAATTTCTGACATAACATTTACTGTATACAGTAATCCCTCCTCCATCGTGGGGGTTGCGTTCCAGAGCCACCCGCGAAATAAGAAAATCCGCAAAGTAGAAACCATATGTTTATATGGTTATTTTTATATTGTCATGTTTGGGTCACAGATTTGCGCAGAAACACAGGAGGTTGTAGAGAGACAGGAACGTTATTCAAACACTGCAAACAAACATTTGTCTCTTTTTCAAAAGTTTAAACTGTGCTCCATGACAAGACAGAGATGACAGTTCTGTCTCACAATTAAAAGAATGCAAACATATCTTCCTCTTCAAAGGAGTGCGCGTCAGGAGCACAGACTGTCAGAAAGAGAGAGGAAAGCAAACAAATCAATAGGGCTGTTTGGCTTTTAAGTATGCGAAGCACCCCTGGTACAAAGCTGTTGAAGGCGGCAGCTCACACCCCCTCCGTCAGGAGCAGAGAAAGAGAGAGAGAGAGAGACAGAGAAAAACAAACAGTCAAAAATCAATTCGTGCCCTTCGAGCTTTTAAGTATGCGAAGCACCGTGCAGCATGTCGCTTCATGAAGCAGCTGCACAGAAGGTAGCAATAATCTTTCAGCATTTTTAGACGAGCGTCCGTATCGTCTAGGTGTGCGAACAGCCCCCCTGCTCACACCCCCTACGTCAGGATCAGAGAAAGTCAGCGCAAGAGAGAGAGAGAGAAAAGTAAGTTGGGTAGCTTCTCAGCCATCTGCCAATAGCGTCCCTTGTATGAAATCAACTGGGCAAACCAACTGAGGAAGCGTGTACCAGAAATTAAAAGACCCGTTGTCCTCAGAAATCCGCGAACCAGCAAAAAATCCGCGATATATATTTAAATATGCTTACATATAAAATCCGCGATAGATTGAAGCCGCGAAAGGCGAAGCGCGATATAGCGAGGGATCACTGTAATGCAAATTATATTAAAACTATTCTCATAATGTTCAATTCATTTGACTTTACAGAGCTTAAACTCTTTTCAACATGTCAAGTATTATTAAACTGTATATCACAAATGTGATTTAGAATAATCCAAAATAAAGAATTCAGCAATTAGAGTATCTTTAATTTTCCAAAGAATACGTCTAGCCCTGTGGTTTCTGGTCATTGTCAACACTGGTTAAACGGGTATTGCTCTGTGGCTAAAGTAATTGTTAGACATTCTGACGTAGTGATTAAAACAATGGATTTTAAACCACAAATTTATTATATCAGTTTCTGCTTCTGTATTTATTTTGAAACTATGAGAAAATTAGTTTACCTGCCTGAGATTTCATTTTAAAAATGTATAAATTAATTATTTCACTATACACCACTGTACTCTGAGGTTAATATAAGGCCACCATTCCTCTTGTATTGTACTGTATGTTGTAAACAATGACTAAAAGAGATTGGCGTCAGGAAGAGCATCTGGCCATAAACATTTCTTCTCTTTTAATATCCCTTTGATGATGAGATGCAAAGATGTTACAAAGCATGTGTGGGGTACAGCTCCATTTGCTTATGTCAAACAGATAGGTGGGGAATTTGGGTGAACCACAGACAGATCAAACCTAATTTATGGTGGCCCTACATTTGATGCACTGCAGTGTGGACAGTACTGTGCAGGGAAAATGAAGGTGAGGTTGTAAGCATGAGGTGTGAAAGAGAACGTATAAGGATTGTGACCATAACTGGAAAATCTGGGGAAGTTGTAATGAGATGAACAAAACGATATGTGCTACATATAGGAAACAAGGTAAATGGGTAAAGGTGCAAAATTGGCATAAGGTAAGTTTTTTTTTTTTTACCAGATAAGTGATGGAAATGCTGAAGTTGGTGTACTTCTGTCTTAAAAGTGAGCAGAAAAAGTAGTGAAGGTGAAAAGGTGAATGAGCATGTTGTAGTTGTTAAGATGATGAAGGTTTAGGGTGTTTCAGAGGAAGGGTAATGGGTGACATCATGAAGGGGCATGCTGGAACCAGTACTGTTTGTTATGATAGAGTCCATGGAGACTATAGCTTTGATACCAGGAATGCTGTGGGTGAGAAGATTCTGGAGTTTGGTAATGTGATGGAAAATGTTGTATGAACACCATATTTATGATGGAAGAAAATAAATTGGCAACATATTTATCTGATGGGGTAAGGAACACAAAATACTATTTATAGTAATGAAAGTTTATCAGGATATGGTAACAAATGTGAAGGTGATCCATGAAGAAGGTGCTGTATCATATAATTTTTGGTTTTAAGAGATATTTTATTTAGATGAATGAAAAAGAGTAAGAGGAAGTATGTACCAGGGCTGAAGAAGTTAATTTTCTGAAACAACAGTAGCAAGAGCAAATGAAGGTTCAATACCATCAGGTGTGAGTGGCACATGGAAACCAATGAAGAATGTCTGGTTGAAAACAACTGCTGAAGTCTGCAGTTGAACAAAGGGAATGTCAAGACACAAAGAAATGTGGTCATGGAATGATGAGGCAGAGATGGAAATTGAGGAAAACACAAATGTCATAAAGAGTGGCAGAAAACAAAGGCAGATGGGGACTGGGTGATCTATAGGGGAGTAAAGCAAAACACTAGAAAAGCATTTGGGAGGGTGCAAGAAGCTATGAGAGAAGAGTCTGCAAGTGAACTACACAACAAGGAAGGAAAAAGAAATGTGTTCAGGTTCAAAAGAAAGACAGAACACAGTAGCTGCTAGATAAATGCAGAATGGGAACATCATTATTGATAGTAATGGGATTAATGATACCTGAAGACGTACATAGAGAAGTTACTTAAAAGAAGATGATGTAACAATGTTGTTCACTGTGAGAAAATAGGACCGAACTGCACATTTTCAAAAGAGGCCTCAAAAATACAGGAAAAGGTGAAAATAGGTAAAGCAGCTTGCACAACTGGCATGGTACTGGAAATGTTCCAGGTCACATCAAGTTTTGGAAGCAGGGAATGAATGTGATTGGGAGAGTGGTAGAGAATAGAATCATGGATCAACTGAAAGTTATTGAAACCCAGCTTGGTTTCATGCCTGGGAATGGTACAACAAATAAGACCTCTACTGTAAAACAAATGCAGGAAAAGCATCAGGTGAAAGGAAATAAGCTACATTGTATTTCTGTAGATCAGGAGATGGCACTTTACAGGGTGCCATGAGAAATTGTGAGGTGAACAACAGGAAAGCTAGGTCTGGTTGAATGGTTACTGTCAGCAATGATGTCAGTGTATGAGAGGGTGGGCAAAGTACTACCTGATGGCCAGATACTGCCAGTTGTACATGTGCCAGCGGATTTCAGGCTAGTCATGGAAATATATAATATTCCATCCGCTGTGATGTGTTCTTAACAAAATAATGCTACTGTTGGCTGGTGTAAGTATAGCATGTTGCCATGCAGTGTCATACAAAAAATAATTAAATAAACCAAGCTTTTACCATACGAACAGAAGCTATAGTTTTGCCATACAGGGGAATAAGTGTTTGCTTGGCTTTGTCTTGCATGTGCATTTTTAAAGGGCATGAGTTTGTGCATGGCTGTCTTTATCAGTAGTGAATTTAGTGAATTTAGTTGGCAGTGGCATCCACGAAGGCAGAACTTTCAGTCAGTATAAAGGGCATCGTTTACACATTTGTAAAAAGAAAATTATAAGGAGAAAGGTTAACTCAAAATCCAGAACTGATTACTGTGTGTTTCGTAAGACGAGGATTAAAATGCACTTACCATCTGCTGCCTCACAACTATGCTTTCAGGCAGTTTGTGTGTTTTTCAAATGCTTCATCCTCAAGTAAGAGAAGGAGGACAGCTATGGCATTACAGCTGAGCTCTTTTCCATTTTGGAATAGATTTATGATCTTTTTCTTCATTCTTCAAACTTTATAATAAATTGAATCTGTTGCAAAAGGCAAAACTAGTTCATTTATCCAATTGCAGTAAGGATCAATGTTCAGACAGAAGTGTGGACTCTACCTGATATGCAGCTCAGGCTGCCATCCTTTGTCTTGAATTTGAATCTCTCTTTCAGGACTTTAAGTGGAGTGAGAAAAATTTTGCAATTTGTTTCATCTGTTTTTGCTGTTATGTGGACAGTGTTTCAGAAGTATTTCAGCTGTAACTCCTGTGCAATACTGAACTTAAAAATAAAGTTTGCTCTTTGCGTGATTTCTACAGATTTTACATAATTCAGTATTTGTTTCTGAGGATTTGCAAATTATGTCATTATTTGGAAGCATACTGCATATAGTAAGTAGGTCTTTTCACAAATTAAACTTACAGAAGTGTATTAAAAAATACAGATCTTTGCAACAAATTAATTAATACAACATCCAGCAAATTAGTACAGAAACAAGCAAATTCATTGTTCATGACTAGAACAATGTCACTATGAAATAATTTTGATATAAAATTGCTCTCTTATTGGTGTTTAATAGCTTACAATAAAAAAAATGTACACTAAAACCATTGCTTGGAACAATGATTTTTATAGTTAGTATTGTCATTAACACATGTACCTGACTGTCTGGGTTCACATGCACACCTTTTTATGACAGTAATGAAGGTGGTAACCAGAAAAGTTTATGAAGGATTGCAATAAAAGTATGAAAATTCTAATTTTTATCACAAAAAGTGAAGCAAAATAAAATAAATACTAAAAACACCTCAAGATAAATGTAGGAAAGACTAAGGTGAAGGGGCAGAAAGAATACATAGAAGAGACAGATTCATGACTGTGTGGAGTGTGTGGTAGAGTTGCTGGGGGAAACTTAATTCAATGTCCAGTATGTCATAAGTGGGTAAAATTTGCTTGTGGAAAGTGTGTGGGGGGTGCAGGATGCTGATTTAATAAGTTCAAATTGACATATCAGTAACAGAGCTGGTCTGGGGAAACTAAAGTAATTCTGCTATTTAGGTAACGTGATAAGTGCAGATAGAGGTGCAGGCACAGCAGTGATAGCCACAGTGAAATGTGCATGAAGGAAATTCTAGAAACTGTCCCCCATTCTGACTCTGGTCTCTCTAGTATTGAAGGAAAGTTTATTAAAGCTGTGTGAAGAGTTGCATGCTGTGTCGGAGTTAGACATGACTGATGAAGGCAGAACATGAATCAAAACTGGAAAGAATGATCAGGTGGATGTAAGGACTGTCACAGAGTGTGAGAAACAGGAATACCAAGGTTTAAGAAATACTTTGTGTGGAGGTGATATTTACTGTGCTGAGGAGAAAGAGATTAAAGTGGTTTAAGCATGTGTATGACTTGGTGAAGAGATGCACAAAGGTAGAGGTGTGGATGAGAAAAACAAGAGGGAGGCCAAAGAAGTTATTTCAGATGATATGAAAAGACTGGGGCTCAACCTCAAAGGATGCCCAAGACCATGAAGAGTGGGAGAAAAGGATCTGGGGGCAAATTGCAAACCTATAGGTAAACCCTCAAAATGGTTGTTAAACCAGTGATGATGATGAAAATGAAGATTAAACTATTTTAGTATAATTTTAATCTTTAATTCACCATGGGATAATTGAAAGGCACAGTAAAGGTGGTTTGTTTGTTTAGTGTGTTCTTGATTATGTGTGTTTCTTGAAAATTGTTCTCGGAAATTAATAATAAGTACCTTAAAAGAGGTGAATATTTAGATCTTTATAAAAGTATATACATCACTTGAAAGAAAAATCATTTAGTTCATCTTTGTAAAATTTAGCAATGTATTTTAAGGGTAGAGTATATTAATCACCAGTTTAATGTACTGTATGTGTGAAAATATCAGCACTATTTTGCTTATTATAAGACAAGAACACATTTAGTTTTTCAAGATGCAGAAAGGTGAATTGCAAACTTATACTGTAAAGTCAGAAAGGCTTAACAGAAAAAATATTACCACGAACTCCCTGTCGACGATGTTCCCGTTCCTGAATAAAGCCAGCAAACATCTGAGTTTCCATGAAGACCTCTAAAAAGCGACGCAGACTTTTGGAGTAAACAGCCTTGCGGAATGCATCACGCTGGAAAGCAAAACTTTCATCTTCACGCTCCCCTGGCACCAGAAAAAGCGAGTAATGTCCCACCATCTCCACAAAGAACCTCACGAAGGCCTCTGACACAACTACACTGAGAGAGTTTGAATCTGTTGAGAGAAAACAGTAACACTACTCTTACAACAAAGGTCCTTGAATCTGTTTAAAACTTCTGTACTTAAATCTGATTTATAATCAATAAACATAATTTAAAACCATGGAATAGCTGGATATAATAGCCACTAAACAAAAAGAAAAATATTAATAGAAACACTAGAGCAAGTTAAACATCTTTTAAGGAGTCCAGATGATCAGGGCTTAAAATTTTAAATGGAGGTGATGAATTGTATTAAGGATGCTTAAATGTCTCAGGCAGGGGCAATTATTTAAATGTATCACAATTTAGATTTGTTTTTAAAAAATTGTTGCAGCTTTTTTCTCCTTCTGTTGACATAAATCAAGTACTGTAGCAGAATTTGACAAGAGATAAAATATTAAAGATGAGATACAATACTGCATTACATTCCAGTGTTTTTTTATCTTATTGAAGTATTTTAAAATAAATTTTTAATACAATTATATATCTTTTGCTATTATTAAAGAAAATTATAATAAGAAACTACTTTAACTTAGAATAGCAGCAGCTTTTACTGCATAAAGCCTCAATAATACAACTTTATGAAACCAGGCTAAAACCGTTTTACAATTATTATAACAATGATTTTTTAAATCATGTTTAATACAGTTTAGTATTGTGACAGGTTGGAGACTAATCTGGTAGCAACGGGTGCAAGGCAGGAATAAACCATGAGTGGCATACCAGTTTATGACATGATCTGCTCTCTCACACACACACACACACACATCCTCATATTGTCAGTTATGAATCATTCTAACACACATGATTCTGGAACGTGGGAGAAATAATTGCCAAGACATTGGGAGAATGTGAAGACTCCATACAGATCGTGACTTGGTTGGGGATTCAAACGAAGATGTTGTATATGTAACGCAACAGTGCCACACACTGGGATACTAAGCTGTACCAGCTTTACAAGTATGGTGACTTAAAAGATTCACTGTCACATTAATCATACAACATAAAAGTCACAATATCTATGTTATAAAATGATTTCAAAATATAACTATAAGCCTAATATGATAAGCAATGCCTAATTATATGAGCTAAGTGAATTAAAAGGACTTTTCTTTGTACCAGTGAAATAAAGATAATGACACATACCATTCTCATTAGCTAAATCTTTCCTTTTCTCAAGAACATGTTCTAGTGCTGCCTGCAGTTTATGGGGCAATATCGAGTCTTCATCTTCCATCTGTAGAGGAGAATATTATTGAAAGGAAAAGATTATACATTAATGTTACAGTCATATGAAAACGTTTGGGAACCCCTCTCAGCCTGCATAATAATTTACTCTACTTTCAACAAAAAAGATAACAGTGGTATGTCTTTCATTTCCTAGGAACATCTGAGTACTAGGGTGTTTTTCAAACAAAGATTTTTAGTGAAGCAGTATTTAGTTGTATGAAATTAAATCAAATGTGACAAACTGGCTGTGCAAAAATTTGGGTCCCCTTGTAATTTTGCTGATTTGAATGCATGTAACTGCTCAATACTGATTACTTGCAACACCAAATTGGTTGGATTAGCTCATTAAGCCTTGAACCTCATAGACAGGTGTGACCAATCATGAGAAATGGTATTTAAGGTGGTCAATTGCAAGTTCTGCTTCCCTTTGACTCTCCTCTGAAGAGTGACAGCATGGGATCCTCAAAGCAACTCTCAAAAGATCTGAAAACAAAGATTGTTCAGTATCATGGTTTAGGGGAAGGCTACAAAAAGCTATCTCAGAGGTTTAAACTGTCCGTTTCAACTGTAAGGAATGTAATCAGGAAATGGAAGGCCACAGGCACAGTTGCTATGAAACCCAGGTCTGGCAGGGCAAGAAAAATACAGGAGCGGCATATGCGCAGGATTGTGAGAATGGTTAGAGACAACCCACAGATCACCTCCAAAGACCTGCAAGAACATCTTGCTGCAGATGGTGTATCTGTACATCGTTCTACAATTCAGCACAATTTGCACAAAGAACATGTATGGTAGGGTGATGAGAAAGAAGCCCTTTCTGTACTCACACCACAAACAGAATCGCTTGTTTCATGTAAATGCTCATTTAGACAAGGCAGATTCATTTTGGAAGAAAGTGCTTGGACTGATGAGACAAAAATTGAGTTATTTGGTCATAAAAAAAAAGCTCTTTGCATGGCGGAAGAAGAACACCACATTCCAAGAAAAACACTTGCTATCTACTGTCAAATTTGGTGGAGGTTCCATCATGCTGTGGGGCTGTGTGGCTAGTTCAGGGACTGGGGCCCTTGTTAAAGTCGAGGGTCAGATGAATTCAACCCAATATCAATAAATTATTATTCTTCAGGATAATGTTCAAGCATCAGTCACAAAGTTGAAGTTACGCAGGGGTTGGATATTCCAAAAAGACAATGACCCAAAACACAGTTCGAAATCTACAAAGGCATTCATGTAGAGGGAGAAGTACAATGTTCTGGAATGGCCGTCACAGTCCCCTGACTTGAATATCATTGAATATCTATGGGATGATTTGAAGCAAGCTGTCCATGCTCGGCAGCCATCAAATTTAACTGAACTAGAGAGATTTTGTATGGAAGAATGGTCAAAAATACCTCCATCCAGAATCTACACACTCATCAAAGGCTATAGGAGGCGTCTAGAGGCTGTTATATTTTCAAAAGGAGGTCCAACTAAGTATTGATGTAATATCTCTTTTGGGCTACCCAAATTTATGCACCTGTCTAATTTTGTTATGATGCATATTCCATATTTTCTGTTAATCCAATAAACTTAATGCCACTGCTGAAATACTACTGTTTCCATAAGGCATGTCATATGTTAAAAAGAAGTTGCTACTTTGAAAGCTTAGCCAATGATAAACAAAAATCCAAAGAATTAAGAGGGGTTCCCAAGTCACATAACTGTATATGTCTGAAACATCTATTTTTTACTTTCAAAACAAAATACAATACATAAACACAGCTGAATTAAAATAGCAAATATTATGCATCAAACTGAACAATCAGCCCCTATTCAATAATCTATCTAATTTTCTAGCAAAAACATTAGGAACATACTGTACTCCTAGAATTAGTCCACATATTAGAAACCTCATCAAACAGTATGACTGAGGTCTATGCAGCAAATGTTTAAGATATAAGTATTACTTAATTTAACACCTTCATTTTGGAAATGCTTTGAAAGTGAAATGAATGACACCAGAGTTTGGCTTAGAAGCAATGAAGTGCAACAAATGATAAATCTTGCTGAACAAAAAAACAAACTACATTGTCACAGCAATCACAAAAACAGCATTCAACAGCTTAGGTCACCAAGTGAATAAGCAGCCAACCATACAAAACAGCAAGCAAATGGTATAATGCCCATTGTCCAGAAGTAAAACCATTCGCTAAAACATCTGTTAGTACTATTTATTTAAGTCTGTCATAGATTAGTTTTACTTTTCTTGGTAGTGTTTCTGTTTAACTTGAAACAAGCATAGTGGCAAATTTTTATAATGGGAAGAAAACATTTCTGGGAAAACTTACAGAAATTAACCATATCAATAACAACCTTTGTGCTGTTTGTACCCGTTCAGATATGGCATGAGTCTGCCATTTTACAATGTGGCTGCAATCATTGTGTTAAATAATTAAACTGTTATTACGGGTCAGTGGGATTTTTTTAAGGGAGATGGAAAAAGCAGTTCATCATCACTTAAGAAATACTCAGTAATACACAACTACACAAAAAATGTAAAAGATGTACCAAAGTACATAATAATAATAATATGCCAGCTCTTCAATCTTTACTTAAGATATATACAGTATGTAATATTTATTAATATGTGAATATATTTTATTTATTTATGTAATTTTAGATTTATTAATATATTAAATATTTATATTTATTATTTATGTAATTTTAAGGTACTTTATTAGTTGCCCTATAAATAAACTTTTCAATGTATGACAGATAGATGTTCTTTCTTACAGAAGCATGCATTTTACTTATAAAGGAAATCAAAATATATTTTAAAATGATAAGTTTTTCTTACCTGCCTGAGGAATCTGTTGTTACAAAGGTCAACTACCAGAACCTACACATTAGAGTATAAATAAAAGAGATATTAATTCCTGCCAGGCAACAGCCATCCTCTTTCCAATAAGGGCACTGATTAGCAAATTAAACCTCAGGTCAGGTCAGTTTTACAACACTACTATTCAGTTCCTGCAGGTTGTTTATTGGAAAACATAAACTGGCTAGTAATTAGACTTCCCTTTCTTAGACTTAAAGACTCTTGAAAACTTTTAGAATAATGGTAAGACAATCTGGTTTATTACATAAAAGGATTATTGAACTATACGTAATGAATCACAAGATTAACATCATCTAAAATAAATGTAAATAAGAAAAATAATACAAATGCTCACCTCCTCAATTGGAAGCTCTTTTAGGCGTGGAAGAGAGTTGGACAGCAGTCCCACAATAAAAGGAGTTGGCGTACAGACAATATCTATCATGGAAGGAGGCAGCACTGGAATATAAGTGTGTTGCCAGGCAAAGGGATACAAAAGGGCGACAACAGCATGGCAACACTGAGAAAGGGTGCTGGGTTAAAGAATGAAAAAGAAAAAGAGGCTTTAGAAACATTATAAATCACTCATTAAATTTAACTTATTTTCCATATTGCCCTGACGCTAAGCAATAGTTTCTAATGGCAGTCATGCTTTGATTACTAAATTATATTCACAGTATGTACAGGACCTTTATATTTAGTTCAGATATTATAAGTATGAGTAAAATAGAAATGCAAAATCCACATAAACATGGGTGACTGAAAGAGCATATGACAAAACTGGAGTTCTAGTGGTACATATGTAGCATATCTGAAAAACATTTTAATGTCAACCATGTAGCTTATACTCAGGAAAGAACTGAAAAAACATGGGGTGTTTGTTAAGATGACAACAGCTATGACTTGGCAAGTATTGGAATTATGTTGATGTTAAAAAAAAACAGTTCTTATACTGTAGTATGACAGAAAATATTTGTGAGAAGAGTCCCATTATAAAACTGATCATTCAATATCAGAAGCAATCACAGGAAGTTTTGCCAGACATCAACAAGCCAAGCTTTTATGTTCAAATGACTCATAAAGTTCAAAAGTTAGTTTTTAGGTAAAGGCAGCTCAGAAGTTTCAAAATTTAAGGTATGGAATTTTCATACAAATCTTAATCTATATAAATAAAAATGTAAATGTTCGTTTGTTCAAAATCTTAAATCTCTGAAAGTTCTTCACCAATTGCTTTGAAATTTTGACACAACGTTGCATTCGAATACGCGCGTGTTTTTATATACCTATATTATATAGATGTCACACCTGTGACAGGTAAAAACATGCTTTTTTTGAAAAACAGCGCCATCTGTTGGACGTAAAAGCAACACAGGTAAAAACATGCTTTTTTTGAAAAACAGCGCCATCTGTTGGACGTAAAAGCAACACACGCTATAATAAATATTTTACGATTCCATTTCAATGTTTCCGATTTATGATCCATTTACTATTTTAACTCCGTTAAATCGATCAAATACATTTGTAAGTACGTGAATAAAGGCAGCGACATGGCAGTTTTTGGAGTGCAACCAGAAAGAAGTGATAGGAATGCGGTCATACATATCAATGAAATTGCACAGTATCAGGCTGGAAGATACATAAGCAGCAATGAACCTGTATGGTGAATTCTTTCATTTCCCATACATGAACGAAGTCCAGCTGTTGTTCACTTAGCAGTACATCTAGAAAATGGACAACGCATTTATTTCACAGCTGCAAATGTACAACAAATACCCCTGAATCCACCGGCTACAACGTTAACTGCTTTCTTCACGTTATGTCAAAATGACACGTTTGCAAAAACACTGCTGTATTCCGAAGTGCCTACGTATTACACATGGAATGCGATCAGAAAATCATTTCAACGACGCAAACGAGGAGAGTGAGTCGTCGGACAACCTGGCATATTCAAAGAAACTACGATAGGCAGACTGTACACCGTGCATCCCAATCAAGATGAATGCTTCTTTCTTCGCATGCTGTTGGTAAATGTGCCTGGTCCAACGTCTTTCCAGCAATTGAAAATTGTCAACGGCGTTACACGTGCCACTTTCCGCAGTGCATGTCAAGCTCTGAATTTATTGGAGAACGACCGACACTGGGATGTATGCATTAATGACGCGTGCAACACGTCACATCCAAATCAAATTCGTGCATTGTTTGTAATAATATTGACCGCCTGCTCTTCTTCATCTCCAACACAGTTATGGGAGAAATATAAATCGCACATGGCTGAAGATATTTTCCGTCAAATACGCAAGGAAAATTCAAATATGAACATGGATTTCACAGCAGAAATCTACAACGAAGCGTTGATAATGATTGAAGATTTGTGCTTAGAAGTTGCGAACAAAGTTATCAATCAATTGGGAATGCCATCACCGAATCGATCTGCTGCTCCTTTGTTAGATGTAGAATTGCGTCGTGAACAAAATTACAACACGGGTGATCTTTTGTCGTATGTGCAATCAAATATTCCTAAGCTAATGCTTGAGAAAAAAGGCATTTACGATCAAATAATGCAAACTGTCAAAAACAGGGTTGGAGAAATCTTTTTCTTAGATGCGCCAGGAGGAACTGGTAAAACGTTCCTAATTAGATTGATTCTGGCAGCAATTCGATCCCAAAATGACATAGCCTTAGCTCTTGCGTCATCCGGAATAGCTGTGACATTGCTACTAGGTGGAAGAACTGCTCATTCTGCTTTGAAATTGCCATTGAACATGCAATTCATTGAAACTCCCACGTGCAACATTTCCAAAGCATCCGGCATGGGAAAAGTATTGCAGAAATGCAAACTTATTGTTGGGGATGAATGCACAATAGCGCACAAAAAATCGCTCGAGGCTCATTGCAAGATTTGCGTGTAAACATCAGACCATTCAGACAATGGAACAACAAAAAATACTGTACACCCACAAGCATTGTGAAATTAAACATATTAGAAACGTGCGCTTTCTCTTTTCCATTTAACCAGACTGAGCCACAGCAACGTGTGGCCGGGTACAGCTAGTTTTAACATAAAATTAAAGGCCCAGTATTAACATAATATAAATATTCCCTAACACTTCCTGTATTTTATGTTTAGTAATGGTAATTTTTTATACTTAGGAATTTGACCATTGTAAACACCAAGCAAAGTAACTGAACAGTGTCATTATGTAACTGTTAATATAATGTTTTGTTTTTTTTTTCTGTTTCTTATGGCAATACTTCGGATTGCCTGCTACTAACACTTCCCTATTTTCTTTCTCTTCTGTGTGTTCTGTAATGGTATGTGTGTTACTGCCTGGGTGACCAACGTAAATAACCTGACCTATAAAAGGTATCTTTCAGTAAATGAAGACAGTGTTGTCACTCTTGACAGACCCAGTGTTAAACTGGTTGATTCAATCAGGCTCATGTACAATAAACATCTTTCACTGTTGTATATATTATGTGTGTTCTGGAAATGTCAGGTGTTGCCCTTAAATGGACAGCTGAAAACAGATCAGGATCTGGACATATACTTTGACCTTAAAAAACTTTTGGAAATGTACTGCAGGGAAGTTAGTCATCAAATTATAAGAAAGAGAAGATCTGGAAGCAGTGTCCATATAGTTTTAGAATTGTTTTAAGCACCAAAAATGTCTTACAGTATGATAAACTTTTCATATTTAATTGACACTAAAATGTGGAGTTTCATGGAGGTTTCTAGTGCCATTAATTTTTTATCCATTTAAATGGTTTAAATAGTCACTTAAAAGAGATGTTGTATGTTGAATTGATAGTATATATTAATAAAATATTAATTGTTGTCTGTCATGCAAAATCTTGTACAATCCTGTCATCTGACAGCTTAAACTGTGACACACACTATGCATCCCATGATATGGATGTCTGGCTCACGGTAGTCCCAAAATGTGGCTTTCAGTCCTTCTCACCAAAAACGCAGTAGTGCATATCCCCTGACAGGAAATATATGGGCCTGCATGACATAGCTGACACAAAAACTGTAGGGACGGTGCATGTCCGGACACGAACACAGAGTGGATGTGCATGCATATAAATAACTCCAAGAAACATATTGAACAAGCTTCTTTAGGAAATGCAGGTGTACCGCCTTTGACAATGAAGCACATTCCAAACAGCAATAACACAGGTGTTTACTGTGGGATACAGAATGCAGGTGCAACAAACACTGACAACAACCTATGCAAACTTATACTCTGCTTGCGAGAATAAGTCATAAACACTGTTTGACCACAAAAAACATCATGATTCGCAACTTTGCTTCTGCCTTGTCCATGATGACATATGAAAACACTGCCACACATACCAAATCGAATACTTTACACAGGAAGTAGAAGAGTAAAAAATGCAAAATAAACAGTTTCACCAGCTCCATATGTTTTACCTCCAAGAGGAGCATACATGATCAAATAAGCTGAGGTCAAAAAAAAAACAAAAAAACAAACACCACTCACAGACACCTCACAGCTTAAATAACTTACGATGTTTATACATTTTTGGAAGAAGTGCTTACCCAAACACTTTGATATCCAAAAAATATACATATCTCTTATTATTTCCTTACAGTTCGAACAAAACAGTTCGATGAGTGACACTGAGAGGACACTGAGAGAACAGCTCTAGCTGAAGAGGAAAAGGCCACTGTGAGACAAAAGGATTGGGTGTATATTATTATACCAGACTTAATGGAAAATGTATGCACCAAATAAAAAAACATGAGGTTAATGTTGATTACTTAGTTAACAACCCATCATAGGGTAGCAAAGCTAGTATTCAATATAATTGTACAGTGGAGTTTTGGAGTTAGAAATTACACCTGATGAGAGATGCTTGGAAGTTCTAGTAGACTAATGCCTGTCCCCGTCCAGACATGGCATATAGGTAATTACACAGACTAATAGAATGTTGGGTTGAAAAGTATATTGTGTGGAATACAAGTAAGAAAAGGTTATGCTTAATTTTTACAATACACTTGCAAATTGAAATCTACAATACTGTGTAAAGACATTATCATTACAAGAAAGATGTAAGAGCTCTGAGAATAGCTACTAGATATATCCCAGTAACATGGGATGTGTAGGACACACTGACACTATTTACTTTTGTTATGACTAAAACACATATACTGGCTTACAAAATTGCTACCAGACACTTCTATTGCTAGTTACAAAGTCTCAGGATTCATGGAGGAGCCCCTCACCTGAATACAGTCTTCGTGCCTTATCTGATAAGATGATTGATACCAGACCATGTAACATCACAGGGACAAGAAGTTTGCACCAATGAATCAAGCAAAAGAATGGGCTTTTGAGCATCCAAGAAACCAAGGGAAAGACCTCTATTCCTTTCTGTAAAAACCCTTGTAAGATCCAGATTGTTACTCTTATAATCAAGCTCGTCACTTTCATCCTGGCTGTAACTTTGGCTTTCCATAGCCAGAATCCATAGTTTATAGAGTGTGGCCATAGCAGAGGTTGAAGCAGTCCCTTTACTCAGAAGGACAACTGTGCTGGACTAGAAGGGTGGAAGACTTGTATTTGTTGGAATTGGAAGAGGGTGCCCTTAATCCGAACCATGCTTAGGCACAGTAAGCGCACTAGCAGAGGGAGACCCTGTATGAAAGGCTACGCATTTGTCTTGTGAAAACAGAAACTGACTGGTCACCATTTGCTCAGAACATGTGATTTTGCTAGTAGCATGAAGACTAACACAGTGCTTTTGAACCTCAAAAACAAACCACTGTATTGCCTGCAACCAAAGAGAACAATGAGACCAGCTCCTAAAACAAAAGCAAGAAGGCATGCTGAAGAGCCTTCCATGTGTATGAAGAAAGCCAACCAGAAAAGTAAGAAAGCAGAGCTACAGTATAACTATTCTTAGAACTATTAAATGTAACATGGTAGTTAAGACAAATCCAACTAATATTAACATTGTAACTGCATAAGTTCTAGTGGAGTTAAAAGTCTTCCTAAATCCAGCAAGAAAGTGCAGGGCAGTAACTCACACCAACGCACACATATAAATACTGTGTGCAGAAAGGTAAGCCAGTGCATAGTCTACCTGTGAGTAATGGATGCCACTTGCAGGCAATAGAAGCTTCATAACTTGGTAAAGAATGCATGCATATTAACTACATGAAATGAAAGATCACAATTCATTAGTTATGTGCCATTTGCTATAGGAGAAAAAGTTTTTAACTAATCGTTTGTAATATTATTTTTTGTATTGTTTCTTACTCTCTTTCATCTATATACATGTACAGTGCATATCTATCTATCTATCTTGATAATTGTGTGAAATAATTAGTCAAGTGATTAACCCTTCTCTTTTACTACAAATGTAAGCAGTGAGGAAAGATTAAAAAAGCTGAAGCTCCTCTGCTTAAATAACTGGAGGCAGAGAATTGAAATGATGGATATATCTTAATTTATGAAGGGAGTTAACAGCTATTACATCTAGATGAACTCCAGGGGAAGATGGAAGTCAGGCAAAGGTAAAAAATGTACTGTACATCCTTCATCCAAAGTATTCTAGATACATGGAAAAAATGACCAAGAAATGTAGATAAATGTAGCACCTTCTAAACATTCAAATCTTTGCACAACAATTTTTGGAAATATTATATGAAAAGCACTGAGTGGCTCATTCTAGGAAAAACTGTTCTAATAATTATTATTATATTTTGTATTCATCTTTCAACATTTTTCTAAGGAACAGTAACAGGTTGACTGACTTTACTGAATTACTGAGTTCTTTTGCATTCCAGATTTTTAAGGTCATAATTAAATAAATTTAAAAGAACAGTATACTTCTAAATTAAAAGCAGAGTCCCAAAATATTGATACATCAGCTTTTTCTCAACAGACATATCAGCTTACATTTGTTTCCACGTTAAAAAAAAAAAAACAAACTTTAAAAAAGAAAAGAAGATTACATCATGGATACTTGAGAAATTGAAAGTGTTTTTTCCAGCATTTAAATTTTTGTTTCTTGCCAATGAACTGCTTCTTTATGAAGTTTTACTAATCATCCCAAGCTTGCGTTCTCCAGCTGGCTGACGTCTTTTCCAAAATGATTGTTCCCATGGCAATGCAAAAATACATACACATTCTTTCCAGACCCTAACAAAAAATAAGTGTCAATGACTATTATTTCCAAAGCTTACTACTCCATATTCTTTTGTGTTGTTTCCCAACAAACTCAGAGGATATCAGCAAGCAGGAATTTAAAAAAAGAAAAAACATACTTTAATAGTTAATATGATAAGAGCTAGAAACATCTTTAAAGGAAATTAGAGGGGAAAAAAGGAAACTCACTGACCATCAAGAAAGCACGGATCCATTACACAAAGTTCAATTTCAGAAGTTCTTTGTTCAAATACCAACATATGCGCATCACAGGATGACTTTAAAATGAATATTAAAGCCTATATTTAGTAATGGTAAGCCACAACTAGTAGGTCTTGTGAGTTGTTAATTCTCTTTCTCTTTCAAAAAAGTGTTTAGGTGTTGTAGGGAATATGTCCCTGTGATGCCCTGGTTGCCTGCATCCATGGGCCCCTTCCATATCCCAGGATATTGCTAGTCATAACTGAGATGGACTAGGGCAAATGAGGGCACAAACAGCAATTATGGTGCAAAAGTGCAAAGTTCTTTTATTAAAAGCAAATTGATCAATGGCCATGAGTACCATTCACATTCATGTCAGGCCAGGACTCCGCAGTCTATTTAGGGTGGAGTGGTGGCTCTGAGGCTAGGGATTTGCACTGGCAATCGGAAGGTTGCCGGTTCGAATCCTGTAAATGCCAATAGGGACTCCGCTCTGTTGGGCCCTTGAGCAAGGCCCTTAACCTGCAATTGCTGAGTGCTTTGAGTAGTGAGAAAAGTGCTATATAAATGCAAATAATTATTATTTACACCTACAGGACAGTTGTCACTCTTTTAGTGATGAAGATGTGCACATCCTGGTCAGGCAGGAATGCTGGTTTGAGCGAGGAGTCAAGGAGGCCATTTACGTGAAAAAGGAACAACCATCTCTGAACCGAGGAGGGGGTCTAAGGGCACATCTTTCACCATTTTACAATGCTGTGATTGCAGCCATTCCCCAGCTCTCTGTGAATGGTACACATGGCCATTGATCAATGGACAATTTGCATGTCATTGATCACATGGCCCATTGTTAGTCAATGGTGCTAGTTTCAGTCATTATGCAAAAGTACTGTTTATAAGGTTGGAGAAACCTGCACTCAACTGAGACTGAGGAAGTCACTTGGATGAGTGATGTAACGTATCTCCCTGGAAAAGAACTATGTCCAGATGAATTGAATCAACTTTCTAGAATTTCCTTACCTGGATTATGGAGCATGCATTGAGACATAAAGAACCTAATATAAACACTAGTAGGATTCCTTCCTCTCATTTTATTGTAATCAAACACACTGCTCCACTTTCATTTCTTTCTAAGTCATGCATGTTAAACAATTACACACCAATAAAATGGTAAGTAAATCCATGTATGTGACAAAACAGTACTGATTAAATTTATTATTATATAGCACTATTCCCTGAATATACATAGAGCAATTGCAAAAATCCACAACTACAGTGTATTAACAGGAACTTGCTAAACCATACAACCTATATCATACATGAGCACAAGAACTACATTAAACACGCAGTGAAAACAAGCACTTTCAATATAATTCATACAAACAAATCTTGACAATGCACAATAGCAAATTACACCAATCAATTGTGATAGGCATGTGAATGATTAAATTTAGAGACATAAAAACAAACTCTGAAGACATCCGTCCCATCCATCCATTTTCTAACCCACTGAATCCGAACACAGGGTCACGGGAGTCTGCTGGAGCCAGTGCACCTAACCTGCATGTCTTTGGACTGTGGGAGGAAACCGGAGTACCTGGAGTAAACCCATGCAGACACGGGAAGAACATGAAAACTCCACACACTGAGATCCCAGGAAGTGAACCCAGGTCCCTTTACTGTGAGGCAGCAGTGCTACCACTGTGCCACCGTGCCGCCCTCTGAAGACATCAGACTTCTAAATGTACTTGAAAAGTTCCCCAAGCATGCAGGAATTGTATGCATTGCTGAAGAAAAGCTGTAAGGTGGTAACCCATTACTTGCTCCATGAAAAAGGCCTTTTGTTAGTATAAACTTTCTTTTTTCTACCACCTGGTCGTTTTCCACTTACTTTTGTACAATTTCATGTTATTGACTGAGCTTAAACTACTTAAATTTAATAATATTGCAACAATTAGGGTGTTCTAATACTTTTGACAGGTAGTGTATATATATACATATATATATATATATACTCATACATAAAATATTTGCAAATATTTATAGTACATGCAGAAATTATATTTATGTATGTTGCATGCATACACTTCTCTGTATGTGTGTTTGTCTGTTGGTAGTGTGTTTTTGTTACTTATGTTACATATGACAATAAGCTTGGGCTTGAACAATTTGGTTAAAATGTTACTTTATCTTTCTACTGTATTACTGTACCATTTAAAATTAAACAATATATAAATGTTACCTCCACTTGGTAATCTATAAAACAATAGTTTTGCTGTCTGATAAAAGGTGAAGAACTTGGTTTAGGCTGAGTATACACCCTATATTTCCATTTTAATATCTGATACAACTATAGCTTCATTTATTTAAAAGACTGAAAGCAGAGGGGAACACAGCCTGACTTATCTTTAATTTATTAGCTTGAAGGTATATGTAACTTGAGACTATGAAATGAACCAGAATTTAATTAAGCTACAGTGCACTGTACATGTTTGGTTAGCCATGAAAAAAACACTGATAATACTGATCAAACTCTTCTCTATATGTTGTGTTTTGTGTTCCTGCCATTGCTATTCACCAGAAAACCAGAGGGTCATCTTTCACTCAAACAACGTTACCAATTTAGGAGACACTTTAAGATGTTATTGTCTAGTGCTCCCATGCATAATAATCATCTGTTCCAGCCATCCTTACTCTGTAAAGTATTTAATTAATGGAAGTTATTTGGTATTTGGACATTTAGGGACATCTAGATTAGCAACATGTATGCATTCTTTGAAAAACTATTCCTTCAATAAATATTCCAGTAACACATTACATGTACCAGTTAAAACCTTAGTTAAAAGACTCCTGCCCAACTTTCATAATCTCACATCATATCTAGGATTGAAACCATACTAACTAGTAATGATAAAGATACAGGCAGCATTTCTATACTCTACCAAATTATTTCAATGAACACACTCCATCTATGCCATCTTTGGAAACAGGACCGTCTGATGAGAATCTCAAATAATAAATTGAAGTCTTAGCCATGGAAAAGATACACTCTTCATCAATATGTGCTAAATATGGCATAATTCTGTTAAATTATACATCACCCACAACCTCTTCAACTAACATTGTTCAAAATACATCTGAGATGATCCAAATTATGAAATGTTATTAATTACATGTCTTACTAAGGTTAAATATTTTGAGGATTTTGCGTAAAATCTCTACTTATTTCTAAAGTAGATTTGGATTTATAGATTCTCCAGATCCTGTAGTAGGCATATCCACAGTAACACTAAAAGGGAGAACAATCTGCCAAGTAAAATCTTACATTACAATGTTTGCATGTCTTGTCTTATTCGACTGGAAGAAATCCCACCCCACCTTCAATAACTCAGCAGGGAAAGAATATCTCATGTTAGTTGAAATTACATAAAAATCAAAAATTCTCCACAAATGAGTGTCCTAAGCTTATACAGAACTTGGCAAGAATATATACTGTAATGGTGCCTCCTGTTACCCCTCTCAATGTGATGCTACAATATACAGTATATAATTGCTGCATATTGGGGTCAGTTTCCACATAGCTCTCCAAATTGAGTAGCAGAGGTGTATTGAGGTTGGATATGAAATGTAAATGTATAGGAATTAGTATTGAGTGTATCCTTGATACTGCATATTTGTGCCTCAGTCATTGTAATGTGATTTATAAAATAAAAATAATTTCATTTAAAAGTCAAATGAGGCATATATGTATAAGTTAACAGCATACAGTATGTATCAACTTACTATAAAAAAAATATATTTTCAATCAAAAGACAAACAGACAACTATTTTTTTTTCCATTTTACTGCATATTTAACATAACTATTGTCAGATACTACAGGAGATGTTAATTCAGCTTTTGTAAGCACTGACTGCTTGAGCCTTCACAGGAATGAAGGTGTAACAAAACCTTTCTATTAGGTGAAATGTATACACACAGGTTCAGGGTCTAATGTGAAATTTGGTTATGTCTTGCAACCACATATACTGTATATTGGTAAAGACCTAAATGTTGATTAAAATGAATATGTAATTGGTTTATTCTCAGATTGTATATGGCAAACAAAGTTTTTGAAGCTGGTTTACACAACTAATGTCATGTGTGGAGTTTGAATATTCATGTATGAGTTTTCTTCCAGGTACCTTTTTTTTCTTTTTCTCCCAAATCCTCAAAAGACACACAGTGATTAGGTTAGGTTGGTGACACTAAATTGTGAATGAGTGAGTGTGTGTGTGTGTGTGCGTGTGTGTGTTTGTGCATGTGTGGGTACCCTGTCTAGGGTGGTTTCCCACTGGGATAGGCTGCCATCCCATGCAACAGCATTGTAAACAAGGCCTCCTATATAGTTAGTAAAATAATAAGTAATATTTATTTGCAGATCTGACTTGGTAAAAATACGTCAGGTTTAAACACTGTACAGTATATTTATTTAATTTTTTCAGTTATCAGGAAGTTGTAAAAGGTGAACATAACTCAGAAGATAATTAACAAGGTTCTACCTCAATTGTTTATCCACCTGCAGAGTTAGAATTTCCCGTAAGATTCATGATGAATTTGACAATATGATTATTCATTCTTAACTTCACCAGCTAAATATCCCCTTTTTATTATGTTTTCCCTGTTCAATCAAAACTGGGTCAATTTTTATAAGCAAAACTACATACTGTTAGTAAAGGTATGTGTGATATCCAGACCTCAATTTTTAGCTAACAGGGATGGCTAGCTACATAGGCTAATCATTCTGCAGCTATACGTGAATCTAATTATAAATATGAGTAGTGTACAATCAAAAGAGAACAAAGAAAGCATGTCAGTAAACAGAGAGTTGACTGCTGAGAGTAATGAACCTCTCTGATGATTTCCTCACAAGTGCCAATTATATTTTGTTTCTCCTTTTATTAAACGATGTGATGAATCACTTGAGAATGCACATAAGCAGTAAAACTGAAACTAATTTGTTAGAACAACCCACTTGACCAGAATTTAAAGAATTTTGAAAATCCACAACTTATAATATTAGAACACCATAAAAATGTGTCAGAGTGTGAGCACAATTAAGGTAGTAAACAAGAAATAATTTTTAAAAAGACAAAAATTGCAAAAGTAACTTTTACAAATTTATAGCTATGCCAAAACTATAGATCTTTCAAAAATTTCTTATAAATGAAAATCTGATTCTGCAATGACTTTCTGAGAAATTTTTCATACAATCAAGTCAAGTCAAGTCAAGTTGGGGAGCATGCACTGGTACAGTGTGTTGCCGCACCCACTACATGACGAAACAACTCGGGATCCTGGTTGACAACCCCCTAGGCAGACACACGGTCCAGTCCTACCCTCCGGAAATGACCCTGTATTTGCCGCAGCCAGGTGTTACGTGGGCGACCCCTTGGCCTGGTCCAGCCACTCGGGTCCCCAACAATGAGGACCTTACAAGCTGAATCACCCTCGGGGAAATGCGTCACATGGCCGTAGTGCCATAACTGACGCTCCCTCACAATGCAGGTAATGTGCCTCATTCGGGACTCCATGAGCAACCGCTCATTCAACACAAAGTCAAACCAACAGTACCCAAGGATTTTCTGGGGAGACACAGTACCAAAAGAGTCCAGTCTTTTTCTCAGTTCACTAGATAGTGTCCATGTCTCGCAACCATATAGAAAGACAAGAAGCACCAGGACTCTAAAGACTTGGACCTTTGTCCTTTTGCATAGATATCGGGAGCACCACACACCCCTTTCCAGCGACCTCATGACCCCCCATGTTCTCCCAATCCGTCCACTGACTTCATAGAAAGAGTCACCAGAGACATGAATGTCACTGCCAAGGTAAGTAAACCTCTCGACAAGGTCAACACTCTCTCCGCAGTCAGACACACTGCTGATGGCTGTGCCCAAGAAGTCATTAAAGGCCTGGATCTTGGTTTTTATCCAGGACACTCGCAAGCCCAGACACTCAGACTCCTTGCTCAGTTTCTCTAGCACCCCAATCAGAGCCTGTATTGACTCCGCGAAGATCACAGCATCATCAGCAAAGTCAAGATCCATGAATCTTTCTTCACCAACAGATGCTCCACAGATGCTGGACCCCACGACCTTGCCCAACACCCAGTCCATGCAAGCATTGAACAGAGTAGGAGCAAGAACACACCACTGACGAACCCCAGAATCAACTGGGAAAAACAGAGGTTCTGCCTCCATTCTGCACAGCACTCACAGTACCAGTGTATAGGCCAGCCGTGATATCCAGCAACCTCGAGGGGATCCCGCAAACCCTCAGGATGCCCCACAGTAGAGCTCGATGAACAACGATGCCAACAAAGGCTGCAAAGAAACTCTGCTGATATTCGTGGTTGCACTCCATGAGAACCCTCAGTCCCAGGATGCGGTCGATGGTAGACTTCTTAGGCATAAAACCAGACTGTTCCGGTTGCTGGTATGTGAGCAAGTGGTCATGGATCCTATTGAGGACGACCCTAGCAAGGACCTTACTTGGCACAGAGAGCAGTGTTATCCCCCTGTAGTTGTTGCAATCCAGGCGATCACCCTTCCCTTTCCAGATAGGGACGACAAGTCCCGTTTTCCAGTCAGTTGGGATGATGCCTGTCTCCTAAATGGAAGCAAAGACTGCTTGCAATGCCAGGAGGACAGCCTTACCACCAGCCTGGAGAAGTTCTTCCCGGATTCCACAGATCCCTGCAGCTTTTCCTCCCCTCAGCTGGTTCACCACCTGTGCAATCTCAGTGAGATTGGGTGGTTCACAGCTACAGGTTTCATATAATAATATACTTTAAAAATAAGATTCAAATATTGTCAAACTGGTTGGAATGAAAACCTGCCGCTAAAACTAATGTACATGGCTGAACTTGAGAGTGCTCTAACCATCCTTCATTTTAAGTTGTTTTTTTCATAACAGGGACCATATATATACAAAACATTCTTTTTTTCTGAATTGCAGTCTGATTATTTAGGTGGTTACCTACCAGGTAAAGTTTGTGGTTGGTTGGCCAGTCAGCAAACATCCACCACATTGTCTTAGTTGTGTATCACAGGTATGTAATACAGTATCAGTCTGATTAGTATTCTTTGTATTATCTGGCAGATACTGTATCATATATCCTAAATAATCAGATTGAAATTCAGAAATAAAAATGTAATACTGCTTTCCGAAATTCACCATGTCAAATAAGTGAACCAGCCGCAGTGGAGCAACATCAGAGGCTTCACCTCAGGTGCAGATGGCCGAAATTTATAGTGCATACACCTGACATATACTGTATATATAGATATATATATACAGGGGAAATAATTTGATCCCCTGCAGAATTTGTAAGTTTGCTCACTTAAAAAGAAATGAACAGTCTCTAATTTTTACGGTAGTTTAATTTTAATGGAGAGAGACAGAATATTACCTAACAATCCAGAAAAAACATATTACATAAAAGTTATAAATTGATTTGCATGTCATTGAGAGAAGTAAGTATTTGATACCCAAGCAAAACATGACTTAGTACAAGGCAGTAACACGTTTCTTGTGGTTGGTTACCAGGTTTGCACACATCTCAGGAGGGATTTTGGCCCACTTCTCTTTACAGAAACTTTCTAAATCCTTTAGGTTTCTTTGCTGCCGCTTGGCAACTTGAAGCTTCAACTCCCTCCACAGATTTTCTATAGGATTGAGGTGTAGAGCCTGGCTAGGCCACTCCATTACCTAAATGTGCTTCTTCTTTAGCCATTCCTTTGTTGCCTTGGTGGTATGTTTTGGGTCATTGTCATGCTAGAAGACCCATTCACTGCCCATCTTCAGTGTTCTGGCTGAGGGAAGGAGGTTCTTGTCCAAGATTTTATGGTACATGGCCCCATCCATTGGCCCCTCAATACGGTGAACTTGTCCTGTACCCTTAGCAGAAAAACAGCTCCAAAGCATAATGTTTCCACCTCTGTACTTGACTGTGGGGATGGTGTTCTTTGAGTCATACTCGGCATTTCTCTGCCTCCAAACACAGTGGGTCGAGTTGATGCCAAAGAGCTCGATTTTGTCACCTTCTCACAAAGCTTCTTGCTGATGGTCTTGCAGCCCATTCCAGCCTTGTACAGGTCTACAATCTTGTCCCTGATGTAGTTTGACAACTCTTTGGTCTTGCCCATGGTGGTGGAGAGGTTGGAATGGAAGAAATTGATTCTGTGGACAGGTGTGCTTTATACACATAACGAGTTCAGATCAGGAGTACCTGTAATTTATTGATTTATTGATTGATTGTTATCTGTGTGCCTTTCTCCATTAAAATCAAACTACCAGAAAAATTAGAGACTGTTCATTTCTTTGTAAGTGAGCAAACTTACAAATTCAGCAGGGGATCAAATAATTATTTCCTCCACTGTATATACATATATAAATAAATATATATACTGTATATATTATATACAGTATATAATATATATATATATATATATATACATATACTGTGTATATATACACACAGTATATGTGTATGTATATATATATATATATATATATATATATATATATATATATATATATAGTAAAAGGCGCTATATAGCGCCCGACCCGGCACAGACTCAGGCAGAGGCACGTACTTAAATAAAAGACTTTTTATTTCTCTTCAGCCGTGGGGCATGCCTTCCCCGTGTCCCACGGGCCCAACACAGTCCCACAAGCACTTAAATTGCACACAAACCACACTTCTTTTCACCTCAGCACCACCACTCCTCCTCAGGCTTTGTCCTCCTCCTCCCGACTCTGGCTCTCTCGAGTGGTAGTGGCTGGCCTTTTTATACCCCACCCGGATGTAGTCCAGGTGCTTGGTCACCTGGGCCTAATTGCATTTCCGGGAGGGGCTGAGGAATTGACCATCTGGGCTGGTAAGTCCACGCAGCTCCCCCTGGCGGCCATCCAAGCCCCCAACCAGGCTCTGGAGGACTCCATGTCCCATGGAGCTTTGCGCCAAGTTGGGGAATCATCGTCCACCAGGGAGGCTGCCACCAAGCATCCCGGGGGAGGTACTGAGCTGCCCATGCTGGCTCCCCCGGAATGGATGCAGTAGGGGCGTCCCTGCCGGACATGGGAACCGGCTGTCCTTCACAATATATATATATATATATATATATATATACACCTTCCCTCATCTCAAAATACTGTAGTTTACGTCACCACTAAGTACAATGTGAGAGGAAACCAGAGTAGCTGGTGTATGTAGAACACAAAAACATGTTTTCATCTTCAAGACAGTGACTACACTCGGAGTAACGTCTTGCACCACAAAGCAGTAACATTAACTTTGTGCCACTGTGGTTGCACCCTTTCATTAAAAAAAATATAATTTTTAAAGATAAGGCAGGCAATGTAGTATAGCCTATAAAGCAATGAACTATACACTATAAGATGTCCACTTAAGATCCCACTCAGACAGACTTATCTTCCTAGTGTTCCACATTTCCAGTGTTACAGGATTTAAGAATTTATGGTTCTCTATGTAGAAAAAAACAAACAAAAAAAAAACTTTGTGACATTTGCACAAAATACATCCTTAACAAGCTTCCATCTGTGTTCTTTTATTCTGGTTGAACAAGCGAATTTAAAGTAATAACTGTGGCCCATACTAATTCCTTTCATAATTTAAAACATTTCAGTCATGTCACCTTTTATATTTTCCACTTGCTTAAACTTAAAATGTTCTTTCCTAAAAAATGTTTTCATTGTTGTGATTTACAGTATAAAACACAAAAATGGTGTTACTGCACATTTGGCATTTGCATTTTAGTGTCTCTAGTGGCAGAGCATTGAAGTGAAGAGATCATTTAATGTTATTGTGCATTTCAATGATGCGTTAGTCCCATTTTGATGTTTTTAAACTAGTTATATTATAGTAATAGTGATATGCACTGGTGGCCGTCTGGGCCCTGTATGAAGGTACATTGTTAATGCTCTCTTCACTTAACTGGTGTCATTTGATTCCACTCATAGACTGACTAGCAGTCAGCACTTCAGTTAGATATACCTCAAGTTCACATTACTAAAGTTTTGTTTTTATGTGTTCATATAGGTTGTAGTAAAGATGACACTCAGGAACATGGCCAAATTTATATAGTGATTAGATCATAAATATTTTGAAGAGGTGTTTTTTAAGGCATACATGGTTACTGGAAGGAGGTAATAGACAGTCACTAAAAGCTAAATTGACCAAAAATGCCAAAACTAATGTGCTCACACTAATCTCCACCTTACCTTAGCTTGTCAGCAGTGAAGATTACTCTCCTTTCCAGCAGTAAGGAAGCAAATACTCGCACCAGTAGTCTGACATGCAACGAGGAGAACAAACATTCAAAATCCACATGCTCTAATCGAGAGTCCAAGGGTCGACAAAGCTCAATAACCTAGAAATTGGTGGAGAAAAGTGAAATTTCTAACTTTTGTTGCCTTAACATTTTTGTGTAATAATTGTTTATTCAATAATGCATTTCAATGATTTTCTGTGTATGTTTGTAGTACCAGCTGTAGTATTACATCTAACGTCATCTTACACAGACAGAAAGAATGCTTTTTTATGGAACACACTTTATGTGGAAGAGGATAGGAAGTAGTGATGGGAACTCCGGCTCTTTTCAAAGCTTCGGCTCTTTTGGATCGGCTCCCTTTAAAGAGCCGGCTCTTACGGCTCCCGAATGGCTCTTCGATTAGTATCATTTGGATGCTTATATTTTAGCCTAATTAAGCAATTATGAATGGTTTGTGTATAAGCAATTTCTTATTCATTGTTTTCAGACATTACGTATTTTATGTATTTTTATGTATTTTTTACTATTGCTTAACATTTTAATAAAAGCTTTAAATGAACAACTTAACACAAAACCACAGCAAACAAATTAAATAAAGGCCAAACTCAACAACAACACAACACTATGACTCTTTGAATAAAAGTTTTTAGGCCAGGTTGGCATTCAGAAATGCCAGATGCCTCAGCTTAGATGGGCTGATGCGATTTCTCCTTTCCGTGATTATTTGTCCTGTTTTTGAGAAGACTTTCTGAGGGGACCGATGTAGCGACAATGCAAAGTCTTCCTACCATTACCTTAACCAGGCGTGGGTAGACTGCAGCCTTGGCCTCCCACCAGCTCAGTGGGTCTTCAGCTCTTTGGATGAGAGGCTCCTCAAGATAGGACCTCAACTCCAGCACAGCATCAGCTGTGGGATTTCTCCTTGCAGTGTCTCCAGTTGCTCTTTCGTCAAAGAGCCTCCACATAGCAGAAGCTTGTGGTTCCTGTGAACACGCCCCTGCTCCAATTTCTTCCTCTTGGCCCTCTGATGGAGGAGCAGACAGACTGCTGGGGTTGCATCTTGCTGCTGCTGCACTTATTCATTGAAATGCCTCATCCACAACTCTGTTGTCATTAAATGCTACCTTTTTAAACTGGGGGTCCAGAGCAGTGATTTCTGAAAGCACAGTGTTGTACTCCATCCTCAGATATATAGTTAAGGAATAATTGTTTGGGACAAAGTTTTTCTGCTAGGGAGAACATACATGGGGTTTAAGGCCTCTACAAAAGTTGTAAATCCCCTGTCCTCCACAATGGAAAATGGTTGAAAGTCGCTAGCTATCATTTTAGCCAGCTCCTCATCGACACTTATTTGTTTGTCTGGCGTCATTTGTTTTGGAATAAATGTGCTTGTTTTGGTTTGAACTGAAGACCGTGTTATACCTGCAGTTTTTTTTATACCTGCAGCAGAAGTACTTGGCTCTTTTCCAGGGTCAGTGGATGGCAAGAGAGAGGGCACGTTCTCCTCCAGTTGCACGGATGGGCAGGTGCTTCTTATATGTCTGTGCAGGTTTGTTGTTCACCCTGCTCTAACGGATATTTTCATATTACAAATTCTGCACTTAGCTTTGCAGTCTCCAATATCACTGAAATGCAGCCAGATGTTGCTTCTTTTTCGGCTTTCACTCATTTCTTCACACTTCTTTTTTTCTTCACGATGCGCTTGCATTTAAATCTGGCTCCTCGTCTGTCGCAGCGACAGGTACACAGAGCGACACTGTCCTGTACCAACACTTGCTGTCTTCAGAGCGTCTGCCCCCCTTCCTTCTTTCACATAATGGTACGATCCTAGTCCGATGTGTTGTTCGTGAACGAGCCGGCATTATGAGCCAATGTTCTGTGTGCCCATATAAGTAAAGTCCCGCCCCTGCCGAATGGATTTTCAGCAGAGCTGGGCAGGACCGACTGAAGCTTTGGCTCTGCTCGACGGGAATCGGCTCCTCTCGTTCGCTTCAAAGCATCGGCTCTTAGAGCCGGCTCGTTCGCGAACGACACATCACTAATAGCAAGTAAACACTTTGTGGTCCTACCTAAAAATGAAAGCTTTATCTTTGCTAGAAAGTCACATAAATGTTATGTTTAATTGCAGTATTTATGACAACTGTAAGCAAATAATGGTGGGAGTGTTTATTAAAGATATGGCACAGTGGATACCTATGCATGCCCCATAGAACTTCTGAGAATAAAACTACATTTTTTGAATGAAAACTAAAGGACAAGGCAATCAAGAAACTATTCTACAAAAAAAAAAACAACCTCTTGTAATTCTGTAATTTTAGAAATCTATTTCTCCTGACTCATTTTAGATAAACAATTTGATTATCAGAGCTTCAAATTCAGCAGTCTTTAGGCAACCTACCTCAGTTCCAGAGCCTGGGAGGAAGTTTTTGACAGTTATGGTTCTGCCAGGAGCAGGAAATGGAGCTTCCATTATGCTTCTCATAAATGGCTGCACAAGAGCTGGAGATATTGCCCTCCGTTTTTCTACTTCATCAAGGATCTGCCAAAACAGAAATAAAATATTTGAAGAAACTTAACAGGTACTGTAGTCAAGGCTAATTTTCTTTTAGACCAAATGATCTGGAAGGTAAAACATAAGACAAAATCATAACAATCTCTTTAAAAAACTACAGTTACAAATAACAGAAAAATACAATAACTTTTTTCTTCTGAAAACAAACAACAAAGCACCATTGATGTTTTTCACACCTGTTTTTGATTTTTGGAATTTATCATTGAACTAAAATATTTTTTAGGTTTTGTCACTGTTTCATCATGTTGTCTGTGGTAATTTTAGTCAACACTGAAATGACTAAACTGAAATATGTTACAGCCAAGAGAACAGCTATTTGTTTATCTTGTTCTTTTGGTTTGTATATTTTCATTTTTATTTTATATTATTATAACCAGTTTGCTCTGTTTCACATTGCCAATATTAAACAAACTAATTATTTAAATAAAACCATGTGTTCTTGTCCATCTACCACAGTGTGCATGCACTTCATGTGTGTGTTAGTCAGTGTTGCAATTTACAGAAAAATGGGAAACTTTAGAGAAACCTTAAAAGTCTGCCAGATTGATTTCTTGTTTTTTATAAACAACTGATGAAGATGAAATTCTTTTTAACAATAAAAACACCACCACTCTTTGTTGAGCGAGTGTCTTCAGTAACTATTCAATTCTTCTTCCTTACATCACATTTAAGACCCTCACTGCTTTGGATTTTGATGCATTACATTGGAAAATTGGATTTGTAATTCATACATTCCTCTTCACAGAGAAAAAGAAAATAGTAAACAAAACGTCTTCATTTTTTAAGTATTCACCATCCTTATTTGGTACTTGTCAAACCACTTCTGGCAGATGTAACAGTAAGAATTCTTTATAACAAGTCAATGTTTTAATATTTGCACATGGTGATAAAATAAAATTCTTCTTGCAAAATTTCTCTAACTATGTCAAGTTAATAGGGAAACAGTGATGGATATCAATTGTGAAATCTTGCTACTGATTTTTGATTAAATTAACATCAGGGCTCTTACTGAGCCAAGGCCAAAGAAAGATACCATATTTGCTTCTTTATAATATAATGCAGTGTTGCTTTGGCAGTGTGTTTTGTATTTTTGTCACGCTTGATGGAAAATGTGACGAGCTATTAGAACTTCATGTTACAGTATTCTGTTTGAATCATTTTTTTTGGCCTATGCCATGATGCATTTCAAAGTACCTGAAGTGGGCTGGAGGAAAGGGTGACTTAATTGTAAATTTACATGAACACATTGCTTTAGCATTATGGCTTAATAGCCGTTGTGAATTCTGAGTCTGTAAAATGGAGTTACATTTCCAATTTTTAATCTCTTAATATAGTGGCAGTTGACAAAAAATGTCAAAGTGTAGATTGTAAATTAAATGAGAAAATGTACTATCATTTGAAAAACAGACATCCTTTATTGTACACTAATTAACATATGGGCCCTGTAATGGACTCATGCCTTGTGTATGGCTGGTTTCTGGCTTGCAACTTCATGAAAAAGCATGTTGTCAAATAAAAGGTATTTAGTTATTATAAGTACCACTGCAAATAATGCTCTGTGCCCCCTTTAATAAATCAAATATACATCTAATTCTGACTTCTGATTTATTAATACTGTCTTTTAAATTAGTACTTTTGGTAACACTTTAGTTTACAGTAGGTAATGCAAAAATGCATCTATAAATCATTTACTCTTATGTAATAAGACCTTAATGTATAAAACATTAGTAGACAGGTTATTCATCTCTGTGCAGTGCAGCATAGTGACATGATTGTAAAATTATCTATTCATAAGAAGGATTCACAGGCCTTATACTAAATACAGTATGTTATAGCAAGATAAATGTGTCTCGTTTAAGCCACCTCAGACCAATCCAGATTGAAGTTTTGTTAGTAGGGAACATTGCAGAGAGGAATAAACACTTTACAGGTGCTTTTTAAGTGTTATGAAGACCCAAAGAAGTGTTTGTTATGGTCTTGTTACACAAAAGTAAATGAGTAATACAGTAGATGCATTTTTGAGTGTCTAAACTGAAGTGTTACTGAACTATCTATTAATTCACAAAAAAAGTGTTAAGTATGTTTTCATCTGGTACTTTTGATATCTAGCTTAAAAGTACATCAAAATACACATGTATTCTAACTTTTGAACAATTATGACATTAGAAGATACCTTTGAGAAGAGGTCAAAGCATCCCAAACGGCTCACAATACAGTAGACCTCAGGAAGTCGTCTTCCCTTTCCACTGGGCTGAAGAAACAAACAAGACACCTTAACGTGAACAGTCACGACTTCTACACAATCATGTTTTAACTATTTCAAGTAGATCTGTGACATTGTTTCTTCTGTTTTGGGGGCAAAGTCAGCTGTGAGGTTAGCTTTTCTCTCTTTTTACAAATGACAAACAAAGTACCACGTTAAATTTTATTTTGGACCTGGGAATACTTCAGGTGCCAGGGTGTAGCCCGATGGAAGTACCTCTGGGTCAATCAGAAATTCCAGAGAATAGGATATACATGTCCCTGCAGCAACCCCTGGTGGCACCCACGGGACATGAAAAGACTGTTCTATGAAACTCCAGTTCCCAGTGTGTCCTGCTGGTGTGCTTACTGGTAATGTCGCCCAGGGATGCTGACATCTATCAATGGCAGGATCTAGCAATACTTCTGGCATAGCTACTTTATACCTGCACTAATTTTGCTCCAACTAAAAAATGATAGCTTTGCTCATAATTATTTACATAATCATAATTAGAGACCATTTACCTAAAAAAAATAAAAGAGGTAGTAGAACATTATAGAAAATTAAAGAGACTTTTCATTTTCCACACATATTAATGGTCCATGTAGTTATTGTATTTTGTGACTGGTTTATTAGTAAATACACTTTTGATACTTGAATTTAAAATACACATTTTGAAACTACGGTTGTGAGCATATTCAGCACAGCCACCTGTTATGTTATTGAAAAGCCTCATACCCTGGTGCCTGAATCTTTTAGGGTAGGTTCAATTTCCTATGGCCCTGTACTGGACTTAATGGGTCCAGAAAATGAATGTATGGAAGTGAGTGTGGATTATTTATTATTGGGATGAATAAGAATATGAAACAAATTCATAATATTTGGCTGCCATTAATTTTGAGTTTTATATAGAGTACATCCTCCACATCAAATAGTCTAATATAATGTTTTATTGGCTGTAGAGTTCCTGCACCTTGTCCATATCATTGGTAATGACCAATAAAAGCAGAACGGAAAGAGTGGTGCTCAGAATTTCTACCTGGCAGCAGTACACCTTTCCGTTCTTTTTATAAATGAATGTGGCTACTTTTACTTGCACATGGTGTCTCTGTGTTCACATCATTATTTTTGTGATTGAGACATTACCTTGTGTTATTACAAGTGTCTTTCATATAGAGATTACATCCTTTTTCTGCACTTTAACATTTCTAATTCAAATAGTCTCGACTGGATATTATATAATTACTTTTGTTTATATTTTCCACACTCTTTCATCTTGAGGTAAAAACAGCACAAAACTGTTCCATAGCTTTGTAACTGCAGTCTGATGTCCTGTAGTCTGACTGACTGAGACAGCCATCATTATATGCATCATTTTATTTTCTAACCTGCTTACTAAGTTCACTGCTATGAGGAAGTATAAGTTATTTAAGCAGGACTGGGCACAATGCAGGAACCGGGCCTGGACAGTGTACTAGTCCACTGCATAGAATACTCATGTACACACCCAAACCCACTAATATCTGTTCCACATAACCTGATTTTGTGGTGGGTTGGCACCCTGCCCAGGATTGTTTCCTGCCTTGTGCCCTGTGTTGGCTGGGTTTGGCTCCAGCAGACCCCCGTGACCCTGTGTTCGGATTCAGCGGGTTGGAAAATGGATGGATGGATGGATAACCTGATTTATAAATAAAGTGGAATTCTGAGCTTTATTCTGCTTACTTTGAGAAAACACACAACACCAAAATGTAACAACAACTAATGAAATGTAGGAGTGCATACTCAAATCCCTTTACAACTTTTACAACTAGCTACACCCAAAAATACTTTTTAGAACTGAATCAAATTGTAGTAACTTACCAGTAAACGGCGACAATAGCCAAATCTTCTGCTTCCATCTTCACCAGTGAGGACAAAGGAAAATGTTTCACTAAAAAACATATCAACCAGTTAGCCAAGTTACAGCTCTAAAAGTCTGAGAAATTAAAAGTGCATTCACTCAAATTAGAGTATTACTCAAAGGACTTGCACATCAGAAATTCAAGACAATTAAAAACACATGCTCTGAATAACAGATTTGCCAAGTCAATAATCTTCTGCTGCAAATTTCCTACTACATATCTATGTCAGACAGATTCTATATTCTTACCCATTCTTTCCCTTTAAAGATTTGATTCGCATGAGATTTTTATAAAACACTTTCTAACTGCGTATTTGTATCAAGTCTGAATTTTTATGAAAGGTAGATCAAATGGAATCAATAAAAACTTTGTATAAAACACTTAGACTTCTTCAAAAGAAGTGGACACACCTAGGGAATTTTTCCACTGGCACCCAGTCTTTGGCATCTGGGAAGCAGAATTGTGGAATAACTTTAAGCTGATCTTCTGTTTCTCTTAGGAACTTAAAACATCGCTCCAGCTGTTAAAGGCAACAAACACAGAAAAAGGATAAAGTGAAAACCAAAATGTTAAAAAAATGACAAAAAAAATCCCTAGTGCACTTTAGTTAGAGTTTTTAAGGACTTGCTATAACAGATCTATTAGTTACTTATTCTAAAAATTCTTATTACATAACAGTAAGTGATGAACAAGCACACTAGAGGTACCACAAGTTTAAAGAAATCTTATTATCTGTTACCCAGCCTCAATTTAACTCTTTAAGGGCTGAATATGTTTTCCAAAAAACTCAGTTTTCTGAAAAGCACACAAAGCAATGCTTTCATACATAAATCAAGATAAAACGTCTGCTGCTATGTACTGTGGCTGCTGTTGGTGCACGTTTGGCATCTCTGGTGGCAGTGTCTGCACAAGGGCACCTCGATGGTCAGCAGGAATGCACGGTGGGCTGGCTGCCTGGCTGTCTTCACACAGCAGGTCTCTGGTGGTGGCGGTTGCAGTGTGAACGCAATACGGTTTGTACCTCTTGTCATCATAAGTGGTGGTCCTCCCAAGTGAACACTGCTGTAGGCGCATCAGCTACACAAAAGTGTTCAGCACCATGATCAGCTGGAGACCAATCAGATGATGCCGGTACCTCACTTTGATTTTCGATATCCATCTCTAGATCACTTGCATCAAACTCTGAGTCCGACAAGTCCTATTCAACAAAATTACGTAAAACATCCATGCTTTGCACATTTGCTTTGGTCTCTCGCCAGATGTCGATGCCATTTTTGGAATCGAGGTCAAATCAACAAAGCTATGTAACTTTCCTTCGAACTAAAACATAAGGGCGAGTTCTGTTGCAGTTTACAGCTGATTACTGTCCTCTACCCCTAAATTTTGACAAAAGTCGACATCAGCCCTGAAAGATTTAATCACCTGCATAGTATAGTGCAGTGGTTCTCATGTTAGGTCTTAGGGATCCTCTTGGCTACAGGTTTTGTTTCATAATGTGCAAGTCATTATTAATTGTAAATGACCTCATTGTTTTATTAGTTAGTCCATAAGAAATCAGCCCCGACACGTTGAAAGGGGCTGATCGCTACCACTGACCTTTCCTAAATTTAAGCCAGCTGATAAACAGGTTAGGTCAATATCATACCCTGCAGCTCCCCCTCATACACCCCTTTTTGAAAAAATCAGCCCAAACAGACGAATGAATATATACAGTATAAAAGCATAGCTATAAGGCAACATCCGTAAGCAATGAAAAATATATTATATAAAAAGAAAAGTCAAGAAGATGAAAAACAGCAACAATCCCTTTCCTCCCTCCCACCAACCCCAAATAACCCCAATATATGCAAATAAAAATATATGCACTGTAAAAATCATAGCCCCAGCCCCCTTCCAAAGTTCACACACAAATCCACAATTCCAGCCAAATGTTAACAGCAGGTGAAGGAATTGTAGAATGCTGGCCGGCACAAAAAAATTGAAATCTTAACTGTAACATGTTTCTCAGTCAGTCTGAGCCATTGTAAAAAAGAGGACTTCATGAGCTCACCCGAGTCTGCTAGATATAATGGAATGCAAAAATATATGTGCCTAGTGCGAACTGCTGACCTCCACCTATATAGACAGGTCTTTGGGACCTGATAGGTCTTATCTGTCTTTTGTTCCCTGATAGCTGCTCTCTTCTCCTTTTGAAAAATGGCGCGATTTATGCAAATTCCAACAGAAAAAAGAAACCGGATGTCCCTCCTTCCAGTGTGCCACTGTCAATCACAAGTTGTATGGGCTATCCTAATACCCACACAAGCAAACCAGACAGACAGCAGAAAATACATAACACTTTTTATGTGGGAGTGCTATAAGTCTTTCTTCTTCTCTTATACTGTATTGTGTGACAGGGTAAGATATACATTTATACAAATCTTAGAAGATTAGCTCTTCCCCTCGGTTTTGAGCATTTAAAGGATAAATTTAGCATTTTTCAAGTCAAAGTTATTTGTTCAGAATCATAAAATGCATTATTTTGTCACATGAACGTGCATGCTAAAGTAAAGTATTTTTTAAAGAATTTTAAAAATATATCTGTTCTTGCAGTTTAACATTTATTTCATGTAACACCAGTCCAAACATGAAAATAAAAACCTTAAAACTCACCAAATGTGTCCGTTTTTCAAGCCAAAAGTGTTATAGGGTATTGATTCACATCTTGAGATTACACACATAGTGTAAAACAGCTTATCCTAGTGGTTCTCAAATTGTGGGGCAAGCCCCCCTTATTTTACCACTCCTTATTTATTTATTTAAAGCTACTCATTTGCAAAGATCTAAGTGCATCTTATCAAATGTAAAACCATATACATAATCACCAGAAATGGCATTACAATGTTTTTCACAAACTCTGAGCAAATAACACACAGCCTGCACTAGTTTACATGTGGAAAAACAAAGGATGACACAGAGTAAGTGGTGCAAGATTAAGAATAATGTGCTAGAAGGCAGCAAGCTCACAGAAATGGCAGACCCAACAATGTATTAAAATGCAACGATAAACAGTCTTTTTTTCTTTGGCCGATGCTGACACATATCTGAGATTGAATGTACCCTAAAGGACCAATGCAACTTCCATGTTGTCTATATTAGGCACCGTTTAGGAAAAAATCAAATCCTATGATTTGAGTGAGCATCTGCTTTCAGTATGTGGCCAGCATTGCATTTAAAAATATGACAGGAAAATTATGATCTGAGTATGTATGTGGTGCCAATGCTGGCATACAGTGACAATGTTTGGCAGCAGGTAAGTAGTCAAATAAGATTTGTTACAAACAATGACAAAATGCAACCATTGATGAAACTGAACTGGATAGATAGATAGATAGATAGATAGATAGATAGATAGATAGATAGATAGATAGATAGATAGATAGATAGATAGATAGATAGATAGATAGATAGATAGATAGATAGATAGATAGATAGATAGATAGATAGATAGATAGATATTTTATTAATCCCAAGGGGAAATTCATATACTCCAGCAGCAGCATACTGATAAAAAAAACAATATTACATTAAAGAGTAATAACAATGCAGGTATAACAGACAGACAATAACTTTGAATAATGTTAACATTTACCCCCCCGGGGGGAATTGAAGAGTCGTATACTTTGGGGGAGGAACAATCTCCTCAGTCTGTCAGTGGAGCAGGACAGTGACAGCAGTCTGTCGCTGAAGCTGCTCCTCTGTCAGGAGATGATACTGTTCAGTGGATGCAGTGGATTCTCCATAATTGGCAGGAGCCTGCTGAGCGCCCGTCGCTTTGCCACAGATGTCAAACTGTCAAGCTCCATGCCTACAATAGAGCCTGCCTTCCTCACCAGTTTGTCCAGGCGTGAGGTGTCCTTCTTCTTTACGCTGCCTCCCCAGCAGACCACTGCGTAGAAGAGGGCACTCACCACAACCGTCTGATAGAACATCAGCAGCATCTTATTGCAGATGTTGAAGGACGCCAGTCTTCTAAGGAAGTATAGCCGACTCTGTCCTCTCTTGCACAGAGAATCAGTATTGGCAGTCCAGTCCAATTTATCATCCAGCTGCACTCACAGGTATTTATGGGTCTGTACCTCTGCACACAGTCACCTCTGATGATCACGGGGTCCAGGAGGGGCCTGGGCCTCCTAAAATCCACCACCAACTCCTTGGTTTTGCTGGTGTTAAGGTGTAGGTGGTTTGAGTCGCACCATTTAACAAAGTCCTTGATGAGGTTCCTATGCTCCTCCTCCTGCCCACTCCTGATGCAGCCCACGATAGCAGTGTCGTCAGCGAACTTTTGCACGTGGCAGGACTCCGAGTTATATTGGAAGTCCGATATATATAGGCTGAACAGGAGCAGAGAAAGTACAGTCCCCTGCGGCGCTCCTGTGTTGCTGACCACAATGTCAGACCTGCAGTTCCCGAGACGCACATACTGAGGTCTGTTTGTAAGATAGTCCACGATCCATGCCACTAGGTATTTTGGAGAACCAAAAGGAAGAAAATATGCAGCCTAAAGCTAAGGCAAGAATACAGACAATTGGTGATTGGTGGTGCACCTTTGGAAAACATAAAAACTCCAGCCATGAGGACCACTGTGAACAGTGTTCTCCCCAGAAATATTTTCCAGCCGGGTGGCATGAAAACATAGCTGAGTGTGCACTATTTTTAATAGGTAATTATTGTAAATTATTTTCCAGTGCTCAATATGTCTTCCTTTTTAAGGGTTGACAGTTTTGCCAGAATATTTTTATTAAATTTAAGAAGTATCTAATTCAGGATCCTGCAACCCTAACAAAATTTTTAAATAACAATTGTTATGACATCAACCAAGAGGCACAAGTATTGTCGCTGTCGGGAAGAAAAGTGAAAATAATGAAAAAGTTTGTGAAACCTAATGAAGAAAAATTTTAAAATATTCCTCAAAGCCAGCTTGCACATGCAGAAGGTGTCTTCAGTTAAATATTTATTCTTCTTTCCTTCCTAGAGGCCCAGTTGTCCGCAACTTTCCCATAATCAAAGTCCCCAGGATCTGGGCCCTCCAAGGAGATCAGCATGAGATTATTTAGCATGCTTTGATTGATGCGATTTCTCAAACATGTATTGATCCTTTTAAGGACAGAAAACCCCCTTTCACATTCAGCTGTGCTCACTGGGATCACTAGCCCAACATGAGCTGGTTTGGCTAAATTTGGAAAGGACTCTTAGAGCTCTGATGTTGTTGCCATTTTTAGTAAAATCTGTTTTGGACTGAAGTCTTTGTATGATTGACTTCTGATCATTTTTGACGAAACTGTCCATTCTTGCCTGCTACTTTCATATTTTAAAATTGGAGGGCTACCATTTTTGGAGTAATGATCAAAAAGAATTTCAGCAGACTCACTTGAATCGTGAGTTTCTGCATTGAAAACTTTTGAAAAGCTGGAAATAATTGGCATGTCAGGGAATCTTGCATCTAGGTGCTTGACAGCTGTCTCTAGGTATTTATCATATATTGCAGTTTTGAATGACATTACATCACTCTGTGTATAAACAATGCGGAGATCTGATCATTCTTCTGCCAGACAATGATGAAGGCTTTGAAAATATCTCTCAAGAGTGTCTTTCAACTCCATGATGGACAATTTTGTGGTGAGCAAAATTGGCTCAATTTCAGTAAGATTGATTTTCTTGCCTTTGCCAAGCTTTAGCTAAGTTGGACAACAAAGGTAATACGTCTGAAAGCATCATCAGAGAGAAAACAAAATTGTACGTTTTAATACATCTGCTTAATCCTTCAGCTGTGATGTCATTTCGTTCAGTGGCCTCAGCTATGCCACTCCTCATACACTGTCGTAGTGACTGTACTGCAGAGTCATGAGACAGCCATCTAGTGTCACTGGCCATTTTCAGCTTAATCTGGGGAATGTTCAGAATATTTTGAATTTCCGTTAAACCAGCCATCCTAACCGAAGAATTTTGTAAGAAATAGAACAGCTGCCTTAAGATGTCGTTCAGTTTTGTTAAATAAGGTACAGCAGCTGCTGCTTGGGCACTTGCAAGGGCCAATCAGTGGTTTACACAGTGGTAGTTGACCATGAGTCCAGATGTTTTATCTTTAAGCAGTTTTACCACACCTTTCTGTTATCCCAATCATAACAGCCACTCCATCTGACCCTAGTCCAACCAGATTAGCAGTTTTCAATCCTAGAGAGTCCATAGTCTCACTTAGTGTGTTGGTTATAGTCTCTGCTTTGCCATCAATCATATTGCGGGTTGATACAAAATTAATTCTGACCTCTTTAGTGACCTGGCAAACATATTTAATGTAAATAATTAATTGTTTTACAACTGAGATGTCTGTGATTTCATCACACAGAATACTGAAAAAATTTTCAGCGTGTATATTTTTCAGTATGTTAGACTTTATTTCTGATGCTAAGACATCCAGCAGCTCTTGCATTATTCTTTCAGAGGTGTAATGTGCATTTTTACCAACATTGACATGTTGTATAAAGGAACAACCCATTTCTTTACAGTGTTACAACAACTTTTCAAACAACGTTGTATCTGGCAACTCATTTTTTGCCAACCAATGCATGGATCTTAAAGCTCCCACAAAGGCATCTATCTGTAAATTATTTAACACAGATACAGATCTTTCAATTTGACCGATTCCAGTTTGCTGTAATACATGCTTTCCTAAAAGGTCAGCAGAAGACTCAATGTGCGTTTTCATTTTTTCATGGTCCAGCAAGCTTTCTTTTCGAATTCTTGTGCATGGCACGTTTACCAAAGGTAACTCCCTCCTTGGGGGGTGTTTGTTTGAATATTTCATGCACAATGAGCAATATATACCATTTTCTTTGTCCATTAGCCAATCAAAATCTGTAAACCATTGTTTGTTTATGCCAGATAAGCGGTGCTTAGATTTATCAATTGGCAGAGTGTGTGCTGAAGAGATTTCCTCTGATGGACCAGCTTCTACAAAGTCTTTTTCTGAAATTGCCACATCAGGAGTTGACGCCACACCTTCATTAGTTTGTGGCATCTCTTTTCTGAAATAACTGAGCAGTGTTGTTTTCTGAACACTTTTTTTGTTCATGTTGGTAAAATGTTTGGAAAAAATTAAAAGTACCTATGAATAAGACTTTTGAGTGGGAAAGTGAGAGCCTGTTGGATATTCAATGCACACTTGCACTATGGCAGGGCAAGATATGAACAAAAAAGGAATGGCAGATGGGTAATTTTAACAGACCTCTCAGCAATTCAGTGACAAAACTTTTGCTCAGGACACAGTGTGTGCTGCAAGGGTTTCTGCACACTTTCTGCAATATGGATGCAGGTCCAAATATGAGCAAATATAAGAACGGCACATGGGGTCACTTTAACAAAACCCTCAGTATGAACAAATATAAAAATGGCACAGGGAGTCACTTTAACAGGAACCACAGTGAGGGCTACACGGATTTTTGCACACAGAACACACCTAATGCTTAAACAACTGTGTATATATATATATATATATATATATATATATATATATATATATATATATATATATATATGTATATATATATATATATATATATATATATATATATATTGGTTTGCTATGTACTGAACAAGAAGAGAGCAGCTGTATGCTTAGCAGCATTACATAGCCTGTACTGACACTGAGAACAGAGACGTCATTTCCTGACGCCCTATTTCTGATATCTGATAGGCTGGTTCCACAAGTCTTTTTTTTATTTTATCAGTCCTCCTCTCGCCCGCCCACCTCCACATCCTCTTTGCTTGTGAACTGCCGCTCTGCTCCTGCTATTAGCATGTACAGCCCCCTCTCGCCCACCCACCTCTCCATACTCCTTGCTACTGTATTAAGCTGCTCCGCGCCCACTATTACTATGTACACACCCCTCTCGAAAGCCCACCTCCCCATACTCTTTGCTTGTGAACTCCGCCCTGCCTCGTCCCCGCTATTAGCTTTAGCATCGAGTGATCGGCAACATCCCGACCTGCGCCTCTCCCTTCGCCACTTGCGATTCTGCTTCTAAAATATTGCCCATCCACCCATTCGTCCCTTGCCATCTGTGCAGATCATTAGATCTGCCTGTGCCTGTAGATTTGCAGCTGTCATCTCACAATGTCATGCGAGATGACAGCTGGACACTCAAATAAATTAGCCAGGTGGAGCGATCGGCTAAAAGACGCTAGGGAGAACAATGTGTGAAGGCCACTGTGAGCAGACAAGCAAGTAGGAAAAGTATCCTTAACTCAAGAAAAATAGTACCAAGAATCTGTGACAAAACTTAATATTCATAGTTTTCTTTTGTTGTTGCAAGCATGCCACAGAAACGCAGAAGTCACATTTTATTAAATCAAAATCTTTGCTGCATCAAAATGGACATACTGTACTTGGTAAATTGTAAGGCTTTTGTTTTCACATTTTTCAGTTATTAACAAAATACTCAATAATTTCAAAGAAACACATATAGTGTTCTGGATTCTGCTATGCAGAGTAGATGTTGCCCATGAATCATGTTTTAGTTTAAAATGTTGACTGTGAGTGCAGGTTTATTAGGTGCTGGGTAATGTATAGGCTTACAATTAGGCACAGTAAAATCGAAAGTAATTGTTTCTCAGTTTTTTTACATGCTCTGTATCCGCTCTTTCACAGACATCCCATAGAATCCTTATAAAAGAAATGGGAAATTCATAACCTTCAAGACCACAGCTGCTTCAGAATTTCATTCCATCCAAAATGTCTCACAGAATATATGTATATAAAAATCACCAAAATATTTTTTGTATATTTTACATTTTTTGATGTGTCAGCTTAGTGACTGATGCTAGATGCATTGCATTGTTTAACTTGGAAATAACTGTTAACCTTGACGAATAGAGATACTGTTACAGTAGTACTGTAAAGAAGTTGTATAAAAACAGAATGAGTGCTAGGTTAGGAGCAGTCCTGACTCATAATTGACAAGATTAAAACATTAAATTATTCCCTATGAGATAAAGGAAAAGTTTGAAAGGTTTGTTTGCAACAAAGTTCAGCCTTTGTCATGTGCAGAAGCAGTTAAGCCTTTTCTATCACCCTTAAACATTCTCTGGAGCCATCCCTTGGAAACTTGTGGGCCTCTTCCTGCCACCAGGACGTTATCCATTAAACCCATGATAAGCATTGTTATCATTTATGTAATTCATTCACTCTCCATATCATAAATGAGACCAAAATTTAATTTCACTTAGTTATTAAAGTTACTGTATTCTTCTAAAGTACACATTCATGCACAAGGCTAGTTCCCTATACTCTATTACAAATATGAATAGATGGATATTGATTTTTTTTTCTCAAAATTAGAAACCTTAAATCATTCAAACATCTATTACTAGATCATGGAGCTTCATTTGTTTTCTATCGAAATAATAAAAATTGACTTTTCCAAATGAGCTATGGTGTTTTTCAGTCTTCTTCATGCTGGTATGCAACGTTACCAATTTTTTTTGTTTTCTTTTTGAATCCCTTTAAACAACATAGATAGATAGATAGATAGATAGATAGATAGATAGATAGATAGATAGATAGATAGATAGATAGATAGATAGATAGATAGATAGATAGATAGATAGATAGATAGATAGATAGATAGATAGATAGATAGATAGATAGATAGATAGATAGATAGATAGATAGATAGATAGATAGATAGATAGATAGATAGACTGAACTAACTTACCTTTAGTGGAAATTGCTGTGTGACCTCTGGAACATATGGCACCCCAGCTTGCTTCTTTTGCAGTGCAACCACCAAAAAATACTCAAAAAGTTTTCGTTCTTGTAGCTCATTAAGGTCCCTCTCTAGGGTGCGGTAGCGGCTACTATGCTTCAACAAGGACTGCACATGTACCAGACGTTGGCTATGAGCTGTAGAAGGAACGTGGAAGTACAGGGATAACCAAGACAACTTAGTGATAAAATAAACACCCTCCCAAAAATTATATTACTTCCTCCAAGAAGGAAAGTCTTACACCCATACAACATTGGACCATAGGGTATTCTAATATTTGTGCCACTATATTTAGGTTTAATTTATAAAGCTTAGCCATGTTTCAACAGTATAATTTTACCTGTTTTTCCTATTATGTTTTAAAGCTTGCAAACCCCTTACCTCTTAGCCTTTCTTCTGTGTCACTCTCAGATTCACTGTTTTCATCTGTAACTGAGAAATGCAAAACGAAAAACCGTATGATTCTTCACTTCACTTTGAACTTCTTGAATTCCCAGTATTTTAGCCATACATAATTATGTACAATAAAACTTCATTAACACATCACTTGGGAGAAGCCATTTCAATGGAGGTAATGTTCACAGACTAGAACAAGTACAGTAACTTGCCAAGGAACATGATTACATGCACCCAAAATATCTAAAAACAGTTTTATGCAGTAATTTTCTGTTAAAATTTGGTTAAACACATATTAGAAGGTTAATTGATTAATGGAATCAATTTTGATTTATTTCATTTACCACGCAGCTTATTGAGTAACTTTAATTCATATATCTAGGCCTTTATTTTTAAATTTGTAGTTTATAGGCACACAGCTTTTGAGTTTCTCTCAGTTTAGGTCAGTTTAATCTTAGAAAAGCAATAATACAATGATAACCATTTTATTAAGTGATACAGTGATTTAGCCTTTTATGAATTTGATAGCTTTATAATATTTGCCAAAAGTAGCTAATACATTATTGAAATAATAATTAGGAGGAGGAGGAAACAAAATAAATCAGCCAGTATATTCTACTTTGTGCTTTTATTTCTCACCAGTACAGTACACAATAAAGACGCTTCCTGCCATTTAGTCAGGGCTGCATTATTAACTGTAATCCTTACCTCTCCCTGAGCTGGAGTCTGTGGACTGAGAAACTCTTTTCATGCGTTTCTTTCCACTGCGTGCCTCATATATCCCATTAATCTTGAGCACCAGCTGAAATGAAATCATTAATTGTATTTTCTTAAGAGAAAACAAGAATTTTACTGTGATAAAGTGAACAGTTTGAATTACATCATTGTCTAAAGATTTTACAATACCAGTATTCAGAGTCAGTTTTTTGCAAACAGCCAACATCATACTTTTAAATCCCTTAAGGCTTTCTAGATAGGAAAACATCCTTTCTTTAGTAGATAAAATGTAACATTTTCAACATGAAAAACACAAAAGGATTCGGCAGTCCTGCTTTTATCACTGTTACTGTTTACTACTTATATTCTAAGTAATATAATTAATTTCTTACTCTGCCTGTAGCCTTTACTTTCATATACTGCTATTTTTGCCTTTGAACATGCCTATTTGATAAGTTTCAGCACACTATTAATTACTAGAAAGCCATGTCACTATTACACTGAGTGTGATTACTTGTGCATTCTGTCACTTATTTATTTGAGTTATGTTGTGAATGTTTGGATTTTTTGACTTCAGTTTCCTTTATTTGATCAAAAATCTCCTTATCTTATCTGACCATGTTTCCTGTAAAATTTCACCTTTAATTCAATCCTTTAACAGTGTTGGCTTGTACTTCTTGAAGTGTCATCAACCGCTTCACCTTTGTGGTCAATGCCACCTCCACAATGGAAAGATTTAGGTCTTGGCAGTGGGAAACAACTAAAAAAATTAACTCCATCACTGTTGTTTATTCTGCAATGTTATTGAATCTTATTGATATTGAAATGGAAATAATTATCCAATAAAACCATACAATGTTAACTTTTATGGAATTTAAAACAGGGCCTAATGTGTGTGCTTTCTGTTAAATAAAAAGAGTGAAAAGAAATACTAAATTGCCTCTCTTTTTAAATGTTCATAGATTAAATACATACAAAAACAACGATTTCGTAATGTTTCATGTCCATAATGTTTACTTGTTTTTTTTTTTAATTACATCTAGTCCTTCTTGAATAATATACAGTATATGTTCAGGTAAGGTCTGGGAAAGTATTGCATATACACTAAATTAGTTCCAAGTTAATACATTTCTGCTAAATCATTCAAAAGTGACTCTATGAACTATAAAACAATATATTCTCACTAAATAGAGCTTCCTATGCTTCATATCATTGTTAAATAACAATCTTAATAGCTCTGATATTCTTAATGTGTCATTAATCTTGAGGTATGAAGAGAAATGGTAGTGCAAATATCCCCAATGGATTTGTCAATTATAATTGGCAAATGTAGTTAATATTAGAAAAAACAGTTATATAACAGTAGGATATTTATTACATTAATATGCTCTTAAAACAATCAACATATATCTCTGACAAGCCACCTTTGGTATCTTCTTCCGGCGTCGATTGTTGGGGTCCCCTGACAGGCAAGGAGTGTCATCGGGACTGCTAGGGGTAGAGGGTGGGCTGGCTTTCGACGGGGAACTGCCACCAGTTTCCTTATTTGCCTTCCGCAATTCCAGCAACTTGAAGCTGCGGCGCTCAGAGTTTTGGCGGAAAAATCCAGGTTTAGAAAGCTGTATAGTGTAAGAGAACACATAATTATATTTTATCAGCATAACTTACAATATAATAAAAAAATATTTTTCTCAGTTATTTCCCAAGATGCATAACTTTACTTAAACAGTCTCAAGGTTTACATTGATGAAGTTTTATAATGGTAACAATATTATTTAGACAATAATAACAAAAAATTCTATTTAAAATACTACATAAAAATACAATTTTACATTTTAACAGAATAAAACAGAAGTAAATATTACTTAGCATGGATTATTAAAAGCACATTGAAACAAAGTTTTTAAAGTTTTCTTAAAAGTAGTCACTGTTGCAGAGCGTTGCACAGACTCCGGAAGCTTGTTCCATAGGTGAGGTCTAATAGAACAAAAGGCTCAATTGCCCATTGCACACAGTCTTTTTTCATGGAACAGCCAGGAGGTTAAGGGATCCAGAATGCGAAGAACTGATGGGTGTACAGTATATATGATACATAAGTCTTGGAGATAGATGAAGCAGTACCAGCCCAACATTTGTAAACTAAGAGTAAGATCTTAAAATAGAGCCTCTCTTTAATAATTTGCCATTGTAGGGATGATACAATTGGGGTTATGTGAGTGAATTTAAACGTTTTGGGTAAAACACATGTAGTACTCTTTTGGATATACACACAAACAAATTACAGTAGTTAAGACGAGATGTGACAAAAGCATCAACTAACTTCTTGGCATCATGCATCTGTAAAATAGGTCTAATTATCGCTATATTCTGTAAGTGATAGCATGAAGTTCTGGACAAGGACACAATGTGACTTTAAAATGAAAGAGAAAATCAAATTTAACTCCAAGATTTCTAACCAATGAAGAAACAGGAATTAAGTAACCATCAATACTGATATGTTTTTATGTTGGATTTTTTTTTCTTACAAAGAATTCCCACAAGTATAATCACCAAGTTATTGCTATTTAATTTCAAGTAATTGTAGTAATTGTTATTCATTAAATTCTGAATATCACTAAGACAGCAAGTGTATTGAGTTTTGTAGAACATGGGCATTGGGAATGGTCTGGAGATAAATCTGAGTATTATCAGCATAACAGTGGAAAGACATGCTATGCTGACATAAGATGTTGCCCAAAGGTGGCAAATAAATCAAAACAAAGAAGGGGTCAAATACAGACCCCTACAGAACTCCAGAAAAAACACAGCTAGTTTTTGACTTATATTTCCTAATTAACACACTCTTTTTGATTTCCAAGGTAATCACTCTCTTTGTATGGAAGGATTTACAGTAGAGAGGTTTACTGAGTGAGCATGAATTTACAAACAGAAAACAAAATCCATATTAAAAAAAGAGTTAATACACGTGATGAAGGTTTGTTAAAACAATGTGTATCTAACAGCTTTTTATTTTTTGGTGTCATATCAACTTTCACCTTTTTTTAAAATTATTTTAATCAACGCAACATTCCTCTCTGCATTCCATGTTTTATTAATGATATCCTAAAGAAAATACACAAAAAACATCCCCAAAAAAATATCTTTCTTTTGCTTAGTTTATCAGTGTGGTGCTTTCCAAATAACAGGCCCTGTATTGCTGAGGAGCTAAAAGGTCTCCTGAATGAGAAAAAGAGAGCATTCAAATCCAGTGACAAAGAGGCTGTGAAGGACACACAGTAAGTTCTAAAGAAAAAGATGAGTGAAGGAAAGGAATCTTACAAGTTAAAACATAAAACAATCTCACTTAGAATAACATGAAGGATATCTGGAAAGGACTGTGGTGTATATTTTCTACACCAAGACACACCATTTTGCACCACTGTGCATATTATTGAGTTTTCTCCATAGGTAAGTGCACTACAAGGAAAGCTGTTTACACCTACACCCTGCAATTAATAACAAACACCTCACCCTAAATTAGGATATGCACACTTCATTTGCCATTAGAATCCAAGTTTGTTTTCTGTTTATCCAGGATTACAATCACCAAGATTGCCATCATAATTAACAAAGCGGCCATCATAATATGTACCACCACATCAATTGTGACACATGGCTGACGGCTCAAGAAGTGACAGGAAATAAGTCCGTTGTTTTTGTTTCTTTTATTTATTTACTACTATTTAAATACTAAATGACAGGCAGATGCATGAGGAACAAATGCATGATAATGCTTCCAGACAGAAACTAGATGCCTTTAAGCCTTTGTTCTTGGCTTTTGCAGACAGTGAAATGTTGTTTCTTTTTTTTATGAAGTAAAACATGTAGTTTCACTACATATTCAATTTTGCTAAAGCATATCCTCATGCGGGCGGCACGGTGGCGCAATGGGTAGCGCTGCTGCCTCGCAGTTGGGAGATCTGGGGACCCGGGTTCACTTCCCGGGTCCTCCCTGCGTGGAGTTTGCATGTTCTCCCCGTGTCTGCGTGGGTTTCCTCCGGGCGCTCCGGTTTCCTCCCACAGTCCAAAGACATGCAGGTTAGGTGGATTGGCGATTCTCAATTGGCCCTAGTGTGTGCTTGGTGTGTGGGTGTGTTTGTGTGTGTCCTGAGGTGGGTTGGCACCCTGCCCGGGATTGGTTCCCTGCCTTGTGCCCTGTGTTGGCTGGGATTGGCTCCAGCAGACCCCCGTGACCCTGTGTTCGGATTCAGCGGGTTGGAAAATGGATGGATGGATGGATATCCTCATGCCAAATGCACTCGTCCATTGTGACTCTTAATTTTGATATGAATCACCATTACTATTATATGCCCATTATATTATATTACCTTGGTTGGGGTCTCTGGTGCAGAAGAGGGAAGAGACGATGGCAGAGCACACTTATTTCCAAGACAGCGACCTTCTGTGTCAATATCTTCATAAGGATTCTCTTTACATGGTGGATCTATGCAAACAAAGACAGAAAAGTACTGGGTGAAAATAAAAAGTTAAAAGTCAAAAGAATAATACAGACATTAGTCACACAATTCAAGAACTGTGGTATCATTTATAAAAGACTGGTATTTTGAATGGGGAGTGCTTGGGCAATCAGAAGTTTAGAGTTCAGCACCAGGTAGTTTTCATAATTAACAAAATATGTCATTCTCTCCCACAACCTTGACACTTGCTCTCATGTGAATGCAGTAATAGGTGCAGACACAGTACTTATCTGTATCAGCACTGTTTTTTAAACCCAAAATGTAATGCATTTAGACTTTGACTACAATAAGGAGAACTAAACGGCAGTCTCATGACATTTCTGAAGAGAAAAGTGATTTTCACCATCCCCAAAACAGCATTTAAGAAATATATTTACCAACTGTTCAAATGACAGCAAGGCTATTATGCTAAGAACAGAAAAGCCCAGTACAAGGTTTTGCCAGTGTCAGCCATTACATGCCACTTCTGTATTCTATAATCTAAGGCTGCCTTCATTTTCAAGTTAAGACTTTCAATTTCCCCTATAATCTTGAAGGAAAGCTTATAAAATATAGCTAATCTTTAAAAGCATACAAAGAAAAGTATTCTGTGTGTGTCTGAGTTTTTGCTTTGTCTACATCTTTTTAAGATTAAACTTTTGGAGATCTTCTAGAACAACAACTAGATGATTTAAAAAGTCCTTGGCATTGTAATGACTATAAATTCTGTTTGTTTTTTTATTCTCTGAGCAAAAAAGATTGTTACTCTGTGGCTTGAATTCATATTTCCTATTTTCCAGACTGATCTTTAATGTTGTATTTTACAATTTATTATACTACAGCAATCCCTATACTATTCCCGTCTTCTTTAATTTATCTAAAGGATTTAGATAAAAATGTAACAAATAAGTTAGTTACATTTTCAGTTGGCACTAAATTAGATGGATTAGCAGATGACCAGTAAAAGCATTTGGGACTTGGGCAGAAATCAAATATGACTACATATGTTTCAAATTAATTTTAATATACATATTAATTTAACATAAAATATTAGTTGCAATTACACAAACGGAACCTGTTCTTAGAAAGTAAATCTTTCAAAAAAAGACTTAGTTTTCCACAAGTAGATATGGTAGTAATTAAACAGGCTAGCTTGCATGACAAATACTGTAATACTGTATTGTGTTCAAGTGATTCATTTAAATAATTTCAATCTGTGTGAAACCATTTGCTTTCTCTGGACAAAGGTCATTTCTTACATTCTTTGGTGGGTGATCATAATTTTTTCTAAGAAATGTCACTGTGCTGTGATATCACAGGCTGTGGTCAACTAGTGTGAATGTGTATGGTCATCTTATGTGTGGTCTAACCCCAACGATCCTGACAATAATTTTCTTCTATAAAAAGCTGGTCAGTAACATTCAAATTGTCAACTCTCCTGAATTCCCTGACAATGGGTACAAGCTCTGTGTTTTTTGATGACTAATTTTGCTACTGCTGATTGTAGGTTACTGTTTATTTTGTTTTTTACAGCACTATGGTGGCTTTTAATTTTTACAAGTTCACGGTTTAGTTAATTTAGGCAGGCAGTCACTGACTGTGCAGAGTCAGCACAGAGAAGTAAGCCCTTATCAAAGGACTACTAATTTTAGCAACTTTCCTTAAGTTAGCCTAAGAGCTAGTTGGGGATATTTTTTTCATAATAAGCTGTCTTTAATTTGGTGTCTCCCTGTCATAATTGAAAATCTTGACAATGGAGTTGCATGTTTTGTGTCACCAACAACTTCATTTCCATGCCTGTTGCATTTGACATTAGTTTGCTAAGATGGAAATACATTCTCGAGAATGGTGTTATAAGGTTACAATATATTTAAAAATAATCAGTACACATAAGTACCTGTGATTACAGTTGACTTTGAATCAGATAAATATTTGTTAGTAAAGAAAGCATACCAATGTCATTTATTCATTCTTATTCTTACCTATTTCTAATTTGATTTCTTTTCATTAAACTTTTTCATTGACATTATATAAAACACTTTGACATATTTCTTTGTATGAAAATGTGCTGTATAAATAAATGTTGCTGTTTTGTGAGCTATACAGACCAATTATCTGTGGTAGGTAAGAAAGTGATATTGGTAAAACTAAATCCAAAGGATTCCTGTGATATACTGGCACCCTGTCTAGTGATTGTTCCAGCCTTGCACTCTAGGCTCCAGCTTCCCCATGACTCTGGTCAGGATAAAGCAGGTTTAGAAAATTAATGAATGAAAATGATAAAACAATTTATGTGACAAAGGCACAGTAAACATATTTCCTCTAAATATTATGCAGGATATTTAGGTGGTCTTTTAGTCAGTACCCTTTTGATATACTGAGTATACAGTAAATTCCTTTTTTTATTTAATAAAGCATCTTTATTCCACTGCACTGCAAACTAGTGTTAATCGGTAGTTTAGTTTAGGCATTTTTTCTAAACCTCATGTTTATGCTGTTGGAATACAAAACAAGTTTGGTTCTACTTAAGTTGACCACATCTGAAATACTGTGTGTAGTGTTGGTCTCTATATTATAGGGTTAGTTCTACAGAAAGTTCAGAGAAAAGCTACTAGAATAATTCCAACACTGCAGGTTATGAGTTATAGGACCACAGTGGACATTTTGAATGTATGAAACTAAAGAAGACAGAGACTGATAAAAACAGAATTTTTAAAAAATGATTAAGACTGTGGCATAGTGGTTAGCAGTGCTATTTCATAGTTGAAGAGTGCTTGGTTGGAATCCAGGCCTAGTCACTTCCTGCGTGGACTTTGCCTACTCTCAAAGTGTTGTCATGCATTTTTTCCTCCTACCTCTCAAACGCATCTGTGTTAAATTAGACCAATACAAAGTATGCAAGGATGTGATGGGCCATTGCCCAGTTCAACGTTTGTTTCCATGTTGTACCCAATGAAGCCTGTATGAATACCAGCCCTTCGCAACTAAGAACTAGAATTGCAGTTTAGAAAATGGAGGAATGTATAGATAAAAACAGTGGGGGCTAGGTCTTTTTAGATTTTCAGTTAGGATATAGAGAGGCATAGTTGTACAACTGATCAAATTTTTATAGAAAAGATACAAAATATTTCTTCAGAACCATAAATAAATAAAACAGTTTATCTAAAAGTGGAGATGAAAGTAGCTCCTTGAGGACTTTAACACCTAAATTTCATATCAATTCTGGAAAAACTGGCTGAATATAAATTGGCAAGCTATATTTAATTGCCTTTGTGCTCAAATTGCATAGATAGTCTTTCTGTGGTTCAAAATCTATTTGCAAGGTCGCAGAATAAACTAACGCAGTTGGGAGCTGCTTAGGCTGCAGGTAAAACATGCTATTGACAAATTTTAATTAGGCAGCAACAGAGAAAACAGCAGCCATCATGGAAACAAAAGTTCAAATTCATGTCATAAAAAGAAATGAGGATTAGATTTATTAGTTGACAAGTTCAGAAGAAAATCAAAAAGCAGGCATTCTGTCAATGTATAAAGTGCAAGTAATTAGCATATTAATCAAGAGGAGGCAAAAACTCACTAATTGCTACATTAATAAAAATTTAAAGAACCATATGTGTGCAGTCAGAGACAAAAGGTACATGGATGGTGTGATCAGAGGTCAAAGAAATACATGAAAAGATGGGCGATGAGAAGATAATGTTAGACAGAATGTCACGTTCACTCTAGATATTTTAAACATTCGCCGACTGAATCTGGGTGTTGTTTATAACAAATATCAGGGGAAAATGAAATACATTTACTGATCCAGTCCTCAGCATAGAATTGTACTCGAGACGCTTCAGTGGGTACACAGGTACACTGTGGCTACTTTATTTTTTTAACATAATGTCCTTTCCCCACCAGCTAGAATCCGATGGTACAGTTGACATGAACATGCCAGAGCACACTGACATCATATTAGGACAAGCAGCACAAACACCTTTTGCTTAAGACTGTATACTGTATTTTTGTCAGAATTCATTTTTATGCATATAGCATACAACACACATATGCAGGAGTGCCACTGACTAATTTATTAATTATTATTTTGTACCCCAACATCTACTATCAAACCTGCCTAATCCATTTCAAGGTTGTAGAGCCTGGACCTTTGTCTGACAACATTACACCATACAGAGTGATAAGATTCTTTTAATTAAAAAAAACTTTATTTAAGTGCTACATACTGTTTCTTTTACAGTGAGCCCTTCCCTACTTTGTCTTTTCCACTCCAAATTAATTTGTACAAAATCTTTCTCTATTTCTTCAATAAATGGTTCCATTTCATCTGCAGAATGAATGAATGCAACTGAGACTCATTAAAGTAAAGTTACAGAGATTTTATCTCTCATTTAAACCACTCAGTAAACATAGGCATTTCAATACAAAAGTTTATTTTTGGAAAGAGAGAACTGACCTGTGGTGGTTATTAAAGGCAAGTCTGACTCTCAGTTACAAAGAGCCAGAGACATTAGGCAGGAAGCAACCCTGAAGGAGACGCCAGTTGAAACACACACAATGCAGTACACTTCTTTTCCTCTCAGGCAGGGGAGTTAAGCTTTTTTATTTCCTTTTGTGGCCATGTGCCAATCAATAGCAGTGTACCTTTACATTTGGCAAATATACACTCTCTAAGTTTGGTAAATAAAAACCCATGTAAAATTCAACATTTATAAGCAAGGCTTTCAAAAATGAATCATACCTATATGAAATGGATGAAGAAATCAGACAGTTAAAATGAATGGTTATTACATTGGTTGAAATCAAAACCAGCAGGCACAGTGGTACTTCAGAACTGACTTTAGGAAACATTGCCATATATTCTTGAAAGGTAATCACCATGTCTGTCAGGATATAACAAAGTAAAAGTATGTGCACATTTACTCCATGGAGATTCTAATAAGTAAGAAGGATGTTCCCTGAAGTTCAGAGAAAATGAAACCCCTCAAAGAATAACAAGAGATGTAAAGTAATTACCTAAAATGTCTTCGTAGACATTCTCTTCTGATAAAGTGCGTGTGAGAGTAAGCCTGGATTGGGCATACCAATCTACACGGCAGCCCTCGGCTGAAGACTGAAGGACATCCTCAAACTCATAGGATTTCCTAGAAGATGAAAACAAAAACAGGAAATGTCAGATAGTAGTTGAGGTTACAGTTTTTGATATTTAAGGGTTACTATAAAGGCTAGAAAAGATGACACCACAGCTATAAATTCTGAGTTTGAAGCCAAGCCCAGTCATCGTCCATGTGGATTTTGCACGTTGTATCAGTGACCACATGACTCTTCTTTTGTTATTCCAGTTACCTCTAACCTCACAAAGACATGCATGTGAGGTACCCTGGTGTCTGTAAATGTGCCTATTGTCAGAGAGTGTGGATGAGTGTTATTCAAAGCAGTGGAGTTAATTCCAGGGTTGTCGACAGTCTTAAAACATATACACAAAACAAATTTAGAATACTGGTGATAAAATATTATTCATCTTGTTATATCTGTGCTCCTGAAAACAACAGTAATTAGCAGTAATTTAGAGTGTCTCCACATCATACTCCAACGAAGAAGTGACAGGTGAATTTATATTAATTTTCTCATGTCTCTATGAAGATTAGTGCTATTTAAAATTCTTGTTCAGTTTTTACAAATACAGTATGTATTCAAATGTACAATAATAAATAATTATCCAATGAATCTCTATCTCTATCTAGATTAGCCAAGCACATTGAACCTACAATAAAAGATAAAAAACTTAAACCATACAGAAATGCTATTACACTGCTGCAGACTTCATCAGAAAATTTTATAACAAACAAAATCAGATTTTTAAAATCAAAACTAGTTTTCTTTCTTTCTTTCTTTCTTTCTTTCTTTCTTTCTTTCTTTCTTTCTTTCTTTCTTTCTTTCTTTCTATTACACTTTAATAATTCAACAACATTACTTTTGCTTTTTTACCATTTATCAGACATCTTGTTTCTGAAAACATAACATCAATCCAATTTGTTCTCAGATGGAAGGAAAGGGGAAATGGCACATGGTGGCATTGGAAAAGGAAATTTTGTTCCTTTATCTTCTTTTCTGACCAAGTAAGTGATATCATCAATGGAATGGACTGTAAGAATGTGTACCATAAGTATATTAAAAGAATGACTTGGATTTTAGTGAATTCCTAAATGATATTATTTAAGTATGTTTTTTCTTGTAATATATCACAATAATCCATTAGAAGATTTTCATTTCCAAGGTGCAATAACAGTTCTGTGAGCATGCAGACAGTGTTATTTTTCATTAACATATTTTTTGTTTTAAATGAATCTCAACACCCATACCTTCCACAGTTAGGAGAGCTATGCTAACAGAGAATCCAATAGGAAGTAGTTCCTCGTATACTGAGATATCAACAAGGTGTCCAACTTGTCTATTTCAGAAGATCATTAATATTTTTTTCCAAATTCTGAAAAAGCTTGGGGCTGTTCTTTGTTTCTAATTTCAAGCAAAAAAAGGTCTGTTTTTCCTACAGAAATATAGAGGAAAGATTAGGAGTCTTCCATCTGTGCACTATAAGAAGATAAGTGAGCAGTGAAGCAAACGATATCACAGAGTGTTGTCCCATCTGGTGTTACTGTGAATAATGCTATTAGAAGATTTGGATTATTTGTAAATCTAAAGCTGTTAGATAAGCGAAGATTTTTTTTCCAATATGATCTGAGTGTAGAGCATCCCCAAGAGGGACAGGTACTTGATGTCATTCTTCACACAATTAATGCAAATATAACTATTAGATATGAGTACTGCTCTGAGAAAATTAAAGAAAACTGCTCCATCTTAATCTGATGTGCAAAACTATTTACTGGAAATAACACTCTCTTACTGAATTTATTCCTGAACCCAGAAATCCTTTATACAATTCCTCCAATAGATTCAACACATGTGGCAATGATCAACATGGATCATCAAAGAAGAGCCTCATATCATCACAGCACAGATAATTTTTGTTGTTCCCCTATAAAGTCTTTAATCTCTGACTGCTTAAAAAGAAATATTCCAGATGTTCACTATAACTGCTTTTATTAGCATCATCATAAAGTATGGTAGATTTTTACTTTCCCTCATCTTGTTGGTGAACAAATATGTCAGGTCCTTTAAAAAAAAATCTTCAGTTTTAAATTTGTTTGCAAATGTAAAGGCACTCTGATGTCTGCCAGTGTCATTGAGACAATTCAGACTAGTAAAGCAATGCTAAAATTTTAAGAGTAAACACGCAAGATATCACATCATATAGACAAAAATTTAAAAGACGTGGTTTGAGAGCTTGTTGACATGCATCTCACATTTTGTTTATGATAAAATTCATATAATTGTACTTTAAAAAGTGTAAAATTAGTTTATTTTGGCATTGAAGGCTGGCAAAGTGTTGCATTTAGATTCAACATGCAAGTAAGAATTCTACTGCACTCTCTACACATGGCAATATTGCACTACTACATTTTGAAAGTAGTAAAAAATGACAACCTACATACATTCGTCTTAAAGGCAATATAGGGTTTTGTAGTAATCCAACACATATATCTGTAAGTATGTGATAAAACTTGGAGTACTCAGAGGAAATGAAGATAGAAGAGGAATCTGCAAACTCCACACAGACAATGAGCAGGAATTTTAATGCATGACTCTGGCAGTAATGCAAACTAAAGAATCTATGATTGTAAGATACAGAGTATAAAACATAATTAATATTAATCTATATTTTAATAGGGGGCTTTTCCCCCTGCTCGCTTTGCTGGCTAACCCCCCAGTCTCTGCCACCACAAGGAGACACAGTCACTCCTTCAAAACCCACTTTTAAACAGTGATACAGTGGGAAACAAATATAGTTTTTTTTTACCTCCTCTTTGCTCGATCAGCTGCTGGCCTGCTGATGCTGCCGTGCCGCGTGATCTGCATCTTGCGCAGCACACTTCTGTCATATCACCTATGTCCATATATTCAATCTCTTCTCGCTTTTACCTTTTCATCAATATCACATTGAATTTTGATTCTGTGTTTGGAATTACATCATGCTAACGCAATGCCCGTAAATGAATATCATTTCTTTCTCTCTACAAGAGATGTGTCTGACAATAGCATTCACACAAATGAGAAATGATTTCTCTCGTGGGATTTCACTTTCACCAAACAACAAATCTTTTAATTCTCGCAGATAGGCCTCTTCATTGGGAAGAAACACTACTTTTTTTGCCTTGATGGTAACACAAATTAGGCGATCTACAAGTCTCCGACTTAAAGTTTAAATCCGAACAATATATTCAATCTCTTTTCGCTGTTCTGTTATTTCACTGAGTAATATTTTCCATTTGTTTACGCCAATGCGGTCTTTACTATCCTTTTTTTGAGACTTTCGAATTTTCATACGTCCATTACCTCTAACCTGCTCTGCATGTGTACTGCACCGACGTTTCTGAATTCTTTACGATGTTCCACTTTGTCATCTACTCTTTATTTTATTTTTGGCCCCGGGCGTGGTTAAATCCCTTTGCCCAAAGATCGCGGGACGTGAAAGTGTCTCTGTGAGAAAATCACGTCTCATCTCCTTTCAACCTTCCAAGATTTTTTTTTATAATAGAGAAATGTAAAATAATACGATTAGATCAATGGCAAATGGCTATTAAAATTTTATTTCCCCTTCATTCTTATTTTATACAATGTAATCTTAAATTTACTTTTGTGTAATGTTATATGGTGACTGGTTACTTTTTTGTTAGTTTTGTCAAAAGTGTTTAGCATGTGTTACCAGATTTTACAAACTTGTACTATATGGAGTATTAGCTACTTGGTTTTGTGAATATATTCAAGGAGAATTAAAGTATATAATTCACTAAGGTTGGTTTAAATGCATTAAGATTGTAGTTGTACAAAGGTTTTTTTCTGTATTTTTTACAGTTTTCCAGTTATTTTTTGTCCTGGCTTGGCAAGAAACAGATAACTAATTTCGAGTTGAACCAGAAGATGTGTGCAAAAGGCAAAATAAAACAAATAAAATATAAATGAAGCGACCAAAACCCAGATGAAAGGCAAGAATCACTGTCAAAATTCATGCAAGAAGTCGAAAACCAAGCAAAACATGAAAATCAATAACAAAGAAAGCAAAGAGTTAGCATGTTGAGTGAGTGTGGGAATGAAGAGTGTAATATGGGTGGCTACAAACTGGTCTTAACCTAGAAAAATGAAAAGTGAAGTGGATCTTAAAATGTGATGGGAAAAATAAAGTATAAGAAACCAGACCCACCCAGCATTTAATTACTTATAGGTCAATAAACCTAGAAGCTAATTTTTGAGACAGTACTCTAAGCCAAATATTTCTGGTTGATAAGCACATTCTTTGACCTATTGTCAAAATTTTTACTTTTTTGCACTTCTTGTCTGCAATGCACTCCATAGATAATCCTGCTTTGCTTAAATTCCTACAAATAATCTCCCATTTGATATAAAATTTACTAAAATAATCCTTAACACATGGAACATTACATGGAGAGGTTGCTGATTCAGACTAATGAGGACGAAATCCATACTAGCATTCAAATGATGACATTTTTATGGACAAATGAAGTAGAACACTTCTGGAAAATTCTTCTGTGGGCAACATATCAGTCCAATCATCTTGTTCACAATTTATAGCACAGTGTAAATATCTTCCAGGTCTTGGTTTAACCTTTCAGTTTGAGTATTGGCTTTCATATGATACCCAGATGTCAAGTGTACCTTGCACCCAAACTTCTCACCCAAACCCAAAGGCTTTCCAAAACTATATATAAACTATATATAAACTGCAGACCCCTGCCCAACACAATGGAAGATGGGGATCCATGAAGGCACATTACTGTTTGTAAAAAAACTTCTGCCAGTAATTTTGCTGATCATAGCTCTTTGAGAGGAACAAAGTGAGTGCTTTTACAGAATCTATTGACTATAACTAGAATAGTGGTATAGGCTTTGGAGGGAGGCAGATCTGTGTCAAAGTCTATGGAAATGTTCCCAAGGATGGAATGGTACAGGAAGTGGCAGGAGCAATTTCAGCAGTGGTCCAGTAGTTTTTTTTTGTTTTTTTTTTGATTGACAAGTATCGTAAGCAGCAACATAGTTCTTGACATCTGTTTCCAGCCTGTCCACTAAAGTGTTGTTTTTAACAGGTTCATCTTCTGGGCCACCTTTTGGTGTCCAAACATAGGCAACTGATGGCACAGATCTTGCGCCCAATCTGTCAAATTAGTAGGCTTGAAAAGTTTTCCTGCTGGTATATTTATAGTGGTATTTGTCTGACCTTGAACACTACGAACCTGATTAAAAATTTCTTCCAGATCTGGTACATTAAGTATGCCAATAATTTTTTTTCTGTGGCAATAATAGGTGTGTGGTCCTCACAAAAAACATTGGGCTTGTGAATGTAGGAAAGGGCGTCTGCCTTTTCGTATTTCCTGCCAGGGCGATATGTTAAAGTAAAATGGCATTAGCTGAAAAATAAAGCAAATTGAGCCTGGCAAGCATTTATTCTATTTGCAGATTTTAAATACATTAAGTTTTTATGATCAGTATGGATAACAAAAGGAAATGTTGCTCCCTCTAAATAAGGATGTCACTCCTCCAAAGCCAACTAAATTGCCAACAGCTCAAGGTTTCCTATGTCATAGTTTCTCTCAGTAGAAAAGACACACGAATGAGTAACTCCTGTTTTGGGACATCTTTGTGACAGTATAGCTTCAGTTCTGATACTGGATACATCTACTTCTACGATAAAATTCAATATTTGGGTGACATAAGATGGGAGCAATGGTAAACAAATGCTTTATATGCTCATAGGCTTCATTTGCCTCCTTCATTCATTGAAATGTTTTATGAGTTTTCCTTATAAGCATATAAACTTATAATATGGTTAATAAGGATATATGAGTTTTAACAGAACTAAAGTCTTTAATAAATTGTCTATCATAATTTGCAAAACTGACAAATCTCTGGACTTGTTTAACACTCTCAGGTGGTTTCCAATCCATGATAGTGGAGATCTTGGTATTATCCATTGCTAAACAAGTCTGTGAAATTTCATATCCCAAAAACAAAATCTTTTCCTGGTGAAACTCATATTTTTCTAATTGAACAAACAGTTTATTCTCACAGAGACGACAAAGAACTACCTTATCATGTTTCACATAAGTGATTAAGCCCTTAGAGAAAATCAAATTATCACCTGTGTTTACTAATACACAATTTCCCAAAAAATCTCTAAAAATGTCATTAACAAATGACTGGAAAAAGGCTGGAGTATTAGATAATCCATATGGCATTACTCTGATTTTGTAATGTCCAGACATAATATTAAAGGCAGTTTTCTATTCGTCCCACCCACATTCAAATAAAAGGTTATATGCACTTCTTAAGTCTAATTTAAAAAAAAACACCGTAGAACCTGTACCTTGATTCAGAATAGAAGATATAAGTGGTAAAAAGGAATTTCTTTTGAGGGTAATTCTATTTAGCTGTCTGAAATCAATACAGGGTTAATGACCCCACTCTTTTTTTTCTCAACAAAAAAGCCAGCTTCTATTGGTCTATTGGACAGGGTTATAAAACCATTCTGCAACTTTCAGTGATATATTGTTCCATAGCATTTTTTGTGGTTGTGACAAAGTGTAAACTTTCCCTTTAGGTAATGGAGCCTCTGGCACTAAATCAATGGAGCAATCATAGTCCCAGTGCGAAGGTAACACTAGGGCTTGTTGCATATTAAATACATCAACATACTCAGAATATTCAGAAGGCAGGATTAATATTGTATTACAAATGACTGGTCTTGGTATGGTTCTCAAGCAATTCTGAACACAGTACAAGCCCCATTGCAAAATATATTCCGTCTCCCAGTTAAAAACAGGATTGTGCTTGTGTAACCAGGGGTATCCAAGGATTATTTGAGGCAAAGGAGACTGAATAACACAAATAAACATTGATTCATTGTGAAAGATTCCTATTTTGACTGTGGCAAAAAATGGACAACTTTTCTAGTGTATGCATATTTTTTCTTGGATTTCTGAAAATACAAAATGGCCTCCTTATTTCTGCCTGAAAGAGATTTTTGTTTGGTATGATTAAAAGTGATTTCTCTGAAAAGACTGCCAAGTATCTTTTAAGGCTCCAAATTTACTACTGAGAGCAGCAAGACAATATAAAGGAGAAACACAGATGAAATGAAATTTCATAGTGCTGTTTAAATTTTAAATACAGATGTCAAATGTTCTGTATATTAAAAAAGCAACTCTGCTGTTGCAATTGAATACCCAATAAATGATTGCAGTGCAAGATTGTTTTGCAGTTCTAGTTCATAAAACAGTACTCAAGACAGAGTATAATACTCCAAACATTTAGCATAAAATAGCAATTTAATGTACATGTGGTAAACCATTTTAAAGGATTGTTTTTACATTCTTTAAGGTATTTATTTAAATAGTTAACATTTTTGAAACCCAAAATTTCCAAAAGAAGCTTAATCATTTATTGTAAAAATATAAGCTGAAACATCTCCAGTTATAGTAATATTCTATAAGTATTACATATGGATAGCCCCCAATGAATGATTTCACTGTTAAAGCTAACATTGCTGTATAGTGACAGGTGAACACTAGAGAACCTGGAAGGTAAAGTAGGAAGGGTGACAGGCAAGCAAATTGACAACTTCTATTTAAATCAAAGGGCACTCAGTTAAGACTTTTGGTAAGGTTTCTTATTTTAGCTTGAAGGATGTGGTATCATTCAAACAACCAAAAGGAACCAGAGACTTTGATGACAAAACTAAAGCACAGCTAAGGCACAACATTCTATTTAGGTCTATGATTTCTGTACTAATCAACCCGACCACCTTTTGTACAATGTGCTATATACAGTTCTGAGCCAAAGACAGTCTCAGGATAGTCTAAGAGGAGGCCTGAACAGTAGTTGAGAAGGAGCAAGCCAGCAAGATGCTTCGGATGTGTCAGAAAGGAATGCAAATGAAAACATAACAGGGCATGGACAATAAGATTCCTTTGTTTCATCCCTAGAGCCGTTATCCTTGTGGCATGAAACTTTTTATCTCTGGAATCTATGACAGCCTACCTAGCTGATCAAATTTTCTTTAGTACCAGGGATACTCCCTTTCTTGCACCCAATGTCAGTGGGATATGCTTCTGTTGCCTGCTTCTCTGTATTGCAAACACCAGGTCATGAAATTCATATTTTGCCATTATTACAAAAAGAATAATTATCACAACTATTTAAACGTTCAAATAAACTGCATTAGTACTTTAGCAATCTTGCTAAATAATAAATATGTAATCTGGAGAAAAAATCAAACAAGTCAGAAAATGTGCACATGCTTCACACACATGCATTTTTTCTTTTTTTATTTTGCATTACTTCATAAAAGTCACTGATATTACATTTTTGTTTAAGAAATATTTAAAAAATAACATTGATGATAGAATGTAATTACATGCATTAATAGGGTACATAATGTCAATGTTTTAAAAGTATTTTTACATACAATAGAGGTAAAAACTGAGCCTACTTGTAGTGTCTGAAATGGCTGTCATAGATACGAGATTCCAATTCAAGTGATGTAAGAATTTAATTGATTTACATACTATTGGTAGTCTGCGGTGGGCTGGCACCCTGTGTTGGTTGGCATTGGCTCCAGCAGACCCCTGTGACCCTGTGTTAGGATATAGCGGGTTGGATAATGACAGACTATTGCTAGTTGTTAGTTGAGGAGGGTCTGTGACAAACTGTATTTCGTATTACTTTAATGTAAAAAAAGAAATGTCGGATGTATAGTTAAAACAAAGGATAAACAAAGATGAAATGAAATTTCATAGTGCTGTTGAAATTTTAAATGTAAATGTCAAATGTTTAGGTCAAATATTTAGGTAATTTTACAAGGTAAAATTATTGGCATATGATGTATAGGAGATCACTGTGACAATTATTCATTGAAAATTAAATCTACAAGACAATAAATCGTGGATGAAGTGGAGGCTTCTGAATACTTTTGGAATGTATTATAGGGTCGGTGAAATACTGAATCATTATCCTATGTAGATAATGCACTTGAGAATTTGTTTATACATAAGTACTGATTCCATGTCTATTCACTGAAGGCAGAATTGCTTACTGAGACAAGCTAAGAAGCTACTTCCTTTCTATTAAGTTATCAATAAGTATAGTGAATACTTGTTCTCCTTGTGTGCATTTTTACTTTTATTTGAGTAGCTGAGTTCCCAAAAAGAACATATTTTTCTGTTTTAAGGTGAACAATTTCAAAAATCTGGAGTTGCTTTTTAAAAAGAGACTTTTTTAAATTTGTTATTCAAGAGCATTTTTATCTATCTATATTATGTACATATTTATTTTTTATCTTATTTATCACTTTTTGTATTTGTTTCTTGTAATTCCATTTTTCTTTAACTTCTTGTAAAGCAGTTGGGGCTAGATGTATTGCATAAAATTATGCTATATAAATAAATGTTGATTATGATATTTTGACAAAAACTGAACATTCCCAAGAAACTTCTGGGAAAAAAAAGTGTATCACATTTCAGTAAAAATCAATCTATAATGTGGACAGACACCCAGACAGACATGACAATTATAGTAGGTTCTTTTTATGTGAATGTATAGAAATATGCCTCATATCTGCAGAACAAGATTACAAGCCACTAACCTAATGTAAAATAACCACTATTCTGTAAAAACACTGACTGAAATCTAAGCATGTGGGAAACTAGAAAATGTTTACTGTCATATTGAAACATTTTTCTAATATTACCTGGATTATTATGATCTTGTAATAGCTGCAGCTGCCCAGAAACAAATTAAATATGAAAGGACATGTAGAGTCATAGTCAAGGGAGAGGCTATGGTCAAAAATACTGGGAAGAAGTCAAAAATAGTGATTTTCAAAGCATTAAATTTATAAACTAAAGTCGAGCTCCAAAAATCAAACCAGTACTTAAAACAACAAAATATGCATAAAGCACAGAATTTGTTTCTTTAGATTTTAATTCCAAAAGTAGGACATCTAACTTATCTATCGGCACCTTTAATAATATTAATGTCACATACAGTATAACGGCATCGGCCATGTGACTGGCAATGGTTTTGTCATAATAAACAATAGGACTGCAACCTCAAAAAAGGAAGCTTAAAATGGTAGTGGTGGCAGAAAAATCAAAACAAAATTGTGGTGTGATGATGCTACTGACAAAACATTAAAATTAAACAATACTGATAAAAATAAATAAAACATATGCCAAAACTAAAAAAAAAAACATTTCTTAGGCACATAAACTCAGATTCACAACAAGTATGTACAGTGATTATTATTATTATTATTATTTTGCTAAACATTCATTAATCCATACATTCAGTTTTTTGACTTTGCTTTACCTGTTATCCTGGAAGGGTTGTTAGTCTATTGAAGCACACATTCCTTAAATTGCTTAAGATGGACTACTATAGAGTTGTCATTTAGCATAACATGTATGTTGCTGGGATATTGGGGGAAAAAAATCGCAAAAATCCCATATGGAAAACATGTCATTTTTTTAGAAAGTGCCAATAACAAAATCTATATCCACATATAAACCAAAAGTACATATTTGCCCATTCTTTGTTAAAATATCCTTACCTATTGCTGGAATTGTTTCTGAGTTTGTCTGCCAAGGCCCTCCTACTAACACTTGGTGGAGGGCAAGTTGGAAGAGGTGGAGGAGGAATGGAAGGCAAAGGAGGTAGATTTCTTTTACCCTTCCCAAGCAATTGGATGGAGCTGGAGGGTGCCCCTTGTCCATCATGCTGAAAAGTACGTTGGGGTTTAGGAAGTGGATTTATGGAAGGTGTCCCTGGCTCAGTGTATACATTTTCCTGATTTTTGCTTCTGGGACTGGACCGTTCTATATCCAGGGTCCCAAAAATAGGCTCCTTCATTTTCCGTTCATTTTCACCTGTGTCTTTAGCAGGAGAAACAAAATAATTGCCTGGCAAGTCCAACTGGGGAATATTTGGTCCTTCTTTCATGGCTTGCTCCAGTTTTTTGATATGAGCCAGAACAAACTTATTGTCTCGAACCTTATCTTGTGATTTTGCAAAGCTACATTTATCAATTTTCCCTTCCTTCTCTTTTACAGATATTTCCATTGGTTTAGGTGGGAAATCCTCATTTTCTCCAGCATTTTCCTTCCCAATTCCCTGCTTTTCCCAGGCCACAAATCTTTTGCTGTCACTTCTCCGTACTTCAGCTTTTTTCACCTCCTCTTTTTTGGGGATGTCTGTTTCCTTCCGGCTCAGCAGCGGGGAGGGCGATGCTTTTTTTCCCTCCCACTGAGAGATCTTCTCCCTTATACTGGCTTTGCTCTTAATGCTAACCTGTCCATTGCTGGACAACTTATTGGTATCGGTCAGGCCATTTTCATTGTTTTGTGGCTCTGCACTCATCCACTTCTGTGTCAGCATGGTGTCACACCCCAGGTAATCAATCAGATTCTCCAAAGAGGTGAAAGGGGTCTTAGTGTCCCCTCCCAACCTGAGGCCAGGATTAGGTACAACTGCAGTTAATATGTTCTCTTTTTTAGATCCACAGAGCTGAAGCCTGGAAAACAACAGAAACAGTTTTAATACTAGTTTTCAAAGTAAACAATAAGTTTTTGCAATATTAAAATGAACAATAATTTAACTTTTTTTTGCACAACATTGAGGTTCATAAGACTATTGTAATATACTATGAAAAATTCTTCCAGGTAACGGTTACCTACATTAGCCTCCTGTTGCTTTACTGTCACTGTAATCATGACTGGGTCTATAGCTAAAATGTGATTGTGTGTTTTACACATGACAAACTCTTAAAACTTTTCAGTGCAGTTTAAATCAAAACACTCCAGGCTTTAATAGGATCATAAGTCAAGTCATCTTTAAAATCTAGCATTCTTGTCAATTTAAAAACTTTATAGTGAACTAATCATTGTGTGAAAAGATTTATTTGTGTTTGATTTAAATGAATCTCTAAATGTTAACAGTATTAGAAACTAGAACAGTGTGAAGTCAGTATTAATGTTAATAAACGTTTTGTTTTTACTTTTTTCAAGGATGCATAAATACCAGACTTGAGTATGTACTGAAGAAACTATGGTGAGTGCATTGAATTTGTTGGATTGTATATATTACAGAATACAAAGGGTGTTTGCCCTGCTTTTGGGACCGTTAGTGCTTTGTAAAAATCACTTCACTTAATGTGTGTAAATACAAGAACACTAGGAACAATAAATAAAAAATACAAAGGACTTAAAAGAACAGTAACTGTTTTTCCTGGTGCCCGTAAGCATTACACATTAACTAAGGACAAAATCTCAGGTTTCGTTTAGCAAAGAAACATCACACAGCAAAACACTGTCAGCTCCTCCTCTTGAACTCAATAAATACATATGCTGAATTAGAATGAAAACAGATACCTTCTCCAAAACCAACAAAGATCTGGAAAACTGGGTGAAAATATAGTATAAAACAAACAAACTCTTACAAAAGAGTCTTCAAATTATGTGTGTTCTGAAAAATACCCAAGGATCAAGGCATTTGATTACTTTAAGCTGCCCTATTGGAACACCTTATTTTTGTATCATTTATTTGAGAGTCAGGCTTTAAATGTTTCAACATTTGCAGGCACACAGTTCACCCTTCTTTCTAGTTGTCTTTTCCTTGAAAAACTCCAAAGGTAAAATATACACAATGGATTTCCAGCCATGTTTTCTTTAATTTCAAAATGACTTCAGGTGCATGTTATTTCCAATTACACCCTGTTCATGACTTAACAGCATGGTCTGACTTAATGAAATGCTTGAACTAAGCGCTATCAGGACAAAACAGCTGCTTTCAATGTTCAGCAACAGCAAGTCACAAATCAAAAATCACACAGGAGTATTACAACCAATGCCCAGTCTGCTAAACCATTTAAATTATTTGGGTTACTGCTAATGGAAAAAAATAGGCAGAATAAGTCCTGCCCAGGATTTGTTCCTGCCTTGCGCCCTGTGTTGGCTGGAATTGGCTCCAGCAGACTCCTGTGACCCTGTAGTTAGGATATAGCGGGTTGGATAATGGATGGATGGATGATTAATAATTAATTATAATATTTTGTGCCCATTGAAGCTAAATTATGCTACACCTTGCAGCAATCTTGTATTGTAGCAAAATGGGTTCAGAAGGTGGATGGATGGATGCACAACTTTTATAAGTGTATGATCACTGAGTACCTCTGGGCTCTTTTGCAAAGTCTTGAATGTTTAAGTATATAAAAATATTAGCATGCACTTTTAACCCACCTCCAGTATAAGATTACATTGCTGAACAGGTAGTTTTTTTGCTCAGCATATCATTTTTTTTTTCTAATCGAGGTTTTAACTCTGAATGCAGTAAGAATGTAAAACTGAGTTATTTGCTCAGCTATGCCATAGACTATATTTCAAGCAACATCTGTAACTAATTAAAAGATGATGCAAAGGGGCCTGTTGGATTGGAGCCCTTGAGTAGTGAAGCCAGTTAGATCTCCACTCCAGATGCACCAGCTTACTGGTCATATGATTGAGGTTAATCACATGCTGGAGAAAGGCCAAGTCAACAAGGCCTCCTCCAGAGTGTGTATGGCAGGGATTGCTCACATCTGCCAAATCACAATGCTTAACTCTTTCATTTCATATAAACGCTTACTTAGAAAGATTTTAGAACACTAACCTGGCTAAAGTGGGGCAAAATTTCTTAAAGTTTAAAATAAATTGTACATCTATCTGAAATGTTGCTTTTATAAATTAAACAATGAGCAAAAATTGTTAATGAATTACAAAGCACACCTCTAAAAAAGGTAGTTTCATATATAACACTAAAAACTTGAAAAAAATGCTAACCACTCATCCCAAAGAACTTCATAGTATCCATTCATTAACAGTATGTTTTCTAAATCAAGTGCAGTGCCACAATCAGCCAACCGAACTAGACCCAAGGTATGAACTCAAAATCCCAGGAAGAATTACAACTGTCTTCAGGCAAATTAAGAGACCAATTAATCTATCAACGGAAAAAAGGAATCCAGAGAACCTGCAGGATCAGCGAAGAATGTGGAGAAAGCACAGATTTTACATAAAAGGCACAGAAGTACGTCAATAGTGGGAAAGGTCTATGAAACGTATGTGCAATTCATTAAGAACAAGAATAACTCTAATTAATGTAAAATTTTATAGCATCTTTAATACTTTATGATACTTCAATCATTCCAATTTGTCAATTTCTAATCTCACTGAGCAATAAAGGGTAGCAAAAATAATATAAATCAGAGGTTTACTTTTAAAACTATTTTAAGACTGAGATACCAAACCAGACATATAAAGTAAAGTAAAGAATAGTTCAGTTTGGGTGAGTTTAGCAGCAGAATCTATTAGGGGACTGTGTTAGAACTAAAGTACTGTACTTTAAAGACAATGATTCTTTATTATTATTAATTATTAATTATTAATATGGTTAAGCTTGAAAAATCTATGGATTACACAAAACTGGGGCATTAAGATTAATATGGATGAGTGCCAAATGTCACATGAAGGCTAAATGGATCACCAATTATAAACTAAACCTTCGGGAAGGCTGACATTCATGGAGAAAACTTTGGGGACCATTTGGAATTTACATTTGATACAACATTCTAATTATAAAGTAATTATAAAAGAAAATACATTTTTAGGATTCATTGTAAAAACTATTAATTTAAGAGATGTTATGCTAAGACTCTGTAATGCACTAGTCAAACCACATCTGTGGTACTGTTTGCAGTTTTTGTCACAACATGATAAAAAAAGGGAAAAAAATACAAGGCATTTCCAAATTCTTTTTAGAGATGACTCACCAAGAACATAGACTATCCCTGAACTAAAATAAATGGCACATAAACAAATGAAACCTCTTCACCCTTGAATAGAGAAGGCTACCTGGAGATATAATATATAGGTTATCAAAATTTCTGAAGGCATCAATAAAGCTGACACAGCAGAATTCTTTCAGATAAAGAGTGAAGTCTGTTTTTAAGGACAACGTTAAGAGTTAAAGGGAAGTTTACTTACGACAGAGGGTGGGAAGCGCGTCTTCACAAAAAAAGATCATGGGAATCTGGAATGAACTGCCAAATCATATAAATGAGTCAGATACTTTGACAGCTTTCAAAAGTATTTGGACAAATATCGGGACTTCTTAGGTATTAGTTGTCCAAATGAGTTTGATGGACTGAATGATCCAAAGTTTGTGGAATCTTTGTTTATAAAAGTTTGTAAAACTTTGTATTAACTGACGCAGAATGAGAAACACTGACAGTTTAATAAAATATGCCCTATCTGTAACTCTAAACAAATATCTATTAACACTGTGAGTAGGAATCCTCTCGAAGTCAAGAATGAAGGAAAAGTTTATTTTCAGGACTAAAGCCAACATTTTTAGATGTTTCAAAAATAGCTACCCAATACTGCACTACAATGTTTGCATTTTTTGCAGCAGTTTTAACCCACATGTGGTTTTTGGGTTAAATAAATGTGAATTGAAGATCAGATACATTGAGCTATTCAAATAACAGATCAAAGGTAATCAAACAAGCAAATTATAGAGTGTCAAATGGGGGCTGCTTAGACTAGCAAATTATGTTAATTCCTTTTAATAAGCTACTGCAAGAAAGAGAGGTGCTCAGTTTTAAACATGTGCTGGATTACACCCTGTTCTTATAATCACTGCAGGCAGGTAGCCCACATCAAACTACTTTGAAGTAGTCAGTCAGCCATTATCCAACCCACTATATCCTAACACAGGGGTCTGCTGAAGCCAATCCCAGCCAGCACAGGGCACAAGGCAGGGACAAATCCCAGGCAGGTTGCAAGCCCACCAGAGGGCACACACACACACTAGAGACAATTTAGGATCACCAATGCACCTAACCTGCATGTCTTAGACACGGGGAGAACATGCAAACTCCATGCAGGGAGGACCCGGGAAGCGAACCCAGGTCTCCTAACTGCGAAGCAGCAGCGCTAACACTGCGCCACCGTGCCGCCCCCTACTCTGAACTAGTATATCTGAAATTAGTTGCTTTCAAAGCTTCCACACCTATCTTTCTTGCTTCTTCTCAAACACAGGCTCTGCCAGTTGTTATAAAATTAAATCGATAGTTTCTGTAGGTTATTAGTAAAATCATGAAAAAAGAAATCAGCTCCACAATAGCTGTGTAGGAATAGGTGGGTGTAATAAATGAATTAATGAAAGAATGGACCATTATGTTATATAATTCATATGGCAACTGCAGCATTTCAGCCAAATATATATTTAATGCACCAAATGCTCTATGTGTATTTTTTGTACTTTTTACAAAAAGTATACAGATAGGTTGTTGTAAGTACTAGTAATATTTCATGATTTCGTTTTCATCCTTAAGTTTTCTCTGTTTTAATATGAGCCATGTATGTTCCTTCATACTTTATCTATTCTAAACCATGATAGTGTGCATTATATAGTGTGCTTCCTAGAATGAACAGATTGAACTTTACTGTTTTTACATAGCATATCTTTGTTTGTCTGCAGTGATTTTTTCATCCAAAAGGGAAAGTAGAAAAATGCAAATGAAATGCATGAATTTTCTAGTTAAATTGCATATTCCCCATTGACATAATGAGGCAGGAAAGGGTACACACAAGACTAATGAGACTTGCAAGGGCTTTACGAGTTCTATATTTTTACTTAAATCCATGTTTCGGATAAATATATTTGACTAGTAGTTTTAATACAATATGAAACATTAAAACAGTATTACATAATACTGTAACTGTGGTGCCTCTTGTATTAGCCAGGGTTGACTTACCACAGCTGCAGGATCTCCATTCTAGTGTGGTTAAGTGAACCGCCCCTCTAAAGACAGAAAATTCATTGGGATGGTGCTGGCAAACACAGTATAAACAGTGTGTATTATCAATTACTAATTATAGAGCACCTTTAGTATGTTACATCAACCCAAGACAATTTATCCATATTACTAACCGAAGGTTATGGACGCAGAGCGCAGGGCGCATCAAAGTGCACGCGCACTGCCGCACTGCAACGAGCCCGCCCATAGCTAACGACACAGCCACAGAAAACATGCCTACCAGTGTGATCGCCACTGCAACGAGCCCGCCCATAGCTAACGACACAGCCACAGAAAACACACCCGCTAGACAAATGAAGCGCACGAAACAGCTCCCAGGCAAAGGAGTCACGGCTCAAAAATGAAACAGCTCAACTAACGGAAATACAAATCCGAGCCCATAGCTAACGACACAGCCACAGAGAAAACAAAAACGAAACGATTCAGCGCATATGTGAATCACATTACAGTATTACAGTACGGAATCAACTTGCTCTAATCCACTGTGCCAGTAATGTAGATCACATAACGATCATTCAGTTTAGTGCCCGCCCCAGAGTCTAGAGTCAAACGCAGCGGCGTCCCAAAACGCGGTGGCGCCCGCCCCAGAGTCAAAGGCAGCGGCTTTCCAAAACGCAGCACCTTCCCAGAGTCAGTACGTGGCGCCCAAACAACACAACCTGTTCACTACACTTGCTTTAATCCACTGTGCCAGTAATATAGATCACATGACGGTCACAGACTCTAACCCAGCGGCTTCCCAGACTCAGTGGCTGGCACACGAACACCACAACCTGTAAACTGGACTTGCTGTGCTCCACTCTGCCAGCAGCTGGTGTCCGCAAAAACAACGGAATCACATCTCCACAAAATGAGACCGCTTTACTACAGATATGCTTATGTAATTAAATGACATTTCCCCAGACGCACCCACCCTCCATGATATGTCATTCATCCAGATATCGGACGGAACAGAAACTGATTGCCATTCTTGGCTGTCTGATTCGCTAGCGAATCGCAGGCTTACTTGTATAGTCAGAATTAAGACTTTAACATTTTAACTCCTAACACAGTTGTATTTGTAATGTTTTCTTTTTCACATATTCATTTTATGTATAGTTGCAGTTCTTGTATAAAGTATGTTTATGTATCCATAATGTATTTCAAATTTTGGGTCCAGCTTATAATGTTGAGTGCTTTATGCTTGTGAATATTGTATATGTGCCATGAATGAACTATATGATGTAAAAATATTCTATTGTCATTTATCTTGATAATTTTTCTTTAACTGCATAATAAATTTAACTGGAAAAATCCAGAAATTAAAACTCAATAAACTGATAAAAATCCTGAATTGTCAAATGAATAAATCAATTAAACAAATGCCATACAATCACAAGCTTATTCACAAAACACCCATTCCTTTTGCAAAGCAGAAGCCCAAGTGAATAAAAAGGTCATCCATTGAATATATGATGTGCTCATTTGCTTTTCCCCTCTTGCATCAGAAATTGCCTGTCAAATTATACTCTTTACTTCAATCCATGCTATTGTACTTTGGGGTAAGTGAAAATTTGTACATTGTAAAGTATTAGGCATTTGTGGCAATTTGATTTTCATGTGCTGTTCTGCATTTTTAACAAGAAAGTAAGTGAACTTTTTAGTTTCAAAGGAAGATAAAAGTCTATTGCAAAGCTCCATATAAAACAGAAGTAAAGTTTATTTTAATGTATCTATAACATGATAAGAAAGGTGGAAAAATAAAAGAAAACAACAGATGTGCTTGAACATTATACTTGTCAGCTTTAGCAAATGTCTCTTGTGCCTTGTGTGTTTGTCTTATTTTTGACATGTTAAACTCAATCTAGCATACTTATCCCTGGTTTGCAGGAACTTCTGCAAAGATACGTTTCTGTGATTTTGGAAACATACTGAATAATAAGCTTGTTTTTTAATTGTAGTGGTAAGTATCAACAAAAGCTTACCAAAAAAAGAGAAACTTCTATTTGATGTTGTGCTGCTCCTGTATGGTGTTATTTTTTTCTATCTAGTGACATAAGTTGCCAGTTTTATTTTATTTCAATTATCTTTCTCTCTCTTTCTCTTGCTTCCTTAGACACACAATAGTTCTTTATTTATTTACATTTCTGAACATGACTGCTTTACACCAAACTGTTTATTTCTCAAACTTGATATTGTTCCTATATAAAGTAATGCCTTGAAATTCTATTGGAAACCTTCTTTAACACCCTGGCTTTATTGCCAGACACTGACTGAACAGAAATGCAAATTAAGAACAAGCTGTAGTGAGAGGGTAATTGTAGCAAGGAAGAAATGAAGACAGAGACTGCTGCAAAAGAAGACACCCTCACAGTCAGGAGTCTGATTGATCACTAGGGAAAGGGGAGTTCTCTTTTAGCTTGCTTGTTCTTAGACAGTCGTATTCTTTAATCTGATTCCAGAAGACAAATGTCACATCTTATACCTGCAAATTATGAAGTACAACTGAGATCATTTCTCCTCTGTGGACACAGACGCAGAGAAAATGAAAAGATGACATTTTGTTTTGAATGTACACACGTGAAACTGATTTTTGTTCTTGACTTCCATTTGCCACTTAATTTCGTTTTCTTTTAGGTATGACTTGAAACATCTCTCTCAGAAGCTCAAAGACATTACAAGTGTATTGAATCCTACTTCATATTTGTGAACATGGACAGAAATTAAAATTTACAGTCATATGCATCTGTGAATAAAGTTATTACTGTTTTTTTTTTGCCTCTAACCTGAAACTTCTCACTAACAAGAGTGATTAAATAAGACATACTGTATATTAGATATCCTAGACAGCCATTAAGATTTATTTCTTTTCTCCTAGCAGAGAGCTTTAGTAAACCTGTCGGGCACAAGGTACAGAATTTGTTCAGGGTTCATAGCATCCCAAATCTTTATAGCATTACAATGTTTTTCTAACAATGTAATGGAGGATAAAAGTGATCATGTGGTCATTTTAAAGAAGTCTAAAAAAGGCCACACGTGAATTAACAGTTTATAGTTAAAACTTGAAAGAAATTATTAATGTTATATCCTTCAGGAAGGAAATGACAAAGCTTTGAAGAGCAACAGGAACTGCCCGTGTGATCTTTGACTTCAGTCAGGCAGATAGTCAGTGTGACAGCCCATCAGGCACTTTCATGACAAGCCTCCAAGTTACTCATTGTTTTTCTGGGGGTTATTTTGTTCCTTATTTCCAGAGAAATGCGGCTAAATTGGAAAACAAAACTACATACACTGCTGCAAGGAACAAATAAATTCAGTTTAATTAACAGACTGTAATATTGCTTTGCTGGGCACCCTCATGAAATAAACTACTCAATATTCATTTCCTCCATTTTTCCATGCTTTGTTTTTCTTCAGTCTGAAATACTTTTCCAAAAAGTACTTTATGAAATTGGTTGTATTGGCAAGTGCAGGGTATGTGCCACTTAAAATGGGCACTATTTAGGTTCCAAGTAAATATGATTGGATACTGAGTAAATGGGTAACATGTAAAAAACACACACACTAAATAAATAAATAAAATAAATAAATAAATAAATTCCAAACCTAAGTAAATATTTAAGTACATTCATTCCACATTTTACTTTAAATTGTGCAGCATTTTTTTTGTTAAAGGTAGGCCTGATAACTCACAGATAAAGTGTCATGGATATGAATCCTGAACCTGGTCAATGTCAATGCAGAGTTTACTTCTGTATTCATTCCATAATTTCATATATAGCTATTGTGTAGCTGTACTATGTTAAAATGAAATTAAATTAATGATACAACTTCTGTAAGGGTTAAGTAGAAAGTGGCATAACAATGAGAAACACATACTAATTAAATATATTGTATATTAAATTATATCAGAAAATAATTTAGGGCAGTTAAATATGTTAACCAAAAAATACTCAAATTAAAAAAAAAACTTTGAATGCAGAATTTTAGAATTATTTCCAGTCTAGTCAAAGACAAAAATTGTATTTTCAGAAATAGAAACAAGTATGGTACAAACATATACAAACATATTCAATAATAAATTCCATCTTAGGGATTAACCTTGAACAGTAGAGAAATATCATTTGACCTAGAAAATATTCAATGGCAAATGTTCTGTCGGAATGTAATTGACAGAAACAAAAAGGTACAGAGAAAAGGATAAGACACATTGGGAAACTCATTGCCATACTACAGAAAAAGGGTGAAGCCAAAAGTAAAAAAGAAAACAAGAAATGAAATGCAAACTAAACTCATTGTCAAAGAAAACAAGCAAAATTCTGCCACCATTGGAAGATTTTGTGCATTAACTTCAGACAGAAAATTATTTTAAAATTCATAATTGTACATGCTCAGAGTATTGCAATGCATACAAAATACCTTACAGGCACTGATGTCACATGACACTGCTTCCAAATGTCACATGGTATAAATAGAGCACAAAATGCAGATGCCTACTGGAAATAAAATTGCATGGAACATTAAAAAAAATAATTTGGTAAGACTTTAGTTTAGGGACTGCAAAAATGCATTTATTGCTCATTTAATTTTATGTAAGAAGACCTAAACATACTATGTTTTGGACTTTCACAGCACTTATAAAGCATTAATAAAGTGTTTATTCATCTCTAGCATATGACCTACTATCAAAACTTCACTTTGAAGTGCTCTGAGGTGGTTTAACTGAGAAACGTTTATCTTGATATTTTATATTTAGTATAAAACCTGTAAGTCCTTCATATTAACAAGTCTTGTTACCATCATGACAAAATGCCACACTGCACAGAGATGAATAACCTATCAAATGATGTTTTATAAGTTTTATGAAGACCAAAAGAACCCTTTAGTAAGGTCTTGTTAAATAAGAGTAAATGATTAATAGATGCATTTCTGCAGTATCTAAACTAAAGTGTTACCAATAATTTTAATAATTAAACTTAAATAATTGTATAATTACCTTTAAAAGGAGAAAAAAACAAACCCAAAACAAATGCAAAAATGAAATCTGCACTGTTCAAAAACCCATAATTAAAACAAGATGAGAACTACAAACAGCCCCACTAGTACAGAGTGCTTCTTAAATAACTTTTGTTTAAAAAAAAAAACAAAAAGTGAATTTTTAATTCCTTCATAATAGCCTTGAGAATGTCTTTGATGTCTCTGAATAAGCTATAGAATGTAACCCTGTTTTGTTTGTATGAAATCTGTCATCCACCTTCACAGCCAGTCCAAATAATCAGATAATGGATAATGATGGATGCAGTGGGTAGCGCTGCTGCCTCGCAGTAACGAGATCCAGGTTTGCTTCCCGGGTCCTCCCTGCATGGAGTTTGCATGTTCTCCCTGTGTCTGCGTGGGTTTCCTCCGGGCACTCCGGTTTCCTCCCACAGTCCAAAGACATGCAAGTTAGGTGGATTGGCGATTCTAAATTGTCCCTAGTGTGTGCTTGGTGTGTGTGTGTGTGAGTGTGTGTGTGTGTGTGTATGTGCGCCCTGCCCAGGGTTTGTTTCCTGCCTTGCACCCTGTGTTGGCTGGGATTGGCTCCAGCAGACCCCCGTGACCCTGTGTTAGGATATAGCATGTTGGATAATGGATGGATGGACTGATAATGATGGATACATTGTCTGTTGCCTACTTGTAAATGGATGCTAATAGTTGCCCTACCATATGATATGGAGATCATTCACAGGAAGCTTTGATAGTTTCAATCCAGTTTTTCCAGGTGTTTCCTCTGTACTGTTCATGGTTTAGCTCCATACAGTAATGTGGCCAACACAACTAAAAAAGTAAACTATAAGACTGATTTTATTACAGATATTACAATAACTAAAAACACAAAGAATTTTAAAATGTACATTATCAGACAACAGTTACAGTTGAAAACATTTGCAACATTCTATGTCCCTTTTTCTGCTGTTTTCCTGGATACATCAGTTGACCAATAGGTATATCATGACTACTTCTAAAAGGGCAGCAATGTTTCAGCCTGTTTTATATAAAATTTAAAATCTGCTGTGAAGATAACAAAGGAAGGTAACTTCTAGCCTTCAGCCTCCATTCCCTGTGGAAAAGGAAATAATGAATCTTTCATTTTGCCACTCACTGACAAAGGTGCACACAAATGGAAGCTTTGGACATTCATGGAATCAATTGACTATAATTGCAAAGTATTTTCTATTAGGTATATAGTGATGTGAATGATTTGAATTGGTGATTACAAGGACATGCCATACAGCCTAGTGTGTTTTGAAAACATCTGATGTTCTGTGTTTATAAATGCTGTATATTCATCAGACTCTGTTTTATTTCTGTCTGCCTGTGTATAAATATTTACTTTGTGTCTTGTCACTTCTCCCTTCAGGTGCTTTCATTATTTGTCAGAAAGATTTTGATGGAATTCACGAATTCCCAGGCTCTAAAAAAATCAGCTTGTTATACAAAAAGGGATGAAAATAACTGCACAAAGGAAACTTTGGCTTCAAGCAAGTGCGAGGCATTAAATTGTGCTTGTGTCAGAACAAGTATAGACAAGGAAGTGCAGTTTTTGTGGAAATGTTGAACTTTCTCCAGATCTGTTCAGGCAAGGTAACAGAATGGGATGGAATGTGATATGTAAATGGACTAGATGTAGAATAACTTTAAATCATGAGCCAATTTTCCACCTAATTCTGAATTTAATCTTATATTCTTATAGTTAAATTAGGTCACTTTATGCTCTATACTGTTAAGACAAAAAGTATTATGCCAGTTTTTTGACTGATACTGTGATTGAGGTTGTTACCTGAATTGGTTAATAGAGCTGTGCTGTTTCAATGAATATAGAAGTATGAAAAAGAAATTTCTGTTAGCTGGAAAAATATTTTAACCATGAATAATATGTCATAACATACAATTATCCTACAATACTTTGTAGTTACTTAATGCTTCAAGTGATTCAAATATTTGCATTGTTCTTTTGTGGTGTTGCAACTGTATCCTAATTTCATCCACATTATCTCTGGTATGAATTTAGAATTCTGAGTTGAAAAAATTGTCAGTACTAATATGTAATTTTTGAACAGTTTCCAAAAGTTTGTTTCATTTATATGCTTTTCAACATTTTTATTGCACTAAAAACAGACAAATAAAAGAAGTCATGAGTTGTTGAATGATGCTTTTTAAGTATCGCCTCTGAAAAAGAAAACAACTTGCAGTGCAACATATCTTATGCTGTTCACAGAAACTTAACAGCACAATCAAAATGTTGGCGATACATCAGAGATCCTTTGCTAATCAGCAAAGTGTATTATGATGATGTTCAAGTAAATTCAAATATTAAGGCAGCGACTCTTTTCATATATGGCCTGGAAAAGAGCTAAGGTGGCCATTAGCTCCACAACATACATTTTTGTTTTTTTCTCCTATCGCAGGAATGAATGACAACAAGACTATAACTTACAAACTAGAAAGAAGAGGAAATCCACAAATGGCAATGTGTAAATCCATTACAATGTTTTAAAAGTGGATGCAGAGGTATAAGACAATGGGAGAATACTGATAACAGTGTTAAGATAAAATGGCATTCAAATGCAAAAAAAATAAAGGAAATAAATCTTTGTTGTTGTGTATCACTTTCTGGACATTTTTATACGCAAGGCAACATGATGATTGGCACTTCTGTATCGCAGTTCCTGAGCTCTGGGTTCAAAGCCTAACCAAAACACTCTGTTTAGAGTTTGCAATGTTCTCTTCACTTTCATGTGTGCTTTTGCCTTTTACTTTGGTTTCCTCACACACTACCAAAGTTGTGTGCAATGTCAGTGTACATGATACGCTCTGATTCCCCAAGTACAAGAAACCGTTTGAGTAAATGGATGGAGAAATGATTGCTTATTTGTATGGTAGGTGCAGGGATATGAACTTAGGCACAGCCTCTCTAAACAAAAGACTTTTACCATTTTAAAAGAAAATATTGCTTCATGAGAAGAAATTTCTTTTTTAGAATGCATTTTTAGTTCAGCCAAAAATGTTACTACATATAATTTTTCTTTTGTCTTTCATTAAGATTTCTGGATAAATTTTAAAACAGAACAAATGACACTGCAAGACTTTTTAATATTCTTACGCCAAAACTTTTAGCATGTTTCAATATCTGTCATTATATAAACTTCCTACAATATCAGCTATAATGATCTATTAGTTCTTTGATTAAATAACAGAGAATTAGTTACCAGTGAGTTTAAAAGTATTGTACTGTATATCAAATAAAAAAAAAACTAATATAACCTTATAACTGGACTTAGTGAGTTCATACAATAATACTGAAAAAGTAGGTAACTCAGAAGTCTGAAAGTGCTATATGACTATCACTATCAAATAGAAAATTCTTAGGTATAATTTCAAAATTTAGGGTGGAGTGGTGGCTCTGAGGCTAAGGATCTATGCTGGTATCCCAAAGGTTGCTGGTTTGAATCCCAGTCACTGCCAAAAGGGATGCTACTCTGCTGGGCCCTTGAGCAAGGCCCTTCACCTTCAGTTGCTCCAGGGGCACTGTACAATGGCTGATCCTGCGCTCTGACCCCAAGGGGTATGCAAAAAAAAAAACAAGTAATTTCCTTCAGGATTAATAAAGTATAATTAAAAAAAAAACTTTTTAAATGCTATTTTTTGGACACTACTATAGAGGAATGCATTTATCACCAAAGTAGTATTTCAACACACTTGACTGGTGTATTCTGTTCATACTTTTAGCATTATACTACTCTGCTTTACTCAATTCATTGATGTTCAAGTATAACTAGGATACATTTCAAATCACATGTCCTGACCTGCAGGAGCATGGACTTGCACTTCAAAACTTCCAGGCTCTATTCTTTCCATATAATCTTACATCTCAGACATCTGAAGTCTCCTTCTATCCGTCAAATAAATGTCCTTTCTCTTGCCACACATGTTAAAAATGCAACATACTTCTCAGCTCTTGCTTCAAAGCAGTGATATTTCTCTCAGTCTACTTATATTCTGGAACCTCTTCAAATGTGTCAACCAAGAAAGCATTTTGGAACTGCTTAGGTTTGTTACATCTCTGTTCTCTTCCTTGACTGTCTGCAATATCACTGACCAATTCATCTGTCAAGCAATTGTGGTTTTGCTTGAATGCTAGCGGTCACCCAATTAACTGTACGGGCTTGAGTTCTACGTTAAATTTTGTTGTTTTTTTTGTTGTTGTTGCTTTTTAAAGTCGTGGTTTTTAATCAAATGTAAAAACGTGTCTGTAAGTAAAGGATATGAATCAATACAAAAAATATATAGCAAGTGCAATTACAAATTTTTTTTTTCTTTTTTGTTATTACCATTCTGGACTTTTATTCCTCACATTAAGAACAGAAGCCTAACTAATTCAATCTTACCATTTTTTTTAAAAATAAAAGCTACTTAGCACTGCAGAAATATGCGAGAGAAGTACAGCAATATCAAAGCGACTCTTTTAAGTTGAATTTGACATCCTGCTGCTTAAAAGTTAAAAAGATTTCCTCATATCCTTAGCTGTACCTCAGTAGTCATGGGTGGTCTTTGTCCAGAAAAAAAAAAAAAACTTTCTTTCATCACACACCAATATTCCTAATTAGGTGTACACATTGTTGACATATGCCATTTACTTGAAAGTGTTATTTATAAAAATAAAAAGTAAGACAAACTCAATGAGTATTATTAAGGAAAAAATATTTTTAAAGCAGTACATTTTTGGCAATAGCAGTGCTTAAGTGTGACAGCCAAGCCACAAACATATGCTGTGGGAGGGCAGATTTTTCTGGTGAGTGATGCCTATTGGCCTGGAACAGCTGAATAAATAGCAAAACTGTGAAGAAATCTAAAATGCCAACAGGGATGTGGCCTCTTGACTGCTTGTAAAGCATGGTCCTTCTAAAGGAAAAAGAGTATCTTGGCCAAGTAGCATCATAAACATCAGCTCATGAGAGCCATTGTGTCTCCTAATTTTAATAATAATTAAAGATCACTTCCTCTACTAAAGAGATATAATTTGCTCTAGAAAGTACTTTTTTTTGTTTTTATTGCTTCCAGAAATACATTTACTTTGGAGTTCCAATGTAAAATATTTTTAAGCCTGCAAAACATGTAAAATATTTTTAAGCCTGCAAAACACTAACAGTCCTTCACCTGAACATATTAAATATGTTGAAATAAGAACTGTCAGTCTTGCCTTCTAGAAATGAAACTGACAGCACTGCTTGATAGAATACTTTTTTCCAATTTTTACAACAGAATGATGACCCTGGGCGGCACGGTGGCGCAGTGGGTAGCGCTGCTGCCTCGCAGTTGGGGGACCTGGGGACCTGGGTTCGCTTCCCGGGTCCTCCCTGCGTGGAGTTTGCATGTTCTCCCCGTGTCTGCGTGGGTTTCCTCCGGGCGCTCCGGTTTCCTCCCACAGTCCAAAGACATGCAGATTAGGTGGATTGGCGATTCTAAATTGGCCCTAGTGTGTGCTTGGTGTGTGGGTGTGTTTGTGTGTGTCCTGCGGTGGGTTGGCACCCTGCCCAGGATTGGTTCCCTGCCTTGTGCCCTGTGTTGGCTGGGATTGGCTCCAGCAGACCTCCGTGACCCTGTGTTCGGATTCAGCGGGTTGGAAAATGGATGGATGGATGGATGGATGGATGGATGATGACCCTTATTTTTGAGATGATAGTGTGTTAAAATCTTATATTTAAATGAGTTCAAGTTCAATTTCATAACATTCTCAGATGGAAGCAATTTTATATTATGTATAATTTCTAGGACTAATAAAGTGATACTGTGTAATAGTTTAAATCCAATTTCAAATAAAATGTTACAAATATAAATGCAGGTACCAGCAGCACTACCTGGAGTAGTTCGTAACATGTAAAACTGCCCAATTAGTTCACCTTTCACCTTCCAACTACACCTAATGGAAAGACAGTGAGAGAAGCTGTGTTATAAAAAGAAAAGAAAAGGGCTATTTGCCCATGTAACTTGTTTAATCCAAGAATTTACATAGCGTAAGCTGTCATTCGAACACTACTAAAGAAAATAAAGCTAAAATTAGTAGATTTAAATAATAAATGTGTTTGCCATTTCCGTACAATCCATAATCTAAAATTAAGTTAGAATGAATTGAGATTTCATTGTTGCTATTTATGCCCATTTTGCCCAAGGATAATTTTACACATCACAGTAGCAAAGGTTTCGTGATGACATACTTTTGAGGAAGAATGCACAAGTGACTCAGTGATCATGAATTATTGGCAAGTAAGTGGGCGTCTTAATGCACATTGTTTCCAAAAATGTTGTTGTGGGTTTCTCTTCAATTCCTGTTAAGGTAGTGAAAACCAAAGTTGTTTATTTTGCTTCAGTACGCATGCTAAAAATTAAAAGGACACTCCACTAAAAAATGGTATATATTTTTTATATGTTACTTACAGCATGTAGATACCATGCAGATTGTGGTGACATCCAAGAATTATTTTTTCATGGAGAATGAAGATAACAGACTTTATGGTAGAATGGACATCAAGAGTCCTGTCTTTAATTCAAAAGCTTATTCCTGTGTAAATACTGTACCTTTCTCTGCAATATTTTTTGTGAATATTTTTGTTTGCTAAAATAAAATATGTGAACTCTGTTCTCCATAACCACAACACCTTTAAAAATGTTCGCTGTCATCAAAACAAACTACATGGGGTAAGCAGCATATAAAAATATATCATTTTTAGATTGAGTATTCCTTTAAGTTGAGCATTTTTATTTCAGTATTATTCAAACAATATTGCCAAATTCATGCAAATTCAAGCATTTTAGGTTGGATTTGGGTCCAACAAAGCTTACATTGCACTGAGAAATGAAACTGTCTGATCTGCACCAAATACTAACATAACTCATTTAGCCAGAAAGTGTGTTAATTAAATTTTTCATTGATTCAACTAGCTTTGACAGTAAAGTTATGTTATTGGAAGACATGACAGATGTCAGCTTCATAGACAAAGCTTGAACAAGCAATCCAACCAATAAAGTTAATTATTTTTAGGTTTGAAGAACAAAACAAGCTGTTATATATAGGTACAATGAAAGACTGTATTTATTGAGCACTTTTAATCCAATTTTAGGCTTATGAGCACCTGAGGCACCAGTAAGGGGTGAAAGGTGGGAATCAGCCCTAAACAAGGAGTCAGTTTGTTACTGTATATAAAATAAACATTGGTTGATTCACTGGTTTCAATTTTGCCTGATTTGTGGATTGTGGGACAGATAAATGTTGGTATTTCTGTAAATTATAAAAAGTTTTTTTTTAAATATGTTTAGATGGAATTTGATTAACAGCATTCTGAAAAGTTAGACAACATGACTATAGATGATGAGAGAAAACTGTACAAATAATAAGTGAAAACTGTACCAGTGGTTTGTTGCTCAATTCCCAGTTAAATTCTGCCTGACACACACTGCTACCACAACTAAACAAAACAGGTTTCCATTCCATCAATGAGGATAAAAATCTTACACATTATTTTTGGGCTTTATTATCTGTCGAGGTAAACTATTTGCTCAACAATGGAAGCTTTTTGAAGTGCAATAACATATAACACAATTTTAGCATTGGTGCTTAACATTGGTCCTTCCCACTTTCTAATGATTTTATCCTAGTTTCTCCTACTCCGACACAGAGCCAACTTCGATTTCATCCATTTCTGACCTCATATTACATATTTTGCCCCACTCTTGGCCCCTGTTCCTACTTCAATTTTCTTTTGAACCTGAGATTAAACGGTAATAATGATTTTTAACCACCATCACCAGCTTTTCTAAAGGTTTAATTCCAGTCTTGCTCTCTCACACATATAACCAATATTAGTCCTGCCTGCTCCTACTCACATCACTTAATTTATGTCCTGTGTGATATGTCTTATGTCCATTCCTAAGGATGAGAATGTTAAAAATAACTTTATAAATTAGAGAAAATTAGTTACCATCACTAATCCATGAAGCAATATATATAATGCATTTTGTATACAATATAAATTGTATTTAAATTGTATTATCTGTTATACCTGCATTTTTATCACTCTTTAATTTAATATTGTTTTTTATCAGTATGCTGCTGCTGGAGTATGTGAATTTCCCCTTGGGGATTAATAAAATATCTATCTATCTATCTATCTATCTATCTATCTATCTATCTATCTATCTATCTATCTATCTATCTATCTATCTATCTATCTATCTATCTATCTATCTATCTATCTATCTATCTATTGTGGTACCCGGAGGGGGTTCATGCCCGGCCGGGATGCCCAGGAGGACCGGAGGAGGGCTTGTTGCTTTGGGGGCCACGGGTACAGAGCTTGGAAGCTCAACCCTGTAAGGGCCCGTGGTCACTGCCAGGGGGCGCCCCGATGCCTTGGGAGCCCTGGACCTCAGTACTTCCGCCACACCCGGAAGTGCTGGGGGGAAGAGTATTGGGGACACCCGGAGGACTTCCAGATACACCGACAGAGCTTCCACCACACAGGGGTGTGGCTACGGAAGCCATTAGGATACACCTGGAGTCCTTCCGGGGTGTATAAAAGGGGCCGCCTCCCTCCAGTCAAGGGCAAGAGTCGGGTGGAACAGGACGAAGCTTGGTGGAGAGGAGTGGAGGCGGACCAGAGACTGGAGAAGGCATTGTGTTGTGGCCAGGACTTAAGGGGTGATTGGTGCAGAGGCACTGGGAATGTGCACTGTAATGGATGAGAATAATGAAAATAAACGTGTGTTGGGTGATAACATCGTGTCTACCTGTCTGTGTCCGGGCTGTACCCCACACTATCTATCTATCTATCTATCTATCTATCTATCTATCTATCTATCTATCTATCTATCTATCTATCTATCTATCTATCTATCTATCTATCTATCTATCTATCTATCTATAATTGTAAATTTATTTAATTAATTGTAAATTCATTTAATTAATTGTAAATTCATTTAAATTGTATTTAAATTCTCTTAAATGCACCATATTCACTTATGGAATAAGGATATAGCAAGCTGCATCCAAACAGCTGCAGTCATCTCTGATTCCCTAGACCCTAGATGACTTTAAAGTACAACTACAACTTTTACCCCCACACTATAGCCCTCTTAGTTAGTTGGTCCTCCATTTCTCTACAAAACACAGATCATTGGGGGCCTTGATGCCATCCATAGTAGTACCTTGGATATAAAGCTTTCTTGTAATTGACTGAGAATGGTTGTTTGTAGCTGCAACAGAATCAAGACAGTCACATTTAAACTGGACACCTTTTACCATAACATTTTTCTACTATGAAATATCTGTGGTACATCAAGACTTGCCAAAGTCAGTTCTCTGCAAAAGTGATTACTGAATATCACAATGAAAATTTTCTATAAAAAATAAGATATACATTGTGGACTTCTGAAAAAAAACAATCACCTAAGAAGCCTGACATGGTTGCTTGAGGGAAATAAAACCATCAAAATTTCAAGAGGCAGTCATTAAAGTAAGCAAGACATTATGCTGCAGATAGAAATGAATTCACTTAAGTCAATTTAAGAGGTAAAGGATGTCAGCTCATCTGAAAGTCTGTTTCTTATCATTCAGAGTTGGCTTATCTAAAGGTCTATGATTAATAAGAGCACATTGGCCACTTTACAAAAATCTTTTAACTTAACTAACAAAAAGCATTAGGACCTTATCATATAGATGTCTAGCCAAGGCTACATGGGGGCATTCAGAAAATGCTTGATTACCACAGAAGACTGCAAAACTTTAAAAGACTTCTACCCAACTTGATGCAAAAGAATTTTTAAAGGAAATCAAACTCATTTTCTGGAGGGGTATAAAGTTTTTGTTCCAACCTCCTTATTTAACTTTTAGTTCACTGCCTCTGTTAACTAGACTTCTCATTTATGCACTATAGATGATATGCCTTAGCTATTTTGTCTGTATTTTAGAAATTAACATTTCTGTCTCCCATTTAATGTTTTTTCTTTTTCTTCAAATTCATTTCTTTTTTTTCCATTACCAAAAATGAACTAACAATGGGTTAGTCATCCACTAAGAAGCTTATTGTTTGCCATCTGCTCCTGTTTTTGACCATTATGAAGTATCTGTTTGAATGATCATGTAGAAAGAAAAAATAAAAATTGAGGAACTAATCGGTGAAATTCTGTAAAATATTTTGTTTATTTTCTAAGAAGTGTAAAGTATCTACTGACAGGAATTTCTGAAAAAGCAGAACAAACCATATACAGTAATTAAAGTTAATGTCCCACTGACAATAAGGTTTGACTTTTAATTTAGAAATGAACTGGAGTAAATTTCTGAAAAAAATAGCTGCACTCCAGGGCCTGAGTTTGAAACCTCTGCAACAGAGGGTTTACATTTCTTTGATAGATATACATATCTTTCCATTTTCCATCAGCATGAATGCTGCAGATTTAGAAAAAAAAAACAACAATACCCTTCCATTGACTATGCATGACAAAATTTAGTTTCTGGTAGTGGTGAAGCATGACAATGCCTAAAGGTAAAAATGAACCCATTATGCTACTGTCTGTTACAGGATTTTCTCTTGAAATAATTTACCACCCGGTCACAATTTTTATTGTACTGCTGAAATCCTGGCAACTTAATAAAAAAATCTGATCATTTCTGCAATACAAGATTTCACAAACCATCCACCCACCTTCTTAACCTGATATTTGCATTATAGAATCACAGGGAGCAAGAGTCTATCCTGGTAGCAGTGCAAAGTAGGATCTAGCACTCAATAGGACACACAATTACACTTGTCCTGACTTATTCTGGACCAAGATAGGTCACCAAACTACCTAATATAACATTTTTGTGTTAAAATTGTAGCAGTAAAGCACAAAAGATCTATGTGAAATTGCACAAATGGTGACCAGGCTGAGAATAAAGCCAATGTCATGATGGCACAGTTAGCCTTTTCCTTACCCTGTCTTCCTATTTCACATTTCACAGATCACTAAGTAAAAATAACTTTGAACATACAGATTTTGAGATATCCCTTAATACTAACTATCAAATAAAGGAATGACTTTGGCATTAGTAATTTTGAACTAATTAGTACAGATGACATATCATTGGACGAGAAGAAAACAACAGTGTGGCAAATCACTAAAAATGCACAGACCATAAAAATATCACTTCCTTCTTAAAAACTTAGAATTGTGAGGTCCCATCTATAATTGTCACAATACTATTATTAGAAGGTGTAGTTTTCTTCTACTTTCCTATTCCACATACTACTATGTAAACTTTCTTACCTGTCCAAAGACTTGTGAATGTTATTTTCAGGACTGTTGCTCACCAACACCTCCCTTCCAGGTGTCATTGTGTTAGCAACTCCCATCCTCACCACACACCTAGGGAAAGAAAGAAGCAAAAATTAACTACACTGCTTTCTATAAAAAAACATTATAAGTGAAAATGGTATGTGTTCCCTAATGGTGCTCCTATAAACAAGACTATTCAATTACCAATTCTTTGCAAATGTTGGTGATTCCAAAAACACAGACATATGACCACACAGATATGCAGTAGATACAACTACTGGACATGAAAATATTCATGGGTGTTGGGCAGGTATCCTGTCCAGATTTAATACTTATATACTGTATAGCCTATTACTGTGGAATGTAGTAGGCGTCCGTTTACAAGTATAATTAAGGAAAGAAAAGATAAGAAAGTTATACAAGAAATAGTGCTACCTAAGCTACATAACTATTTAAGACTCAATTCTTTTTCAACCTTGAATAAATCTCTACTGATTGCAGCAATCTGATCTATAGATTTTTCATAACCATAAAGTGTGAGACAAAGGTCTTTAAAAACAATAACATTATTATATCATTTGCCAGATGAAGAGATATTTACAAGATCAAAAATTGAGGACCATTCATATCTGGAATAGTTCAAGTTTTATACTGTTATATTTTAGAGAAAGATAAAACATTCAACACTTACTTTTTAAAGTAAAATGTATAAATATCTGTGTATCATGATACATGTGATTACTCTAATGATGTTAAAACCCCACTTCAAATACTTATAAGCAAAACAATTGTATTGTGCGTCAGGAACAAAAATCTGACTTGAAAACAAACTTTGTTTCCATCTGACAATGTGATTCCAATCATTAAATCATTCTACATAGTGAAAAGAAAACATTTCAATTCCCCCAAATATGAATTCACTCCAGGAACATCTGGTTTTAATTAAAGAAGTAAAACTTAAACAGCAACACAAGGCATTTTTGTGCATTTAAAAACTGTTTGGCCTCTAGAGTCATGCTAACTAATTTAGACATATTAAACTAAATGAGAAATATTAATATTTAAGCAAGTCAGATGCAGTCATTAACAAGTATAGCTATTAAGGTAGACATCTAAGAAGTCTTGTATTATTCATTAAATTTACACATGTTCAGAAGTACATGCTATTGACATGACTAATGAAAACAGCAATGCACAGAAGACTGTAACCTGATATTGTAGCTAATGGAGACAAGTGCTTAGGAATGAAATACAGTATTATGAAAAGAAAATGGTTTTGTGAAAATGCATGCCATTTATGTTTACCAGCATGGAAGTTACTTAATGCTTGTTTTATTTATTTATTTGATTGTTCTAAATAAAATTCAAAAACATCTCTGGGAATTGAAAATTACTTTTTAAATACCACTAATTGTCAGTTTAAAGTTCAAAGTAATTTATAGTTTGATATATAATTTTTGATTGTAAGCAAATTCCAGGCACACCATTTCTGCTTATGGAATGTCTGGAGTAATATGAAAACTAAAAGCAAATGGAAGCAAGCCAAAACAGAAGATTTAAGACATTTTGGCTATAAATTTCATAAAGATGTGATATATATGTAAAGGAATATTTGTCAAGGAAATGTGCACTTAATGGCAAATCAGAACCGCATAGTTTAATTTAAAATTACATTTTATTAAACACAATTTACATCTCATGCTGTTCACATGCTGATTTCCAGTGCTGGCTCCTACCTCCAGGATGCTGGGGATCCCTGCACTAGCATTGTGATTTAGTTGTTTGTTATGTTCAAGCCGTGTTCCTTTTATATTTAGTTCAGGTTTTATAGTTTCCACTCTTAGCCCAAATGTATGTAGAAATACAGATATGTTGTTGTTTTGTGATTCTAAATTTGATCTGTGTAAGCAAGTGTGCATGATTTTGCCTCAAAGGTAATAGGCCACCTATTTGGCATAAGTTATTACCTTTCACCTGTAGCTGCCTGCCTGTAGCTGCAAGCTCTAGTCTCCATGACCCTAAAATCTGGAAGTTCAGAAAATAAATGTATCTATTTATCAGATGGAGGGAGGGAGAAAAAAGACCAGTTCAAGGACAGACAGGTACATCAAAGAACATGCCATGAAAAACTGAAAGCTGTCTGCTGAACAAATTGCAAAGCAAGACAAGGAGGCTACTGGAACTCAGGTTTCCACACAAACAGTAAACAACAGGCTGAACAAATGTGGGCTGCACGGAAGTGTTCTTCGTAAGAAGATATTTACAAGTAAAAAGAAAAAAACTAAAATGTCTTAAATTTGCCAAAGAACATGTTGACAAGCCTATCTGCTTCTGAAAGCCAATTTTATGGTTTGGTGAATCTGAATTAAATATATTTGGATTAGATGGTCGTTACAGAGTATGGCGCAACTCGAAGGAGGAGTATAGCCCCCAGTGCCTAAATCCAACCATCAAGCATGGTGATTGGAGCATGTTGATTTGGGGTTGTATGGCAGCTTCCCATGTCTGCACTTTGTATTTTATTGAAGGCATCATGAATTCCCATCTGATGGCAAACTGCTTGGGCATCACTACATTTTCCAGCAAGATAACAATCCAAAGCGCACTGCAAAGCGTGCAAAAGCCTTCCAAAAATGGTGCGTGTTTGAGTGGCCCCCATAAAGTCCAGATCTCAATCCTACTGAGCACCTCTGGGATAAGATGAAAAGGAAATGCCCAGCAGACCCACCAAGCAACAAACAGAATTTGAAAGACATGCTCCAGCACACATGGGAGAGCTGTGACGCAGCCATTTGCAGCACCCTTAATGAAAGCATGCCCAGGAGGCTACATGCTGTTATTACTGCCATAAGAGGGCCTACTAAATACTGAGCAGGACTTAGAGAAAACTCCAATGGTCAGGTGAACAAATAATTGCTTGAAGGCAATAGATGATGGCTTGGAGGAGCCAGTTGTCTATGAAGGCTACATCTGCAGGAGATGCCAGCTGATCCAGCACCACGAGCTCAGGGCTGCTGAACTGGAGGAGGAACTGGCTGGCCTGCGTTGCAGTAGAGAATTGGTGGACCTGGCTCAGGTGTCCTTTAGAGAGATAGTGAGCATCCCTAAGTTGGTGCAGGAGGAGATTCCAGACCAGACAGGTAGAAATAGGTGGGTCAAGGTCACAAGGCATAAGGTAAAGGGTGCACACTGTCTGGGGGCATCAACCCCAGAATTAGAAGTATCAAACCATTTTCAGGTCCTTGTGGAGCTGGACAGTGTCTCTGATGATTCTGATGTGGTAGGCAAGAATGAGAAGCCCCAACGGGCCACCTCAAAACCAGTTCCCAATCATTAGGGGGATTGAAGCACGTGTTTACTCCAGAAACAGAAAGTCTCACATGGTGTGTTGCCTTCCAGGTGCCCAGGTGGGAGACCTCCCTGGAAGAATGGATAGGCTCTTGGCCAGGGGCGGGGGTGGATCCAGTTGTCATTGTCCATCTTGGAACAAATGACATACATAAGAGTAGTCTGTCAGATCTGTGATCCAAATTCAAAAATTTAGATGTCAGGCTGAGAAGCACAACTGATATGGTATTCTTCTCTGAAGTTCTGCCTGTGCCACACACCAGTCCAGGTAAGATTGAGGAGATAAGAAGATTTAACATGTGGCTTAAATCATGGTGCTGGGTAGATGGGTATAGGTTTATGGGGCATTGAGACACCTTTTGGAACAGATGGGACCTGTTCCGCAGCGACGGGTTACATCTGAACTGGAGGGGCACCAATATATTGGGGATGTGTATGAGCAGGTTAGTCATGGATTGTTTAAACTAGGAAATGGGGGAGAAGGAGTTTAGGACAAGCCATGTTTAGAACTATACATGGAGGAACAAACAACAGTAGAAATAAAAATGCATAGTACTGTAAACACATTTAAAATGGCTTACCTTAATGCTAGTTGGAGTTTTTTGTAGCAGAGCATAATTATGATATTATAGCAATAACGGAAACCTGGCTAAATAACAAAGATGGGGATGAGTATAACATAGAGGGATACACATTTTTTAAGAAGAATAGACAGAACAGATTAAATACCTAGGGGTAAACATCACAAGTAAACGTAAATCTCTTTATCAACAAAATTTCGCCGACTGTATGGAAAAAATTAAGTAAGACTTGTATAGATGGTTAACCCTCCATCTCACTCTAGCTGGAAGAATTAACATTTTAAGATGAATATCCTTCCTAAGCTTCTCTTTTTATTTCAAAACATTCAAATATACATCAATAAATCATTCTTTAAGCAATTATATTCAACCATAACCATATTTATTTGGAACCTAAAACATCCACGTATCAAAAGCGCGACTCTACAAAGACCTAAGACAGAAGGTGGCATGGCTCTACCTAACTTTCAGTTTTACTACTGGGGAACAAACATACAAGCTATAAAAACGTGGACACAAATAGATGAACATACACAGGCTTGGTCTGCAATAGAAATAAAATCCTGCAGTACTTCTCTATATTCCCAGCTTTGTGCCTTAATAAATGCAAGTTATTGCCAATATACTAACAACCCAATAGTGCTTCACTCACTCAGAATATGGAACCAATGTAGAAAGCATTTTAAGATGGAGAATCTTTTATCTGTGGCACCTCTGCATGAGAGCTACCTTTTTCAACCCTCGCAAACATATGCAGTTTTTAATATCTGAAAAACATTTGGGATTAAATTGCTTTATATAGAAATCTTACATCCTATTAACAATTACATTCAAAATTTAATTTTCCAGCAACACATTTCTTTCACTATCTTCAAATTAGAAACTTTGTCAAACAGAACCTGCACGATTTTCCCCATCTCCCTCCTTCCTCTATTTTAGAAAAAATATTGCTCAGTCTCGAGGACTCAGACAGCATTTCTGCAATATATAAAAATATTTTACAGTCCCTCCCTTTCAAAGATCCAAGATGACAATGGGAAAAGGATCTCTCACTCAACATCTTAGAAAAGGAGTGGAAGGTAGCAATGCAAAGAATTCACTCGAGCTCCATATGCGCAAAGCATACAATTATTCAGCTCAAAATTATATATCGAGCACATCTGTCTCGCTTAAAACTGTCCAAAATATTTCCAGAGCAAGATCCAACCTGTGAATGCTGCAATCAAGTTCCAGCCTCACTGGGTCACATGTTTTGGGCCTGCACCAAATTAACATCATTCTGGACAAAAATTTTTAAGTGCGTTTCAGACAGCCTTGGCGTCACAATCCCTCCTAATCCACTAATAGCTGTGTTTGGTGTTCTTCCAGGTGGGCTTAAAGTGGAGAAGGACAAACAAACTGTGATTGCCTTCACTACACTATTGGCACGAAAACTTATTTTGCTAAACTGGAAGAATCCTAACTCTCCTCTTTTAAGTCGGTGGGTAACTGATGTTTTATATTATTTGAAATTGGAAAAAATCAAATTCTCACTTAGAGGATCTGTGCAGAACTTTTTCAAAACCTGGCAGGATCTAATCAATAATATTTTAGAATAAACATTTAAAGCACTGAGGAAGTAGATTCTCTCCCCATTTCTTTTTCTTGTCTATTTATCTGGATCCGCCTATTAAACTCTTCAATTTATTTATTTTTACTATTTTTAAGTTTTAGTCCATTGGCCATGCTCTCTTTCTCAGGGGCGGGGGTTGATTTGTTTTCAATCCTATTTTTTTGTAAAAATTGATCTATTTGTACGGAATGATTACAATAAAATCAATAAAATTAAAAAAAAAAAAGAAAGATAAGGAGGTGGGGTTGCTGTTTATGTCAAACAGAATTTAAATGCAAGTCCTCTTCAGTTGGACGATGAGCCCTGTCTTAGTGAGAACATATGGCTTTGCCTGGAAAGCATTAGGGAAAGAGGCTTTACTTTAGGAGTGTGTTATAAACCACCCAATGCAGAAAGTAATTTCAAAACACATTTTTTTAGTAATATTATAAAGGCAAGTATACAGTGGGATATTAGTCATAGGGAACTTTAATTATGCGAATATTAACTGGAATAACCTTGCAAGTGACCGAACACAAGAGCAGAAGTTTTTAGAAATAATCAGTGACTGTTTTTTAACAGAGTATGTTAAAACACCAACACTGGGTGAAGCTTGTTTGTATTTACTATTTTGTAATAATCAGGACAGAATTAAGGATGTAGAGGTGATTGAACAGTAGGGTCAAGTGACCATAATATAATACAGTTTTCAGTGATTTGTAAGAGAGCAGATGCAAGTAAAATTGTTAGGTTTAACTTTGGTAGGGCAAATTTTGAGCAGATATGGCAAAGTCTCAGGAGGATAGACTGGGATAAGCTTTTAAAATGTTTTACATGTAATGTAGGACAGGTGCATACCTAAATTTGGAATTAATAGGACATTTTTAAAAACTCCACAGTGAGTTAATGAAGAGTTGAAAAAGTATCTGCAAAGGAAAAAACAGCTGTATAAGGCATATAAGACTAATAACTCTAAAGTTAATTGTAGGGCGTATGAGAATATGAGGGTAACCGTTAACAAAGATATTAGGGAGGCTAAAACACAGCTGCACAGGAACATAGCAGATAAGGCAAACGGTGACCCTAAGAGACTTTTTCAGTATTTTACTAGAAGAACAGTCAAGGAGGAGGTGAAGTGCATCAGGAATAGTAAAGGGGAATTAAAAGATACAGACAGTGAAATAGCTGACACTCTAAACTTGTATTTTTCTGAGGTCTTCACAAGTTAGGAAGTAGATAACCTCCCAGAGGTAAACAGGAATACTAAGGAGGTACTGAAGGATTTGGAAATTGTAGGGGGACAAGTACTACTCAGATTCTATAGGCTAAAATCATACAAATCACCAGGACCAGATATTTACCCTCAAGTTCTTAAAGAGGCTAGCGAGTACATATATAAACCCTTGCCGCATATTTTTAGAAATTCACTGCACACTGGGGAGATTCTGAAGGACTGGAAAATGGCAAATATTATCCCGTTATATAAAAAGGGTGATCAGGAAGATCAAGGAACTATAGGCTAGTAAGCTTAACATGCATCACAAGAAAATTAATGGAAGGAATTATTAAGGATAAAATTGAGCAGCACATGGCAAGTACAGGTGTAGAGGGAGGCCATGTTTTACCAACATGCTGGAATTCTATGAGGAAGCAATAAAAGGATATGATCAAAGTGGAGCACATGATATTATTTATCTTGACTTTCAGAAAGCATTTGATAAGATGCCACATGAGAGGTTGGGCATTAAACTAAAAGAGTGGAAGTTCAGGGTGAAGTTTGTAGATGGGTGCAGAATTGTTTCAGAAACAGGAAGCAGAGGGTGATGGTGTGAGAAACCTTATCAGAATTGGCTCATGTTAAGAGTGGTGTTCCACAGGGGTCAGTGCTAGGGTCGCCGCTATTTTTAATATATACAGTATGAATGATTTAGAGAGGAATATAAGTAACAAGCTTGTTAGGTTTGCAGATGATACCAAGATGGTAGATTGGCAGATCATTTGGAATCCATTAACTCATTACAGAAGGACATGGAGAAGCATACAGGCTTGGGCAGATTTGTGGCAGATGAAATTTAATTTCAGTAAATGTAAAGTATTACACATAGGAAGTAAAAATGTTAGGTCTGAATACACAATGGGCAGTCTGAAAATCGAGAGTACACCTTATGAGAAGGATTTAAGAGTTGTAGTGGACTCTACACTATCAACTTCCCGACAGTGTTCAGAAGCCATTAAGAAGACAAATAGAATGTTAGGTTATATAGCAAGATGTGTGGAGAACAAGTCCAAGGAGATTATGCTCAAGCTTTATAATGCACTGGTGAGGCCTTATCAGGAGTACTGTGTCCAGTTTTGGTCTCCAAGCTACAAAAAGGATATAGCTGTGCTAGAAAAGGTCCAGAGAAGAGCAACTAGGCTCATTCCGGGGCTACAGGGGATGAACTATGAAGAAAGATTAAAAGATCTGAGCCTTTTTAGTATAAGCAAAAGAAGATTAAGATGTGACATGATTGAAGTGTTTAAAATTATGAAGTGAACTAGTACAGTGGATCGAGACTGTTATTTTAAAATTAGTTCATCAAGAACACTAGGACACAGTTGGAAGCTTCTTAAGGGCAAATTTTGAAGAAACATTAGGAAGTTTTTCTTTACACAGAGAATCATAGATACTTGTAATAATCTACCAAGTAGTGTGATAGACGGTAAGACTTTAGGGACTTTCAAAACTAGACTTGATTGTTTTTTAGAAGAATTAAGTGGATAGGACTGGCAAGCTTTGTTAGGCTGAATGGCCTGTCATCATCTAGATTTTTCTAATGCTCTAATGTTCTACATAATTTGAAAACACTTCCAGAATATGTTTTGAATAAATGTTTTTCTTGTTTATTTACATAACACTCAAGTAATTGAGTTGTTAAAGTTTGTTCTTCAGTGTCCTCAATTTCATTTACATTTTTGTCCATTTTTTCACAGTGCACAAATAATTTTTGGCTGCACTGTACTATTCCAGTACCTGAAATGTGCTGTTGACACAAGGAAACCTACTAATGTGTCTTTAATTAAAGCAATTCTCCAAGGAATAGTAGACTATAATTCTTCAACAGTGGTATGAAAGACTGATATCAAATTATAGGTAACCTTTAGTTGTGATTATTGCTGCTAAAGGTGCTGCAACCAAGTATTAAAATTATGGGAATAATCACTTTTGCACATACATGATGGAGGTGGTGGTGGATAACATTGTTCCTTGAATAAAGAAAGTAATGATTTAAAACAATTGTGTGTTCACTCAGGTTCCCTTTCTCTAATATTGAATTTAATTTAATTCAGCTCAATCTGTATACCACTCTTCACTGATTGCAGGCACAGAGTTTTGTGGCAAGTTCACAAGTAGTCATAGAGACATTAAGGAAATTATTAGTAACACATGTACACCTGCTTATCCATGCAAGTATCTAATTAGCTAATCTTGTGGCAGTAACACAATGAGTAAAATCACACAGATTAAGATCAGGAGCTTCAGTTAATGTTGACAGAATGATGAAAAAAACATATGTCAGTGATTTTGACTGTGGAATAATTGTTGATGTTAGGATGGGCTGGTTTGAGTATTTCTGCAACTGCTGATCTCCTAAGATATTCATACACAGCTGTCTCTAGTGTTTACTCAGAATGGTGTAAAAAATATCCAGTGACGGAAACACTTCATTGATGAGAAGAGTTGGAGGAGAATGGCCAGACTGGTTTAAGCTGACAGAAAGGCGGTCATAATTCATATAAACACTCTGTACAACTGTGGCAAGCAGAAATCTCAGAATGCATAACACGTTGAACCTTAAGGCAGATGGGCTATAACAGCAGAAGACCACATCAGGTTCCACTCTTGTCAACTAAGAACAGAAAGCTGAGGCTGCATTCGGTGCAGGCTCACCAAAACTGGACAGTTGAAGACTGGAAAAATGTAGCCCACTCTGATGAATCTCAATTTCTGTAGAGGCAAACAGATGGTAGGGACAGAATTTGGCACCAGCAGCATGAATCCATACACCAAACCTGCCTTGAGTCAGCAATCCCGGCTGCTGGTGGTGTAATGGTGTGGGAAATGTTTTCTTGGAACAGTTTGTACCCATTAGCATCAATTATTGCTTGAATGTCACAGCCTATTTGAGCATTGCTGCTGACCATGTGCAAATTCTTTTTCACAGCACTTTACATATATGTAACAAACAGACACAAGCAAAAATACACCTGCAAGTATAAAATAAAGGACATACATGAAAGCTCACTAGGTTTGCAACCCTGGTGTGCTGAAGGGGCTTAGAGCTTATGGCTTACAACAAGATTAAACCCTGGGTGAACTTTTGGGGTTGCCAATTATAATGACTCACATTATCACCTTGTTGTATTTATGTCAATTTCTGATTGGTGTTTTGGGAGAAATGTCACCTTTGATTTGCTGCTCAATTGCCAAAAAAATAAATTACAAATTAGCTCTATTGTTTGTGAAAATAAAATGCAAAATTAACAGATTAACAGTGTATCACAAAAATGCTATTTCTGGACAACATGGTTATTATTTTTTATAAAACTGAAAGAGATGAGATGAGAGGTCATCATTATGGCGCAACTCAGGCAGTTTCAGTAACAACATTACCTCCAAATTGATTCACTGGGAGATATTATTTGGAAGACTCTTTAGTGGAATTTCTTACTGTAACGCTTTCATTTAAAATCCATCTAAAACATGATAGTGTAGCCTAAAAAGAGGGGCCATGATGACTCTAAAAAACCTAGTCAAGAGAAACAGACACCCATTGCTAGAGCGTTTCTTCAGATGGTGTTCAACAGAAAGTGCTAGAAGGAGCAAAGTAGAGCCTCATCATCTGCCAGGTAGTGGGTGGGGGGGTAAGTTTAGTTTAGGATGTTGTAGATGGATCAGATTATTTCTAGAATGTTCTTGAATGGATATACAGTATATCATATAATTTAACAAGTAAATTCAATAAAATAAGGTAAATAATTACATTTCTCATTATAAATTAAGGTACTACCTCATTGCGCCTAAACTAAATTGAAAAGGAAAACATGAAGGCAGAATTCATGAAACGCCTGAGCTATTTTTAAATAACCATATTGTTTTTTTTTTTTGTTATTGTAATAAATAATAATCATATTGAAATCTGTTAAAGAATGGCAAATTGTTATGTGTTAGGCTTGATTAAATATAGAAAAGGTATTCTTCTGAAAGAATATAGTGCATTACATAAATAGCTCCCAGAGAGAGGGAGCTCAGCCTTGTTGGAACATACAGTACACAGTCAACTTAGCTAGTATCATGAGCTGTGGGTGAAGATGTTAATTATACTAGTCTTGTGACAGATTGCAAATGGATTATTTTATTAGGCAATGGAAAATGTCATTAACAGTCTGGTAGACTAGACAAAAACATAAAATAGCATTTGGCTAATCCAAGTCTAATACACTGAAATTAACAAAGAAATGTGGTGATGTTACTAATCTGGATTTTGGGGAATCAGCATGTCTCCTGTCAGCATTCTTTTTGAAGACACAAAAACCTTGAAAACCAATGGTGTGCATTTTAAAGCTTTTGAATTTTTAGAATGTTGTGACGGTGTCAAAAATTGTATATTCTGCTGTTAACTGCATTTGTTTTGTTATGTGTATAGATGTAACACCAGTGGAAATTACTAGCAACTACATTGCTGTCAATAAGGATCTTGTTCAAGTTCAAATGCTCACGGTTCATGGTCACTGAAAATGAAAAGCACAAATGAAACAATATTTAATACTTAAATGTCTATATATTTTCAATAGCTGTTTTTTATTGTCCCTGTTTACCGGTTGAGTAGAGGATCAGCACCTCCAAGTCCAAAGTCATGGTTCTCAAGGATGGAGTGCTCCCTTTTGTTTGGGGTTGAGGTGCTGTCTAAAGTGGAAGAGCTTAAGTAACTCAGGATTTTGTTGATGAGTGAGGGAGGAAGAGAGCAAGCAGGCAGAACAGAGCAGTATCCATAGTAAGCTCAGTCAAAAGATGAAGCTCTCGATTTACTGGTCAATCTACATTCCTGCCCTACCCCTATGATCACAAGCTGTGGTATTGACTGAAAGAACTAGATAGCAGATAAAAGTGGCAGAATATGAGTTTCATTAGCAGAGTGTCTGGACTCTGCTTTATTTATTGGATGAAGTGAGAAGTCATGCAAAACGAAACCTTTTATTGAGTAACTAAAAAGATCACAATCTGCAACCTTTCGAGGCAACTCAGGCCCCTTCTTCAGGCAAGAAACATTTGATTGGAGATCAAACTTGAGCCACTGCTCCTCCACATCAAAAGAAGCCAGTTGAGGTAATTCTGATTAGGATGCCTTTTGGATGCCTTCCTGGGGAGATGACTCAAACATGTTCAACTGGGAGGAGACTTTGGGACTGACCCAGGACACATTGGAGAGGTTATATCTCTTGGCTGGCCTGGGAACATCATGGTATCGCTCCAGAGGAGTTGGAGGAGGTGGCAATGACTTGGATCTAGATAAGTGTCAGAAAATTGATGGAAATTGATGAAATGCTTTTTCCTGTTAAGGGATCAAATTCTCCTACAGAAACTGGCACACAGAAGATCATAGCCACGGTCAGAACACAAGTTCATTCCAATGCATACCCAAGCAAACATACATATTGGAACAATTTATACATAGCAATCAACCCAACAGAATGTCTTTCTGAGGAAACCTGAAGATCCACAATAATCCCAAGAGACCACTAAAAGAAGAAGTATAATCCATAAAACACCCCAGCCAGAAATAAAACTGGGATTTAAGTGCTAAAAGCTGTCAATGTTATCTTAAATGCTACAATAACATTTAACATAAAACAACTTAACAGGTAATTGGTAATTATCCTCAGAGATAATTATACTGATGACTTACTCATAGTGTGGCAAAGTGCTCATACTCAGCCTTGATCTGCTCTCATGAAATGTAAAAATCCAAGTACAATTTCTTGATTATAAAAGAGCGGATTAAAGGAAACATATAATCTGCCATTCTCCAGTTTATTCAACTAGAAAAAAAAGTACTGCTTGCTCTAACAGTTTATTTTAATTTCATTGATCCTGTTTTGGAGTGGCACAGTGGGTAGAGCTGCTGCCTCGCAGTTAGGAGACCTGAGTTCACTTCCCGGGTCCTCCCTGCGTGGAGTCTGCATGTTCTCCCCGTGTCTGTGTGGGTTTCCTCCCACAGTCCAAAGACATGCAGGTTAGGTGCATTGGTGATTCTAAATTGTGCTTGGTGTGTGTGTGTGTGTGTGTGTGAGTGCCCTGCGGTGGGCTGGTACCCTGCCCAGGGTTTGTTTCCTGCCTTGTGCCCTGTGTTGGCTGGGATTGGCTCCTGCAGACACCTGTGACCCTGTAGTTAGGATATAGTGGGTTGGATAATGGATGAATGATCCTGTTTTGAAGTTACCCTAGTGGAGTATTCATTGGCTTCAGGGCACTCTAAATACTTCACAATGACTGGCATCAATTGATGCTCAGATTGAACTGTTGCTTCCAAGAACACTTCCTTCTTTGAAAGATCGTTCCTGGAATGTAAACATTAGACAGTTCTCATTGAAATTGCAGATACTAGACATTAAATGTTTTTATTTCATATTGCAAGCTAACTCTTATCTTTGTCTTAAACCTGTAAAATTGAAAACTCACAATGTATAATATATAAATGAATGTAAACATGCCTAAACTATTAAAAAAAGATTTTATGAAGCAGCTATAGTGACAGGCTACAGTGGAACAGGTGACCCCGTATCTACTAAAAATAGGCGGCAAGCTCGTCCACATTAAAGGTATTTATTATTTTGTTTTTGTCCTGTAAATATTACTAATAGAGATACATTAAACAGTACAGTTACATCACACTTTGTACCCCAGTTGTAACTTCCTGAGACTCATTTCTCCCCCGACCACTGCTTCCATTCAATAAGCAAACTTTCTTTGCTTTGTGTATGAGTCTCTTTGTACAATAGCAGCAAGGTGCTTGTTCAGGGACAAAAGTAAGAGTCCCTGAGGAACCTTAGACATTCTCTCTTAGAAACAAAATGGTATGATTAACTAATTTGAAGTATACAAATGAAGATAAAAAATAAAAGAGGTTGTAAAGTCCAAGACATCTATGTGTATGTACAGACAAAAACAAATACAACTGTTAGGGAACTATGGACATTATCTCTTTGCACAGGGAGACAAGCAGATAGATAGATAGATAGATAGATAGATAGATAGATAGATAGATAGATAGATAGATAGATAGATAGATAGATAGATAGATAGATAGATAGATAGATAGATAGATAGATAGATAGATAGATAGATAGATAGATAGATAGATAGATAGATAGATTTAACTTTCTACAGATGTAGCCTTTTGAAAAGTATTTTATAAATTCTACTTTATAATGAATTTGACGGGTAATAAATGGTATTTTTTGTAATAAGTATTATTAGCCTACACTATAAACTCCTTGACCAAAACCTTGTGTTACACACATGCGCTTGGGAGACAATTTATAGGCCTAGATAAGTGTAGTTATCCGCTCCACCAAGGGTTGGTGTCGTCAGCTAATATTTTATCTCTTTCTTCCTCTCAGATCATCAGAAGGAAGTCTCGCCTGATGATCTCACTTCAGACCCCGGCTCTCCTGACCTCATTTCCTGTCCTGACCATATATAACTTCTATCTTGTCTATTACAATTCAGTTCTATATTGAGTTTGGTCTGAAAAGTCGTTATTTTCGTACTTTTATTGATTGATTTTCAAGAATATGGTGTGGTTACCCCTAACCTTTGTTTTTGGCTTTGTGATTCCTTCACACTTGAAAAACACCAGCTTTGTAAGTGGAAAAGTATAAAAAAAGACAAAAAATAAATACAATTAAAATCTGTCAAGAAAATGACAAAACATTTTCCAAACAAGTAAAAATTAAAAGATGTTTTTACACAAAACTCTTGTGCTTGTACTTTGAAAGAAAAGATTGTGCTCAGAATACAGTATATATTATACACCATTAAACAGTTAAATGGACTTGTTTAAAACAGGAATGATCTGTTTACCCCTTGAAAAGAAAAGTCTACTAATAGCTAACACAAAGAGGAAAAGAGAACAAATGATTTCAGAAAATAGACCCTTATTCATTTCTTTATTACAGCAAGTTCTTTGTGAACCACTGGCTGTCAGCCAGAATGTTGCCTATGAGTTCATATATCATTTACAAAGAAAAAGTAATGTAAAAAATACATACTGTATATTCTTGCAAAATAACCATTGAAAATTGAGACACATAGCCATCTATGTTAGATAATGTACTTTTTTGATTTTGGACTAAATTCCACTGAAACAGGAAGCTACTGTATAAGCAACTTAAAAAGAAATGTAAAATATGTTGCTCATAAATAGTAAATATCATCAAGTTTTTTTGGACAGACATAGGTGATACTCAGGTGTATAATAAATGTTTGCATTCTCTTGCCTTTCTGGCTTGGAGTACTGAAATGAAGAAATGAAATGAGTCCTGCGGTGGCTAGTCCAGGTTTTGAATTTTTATCTGCTCTGAATCTCAACAGTATTTGGTAGTCAAAGCTTTGGAACATCTGATACAAGGTTAGCTTGCTCCACTCTTTTTTTAATTTGAGATATGGTTACTGATGGCATTAAGGTGAGTAAAGATTAAAATAGTTTATAAAAGCTAAAATATTAAATACTAAAATCACTATGGAATACTATTTAGTACTGCTGCCTCAGATCTACAGAATCCTACATTGAATACATAACATGTGACCTAATCAGAGCATGATTCTGATTAATTTTTGTTGTATTATAAAATTAAACAAATGTCATTTTAATTTCACCTGCTTAACTGCTGTGCTTAGTATATTGCTTAGCAGTTATTTGCAGACTTTCGGGAGCATTGCATTACATCACTGCTGTTTTAACTTAAGACAACAAGCAGTCTGAGTTAAACACACCAGAATACTCACTTAAATACATTTTGGCATTGCTGGACAAACTTCTGTACTCAAATATGTTTGAAGTGTGGGGGAAAACTTGAGACAGTTAAAATGTAAATTTCTTCATTAATTTTCAGACTTAATTTTCTTAATTAAAGTTGCCTAAATATTGCATCACAATTGCAATAGGGATAAAATAGGACTTCATGGAGAAATGGACAAATCAGAATGTAAGTCTTTTAAGGTAGCACCAATACCCAACAGTGAAAACACACGACAAGTCAGAACATTTTTTGTCATTACAAGAAACACCCTCTTTACATTTTCAGTACTATGATAATAAATTCATTTTGTTAACTATATAATCATAAATTAAATGCTTTGTCTAGACTAGAGTCATAGGAACCTAAAGCCAATTGTGGGGGTGGCATGTACCTTACTCACTTTTGACTTCACATGTTGATAGAAATGTCTTTTTTGGGAAAATTCAATGTCCATATGTGTGTCCTGTATAAAATTTGGGTTCTATTAATTGTTCAAAGCTATGGTGTTAATTGAGTTGAACACACAACACTTAGCCAAGCCCCCACATATGCCCTGCTAAGTAGTAGTATTCTCTTCAGTGGTGGCTCCTTACATTGTGCTCTTTGTTGCCATGATAGACTATACCTTCATGTTCATTTTTGAGTGTGGTTTTCCAATAATTTTAGAAATGACACAGAGCAAGTATTAGAATAAATAAAAAGTGACTGCAGTCAACCACCTGAAGACTATAAGAAGTAATACAGCACATTTTTTGGAGCTAAGCATGATGCACGGAAGTTATCCTTAATTCCTTTCAAGAAGAATCAGATGACTTTATAAAGAGAAAAGCAAACCACTCAAGTCCTTATTAAGTAAGTGAAATCAGTCAGCCAAAACTTCAACAACAGAAAGACCAGGGCAGTTAACAGAATAAAATGTCAGCCCATGGAGTATCACATGCTTGAAAGCACTCTCGGTTTTTATGCTCTTGCACAGTATCACACTATCATGTAGAAGACACAAGTCTCAGAAACTAATTTTGCTTCAACGACTAAGGGCCTTCACAAATACTGTAAAATTGTATGAAAGTTCATTATTTAACATTTAACTTTTACATACTGTATAATACTTTTTTTGCTAGAAATTCTAAATATTCCTAGGCAATCTGAATAACTAAATACAGCTGGGGAGCTTTTCTATGAATATATCTTGATGGATAATTGATTTATTTTCAGGCTGATTCCATCTTTTATCTTTATGCATTTACCAAGCCCTGTTAATGCATCATGGTTAATGCATGGATCACAGTGTATGGTGTGATACCATGATATATGAAATGGCTTATATGAAATGGCTTAAAAATTCTATTATGTCCATCTTCTGATCCTTAACTTTCTGCAAAAAGACCCAATACATCTTTTATTAACTATGTAGTTATCTTTGTACTATGCAACCAATAAACCATCAGGGAAATACTACAAGCTGATTTCATCCATCCCTGCCAACACAGGGTGCAAGGCAGGAAACAAACCCCGGGCAAGGCGCTAGCCCACTGCAGGGCACACACAGACACACACCAAGGACAACTGAGAATCACCAATGCACCTAACCTGCATGTCTTTGGACTGTGGGAGGAAACTGGAGTACCCGGAGGAAACCCATGCAGACACGGGGAGAACATGCAAACTCCACACAGGGAGGACCTGGGAAGCAAACCCAGGTCTCCTAAATTCGAGGCAGCAGCACTACCCATTGTGCCACCATGCCACCCATGCTGATTTCATTTAAGGCTAATTGGTCACTTAAGTTGGTTTCAGATAAAGGCAAACTGGATGTGATTTACAATGTGATTGTTTAAATATGAATGCAAGTACAGTACATACTCAGCTCTAAACGGTGTGCTGCATTTAGAGAGACAGAACCTTATTAGATAGAACTTTATTTGTCCCCAGAGAGAAATTTAGCTTTATTAAGAAGCTCTTTAAATAAATAAATACATAAATAGGCAGATAACATACAGTACATACATAAATATATACACACATACAGTATATGTTGGTCTGAATACACATAGGAATGACAATAAAGCAAGAAAATTTAAAAGAATGAAAAGTTCTGACTTGGCTGTACCAGTCCCAGTGAGGCATCATGCAGGTGTATTGCTGTTGGTATAAAGGAGCCCCAGTGGCGTTTCTTGACATACTTCTGCTGAATAATTCATTGGCTAAAAGTACTCAGTATTAATGTGTCAGAGAGAGGATGTGCAGCATTGGTCATTATTTACTTTTTGCAACCAGGGCATTCAAAGTGCTTTTCATTTTAATTTTTTTTTTATCAAAAAATAATTTTCTTTGCACTTAAATGTATTTGACTACAAAATCTTACTTAAGTCATGAAAAGGTGCAATATAATTTGTTTTGATTTCAGCCTTTCATCTAAAATATCTGAAATTTAAATAAGTGTATGTACAGTTTTGATATCTCTTTCATATATACTGTAAATGATGATCTGTTCAGTGCTTAAATATCTTGATATATATACAGTTTATATATTTATTTATATTTTTATACAGCTTTATAAAAGTGGACAATTAACCCATTAACAAAATATGGTAAAACATAATAACAAGGAAAATCAAGAAATCCGTAACAAGCATGGATGTTCATCTTTATCAAATACCTAAAAAGCCACCAGTATGCTTAAGATAAAGTTCAGCTAATAAGAACTCATTTACTACCCCCAACCTTCCCTGGTTTTTCAGTGTGGGAACAACTAGCTGTAGTCACCCTATAAATCTCTTCTCTTTCACAATACAAGGATAGAGGGGTAAAGATCTCAATGAAACCATGTCCAGCATTTGGAAAAAAGAAGAAATACAATCATTTCCACAAACCATATTGGCCATTTGATTTCCAATATGATTTGCATTAAAAAAGAAACACTATAATCCCTTACCATTTAAAGCATGGGACAGGCAGCCAGTGCAAGAATTAAGCCTGTCGGTAATCACAAATAACAGTCTTATAAGAGTTGGATCACAATATTCACATGTATCAGTCTATGACAACATACATACTGTTTCACATTTTTGGTTTGTCTTTTGAAGATAAAAACAACCCTTCAGAAGAAGGCTAAGAAGCAGAATGTTACTAAAACCACATGAAAATCATGGCCAGGCTAGCCAGAGATAGTTTTATTTTTCATGTCATCACCTAAGAATTTTTAAGAAAACCTCTTGCCATATTCTCAGCATATTCAGACTTGGTGCCTTCAATATTACAAGTAAAGGGCATTTACCGTAATTAATTTAAAATTCACATCAAGAAAGCTTGTAAAGAATGTATGATTTTTTTTAGATTGTATCTTTCTTATCTTCTTATGATATAGATAATTATTCAAAGAAATAAACTAAACAGAATATCCTCTAAAACATACTTTTAATGCTGATCAGTTATTTTAAGCTTTCAAAACCATTCTTTGCCTTTCTTGTGATGAATGTTAAACTCTTCTCCCATTTTAAAAACCTGAATTCATTGCCTTGACTTACTCTTAGCCTATTCCTTTTGACACTAACAGAGCTTTTTAACTAATCAATCAATGAATCATTCGGTATTTGTTTACATATAATATCTTTTGAAAATTCACATCAGAGCAAGCAACAAAAAGATTACAATAGACCATGAATTCAAATAAAACAGAGATTAATTACTCTCAGTGCAAGGAGAATAATGATTTTGGTCTTGAACAATGAAGGAAGAGCATGAAAGGATGACCATGACAGGCAGAGTAACAACCTGTATTGAAGCTGAACAGATTCAGTAAGAAGAAAGCAAGAGCATCCCCACTGACCCCTCAATGTGGTGAGTGCCTGGGTTTTATGTCTTTATGAATGTCCTTACAGATCTATATTACACAACTGCTTTCAAATGTATCAGTTAAACTATATAAAGAGAGGAAAAAAAATATATGTATACATAATTTAATATAAACTATCTGCTCTAAGTAAACTTTAAGCAGCATTTTGGTATAAAATAAGATTCAATAATAATGAAAGATTCAAATGATGGATGTTGAACAACAATTATATTTTACTAACATGTATCATTGCCAAATCACAGCATTTATGCTTTGGATTTCTTCTAGGTAGGATTGTCTTTCATATTTAAATTTGTATACTCCCTTGGTGTCATAGTGGGTTACCTCCAAACATTCTAGTTTCTGACTCAGTTCCACAATAATAGATCAGATTCACAGTTTAAAGGACTGACATCAGATCCAGCCTGAGGTTCTATATCATATCCATTGATATTCGTTTAGCATATGGCTTCCTGTGTCAGCCACTGGATTAGTGGGTGTCATGTTTCTGTTAAATTAAAACATCTTTATAAGAGAGTACATTTTAAAAAGAGCTACTTTGGATTTTACCTTTTTTACTGCCTGTCTAGACATTTACAATTTGCTTTTTCCACTCTGAGCCAGTGTATTTAGGACAGGCTCCTGCATCCTTGACCTTGAATTGGATGAAGTGATTTTGTAACTATGTTTATAACAGAGCACAGCTTTGTGAAGGTGTGGGTCAGCTCCATGCTCCCTGTTCCATCCAAGAGACTCTTTGTCCCAAAACTGTCAATAGTCATGCACGGAGATGAGCTGGGTAAATGACGACACACATATGCAGTATAAGGTAGGTGCAAAGGTGACAAGTGCTTTTATTACCATCCAAATAAAACATCAAAGTGCAAATAATGAAGTGTTTCACATACTTCAATAAACAGTCCATAAAATTTTGCAGCATTGAGGTTAAAATAACTCATAAATAAATATCCTTTAAAAAATAATGATAAAATCCATGGCAGAGAACTGTTCTTTAAAAACTCACAAGCCCCAGTGCATCCTTCTAAAAGCTGATGCCTCCACAGCTTACTCTGTTCAGATTTAGCAGCATGAGGAGACATCCTAACAACAGAGAAGGTCAACCTTCTAAATCCAGACTCGGGTCCCTGTGGCCCCAGTGCGGGCACCACACCGAACCTCCTTACTGCAACTCTTCGAGCCACACCTCAACCCAGGGAGTCCAACTTGAGCAATGGGTCACTCCAGCTACAGAAAAACCTGGAGTGACTCTCTTCAGCCCCCTTGACATTCAGCTCTACTCTTCTTCTTAGGGCTGTTCAACTGGCTGCTTTCCTCCGCTCTGCTGCATACTAACTTTACCGCCTTCTGCTGTCTCTGTCATTCCTTCCTTTAATCTCACATTTTTTTCTCCATCGCTGTTTCTCCTTTATTCCCCTGCCATGCAGGTTCCTCTTAAATTGGATCGATTGACTCTGAGGAGCGAACGTGGCACCTGACTGATCCACCTGCTTTTGCATGTGAGTATGCAATCGTCAGCCAAGCGGCTCAATCAAACCCAGAGCAGCGCCATAAAGCCCTCATCTGGACCGAATCTGAGCCAACACTTTATGAGACATAACGCACTGACCAATTATCACAAACTTTCAATTCCATTTTTACAAACTCTATAAAGAGTTACTTCTAATTTTTGTGTTTTTATATCATTTTTTGGATCACAATGGATTTCTTAACTTTTTTACATGTCTGTTTTCTGTCTCTTCTTGCATAAAAATCTACAATGGGGGTGTGATTTCTGTTCTGTTCGGTATTTTTCTATTTTTTCCCCAGTTTTCTTTTTGAACTTTATGATTTTTTTTTCTTTTCTCTAGTTTGACTATGAAGTCACTTGTTGTATAAGTCTGACTTGATTTTAAGAAATGTTATTTTCATCAAATAAAATAAATATAAAAAATATGCAGTGGTTACCGCTTTTAGAGTCTTAAACAAAATCTTAAAGGTAGCTTATCTAATATCAGCTTTTGTTGAATTTAATAAATTTGATTTTTATTCAGTACCACTAATCATTCCAAAGTCAACAAGATGTTTAAATTACTTTAGCACAATATGTTGAGGTGTTTCTTTGAACTTAGCTACTGAACTACTGTATAAAATGTGGAAACTTACAACATGACTAATATGTTAGTTTTGCTATTTAAAACAACTTACAAACTTAGCTAAAGTGTAAACTGTTACAATTCATTATAACCATTTGTGATGTTACTTGGACCAAAAGGTTCAGAAACTAGATCTTTAATATAAATACGAGGTTCCGTTATGTAAAAATCAACACAAGGGAAAGATAAACAGTGGGAGAACCCACAGTAACTAAATAAACAAAAAGGCACCTTTCACTGGCTATATGGAGGTGTGGTTAGTCTCAGAAAATATAATGTTCAAGCACTGGAAAAAAAAACCCTCTCACTCATCACCATTTATCTGACTGCACTACCTCATCATCAGATAGAGCCTTTGCCAGTAATACAAGTCTGATTACTGACTACCACTTGTGAAAGAGCAGCTTTAATCTTCACCACAAAGGCACTTCCAGGACAATCCCCAGAGCCATCTTCAGAGTCATGAATGCTCCCAAAGAAGCCCTGGGGTTTGACTTGCAGAACTCCCTCAGGCAGTCCTATGTTTCCTTGCATCTCACAGCCCTTTCTAATGAATTAGTTACCAAGGAATATGTTCTTATGAGAAATGATAACTTCCAAGTCAAGTAAACCCTTCATTATCGCCTATACATTTTATAATTTCGCTCCATTGCAGCATAAGGAGTATAACAAAATTGTAAGGGTTGTCAATCTATAATACAAATACCATGGGTGCTGTGAACACAAGGATGATTGTTCATCTGCCTCCAATTTTCTGTCTGTGTCTTGTCCCTTCACACCCTGGCACCACCTTGTCAGGCCTGTCCCCTGCCTCCCGTTAGAAAGGGACTTCTTTTCCATATGTTTAATGCCAACAATTGTTCCAATAGAGTATTAATGGATACACCAATAATACCAAGGAGGCTTCCACACGATTATGGATATATAATGGGAGCACTGAAGAATAGTTTGCTTCTAACATTTCTAAGGATACACTAGAATTTAAAAGAAAGAAAAAATCGACAGATGCAATTTGTAAGCATATTGTAAGTAGATTTGGACATACAGGAAAATGACAAGCATTGAGAAAAATTAAGTCCTAGTGAAAGAAAAAGACTTGAATAGTATTGATGATTTGAAAGTATCCTTTAATAATTTTATTATCTTAATTTTTTAATGAAAAAGAGTACATTTCCCAGATGATGTTTTAGTTATGAGAGGTGTAAATTGTGATTCCTTACCACCAGTCCACAAAAAAATGGTGCCTATTATGTGGTGAAGAAAAATATTCACATAATGTTTTTTTCCTGTAATGAGATACAGTAATGGATTTTCAACTATTGTGGATTTTCTACAATTAAATTGTTTTAAACGATGAAACAGTTTTACACCCATCACCAATAGCCTGATAAAAATAATATAATCCCAATTAACACATTAGCTGTGATTTTCCTTCACTGAAGCAATGATAACATTACTCCACTCTTTGTCAGTGACTGAGAAATTTATTTCACTAACAGAAGAAGTGTTTTATTGTTAATTGTGCTCTCCACCTCATTAAGACTCTTTTCAGGGTTCAGAACACACAGTGATGCCTCTTTTCTCTGTGTTCATGCACCATAGCGTACACTGAAGCTTAGAATGTGGCTGCTTTTTCCCCAAATGTACACTTTACAGACAAAGGCCTTAATTCCCAACAAACGGCAGCACAGAACCCCTCTCAGCTTTGTATTCCTTTCTCTATTGACAAATTCAGATTTGTACAAATTCCAGTTCTTATAAAACAGGGAAAAATCATCTCCACTTTATTCACAGCATACTATGCAAGTATGAATATATGGCTAGTAACAATATTGTCTGGTGGAATCTCTTAATATTGGTATTGTTTGTTCACAAACGACACATACTGTATAGGTACTTTTATAATGTGTATGTAATTTCAACACACAGAATCAATACTCGGCAACTGTCTTGGCTTGAAAAATAGACATATTTGGTAATTTTTTAGGCTTTGTTTCCAGAGTATCCCATGCCCCTTAAGACTTCTCTAAAACTGATAGGACTGGCTATATATTTTTTTAAATTTATAGAAAATATTTAATGTACACAATTGTGTGCGGCAAATGCATATATACCATATGTTTGTGAAAAAATAATTTTGATTTGAAAAAAACTAAACTTGAGCATGACATAGCTTTAAAACAATGCTTGCTTGGATAGTGGTGTACATGTCTTAATGGCAAAGAGTGAAATTTGTTGCATTCACTGAAACAGCCTTTGTAATAGTTAAGCCAAAGTAAAAAATGCAATAGTCATTTGTAAGCAGAACAGCTTTTTTCTGTATTAGTAAGCTTTTCAGTACCCTCCTGCCTGGCTTTTTAAGCTTACAGCATAGATGTCATTATGAAAGCTGCATTCAGTTTAGCTGTGCCTATTTTCACCTCACAACTTCCCAACCATTCTTTATAGCGTATGAACTAATTGTAGTGCTGTTAGTGGTCAATGAATAAAATTTGAGAATAAAATCATTTTAGTCCTTAGAAATATATATGCATATTTTCAGTTGTTGAACATACCGTATGTAGCTTAAGTGAACTGAATCATTGTTTTTAATCCTGTGAGTACAAACACAGCAGTGAATTAGCTGGCTGACTGTGGAATGTATTCCTTTCATAATGAATGCTATATCAAGATTAGTTGTGTGTTGGCTGAGCCACATTGAAATTAACATCACCAATATTGAAAAGTCTCTTAATAATGCTCTTAATCAAGCTATTAAAAGAAAAAAGAAAAATAATACATGCATCAGGTATTTTCCATTGCTGTTGGTAAGAAAGGCAACTAACTGCCTTTTGTGATTAAATGTTTCCCCATACTGCGGTGGGTTGGCACCCTGCCCGGAATTGGTTCCTGCCTTGTGCCCTGTGTTGGCTGGGATTGGCTCCAGCAGACCCCCGTGACCCTGTGTTCGGATTCAGCGGGTTGGACAATGGATGGATGGATGGATGTTTCCCCATACAATAGTGGTACATCAGGCACCTTAAGTCTAGTTTTACTTATACACCATTTGCAAAGGAAAAACTTAGCTGGAAATCAGAACCACTGCTAATAGGACATTCAGGAAAACATCCAAAGGGTCATATAAAGACAACGGCAAGTGATAAATCTGATTTGGTCTTTTGAGCTAAGGTGGCTATTGATTTTTGGGAAAATTTCAATAGTGGATTAACACAGAAACAATAATGGTAGTGCATCATTTAAAACCCTTACACTTCTTTTATAGAAGAATTTTTGTTTCACTGTTAACCATCTAAGGTACCATCATGGCCTTCATGTTATTCAGTCTGTGCTGAGTACCTAGATTACACACAATTGTCCCTGTAGTCTGTGCTTCATATTTGTCTTTTGATTCAGAGACCAAATAAAACAGTGTGATTACAGGCTCTTGTGTGTTTGATCTACATAACTACCATGAGATACTTATCTTTTACAAATTTTAAAACAAAATATGTTGCTTCGCCACACTTCCGAAACTACTTAACTTACTTAACTGAAATATGCAGTGCAATCAGAGTTAAAGACATCAATTATATTATACCAGCTATCTAGTTAAAATATGTTAGGCAAGTATTAGGTGTTAAAGCTGATGTCACATTTTGCTTTCCTCAGTGTGAGTACAAACAGGTCCATGAAAAAATCTCTGTAAGACTACTTTTATTAAATACAACATAATCTAAAATCACTTACAGATAGACCCCCGTGACCCTGTGTTAGGATATACAGTAGCGGGTTGGTGAATGACTGACTGACTGATTGCACTTACAGACACAAACACACAGAAGTTGCCAGAAGGCATTCTCATTCAGTGAAGCTCTAGATCAGGACACAAAGTGATTTAATGATGATGTATCCATACACCAAGCTTTTAAGCATTGAACAACTTTACTGTTACTGCATAAAGCAACTAGGCTGTTTGTAGCATAAGGTAGAACTTACTATAAAATTGTATGGAATGTTGTTTACTTCAAATAATATAAAAGAACATTTAAAAGAAGAACTTACTATAAAATTGTGAATAGCTTAGAAAGCCTGTTCAATACCAAAGGTTTGATCCATAAGTCAAACCACTAGTCAAAGTCTCAGTAGTACATGTGCATGGCACTGACTACCAAACATGGCTTCTGTGGTCTGCATACATGGTCCTGAAATCATACTGTATCATGGAATGCCTCACTTCTTTTTCAAAACTTTTCACATCTTTAAAAAGTTTAGAAAATTCCATTAGCAGCATGGGAACCATGATTGTTTGGCTGATATTCATTAGCACCAGGTATGGCAGATACCATTTTTGGTACAGATTTGCAGATATTTAAACAATGCTTTGTCCTGTGCATTTCTATATTACACTCTGTCATTCTCTGTTTTACTTAATACATTGTTTGATTGCAGTCTTCGTCTTTACAATTATACCTTTCCAATTACTTACTTTTATAGCTTAATTTTAACTAAGAAAATAAATGGCAAATAAGAATTGAACTTGAGGATATCTGCAAAATTAGGCATTAATTCCCTGTGCAATTACAATAAAAAAAGTAGTCTTAAATAATCATTTTGAAGGGATAAGGAAAAATATATATATTTGGGAAAGGAAGCCATTATTCACTTACTTTGCTAGTTTGGCACTATAGGATAACATCACTTTTAAATTCTAACACAACAGTAAATACTGGAATTATGATTTTTTGTCTAGAGGTGTGGTATTGAAAGATCATACCACCTCAAAAATTGAAAACTATATACTTAGAGCATCAACTTTCACATTTCGTATTGTGTTTTCTACAAAATATTTTCCTGTGTGGAAAAGTTTACTCCCTTTATTAAAAAATGTGTTTTTCTTACAGCCACAAAGAAGAAACTGAGAGTGTTTAGAAGTCCTGATCAACTGAAATAAAAGTATCTCTAAAATGTTTTAATTTGAAGCTACTTTCTCAGAAATAATTATTGTAACTAGAACTCCTAACAGTTTTGAGACATAGTTGGAAGTAAATTAATCTAGCTTATAAATTATGGGCTCATTTTTATTTTTACTTTAGCTTTATGTGATGGAACATTTTGGTCTAGAATATAATACAATATTGCATTGTATATAAGAAGACGTAGAAAAAATATTCAATCATTTAGAATGTTCTTTCAAAACAAAGGTATTACAGCATTAAAATGTGACTCATATCATTAGTTCAATAGCAAAGCAAATGAAATTAAAACAGCATAAATGTTGGGAACATATTTATTAAAAATGGCTTGCTGCCTTTCAGCATATGACCAAAACTTAAGAAAAGGCTAGTTGGCCATGCAAAAGCCCACTATCAGGCACATAAACCAATTGATAAAAGCCTGACTCAGGAGTCAGGATAAAAGATATAACATAAAATTTTGAAACAATTATAGAAATCTGATGGCGGCACGGTGGCGCAGTGGTAGTGCTGCTGCCTCACAGTTAGGAGACCCGGGTTCACTTCCTGGGTCCTCCCTGTGTGGAGTTTGCATGTTCTCCCCGTGTCTGTGTGGGTTTCCTCCCATGGTCCAAAGACATGCAGGTTAGGTGCATTGGTGATCCTAAATTATCGTGTGTGGGCTGATGCCCTGCCCAGGACTTGTTCCTGCCTTGCGCCCTGTGCTGGCTGGGATTGGCTCCAGCAGACCCCTGTGTTAGGATATAGCGGGTTGAACAACGACTGACTATAGCAATCTGAAATCCTTTAGATTATTACAAACTTCAAATTATTGGATTTTATGATTTTATGAATAACTAGATATTTTTTAATTTTTATTTTTAATGAATAATGATGATCTTTTCAGCATTACCAAAGTACCAAGTATGGAATTGTCTTTCATTTTTGCTCTTCTCTTCACAAGCACAGCTGTTAATCAATGTGATAGGATATCTTATAAAAATGTAAACTTCTCTTAAGGTCAACACTGCTTTCATTATAGACAATTCTGTAGCACTTGAGAGTTGATTGGTTGATTGATTCATTAATTTAACTCTAATATGATATCTCTGCAGCATATCCAAGTAGCTTTAGAAAAAAGGCAGGAAGCACAGGACACCCCACAAACCCTCACAGAGCCAATTTAGAGTTGTCAATTAGCCTAACATGTACATTTGTGGGATGTGGTTGGAAAACCTGGAGGCAACAAAAAACTTGCTGAAACCGAGGCAGTGTACAAAATCAACATGGACACTAACCAGGCCAGGCTGTGAGCCCAATCTCCTGGAAATGAGAGGTAGCATTCCATTCACCATTACAATACCTGGTTTGTGGCTACCACCTGTAAAATCATTCCCTTTTTGGGGGGGTGTCTTGCTGTTGCCGCTCCAGTTCACCTGTTGTCACTTTGATTTGCAGCAAAGCAGGTGAAGATGATTCACAATTGTTTTTGCTTTCTAACTGGACAGATTGATATCCCTGAAACTTAATTGTGTTAGACTTAACTTGGTGTTAGACTGAGATGAATAAATGTTCCTTTAATTTTTTGAAAAACAAAAAAAAGGGACTGTATAACAGATATGGCCATTTACTCTGAAATGAATACAAAGCAGAAAAAAAAAATCAAAGCAAAATTCAAACCCCAACCAAGATGTATATGCCATCTTCACTCCAGACCATTGGAGGTATTTGAAGAAAAAAAATTTTAAAATACACAGGCGGCATGCTGAATATCCAGCTTTTATTATGTGCCTCTTGGATAGTTTGCAATACAAACACATGGTGCTTATTTTATGATAAAAGACCTCTATGCGGCCTTTATTTATATAGCATAGCATGTTCAAACCCAGGTTGCACAACAATGCCAAAGCCTCATAGTCCACGTGTGCTGGGTTTAAATCCTATGCCCAGACAATGTCTATATTTGCTTTCCTCTCATATCCCCAAATATGTGCTGATTAGATTAATTGGTGACCCCATACTAACCCAGTGTCAGTGTGAGTGACCCCCATGATTGACTAGTGCATTGTTCAACCCTCAATTGGATAAGGTGGTTTTATGAGAATGCCATGTTAACATTCTCAAACCTGCTTATTCCAATCCTTAAATTAACTGTGGATGAAATACCTGCAACTCACAGAGCACACTCACATGCACACTCTTGGGGCTTGCTTTCTTTGTTAGGTATATTTTCATAATTTTTGGCAATGGATGACAAAGTAGTTAGCACTGTTGCTTGACACTTCCAGATGTCTGAGATCAGACCTCAGAGTGATCAAAATTTGCATGCAGTTTGCACATTTTCCCAATAGGGGTTTTTATATGGGTACTGCAGCTTTCCCCTCACATATCAAGGATCAAGGTGAAATGGTGATTCTAAATTAGCTCAGTATAATGAGTGTGAACATGTGTGCATGTACTGTGAAATGGACTGTTGCCCCATAATTTAGCCCTGCTGGAATAAACTGCAGCACCAACAGCCTTGAAATAGATTAAGCAGGTTCAGTAATATATAGATGTATTTCTAACTAGTACACAAAATAATTTGTCAGCCCAACAGAAAGCAAATCTCCTGACAAGGTGGTCAATAGCTGTGACACCTTGTGAATGTTTAATTACTGTAGGTATTTCTTGGAATCAATGGCCCATTAAAATCTATTAACTGGATAAAGCAGGACTAGAAAAAATATGTTAATGTGGGTGTGTTGTGCAAGCAGTTGCTGCCATTGTCCAACTTCACCAAGTTTAGCAAAATGTAAAAATGTTAATCAAGACATAAACTAAATAAATACTGGAAGAAAAATTCAGGTACAGTAATCCCTCCTCCATCGCGGGGGTTGTGTTCCAGAGCCACCCGCGAAATAAGAAAATCCGCGAAGTAGAAACCATATGTTTATATGGTTATTTTTATATTGTCATGCTTGGGTCACAGATTTGCGCAGAAACACAGGAGGTTGTAGAGAGACAGGAATGTTATTCAAACACTGCAAACAAACATTTGTCTCTTTTTCAAAAGTTTAAACTGTGCTCAATGACAAGACAGAGATGACAGTTCCGTCTCACAATTAAAAGAATGCAAACATATCTTCCTCTTCAAAGGAGTGCGTGTCAGGAGCACAGAATGTCACATAGATAGAGAAAACAATCTCTAGCAAACAAATCAATAGGGCTGTTTGGCTTTTAAGTATGCGAAGCACCGCGGCACAAAGCTGTTGAAGGCGGCAGCTCACACCCCCTCCGTCAGGAGCAGGAAGAGAGAGAGAGAGAGCGAGAGAGAGAGAGAGAGAGAGAGATAGAGAGAGACAAAGTTTGTTTTTCAGTCAAAAATCAATATGTGCCCTTCGAGCTTTTAAGTATGCGAAGCACCGTGCAGCATGTCGTTTCAGGAAGCAGCTGCACAAAAGATAGCAACGTGAAGATAATCTTTCAGCATTTTTAGACGAGCATCCGTATCGTCTAGGTGTGCGAACAGCCCCCCTGCTCAATCCCCATACGTCAGGATCAGAGAAAGTCAGCGCAAGATAGAGAGAAAAGTAAGCAATCTAGCTTCTCAGCCATCTGCCAATAGCGTCCCTTGTATGAAATCAACTGGGCAAACCAACCGAGGAAGCATGTACCAGAAATTAAAAGACCCATTGTCCGCAGAAATCCGCGAACCAGCAAAAAATCCGCGATATATATTGATATATATTTAAATATGCTTACATATAAAATCTGCGATGGAGTGAAGCCGCGAAAGGCGAAGCGCGATATAGCGAGGGATCACTGTATTTCATTTTTTACACCTTTCTTAAAGGTACATTTCCTGTACATTTTCTGATTTATCTGGGAGAGCTTCTTATTTCAACTGCACAGTGGTTATTATTGTGAATTGTACAAAACGTGTGCTGGAACAGACTCCAGATATCTGTGCAGCTACTTTGCATGAAAGAGCTTTGGATCACAGCAGATGCATGGATTATGTGTGTAATTAAAAAAATAAATTTAATAGATGGGACCAGTCCTGAGTTTCCTGCACTAATGCATTTGTAGACTTGATTGAATACAACAAGCCACGCAAAAATGAATGCAAATTCTGGACTCACTTACATTTGTAAAAATTTAATCCACGAATACAAGGTTAGGCTTCCCATATTGTAACATAACAACAGCCCGTTTATTTTTCTTTGTGAAACTTACAAACTGAAAAGTCAAAGTTATGCTCCCTATTAGAAATGGACAATTAATTGGTGAAGAAAAATGTAAATAAAGCAAGATAGACATATTGTATTCTCAATCCCAGGTATATTCCAGAGCTGCATATGGCATATTGAGTGTGCATTGATTCAGTGCATCATCTGGATGCCAGGTTACCTTCAGTGCATTGATATACTTTTTGGTTGCCACATAGTTCTAGCATGATGCTGGACAGTGGGAAAACTGCATGCTAGAAAGGTTGCAGTAATGCTGATAAACTGTGTCTATTACAGAAGTAAAATTTTGAAAAGATTATTTCAAAATTGTGTATATCAGGAAAGAAGCTTTACATTGCAAACATCAACTCCCTAGATTATCACCAGTTCCCCCTGCAAGTCTATAAGTGCAAATCACATTTTGCTTCCACATGAAATAAATAAATAAACTGTAACAATGGAATTTCACTTCAGCTCACTTCATGTGGTCCTCCTCTGCTGATTTTGAGGCCCTCATTTTCCCAAGTAGATCTTGTAACAGGCACTGGACAAAAGCCAACTAGTGTGTGCATGCAGATAGCTGTACTCTGTGGGGACCAGTCTTCCTCACACATAGTAAACATTATTATCTGGCAGCCCGTGGGAATCCAAGTGGATATACACATTCAGCTGCTGATACCCTCAAGTCAATGCCCCTGGAAACAACTCGCTGAAATGAATATATCCTTTAAAAAATAAAGGGGAGGTGCAATGGAGACCTGAGCAAAAGGCCAAAGAGTTGACAACAGATTCTCTTTAGCAGTCTGAAATGGGCACAAAAAGGTTTTCTACAAAGTTGAAAAAAATGAACATAAAAACACGATTAAGGTACCAACCCACAGCCAGAATGAAAAGTGAAACAATACACAACAAGTGGGATTTAAAATAGTTGAGGAAAAACACTGCCTAAAGGAAAAATTGATAACCTGACAAATGACTCCAAAAGCAAGTTCTACAGGATGAACAGGAATGCTGACATAAAGCATGTTTTTTGAAAGCAGAGAAGCACACAATAGCAGCTAGCAATTTATGTTTACCAAATGACATGTCTCTTTAGTTGGCTGCCTGAATGAAAATGGTGGCATTGCAATGGACAACAGTGAACTGGAGAACTAGTAACGTATGGCTGTGGAGTGATGAGTTAACATCTAAGGTGTTCTGAGAGACCAGATACAGCTCTGCTTTTAGCCTTTTAAAAGGTAAATAAACAATTATGCATTTTTGGTACCTGCTTCATTCACTGCGTTTAAAATTATTGTTTAAAGAATCTCAGCCTTTAAGCAGAATGGTGTAGGTTCTGCCACATCAAGTGTCACGAAGGACCAAAGAGAAAACCATAGCGCCCCAAGAGCATGTTTCCACTTGTAGCTCATTTAGAAAATATATGATGAGTCAGTACCCATCTACAGTAACCAGTCCTGCCAAAAGGGTTCTTAGATATCTTTTTGTCTGTTTTGCAAATATTGCTTATGAATTGAGGGCGGCACGGTGGCGCAGTGGGTAGCGCTGCTGCCTCGCAGTTGAGAGACCTGGGGACCTGGGTTCGCTTCCCGGGTCCTCCCTGTGTGGAGTTTGCATGTTCTCCCCGTGTCTGCGTGGGTTTCCTCCGGGCGCTCCGGTTTCCTCCCACAGTCCAAAGACATGCAGGTTAGGTGGATTGGCGATTCTAAATTGGCCCTAGTGTGTGCTTGGTGTGTGGGTGTGTTTGTGTGTGTCCTGCGGTGGGTTGGCACCCTGCCCGGGATTGGTTCCTGCCTTGTGCCCTGTGTTGGCTGGGATTGGCTCCAGCAGACCCCCGTGACCCTGTGTTCGGATTCAGCGGGTTGGAAAATGGATGGATGGATGGATGCTTATGAATTGAGTGGACAGCAGAGAGCAAATTCAGAGTCCATGGTAGGTGCTAGAAGGGTGAGCTTCAAAGGCATCTACACATTTATTATCTTCTATTACCTACATGCCACTATAACTACCTAATAAAAGAATAATCAACTGCAATGTAAAATAAAATTAATGTATCATAGAAAGAGTGTCAGTGCTGCATCATCAAAAGCACACATATTAACTATTTTCTAACTCTCCAAAAATGCCTTTCATTTGCAAAGGGATTCTAGCATGTCCCCCACCATATAAGATGTAAATCTATAAACATCCAGGCTCTACTATTTAGACTAGTGGTTCACAAATCCAGCCCTCAGGGACATCTGTGACTGTAGATATTTCTTCCAGCGAGTTTGTTCTTGTAACTGGACTTATACATTAACTAAACATGACATCATTTTCCCATTCCTAACTTTTTTGTCAATCCATAAATTACAAACAGAATTGATTCAGTCTTTACTGGAACTCAGTAAGCATTCAGCAGTGTTAAATTAAGGATGATTTACCTTTACATTTTTTTCTCATATATTTTTCAGTTTTCTGGTTGTTGACTGCTAATAAGTTAGTTACTTGTCAATATCTGGATACAATTAAGGGAGCAACCATCAAAGGAAAAAAATAGATTTAAAAAAGAAAATGCCTAAAAGGAATTACAGGTAAGTAAATAAAACTATGGGGAAAAACTCTTCCTAAATCACTTGTAAATGTCAATCTCACACTATGCCTGTCTGAATATAGAAAAAGAGCAGAAGAAAAGAACAGCTAATTAAATAATGAGATCATTTAACTATTTGCAGCACTCCAAAAATAAATATATACACATTTACATATATTGTAAATACATAGTTTGATGTGAGTTCATCCAGCCATGCCTTTCAAAGTTACCTATAAACTCCATATTTTGACAAGAATTCTCCAAATAGAACTGTCAGTCAGTCAGACATCGTCCAACCCACTATATCCCTACACAGGGTCAGGTGGGTCTGCTGGAGCCCATCCCAGCCAACACAGGGCGCAAGGCAGGAACAAATCCCGGGCAGGGCACCCACCCACTGCAGGACACACACACCCACACACCAAGCACACACTAGGGACAATTTAGGATCGCCAATGCACCTAACCTGCATGTCTTTGGACTGTGGGAGGAAACCCATGCAGACACAGGGAGAACATGCAAACTCCACGCAGGGAGGAGACCCAAACCCAGGTCTCCTTACTGCGAGGCAGCAGCACTACCACTGCGCCACCATGCCGTCCTAAATAGAACTGTACTGGATATATTATATTAAAAATGGACAGCAAATATCTGTGCACACTTATGAATGTGTTGTCATGTTTAGTAGCAGTTTAGCACATAGTTCTTGCTCGACTATTGCAAAGGTATTTGGGATTAGGATCTGTATCAGCAGGTGGTGGAATATATCCCAGACAGGAGGCCAATCTTAACCTATCCCAGAAGGGATGATAGATGAAGATACAGGCAAGAGAGTTCAATGAAGTATTCAAGGAATGGAAGAACAGTGGGGAAACCATAACAAAAGATTATATCAACCAACCCTGTGACTGCTGGAAGCAGGAGGATGCTATTTAGGCCCCTGCAGGGTTGTCTGGCCCCTTTGGTAAAGATGGGCCACCAGTCTGGCAGGTATAACTGGGGCCATTCCTCCAGTAAATCTGGCATCAGGTGGAGGGTGGATGAGACTTCACCTGGCAAGAGGTGGAGAGATAGAGGTGCAACAAAGGAGGAAGGTAGAAGGTGCAGATAGGGAGAGGTTGGAAAGGTCATTTTAATTGTCCTTAGTGTCTCATATGTTGTGTTTTTGCCTCTAGAGTCCTGTAACCTATTGTCTTTAGTAGTAATAACACATTTTAAGTCCTTATATTTTTACTTTCTTTGGCATTTTTTTAGGGATTGGGGACCACAAGAGTGCCAACCCATACAGGCCATACTATCCAACAGCTCTTGCAATACTCCTTTTATACTTAACATTCAATTTACTAATCTAAATGTTATTCAAACATATACACTATTATAACAATTTAAAGATCCTCCAGGAACATGAATACAGACTCAAAAATGAATCAAATAAACAGCAATATGTTTCACTAAGAATGACAGGACTCTACTTCTGGCAATCCTGAATATAATATAATGTGATTAACATGTGTAATTTGTATTTTAACATTGTCAAAGAGAAAAAGGAAATTTCAAATACTTCCATGTGTCAGTTTCCTTTCTTGGAAATGAAGCGCACATGTGACATGTTGCTTTACTTGCCTTTGGAACACGTGTCTAAAAATCATGACTTAAAGCTTATGTACAGACAGAGAGTTCAAGTTACATTAAAAACGGAATATTCACATTAAGGGCATATAATTGAGTAAAAGAAATCTGTGGTGGCTTGGGTGTGAATGATGTGAATAACAGCAGCTGTCAATACAACACATCATTCATAGACATTGGACATTGTCAGTTTTGGATTCCCCACAATTATCTGATGAAGAAACTGATCCAAGGAAAGCAGGTATGAGCAGGAAGGTGCCAGACATCAAAGGAAATTAGCCAAGGATGGTTCACAAAGGCAGGGAGTTTTCAAAGAATGGAGGTTCAGCAAGTATAACTCTCAAAATAAAATGAGCAACTGGAGGACTCCCAAGTGACTAACTTGGTAAACTCTGTAAGTGTTTCTTATTTCTGAGCAAGTTCCCACTGTGGCTGTTATGTTGGGTTTTTTTGGTTGTCTTCCTATTCATTCCTCAGAAAACCTTAGCAGCTGAAGAAAGTTAGTAAATTTTGTTTACATTTTAAAATGTCTGCCTGAAATTGCAAAATTCGCCAGGGTAATAAATATTCAGTTCTGGATTAAAAGGACTGTATGTTCAACAAAGGTTATCTTTTAAAACTACACAAAAGAATTTACATATTGTAACTTTTCATTTTAATACAATCTATCTATCTATCTATCTATCTATCTATCTATCTATCTATCTATCTATCTATCTAAAAAAGTAATAGGGAAAAGAATATGTTTTGGTTCAAACAGCTTTTGTACTTAACAGTATCACATTTGCATTAAAATTTGAAATTTAAGTCAGACTTATAAAACATATCATAAGCAAAATTTTTACTTTTTCTCACTATATCTCTGAGCTACAGGTGTCATTTTTTAAATAAACATTGTTTTTAAATGTTTTTACCATATGATTGTTGAAATACATAGTTTCATTTCATTAAATATCCTTTACTTATAATTATTAATAGCATAATATGCATGCTGTAAATGTAGCAAAGTCAAATTAGGGCAGAATTTAACAGACATACAGGAGACACATTTAGAGTATGTAGACTACTAATACAGTAGATACTTATGGCAAAGGCATGTTGAAATCTTGATTTACTCATTCAAATTCAAATGTGAATTTTACACATTTCATCCTAAAAACCTACACTAACGTCATTGATGACTAACTTCCAATCTATTAAAAATGCATTTTTGCTCCCGCTCACTCTTGTCATCTGTTTTCTGTCTCTTTGATGAATACAATTTCGCACTTGCACAGTAGAAAATATTTTATAACATAATATCAATATGGAATATGGGTGGAATATGAAGAAAGCGTAACATAAAGAAAAGCTCGAAAGAACTGAAATGACAATGATCAAGGGAATGTGTTATGTGTCATGGAGTTAAAAGATCATGAATGTAGAATTAAGAGAAAGACTGTGCAAAGGTGATATTGTGTTGAAGAGAAATGGGCCAATCTGGTTTGAGCATGTGGTGTGAAATTGAGAGGATGATTGTGTGAATGGCTGTGCCAAGATGGAGGTGGAAGGAATGAAGCCTAGAGGGAGGCCAAACAAGATGTGGTCGGAGGTGATTATGGAGGATATGAAAAATATTGGTCTCGCTCCAAAGGGTGCCCAGAACCATGGAAATTGGAGGAAACCTGTACGGTAATCTGGGTATGCCAGGAAAATGGCCATTAAACAAGTGATGATGATGATGATGATGATGATGATGATGATGATAATGCTACCTCCATTAACAAGACTGTCACACAGAGCTTCGTGCAACAAAGCACAAATAAATTATGAAATATGAAGTAAAAACTAGCCATACATAACATGAATCAACACATGACACTCTTAAACCCATTTAGTCCAATTCAGGTATGGGGAGGATGGCACCTATTACAGCAATAAAAGGCATGAAGATTGAATCAACTCTGTGCAGGGTACCATTCTGTCATACAGTAGGTTCCATTCGCATCAATATTGAACCACTGATTCTTCAACACAAACGTATTTGTTATGTGAGAGGAAAATCAGATTATCCCAATACACAAAGAGAAATTGCAACTGCACACATGTAGTGACTGGGCACAGAATTCAAACCCAGAACACTAAAGCCATAAGGAAGAAGTGATTCACAACCATGTTATAATATAATATTACCAATAATTGTAAATGCCAATTTAAAAAATATATATACAGTATAAATAAGAGCTCTGCAATTTAATCACAATTACAGTACAACATACAATTATTGAGGGCATGGAAATGTAGAAAGGTATGACAAAGAAAAAAAATCTACATTTAAGTATTTTTTTCATAATGAACAGAATGGACTAGTGAGTCTTGGCAATGAAGAAACAGCACTTATGGACAGGTAAAGACCAGATAAGGGGGTAATAAAGATGAATGTGAATTTGCCCACAGTTTTTTAACAGGGTTTATGAAGTCTAGTATCAGAACATCTACATATTTAACAGGTTTTATATAGTGTGAAAAGCACAAGTAGGTGATTCTAGAGTGCTGGCTTATATACCATTAAAGTTTTAAATATAATACGAGGGCGGCACAGTGGCGCAGTGGGTAACACTGCTGCCTCGCAGTTAGGAGACCTGGGTTCGCTTCCCAGATCCTCCCTGCGTGGAGTTTGCATGTTCTCCTCGTGTCTGAATGGGTTTCCTCCTACAGTCCAAAGACATGCAGGTTAGGTGCACTGGCAATTCTAAATTGGCCCTAGTGTGTGCTTGGTGTGTGGGTGTGTGTGTGTGCACCCTGAGGTGGGCTGGCGCCCTGCCCGGGGTTTGTTTCCTGCCTTGCGCCCTGTGTTGGCTGGGATTGGCTCCAGCAGACCCCCGTGACCCTGTAGTTAGGATATAGCGGGTTGGATAATGGATGGATGGATGGAATATAATACAATATCACTGAGAAATATCTCAGTTTGTGAGACTCAAGGACAGTGTTGTCTGATATGGATATGAGTAACATTGGAACACGACAAAGGGCAGACCTGTCTCCTTTTCTCTTCACTCTGTACACCTCCGAATAAAAATATAACACCAGGTCATGTCAGTTGCAGAAATTATCATATGATTCTGCACTTATGGGGTGTTTTGATAAAGAAGATGAGACATAGTACATGAGTCTGGTGGAGAAAGTTGTTTCTTCAGAAAGAATTGTCTGCAACTAAAACCAAGAAACTGGTTATTGAAGAGCCTCTATGTCTGGTAACTATTCAGGGAGTCGATGTATAGGTGGCGTACTGTTACAAGTACTTGGGGATCCACAATCAGTGACAGGCTTGACTGGTCTTGGAACACAGAGAAACTGTATAAGAAAGGGCAGAACATGCTCTTTTTTCTGAGGAGACTGCATTCCTTTAATGTGGGAAGTGACATTCTTCACTTCTTCTACAACTCTGTGATGGCCAGTGGTAAGTTGGGCTGGTAACATCACACACCAAATCAACAAGCTAATTAAAAGGGCACTCTCAGTTATAGGACATGCTCTGGATGCCCTGGGGTAGTAGCAAAAGTTATTAAAACAAAAGAATTAAAAAGAATTAAAACAAAACTGAGTGTCATCATGAAAAATTCTGCCCATTCTCTCCCTCACACACTAACACTAAGGACTTTCAGACAACAAATTATTCAGCAGAAGTGTGTCAAGAAACGTTACTGGGGCTCCTTTATAACAACAGCAATAAGTCTGTATAATGACTCACTGTGATAGCCAAGTCAGAAGGTTTTTTTTTTTCTCTTTTTAATTTTCTTACTTTTTAGTCATTCTGGTGTGTGTTCAGACTGTGGTGTACATATATATTTAGCTATTTTTTTTATTATTTTTTAATTAATTTAGTTTCTGCAAAAAGCCAAATGTACCCCTTGGGACAAATAAAGTTCTGTCTATCTACATGGAGGCAACTGAGTGGTAATGCTATTAAAATGTTACTTTAAGAGGCAAGATTCTTCCAGAAGCATTTTGAATCAGTTCTAACCTGACAGGTTAGATTCCTACAATGTTTCATATATGATAAAATGAGATAAAGGATACTGCAGTCAGATGAGCAATGACTACAAAGCTGTACAATGAGGAAAGGAAGATGGGACAAATTAATTAGAAATAGGTTTTAGCAAGAAGTCAAGATTCCTAAGTTGCTTAGTTTATCCCATGATAAGTAATTGAGAGGACATGTGTAGAATTTTAGGTGCTGAGATCATTTCACTGGATAGATGGTTGTTGAGGACAGATTTTAAAGTAGAAATTAGTGTCATCAAGAATGGAACAGAATCCGTGATGTTGGATGTTGATCATGAAATCATCCATGATGTTATAGTTAATTATAAATACACATCATGTGGATTTATTACTTATTTTCATTTTTTAATGTATAAAATGTACTTAAGTTGATATAGAAATGTAGTATGTTACCGGCAAGCTAAATACTATTTGCAATAAGGCATGTAAAAATGAACAGGCTGGGACATGACAAGAACAATGCATGGTATTCTGACACACAGGAGCATCTTAGATGCTTTACATATTTATAGCTTGATGAAGAAAATAAAATGGGATATCCTTAAGAATGTGTTTTTACCTGAGTAATTAATTCTGGTATAAAGAGACTCTAAAGACTATAAAAGAGAGAAATTTGAGGGGATATGCTAATGAAAAAAGTCAAAATTTAACAAACTAAAGACAAACTATTAACTGACAAGAATTTGCTCTGTGGACTCCTGTCATTTGTGTTTGTTGACTGTCAACATTAAAACAAGTTAAGTGCATAATTTCATTGTGTTTTATTTTGCTTTATTTACTCGATAATGCCAAAAATTTAATGAAACACTGTTGCTGTAATTAAAACAAAAAAAATATGAAGGAACAAGGACCCATGGCTGGAAATATATGTAGATCTTAAAAATAAGTGAGTGTAAAGTAGAATCTTGGGGAATGCTAAAGGAAAGAGGATTTATCTGGATTCATTGTACATACTGTAATGTATAAGTAGAAGTTTTTTGTTTCAGTTTAGCATGCATTTTAGGAGTTCCATTTAATATCATGCAAACATTATCTGAACTACAAGCAAAACATGTTTACCAATTTTTGTGAGACTAATGTGATTTATCTTGAAGCATGTTTTGCAATAAAAATAATTAACATATTTAGCATTCTGTTATCGATCTAAACTATTGTTTCTATGATTATAAATCCACTACTGACTATACTGACTATAAGTAACTCATCCATTACTGATACTACTGACTATAAATAAATCATTCAAGTACTACCTGTTCAGTTGCATTTGTTTAAAGCATTGCCATCTTCCCATTCCTCTATATTCTTTACCCTAACCCTCTAGGTTGGTGAGTGCTACAAAGCAGCGACTACATGGCAGGAATAAAATTAGATGAGAGACTAGTTCCTAAAAAGGCACAACCAAGCCCACTTTCTAGTGCAACTTAAGGATTGTGAATAACCTAACACTGGAGGAAGACCAAAGATCATTCACAATACTAACGTGAACAAGCAGAGAATATCCATATTACTAAACAAGAATGGTAAACCAGATATGGACGCAGGGACCTGCCCGTGGACACAGGAAACATAGTGCGCAGGGGCCACACAAAGCCCCCCCCAACCCCCAGAGCAAAACGGGAGAGACTATGAACCGTCTGACATGCCACAAGCAGGATAAAGTGAGATCAGAAATAAAAGACAGAGTAGGAAACAAAGTAAAACGTCATAAAGAGGTTAAAGAACGGGGCCACACACATGGAGAGCAGGTTACAGATGATGAAAACTGGAATGCAACAGCTTCAAAAAAACCTAGGCACGAAACACATGCACAGCGAGAGACAGAATATAAAGGCGGAAACAACAACAGTTAAACGTCCACATCACACAGCGGAGGCAGACCCGGAAGGTGCAGGCGCCTACATTGCGCGTTGAAAGGCGCGAGAAAGTACGAAAGGCAAATGCGCCTACACAGCATAGTGAAACCCGACATAATACGGAAGGCGCAGGCGTTGCCGCCATATTGTGAGTGGCACTAATGCGTAGTGAGGGCACAGGCATCACTGCCATATTGTGCGTGGCACTACTGCTGAGTAAAGTTAGGAATAATGTGCTGCTTGGTGTGCCACACAAACCCCCCCACAGACTACGGAGTCCATAGAGACTACGAACGACATAACCACACAAACAACAGGAGTCAGAGCCCCACCCCAGTGTAAAATGGGACAGAATACGGAGTCGAGAAAGGTTCACAAATCAAACCCGACATAATATGCCACCCCAGAGTAAAACGGGACAGACTACGGAGTCCACAAAGGGTCACAAATCAATTGGAGTACGGAAAGCGCCAGACAGTATGCAAACACACTACACATGCATGATCCACGCACCTGTAATAACCCGCAAGCAAAAACACGATATAGTACAGAAACCCCACAAATACGGACTCCACAACATATTTGAATCACATTACAGTGATACAATCACACAAACAACAGGAGTCAGCGCCCCACCCCAGAGTAGAACGGGACAGAATACGGAGTCGAGAAAGGTTCACAAATCAAACCTGACATGATACGCCACCCCAAAGTAAAATGGGACAGACTACAGAGTCCAGAAAGGGTTACAAATCAATTGGAGTACGGAAAGCGCCAGACAGTACGTAAACACACTACACATGCATGATCCACGCACCTCTAATAACCCGCAAGCAAAAACACGATAGTACAGAAACCCCACAAATACGGACTCCACAACATATTTGAATCACATTACAGAGATACAATATTAACAGTGTAACCACACAAGACACAGGCACAACACCTGATGGGTAATAAGAATAAACGAACACTCCGTATTAAAGGTTCGTCATCCTTACACGTGAAGACTATACAGCATAAGTTAATCATCACATTACAGTCATACATTTTTAACAATTCAACCACAGAAAACGCTACGTATTAACAGTAAGTGCAATCCATTATCCATATTACTAATGCTAAACAAGGAAAAACTAATGGAGTTGCGCTCACGTCTCCAAAACAATAGACCAGATAGCACTGTTAACGCGACGGGCTATATTATGTCCAAAGAATATTGATGTTGATCACATAAATAACCAAGTCATTGCATTACTTCCTGGAGAAAGCCGCCTCTTTCTAAGTGCTAACAAAATTGATTCTGAAGACGACATTGAACATCTTAATTTCCCTTTACAATATCTAAACACTATTAACCCAGCCGGATTACCACAACACAATCTTAACCTTAAAATCGGAACAATTATCATGCTATTAAGAAACCTTAATACTAAACAGGGTTTATGCAACGGTACACATTTAGTCATCAACACCATGACAAACAATGTTATTGAAGCAAAAATACTTACAGGATCACATACTGACAATACTGTTTTAATTCCTAGAATTGACCTTACAAGTTCTGCCCTTGAATTGCCATTTACACTTGGGCGACGCCAATTTACCAGTAAACCTGCATTTGCCATGACAATCAACAAATCCCAAGCACAGACCATGGACAAAGTTGGCATATACCTCTCTGAGCGCGTATTTGGACATGGACAACTTTATGTAGCCTTCTCATGAGTTCGGCGTTCATCTGACATTAAACTTAAAGTTATAAATACTCCAATACCAAGGAAAAATCATTCAAGGACAACAGACCATCTTTACTACAAATATTGTATATAAAGAGATATTCCAATAAATCTTTGTGATTTACCATACAATACGTTCTTTACTTCCTATCCACCGTCTGAAACTGCGGAGGCAAAACAGGCACGGGTTCAAACCGAACGAGCTCAACTGACGGATATACGCCTACAACGCGCGTCTCAAACCGCAGAAGCAGGGCAAGCACGGGTTCAAAACAACGCAAGCTCCTACAACGCACGTCTGAAACTACGGCTGACCAGCGGGCATAGGTTCAAAACGCCAGGGGTAGGCAAGCGAAGCGAGCAGGGGGCGGAGCCCCCTTGTATAAACTATGTGCAAAGACCACACCACCTGACATCTCCCATGATGCACCAAAACTGTATGTCGCAGTGTCACAGAGGGAAACCAATACTTGACTTTTTACTTTTTGGTTTATTTTATTTTCAGTCTCTCCCATCTAGGAATGTATGCAGAATGTTCTACTGTATGCTTTTCTTTAATTTCTCTTGCATACGAGGAATTCCATTTTTGTTCTCTAAACATCACATCAGCATTTTGTGCACAAATGCCTTACCCATGCAAGAGATCAACAATGTTTACAGTGACATAATAGTATGCAAATCATTTCACTTGTTCTTTAAATGATCTAACAGAGATGGCACCACCTGCCGGGTGGTGAAAGTCAAGATGCTTACTATCTGATTTTGGGAATTGTTGGAAAAAGCTAAATGGACAGCTGAAACAAAGGCCCCAACAGAGTGAAGTTGGTGTAACTATGTCAAAAAAGGAGAACATCTTCAACTGTATTATCTCAGTCTGAAATGAAAAACATCTATTTGAAATGGTCAATATGGTGAAATCATGGCGCTTCAAAGTTGTACATGAGATATTAGTTTTTAATGGATTGAATTTGCTGGGAAGGTGTACCCATGATTGTATAGAAATGCTGAATTGCTATGGGGGCATCCAAATTAAGAAATGTTAACGTTAATCATATGAAATAGAGGGTGGTAGTATTAAGAAATGGTTTTAGTTTGTGGTGTCTGATTGTTAAGTTTTTTATTTTACTTTTCTGCTGTGTAGTGAATGTGTTTGTTAATACTGTAAGTGTGTTTTGCTTCCTCTCCTTTAAGTTTGACTGCTCATCTATTTCATTCTGTGTGCTTTACAATGTGACAAAATCACAGCAGTGTTAGCTGACTCCCTTGAATAGCTGTAGTTTCTTGTTTGAAATTATTAAAAATTCTTGAATCCATTATATTTTTTTCTTCTCTGCTTTACCATTGCTTATTATTTTGCACACATTTTCACTAATATGCGAGTTATTATTTAAACTAAGTTCTAATAGTATGGCTAACGAGAGCAAAAATTAACCATAATGTTGTGACCAGTGTTGGAAATAATCAAGAGCAAAAAGCAGAAAAGCATCTGAAAGAAAACAAAGGCAACATGAAGAAACTATCCCAGGAATTATGGATAATGCAGAGCTTTCCTTCACAATAGCAGTAAAGAAATAATCAAAAGTCAATGTTGTGGTTAAATTCGTAAAGGGTAGTGAAAACATAAAAAATATTTTACTTCCAGCATAAATTAGCCAACTTCTCCATAAGGAATGTCCTTAAAATGACCACTATGATGCAAAAGCAATAATGTTTCATTGTTTCATGTAATATTTTTCTTATTTCTGTATAAAATTACACCTATATTGAAAGCTGCACCTACAGTATTTCATCCAAAATTATATGAACCCATTTTTATTAGAACAGTATACTGCTTAATTCTTATGTTTTGACAATGTTATATTTTCAATTAAAGAATCTAAATAGTATTTAATTTTTATTTTTTTCTTCTGTTTATGAAGTCAATATTCAATGTTCTGACAAGGTAAAATTTTATTTTGTATATTTCTCAAAATGCACCTATTTGTTCATAAAATACCCCTGGATTTTAGTCAGTGAGTGCAAAAATTGTCCCTTAAAGTGAAAAATATTTCCTATCCTTGTTGTGGCAATATTAACAAGAGTATTTATCTTACGGTCAATGGAATGTCCTAGATAGTTTGATATTTCAGCTAACAGTCCCTACTGTAAGTCTTCATTGTACAGCTACAGTATCTGTAGAAACATACTTCTTATATAATTTGAAAGGGCTTACTTTACTTCTATATGAAGCCATATTTTGCTGAAAAATATTTTTTTATTGTATAACAGATTATGGATCTGGATGTTTTAGTCTCTTTCATTTCATTCATATGTAAACAAAATTTTTCCAATTCTCATTTATTCTCCATAGACTTTCCCCAGGCTAAAGCTTGGGAAAGCTTCCTTCCTGAAAAACTGATTCAATGCACATTATTGAGTTCCGCTACTGTGAAATTGTGTTATGAATATACAGTATGTACCCAGTCCATCTGTAAAGCACACATTTGCATGCAAAGAAATAAATAATATGTGGCAAAACAGAAAGCACACAGAAAACATGGTCAGATCCAACAAGACCAGAAAAAGGATTATTAATAATTTAATGATTTTTTAAGATGCTACAAAGTACTGTATTGTACATATATTAATTTTGTTGGCTCCAAACTTGTTTGCATCAGTTAATAGCATTTATTTCTGCTTTTCTATCAAACCTATGGGTATAAATGAGTAAAGTAGCTCCAGAGAATATAGCTGATTATCAGAACTTTTCCAATATGTTTTATATAACATTCTCACACCCTGTTAATTAACTTTATGATTACAGTAGCCAATGTGTACACTGGCAGCACTGGGCACAAGGCAGGAGCCAATCATTCACACGACCACAGTCCACTGCAAGGCCCATTCACATATCCATCCACACAATTGTTTATTAACTTAATATAAACCTCTTTGGAATGTTGGAGGGAAATAGCAGTACAAGTATTCATGGAACAGCTTACAAAATAAAAAGACAGCATGCAAATTTCATAAAGATGGTTATGAACTGCAACCCAGAATGCTGAATCTGAGAGTCAACAAAAGTAATTACACCATTACACCTTCTTGCATCCCAATTTTTTACTCATGATAAAAAATATAGGTGAAAAGGGTGTATGTCAACAAATCAGAAAAACTTATTATTTTTTAAATTTAACATTGTATAAAGTTGTGCACATATGTGAATGGTTTTCTCAAAAGTATGACATCAGGAGAATAAAATTATATATTTCAAAATCAAGGCAATTCCAGTACTTCAGTAGCAGAAGAATACTAAAGTTATTTCCTTATGCTACAGAATATTATTTTTAGTCATCTTAAAGTTGTTAAGTCATGTCAAAGATCAAATGATCTTTGATCCTTTTATAAAAGAAATCATCAAAAGTGAACAATGTGCTGTCCTGGCCATCTACAATTAAAATAAAACATTGTCATGAAACTTCATGCCAGAATTAATGGTAAACTGGAATGCATAGCCCCTGGACCTTGGGAAGGCATTACTTTGGGCACAGAAATAAGATGATCCGGTGTCACATAATATAGAAGATTTTCTGCACCTTGCCTGGGACACTACCTTCATCTCCTGCGGATAAAATATCCATAGTGTTGCTAAGTAAGGTATAACTGGAGGCCCCGGACCCTGGAAGTGAATGCACTTGGGGTCTGTGCAAAGCCAGAGACGTGGCCCACAATTTAACAGATATAATTTGTGAAATGCATTTGTGGAAAATCTAAAGATTCTGTCATTTAGGGCTGTGAGAAGTTTTAAAACTGTTATAAATATATTTAAACTTGAGAAGTTAAATCATTGGCTTGCACTTCCTGCATTCCTCCTCCAAATTTAATTTACATAACTGGGGGAGGACAGGGAAAGAGCTCATTAGCCTCATGCATTAGGACAGGCTATATCCTGCTTGCCCAACAAGTTTTCTGTACATTACATGCATTCATCAAATTTTCATTTAAACGATTAAGAATTATCGAGTCAAATATTTCAGTGCTATTTGTTTGAAAATATTTTAAAATAAAGTATTTTGGATATCTAACTTCATATCACCTATATAACTGCTTATAAAGGATTAAATAAGATATGATTAATAGATCTAGTGTTTCAAAATATTGCTTTTGGTCTTTTTTCTCTGTAGGCCATTGCATTTACTATATTTTTATGTTTGCTCCTTTACTTTGTAAAGTGTTTTGTGACAGAGCTCATTATAATAAGCACTATAATGCATGAAATTGCTAATTCAATTACTAACTCAAAAATTTAAGTCTGATCATGACTGTTTCTAACCTAAACCTTGCATTTTTGACAAATTTCATACATGTCCAGGATAAGTAAAGCATTGTAAGGAAGGAACAAGGGAGAAAATTAATTACATTCCTTCATGAAACCTTCCAAAATATATATATTTTTATATCAAACTTTAAAACTGTAACAACATACTTTATAGAGTTTCATCCGGAATAAATTACAATCCACAGAAATCATAACCATACTGGCAATTATGCTCTGTCTGCAAATAAGAATCATGAGCAATTTACCAAACACTTATTTATATTTCTGAGTTCAATATGGAATTTATTTTTGAATGCTCCTTTTGCAGGAAATTGAGTAAAATATGGAAGATGAAAACTCCAAGCTGAAAGTGTTCTGCTTTGAATTTCAAAGTGGTTATGGTTCTCTCAAGGAAAATACCACCTTGGCATTCAAACCCCGCAAGATTTGTATGGAGCTACACATTTTACACCAATGCAGAAAGAAGCTAAGGAAAAAAAAGATTGGACCTTATTGTTTGGATTTCCTATACTATTAAAATATATATATATATTTTTTTACAAAGTCACCTCAAAACAAACGATCAAAAAATAAGATAGGCACATTTTTATTTACCGTTTAGTATGTTAATTGCGTCAGGTAAGCTAAACGATATTCACTAATTGTAGAATATCAGTGGAAAAAGCAATTGGTTGAAGTTTTACAAAGCATTATCTAAAAAGTTAAAATGCAAACTCTTTAAATTAATCACTCACTCATAAACCTCTCAAGGCCTGGTGTCCTCATACAGCATAAGGTCTATGCAATGCTGAAGGATACAGTTAGAAGGCTGGGGAAACCTCAACTCACCCTCTTTATTTAGTAAAACCATGCCACAAATGGACAATCCTCTTTCAATTTACATTTCTCAGCCCATTCTCCACCCCATTTCACATACATACAAAGTAAGGCATTCCACAATCTTAGTCAATCAAAATAACCAAAATGGCCTAGTGGTCCTTTGCTCATAAACTTAGTTGTTTAAGTCCCAGTGGGAGTCTTGGTTAGCTTGTCCCACCCCCCACCCAATGCTACAAAATGCAACAACAGCTACCAGAGCAGCTTGAAAGCACTGAGCTGTGGCAGTGGGGGCCTGAAGGTGAAACACAATAACAGCATCTGGCCATCCTGGGCAGAACACAATGGCCTGGAACGCCAGGAATTTGGGAGAACAGAAGCCACTTGCAGGCTTTTTGTCTTTGATGGTTCATTCCATAATTGCTATATTTCATGTACTTAATAAGATACAAACATGGAACTAATAAGAAATTTAGTTGTATACCCACCTGTTAAATATCTCATAATAGTGCACAAAATGTTTCTGGGGACAAAACTAAGATACATAAGGATCTTTCTGTGATCATTATACTCCAGAACCAGACTGCTTCTTTCTCTGTTTCTAGAATGGCTTGTAGAGTGACAAAATATATTCCTTTGTGTGATTATTGTTACACACTATTCCTTCTGTTAGAATCTGACTAAAAAGAAACATGGACGAGATAAATTAAAAAATGGACCCAATATGGTCAATCAAAGTGTGTCGGAATCCACAAAAGACCGTACAATGGTATCTCCCATGGACTTGTTTACTTTTGGTCCACTGGCCTAAGACTTGTTAGTCTTAAAATATAAAAAGGGATGCACATTTGTAATTTCAAATTATGCATTGCACAACACCCATAAAAGAAAGATGAGACATTTTCATTTTTGACAATCTTTAGGTGTCAACAATTACTATAGCAGTAGTGTATGCAAAGTTTGTTGTATTTTTTACATAGCCTTGGGTGGCCCAACAATCCAATCTGCATGCTTACTCACAATTTAACTTACAAAATTTCACTAGTAGAAAATATGTATCATATTTTTGCCACAACAAATTAGCACCTCATTCCTGCCTTGTTTCTGTTGCTGCCAAGATTAGCCCAGACACCCCAATACACACGACTTGGATACAGCAAGTGCTAAAATTTAGTTTCTTTTTAGAACTAAATTACTGTAAGTTTACACCAGATTTCTAACAATTTCAAAGACTCATTTTGGAACTCTTGGTTAAGTATTGATTTAGCTTTGTGGCTCCTACACTCTGGATCTCTATTCCAAGGTGGGTTTGTGGACATCTTTTCATAGAAATCACATTATAGACTCACCTCTTCTCTCTTGCATTTCAATGAAATTGGCTACAACTGTATTTTTATTCCATTCTTCAGTAAGAATAATACAAATCCTCATTCTGCCATACTGCCTTTTTGTTGTTCATCTTCTCCACTGTACCAATCACTTGTTATTTTTCATTCATTTACAGAGTTTAATGATTTATAGGTTACAACCTATAACTCTAATATTTATTTGAAAGTTTCAGTATATATCATTTACTTTAAAAGGCTTCTTTTTATGTGTAAATTGACTTGTTATGTTGTATTTCAACTTTTTACAACAGAGATTCAGTAATGAATGTAATACTTCCAAAAGTGCCAAATAACATTTAATACAAGCTTTTTTTCACTTAATGTAATACATTGTATAAAATACTACATCTGTTCTTCAGTGCTATGAAATATGTATTGGAATCTTCATTCTTTAAAGACAGTCTGATGGAAAAATAAAAAGAAACATAATTTGCAGCCATACTGATATCTTACTTTGATGTTTTATATTATTTCCATGAAGGACATAAAGAATACAGAAAAAGTCCCTAATTATCTTGAAAATGAGATATGTTTCTCATGGGTTACATAAAAATGGCTCATTATAAAAACAATGGACTCTAGAGCATCATTAACATTGGCCCTGTGAATATTAAGTAATATTTTTCTCTGAAGTGGTTTTAACATTCAACATCTCATCATGGCATTATGCTAAAAAATCTTCTCTCCTTTTTAAAAAATAAATATTAATGGTGATTATCAGTAGCAGAATCTTGTTAGACTGTTTATTTCCATATGGCATGTATGTATATTGTATTAATAGTTTATTAAAGTGTAAGACATAATAAAACATCTTAGAGGTGGGACTCTAAATTGATTCCAGTTGTGGTGTCTTCGGTGTGGAGCTAGGTCAAGTGTCATGTTCCCATGGGATTCTCTTCTTCCACACTCAAAATAAATGCTGTTAGATTAAATTCACCAAGTGCAAAAGAGTGATTGTGTTCTCCAATGGTCCAGTGTCTTGATCACAGTCAGTTGTCTTTTATTAGGACAGCCTGCATCTTCCTTTGAACCTGACCAGAATTAGCTGGTATACAAATTAGATTAAGAGATGTTTAAGCATACACATAATATTAAGTTGGGGTAGTACTGTGGTGCAAGGGGTTACACTGCGACCTCACACATCAAATATCATGGATTTGAATCCAGTTCTCAGTTGACTCGTGCCATGTACAGGTCTGTTTCCTGCCTTGTGCCCTGTGCTGCTGGGATAGGAACTAGCCCCATGAGACCTTGAAACAAATTAAGCAGTTTTGAGAATGTTATACTGTACTATGTAATGGTATAAATTAAAAATAGTACATGTTATGTCTAAACTGATAGGTTCCTCCATTTGCAAGTTTTATAGTTTATGTCACAATGTTGAACAAATGTATGTAATTTCAGAATTTTAAAAGAACGTTAAAATTTTATTTCCATTAAACAAATTAATAATTACAATTTACTTTGTTTTCTTGTACCTATGCTTTTAAGATAGCTACCAGGACACAGATGAATCCAGAATAGCATATTTATAGGCATCTACTGCACATCTCTGTTCTCTGAACCTGCGGTCAGAAGAAGCTGTAGTAAATTCTGCCAGAATGCAGGAAGAAACCCATGTTATGAAGTCATTCTATTGCTGAGCAATGTCTAGCACAAACCCCATCTCATTCTCAATTTAGATTTACCACTTAAGACAATTGTATGTCTTTGGAACATGGTACTTAACCAGAGTATCCCGGAAAAATCCCCCTGGACTCTAAAACAACTTATAAACCCATCCATCCATCCATTTTCCAACCCGCTGAATCCGAACACAGGGTCACGGGGTTCTGCTGGAGCCAATCCCAGCCAACACAGGGCACAAGGCAGGAACCAATCCCAGGCATGGTGCCAACCCACCACAGGACACACACAAACACACCCACACACTAGGGCCAATTTAGAATCGCCAATCCACCTAACCAGCATGTCTTTGGACTGTGGGAGGACACCGGAGCGCCCGGAGGAAACCCACGCAGACATGGGGAGAACATGCAAACTCCATGCAGGGAGGACCCAGGAAACGAACCCAGGTCCCCAGGTCTCCCAACTGCGAGGCAGCAGCGCTACCCACTGCGCCACCAACTTATAAACCCCATGCAGAAAACTGACATGAAAAATAGATTCAAAACACTAGAGATGTTAATGCATTTTTATATACCTAAACAGAAAACTGAAGCATTTATCAATTGACATTTTTTGAAAAACACTGGAATGATCTATATGAAGGTGAAATAAGGAGTAGTGTGACATTTCCCCCCTATCATCCTGTTAACTGTGTGGATTGATGGATCAGTGGTTAGGTCATTAATGCTACAGAGCTGCAGGGACCCTTATTTAAAATCTTAGTCTGGTGACAGTCACTGTGAAATTTGTACTTTATGTTGAGAATATTATGCTATGCTGTTCAAGGGTTGTACTGCCACCTCACACATCAAGGATCATGGATTTGAATCCAGTTCTCAGTTGACTTGTGCAATGCACAGGTCTGTTTCCTACCAGCTATGCTATTCCAACTATGCTGTTCAAGAAAGCTTCTCCTACCGAAAAGAAATATTCCTATAAGATATTATTTCTTTTACATAAATAAACAATTCTTAATAAAATTTGGGTTTAATGCTTCAAATTTGTAATTGACAAGTTGTGTTATTGTAGGTAATTGCATATTGAGTTTGGATAAGCTATTAATAAAATACTGATAAGCAGCCCTGTAATGTAAGTTGTTATGCAATTATTCAAAATCATCCAGCTCAGTCAATGACTTTTCATTTACTCACTCAAATATAAACTACACTCAGACATTTATTAAAAAGAGCATTATCACAAAGAAAAGAGAGTTTCACTTCTAATTCAATAATAGACAACTTTAGATTTTACCCCTTCTTCCAAACTTCACAGTCTACCTGTCACTCCACTTGCCAGCTGAAGTGGCAAAAATCAAGCATTGGAACGTGAAAACAATATACAGCTTCTAAAACGTTAAACCACTCTAACTATGGGTTTCCATATAGTTTAAGAGCTTGTTTCAAATAACAAGAGTTTATAAAAATAACAAAATGCAATATTTAGATTAACCTAATAGATTATTAGTCATTTTTACATTAAATACAGAATATGTCACTTTAACAATCGCAATAACAATTGCAATAAATATCAAAGAAAAGGCAATTCTGAGTAAGGCCAACAGTTTTAATCTTAGGTTGGTAGAGTATGGGGTGTCTATCACCTTCATTTTTTTTTTTTTTTTATATTTTTATTTTATTAATTTTCATTGTAATCATTCCATACAAACAGATCAATTTATAACCCAACAAAATTGAAGACAAATCAAACCCCACCCCTGAGAAGGAGAGCTTAGCTAAAGGAAAATTGCTTATCACCTTCATTTTTAACAAAGGATAGTTTACCCAAGCAAAGAATGATACTCTGTTAACTTAAAGTAAACTATTATGAATACAGAGAATAAAAGAATTATAATCACTTCCAAATTGTCATTTTTCTCCTTCACAGAAATATTAACTAAAGTGCAATACACTGACAAACATAAGCAGGCACCTACTTTGAATTGCAAATTGCATTACCTCTGAGTGGGGTATTTACACATTTTCCATGTTTTAGGTGTTCTAGTTCCCTCCCAAAATGTGCATGTTAGATTAATTGGTGACTTTAAACTGGCCTAGTATTGGTTAGTATGTGTAAGGTAACCTAACTCATCTGGAGTTGGTCTGATGCTGTAGAGATGGGGAGAAGTTCTCAACAGCTCTGTACTAGAAAAAACAATAACACATACCATTTTCAACCCTACTTCATCCAGTTCATTGTCAAAGGCAGGCACTGTTTATATTAGCAGCAATAAACTTTGATGAAACACCAGTCCCATCAGAGGACACACTGTCTCACACCAATATTCTCATGGTGACAGTTTAGAATCACCTGTCAACCTAAAACACACATATTTGGGATGTGGATGAAAAATTGCTAGTACCCAGAGGAAACTTCACAAAGACACTGGAAGAAAGTGGAAACTGCACTCTAAATGCAACCTGGCACAGATCTGTAACCCAAGATGCTGGATTAATGTGGCTGGAACACTGAGCACAGTGCCAACCTGCCCCAGCCTCACCAAAAAAGTGGGCTCAAATATAAATGAATTGATGAATAAGTAAAATGCTGAAAATGTCTAGGAAGAATGGTTCAACTTTAATTCGTTTTGTGAAATCTGTAGTTTTGAAAATTTATCAGAAAACTTTACATAAAAATGCAGCTGTCTTGAATCAGTTATAAAATGTCCAGGAAAACTCTGCTTTTCAAAGTTGGCCAGAATAAAACTGCTGGTATAAACTGTGTTGGCTCTTGTTTTCATATTAGTCAACCCCTAGATTACATGGGTGTAGTATTCAGAACACAACCAAAATTACCAGTCAGTCCCAATTTTCCCAAAGGTGTGAAATCACAGTTGTTATTATATGCACCCTTGGCGACAGTGGCTGGAGCTGAGGAAAGGGAGATCATGCAGCCTGGTCAAGGCCATGGAAAACTGGCAGGAGTGTGTGGCTAAGTGGTTACTGCAAAATGTCAGCAGCCAACGAAATGTGGCTTTTCGGCTTTATCTTAATGGTGAATCATTTGTAGCTTGCAAAAATGTAGGCACATCAGAGTGAAGACCTTACCACTGGACTCAAGAAAGTACTTAATCATCTATAAAGGCACTCTATTTCTGTCTTTTGAGAAGAGTAACATATAAACGTATCTTTAAATAAGGAAGGGGTATTTCTTGCTGATTGTCTATGCCAGGTTGATTTAAAGTGATGCACTATCAAGACCTGTCAATAAACTTGTTTTGGAAGTGTTCCTGCATATGTTAATTGGAGTATTAAAGCACATGATGCACAGCAGTTTAAACTAGATTTCAAGGCACTATAATAGTTTCCTCCAGAAATGGATTAAATCGTACAAATTGAAGATGCAATAAAACCGAGGAGCAATCAAAGACAGATGACCGTACCGTCCACCCCGTCTCACCTCATTCACTCCTCCCCTCCAGTACCGTCCCAGCCCCTGGCCCCCTACCTCTCCCAGCTGGACGGGCTCTGCAGCGGTGCCTGCGCTCCTCACACTCATTTTTTGTAACGTGACTCCTTCTCTGGCCGCATCAGCCTCACCGGTTCCTATTAGCAAGTTTCTTTTTTTCCCCCTTTTGGTATCGAAATTTGTCTTCTTTTTCGCCTCTAATCCTTTATTCAGTCAGCTCTTTGTTTTTTTGCGGGCTTTCTTCAGATAAGCTTACGCTTTCCTCGCGCATTGTGTGTGTGTGTGTGTGCGTGTGTTTTCTTTCTTATTTTTGTAAAGCCAGCGCTAGCCTCTTTGAGCGAACCGTCCATCCATCACTCTGCAGGTTCCGTTCAAGCCTTAAAATGTGTTGTGAATGAAAAAGAAAACAAACAGATACAGAGAATAAAAAGTTTTGTCTGTTGTGTGTTGAGTTCCCAAGCTCTGCCTTCCTCTGTCTTTAGCTGCGCGCTCCCCCACCTCCTCCTACCCTTTCCCCTCTCCCTCTCTCTCTCTCTCTCTTTCTCTCTCTGACTATGTGGCTATCTTTTCTTTCAATGACGTTGGTTCTCTTTTCCCAAACTTTTCCCACCCCTCCCTGCTCCCACCTCTTCCCCCATCCCAAATCTGCAGCTGGCGCGCTCTGGTTGTCGTAGAAACCGAGTGTCCCTGCTTGGAAAGGACAAGCGCAGGAACTCGCAATCTGCCTGAAACTGAATACACAAATAACCGGCTCCTCTGGGAGCGAAGAGAATGAAGAAAGAATGAAGATAGTTTGCCCTTAAAGGAAAAGCTGCAAAGCGGTTTTCATTTTGGCAAAGGCAAATGTTTTGAAAGATTTGTTAAGTATCAGTCTGCCGGTTTTATGTTTGAATGCGCTATTGTGTGCGTTATTCAGGTCACTTTTTTGGTCTTTGTCTGCGTAAGAATAACAAAATCCCCCGGGGAAATTAACTGAGAACATACAAATGAAAAGTAAAATGCTCCCTTAATGATCCATGCATGTCACAAAAAATTTCAGTTTTCTAATGAATTCTTTTTTCCCTCACTATGTTATGTCATGTCATTTAGTGAGGCCATTAAAATACTGAAGGGCTGTGGTAATGCGATCAGAGCCATCTCTTCTTGTAACTACTTACTTAAGTTTTCTACAGAATGGAGCTTATTCTGACAGCAATAATGCAAGATCGCGCAACACTTTGGGTGGGCAGACAGTTTTATCTTGAGATAACTGAAAAGACAACTTAAATAACAATACAATCTGAACAACTTTGTAAAGTGAGAGAATAATACAATTATAAAGAGAATAAATACAATGACTTTACAAACACATTTCCACTTCTCCTTGCCACATCTTACCACTGTGTGTAGGTGTGTGTTTCTGTATGGATCAAAAGTCCTTGCATCGTATTATGCACTGTGTACACATTAAGTCATCAATGATGAAATATGAAAAGGTCATAATATATCTTTACCATAAATATAACAGCCCATATATACCTGAATCATCCATCCATCCATTATATTCTAACACAGGGTCACAGGGGTCTGCTAGAGCCAATCCCAGCCAACACAAGGTGCAAGGCAGGAAACAAACCCCAGGCAGGGCACACACGCACACACACACACACACACACACACACACACACACGCACACTAGGGACAATTTAGGATCGCCAATGCACCTAACCTGCATGTCTTTGGACTGTGGGAGGAAACCCATGCAGACACAGGGAGAACATGCAAACTCCACGCAGGGAGGACCCGGGAAGCGAACCCAGGTCTCCTAACTGCGAGGCAGCAGCACTACCACTGCGCCACCATGCCGCCCTACCTGAATCAAATAAGAATAAATAAAAAACAAAACCTCAACTAACCACACTTCAGAGTATTCCATCCACTGTCATTGGAAGGTGAAAAAGAGTTGAAGACAAGGCAGGAGCCAGTCCTGGACAGGTTGCTCGTTGGGAGCTGTCATGTACATCCAGTTGGTTTACAGGTTTTGATTAACCTAACAGCATGTCTTTATGTTGAATTCAGAGACCATAGAAGAAACTCAGATGAACAATACCTAAACACTACACCACACTACTGTCATAGAAAAAGGAGGTACTGTCTGAAAGTAATTAACTCCATTGAAAGCAGTGTTGCCTCATAATTCTAATGATGTGGATTTGATTCCTGCAAGAATGGACAAAGTGCCCTGCAGTGGACAAGCATACCATACAGGATTTTTTCTTTCCTTATACATGATACTGTTTGTAAAGGCTCTTGCATGAATTGTAATAAATACAGTAACTACAGAAAATAGGTGAATGGGTGCTTACCTGTTCTAATGCACTATTTTAAATACTGTGGACTGCTGCCTTTGTCTCCTGGATTTGTTCCTGCCTTGGATTTAATACTGCCAAGCTGGCTCCAGCATCTTGTGAATAAATAGCAATATAAGAAGGGTTTGAAAAAGGACACAAGGATGGATGATCTTTTCAGCCTCTATAACTTGTGTGTTGCTTTTTTATCTTTAGAATACTTTCATAATAATCAAGATTGTTGTATTAATTAGATATTTTTTTCATATTTAACAAAAGCCTTAACAGGCAATTTATCTACATATGTGCATGAAGAAATCAAACCAGAATCCCTAACAAAGGGCCTCTTTAATGGTAGTATATTTCCTCAAGGTTTCCCTTAGTCCAAAGAGACGAAATCCCACAGAACTGTTCTACAAAACCATATGTCAGTAGATATAGGGTTATTCTATGTCTCCAAATTTGAAAGGGGGAGCAGGGGTGCCCAGCCAGTAAGTAAACCAAGGAGGACTGTGGCCCCTCAGCCCAAATGTTTTATTGGGCAGTTATGACCACAGAAGTGATTCTGTGGATGTTCTGGATTTAAATCCCAAGTGAAATATATAAAAACCCACTTTCTGTGAGATACAATGAAACTTAGAATGGAAGACACAAATAAAGATTCTCTGATGAGAAAGCAGTCTAGTTGTCCCCATAGTTAGATAAAGTACAAGGTGGAGTGAAACCAGCAGAACTCTAAGTCATTTTTTTATTTTACTATCTTTGATTTTGCTTTATTTTGCACTTAGGACATTCTCTCTCTGTCTGTGTGAGTTTTGGTCTTGGTACTCTGGCCTTCCTTTCCCATTCATATGTGTAATTGTAATTATTCATATTAAATATTTCAATTGTTATATATATAACAAAAAGCTTCCCCACTTTTTTAAACTCTATTTATTAAGAATTTCAAAAACAAATATCTCTATATAGTCATCCTTCATTTGCGATGCAATTTTCCCAGCGTCGTAATAACTTTTGAATGCCCAATTTCTACTCCTCCCACCTTCACTGTTTCAAATGGAAATACAAAAATGCGGAAACATTTTGAACGTCCCTCATATATTAATCATATGTAATTGTAATTATTCATATGGGTAATTGTTGACTTGAAATTTGCTGCATTTGAGTGAGAATGCACTCAAGCATCCAGCCTCAAAAACACTTATCCAGTTCAGGGTCATTGGAAGTGACAAAAATTGGCACAAGGGAGGAACCAGCCCTGGATGGGGTGCTAGTCCTTCACAGGGTAGAAGCAAACACATTTACACACACTCATCCTTAGAGGAATCAAAACCACCAATCAACCTAAAAGCATGTGTTTGAATTACAGAAGGAGAAAGGAGTTCCTTTAAGGAAAGAACTACAAGACTGACCTAATAGGTAAGGATGACTGTCTATAAAGAAAATGAATGTAAGCTTAGTCCTCAATAATAACTTATCAGAGTTTTATTTTTGAATGATATACTGTAAGCAATTGCTTTATATTTTAATTGTAAAGTACCCTTAGTTGAAATTCACTAAGGAAAGATGCTATATCAAGTAAATGTTGTCAGCGAAAACCCATTTTAATAATATAACGGTTAATTTGCAAAGAAATGGTGGTTACATTATTATGCCAATCTAGTGACATTTCCGGCAGGTTTAAACAGAATCACAGGGGAATATCATACAAATTAGATAGATAGATAGATAGATAGATAGATAGATAGATAGATAGATAGATGTTTTAAGAGGGTGCTCCATGCAAATCTAGCACTGGAGAACATGAACTGCTTGAGAAACGTATGACCTTAAATCATTGTAATTTTCAGTGCAGCTGAAAACAAATAAAGAAGGAGTAACAAAATACAACAAGAAGATAATATACTGCAGCATTATTAGGTCCTTATTTATCTATTTAATGCAGTTTTCTATCACCATTTATAAGACATAATTAAACAATGATTCAATCAACAGTGACGCAAATTTTCAACTGTTCTATTTCCACTTCATGGAAAAAGCAACAGGAGCTCAAATAATTAGAAATAAGTCTTTGGAATGCACTGCCTCCCTGTGGATAAATGTAACATTACGCTTTTTAAGACGTATGTTTCACGTATAACAGGAAATTCAATTTTGAAAAGAGCTTATACAGAAAGGGCGACACGGTGGTGCAGTGGTAGTGCTGCTGCCTCGCAGTAAGGAGATCTGGGTTCGCTTCCGGGTCCTCCCAGCGTGGAGTTTGCATGTTCTCCCAGTGTCTGAATTGGTTTCCTATGAGATGCTCCGGTTTCCAACCACAGACATGCAGTGCAGTGCAGTGGCGATCCTAAATTGTGTGTGTGTGCCCTGCGGTGGGCTGGCGCCCTGCCTGTGGTTTGTTTCCTGCCTTGTGCCCTGTGTTGCCTAGGATTGGCTCCCGTGACCTTGTGTTAGGATATAGCGGGTTGGATGATGACTGACTGGCTTTTACAGAAGACTGAGATTTTAGATTTCAAACATCCATAGAAATGGCACTGAAGATATTTTGAAATGAAATAATAGATATTCGCTATTTCATGATCTCAGATACATTTCAAGACACCTTAAAATGTCATCTTAGTCACTTTTAAATGATATGAAATGTTTTTAAGATATCGCAAATGCATTTTGATATATTTTAAAATAACTGCTTGTGCTTTTTAAGTATCGGACATGTGATTCAAGATATCCACAAATGTCTTCCAGCTACATTTCCTATGTTTTCTATGTAAATTTGAGATATATTGAATTGCATGAGATATCATGAGTCCTACAGTGTTATTTTAAAATGTCTCAGAATTCTTGGAAACTTACTTTAAGATATCTAGGAATGCATTTTGTATATCTTACAATAATCTGGGTATTTTTTTAATATCTTAAAATGTAACTTAAATGTATTCAAGTTTCTTTACAGTGACTCGTTTTTAGATATGTAAAGTACATTTTTAGATAACTCAGATTAATTGCCATAAAATGTTTTCCCTTATTTAAGATATCTTAGAATGCAATTCAAGAGACCTAAAATTTGATTTGAAGATACCAGAAAACAGTTTTATAATATACTGAAAAATGCATAAAGTTATTTCAGAATATTTGAAATATCTAAAATATTATTTAAGATATCTCAAAAGCATGTCCAGATATCTCAGTTTCCTACCCATTTAGAGATATCTGACATTGATTTTAAGATATCTCTATATGATTTTCTTGTTATTTAATTTATCTTTTGAGTTATCTTAAAATTGAACAGAAGTCCATTTGGACATTTTACAGTAAGCAATTCTGAGATCTCTAATTTAATTTCAGATATCAAAGCATAACAGGTTAATGTGACATATCACAAAATGTATTCAAGTTATCTTGAAATGCAAAAGATTTTATCTGACATTTTAATGAACATCATTTTGGAGATAATAGATAGACATATCTGCGGTGGGTTGGCACCCTGCCCAGGATTGTTTCCTACCTTGTGCCCTGTGTTGGCTGGGATTGGCTCCAGCAGACCCCCGTGACCCTGTGTTCGGATTCAGCGGGTTGGAAAATGGATGGATGGATGGATGGATGGATAGATAGACATATCAAATAATTCAATGAAAGATGCAAACCAACATTTAACTGTAAAAGGGAGCCTGGGAAAATTATGTGTGTAAACATAAAGGCATGCAAACTCACCGCGCATAAATGCAAAAGTGAATGTGTTTGAGGTCACTGGCAACTGCACAACAGTTTGGGTTCAAAGGACCAACAGCAGTGAATATGACTTTACAAGCCAGAATGGCCTCCTCTCACTATGATTTCTTATGTTATTATGCCCTAAGACCAAAATGAGATGGTGGAAAAGGCCTCTAGACAATCAGATCTTTGCTACCAGAATTAATCAGCTGTATATGAATGTATGTAAAGAGCAGTTACGTAGTGTCCTGGATACATAATTAACAAGAGTGAATAGGCATATATCCATGTCTTAGTGATTCTATTTCTAACATTTTTGGGCAACCCCTTACTCATTCTATTGTAGTTCAGCTTTTGTCATTTAATGCTAAAGAACCACAAATACTAGTAGCAAATCCTACTACTAATACAGTTTTTGAGAAAGGGAAAGGTGCTATATAAATAAAATGCATTATTATTATTATTACTATTATTATAATTATTATTATAATTATTATTATTACTATTATTAGTATTAATAGTAGTAGTAGTAGTAGTAGTAGTAGCAGCAGTAGTAATAGTGGTAATAGTAGTAGTATTGTTATTGTTATTATATTATTATTATTATTAATGAAAAAGAAGCACAATCATGTAGTTTTAATACAGTGTGACACTTTGTTTCTGTCTGCAGATGTTTAAGAGGTTAACACTTCTTTAATGTTGTAAAGGGATTACTGTACCTAAATGGTTCATGTATGTACTAATATGTACTAATTCTACATTTAGTAATTAGTATAATCTACACTTGCACTTTACCTGAGGATTTGTTCATGGTGATCTGCGCCTGCACTTAGTGAAGGGCACTATACAAACATGAGTTTTATTGTAATGCATTGTATTTTACACCATTATAACTTACCTCCCAACGAATGTGTTCTGTGCAATACCAGACTACAAAGTATCTAAAGTGAAAAAACATGGCTAAGGAAGGCACTGATGGAAAAGACATAAGGAAATATTGTGAAAGGACAAATTGGGCGGCACAGTGGCGCAGTGGTTGTGCTGCTGTGTTGCAGTAAGGAGACCCGGGTTCGCTTCTCGGGTCCTCGCTGCGTGGAGGTTGCATGTTCTCCCCGTGTCTGCGTGGGTTTCCTCTGGGTACTCCGGTTTTCTCCCACAGTCCAAAGACATGCAGGTTAGGTGCATTGGTGATTCTCAATTGTCCCGTGTGTGTGTGTGTGTGTGCATGCCCTGCGGTGGGCTGGCGCCTTTCCGGGTTTTGTTTCCTGCCTTGTGCCCTGTGTTGGCTGGGATTGGCTCCAGCAGACCCCTGTGACCTTGTAGTTAGGATATAGCTGGTTGGATAATGGATGGATGGATTTTAATAATTTGGAGATTTACTTTTGTTATCCATGTGTATTTTATATTTCAGAAAACTAAGGAAAGTGAGGTGAATTACTATTCATCTTTAAATGTTATGATTCAGTATTTTCTACTACAAGGTCACAGGGAAGCAACATGTACAAGACAAAAATCAACCCCAGACGGGGCACAGTCATGCACTCATTTACTAATGAATATAAAATGTAAATTTGCCAGACAACCTCATACACTTTTTTTGGGGGTAGGGGAGTAAAGATTAACACTTAGATAAACCTCCCCCACACAGTAGTCATAAATATAATTCATTTCTATTTCAAATATTTTAATAATAAATAACAATAATGCATTATATTTAGATTGCACCTTTCCCATACTCAAGGCGCTTGCTGTATGCAATATGCACATTTAGATTTAAGATTGATCATGATGTACCGTAAATCAATGCACTTGGTTTTTCCTTCTGTGTCATTAATCCATCTGGTTTCGGAATACTATTCCTATTATATGGTAGTAGTGAGTACAGTATATCCAGGGCTCAAAGTAAGAGCCAATCCAGACTATGATAAGGCATACATACACACAGTCACATAACACTAAGGTAAACTAGTCCTTAAAAATACTTTTACTGCTCATCCAGTCAAGCTGGCCAATTTAAAAGATAATAAGTGGCTTTCAGTAAAACATTTTCTTCTCCCTCCACATAAACATTGCAGTGGTTAGGTCATTCCATCATTCTATCACTCCATACTCCCCAGGGACAGACAATTAATTTCCTCTCTGTAACATGCTTCCACCAACTACATCCTATGTGAGCTCCACTTGGAAATCCCAGAAAAGCTGTATTTTTTACTTCTGTCAAGCACATGTCAGCTGCTGTCACTTATAAAGGTGGGAGCATACATAAAGTGGTAATTGTAATAACGATTTCTCTGAAGAAAAAGACAAAGAGCAGAACTTCAGCATGGCAACACCAACCTGTAAGTTGGCCTGTGCAGATCTGACCTCAAAAGAAACATTACAAAAAAGACAAAACTATAATTGTGTATACACAGTTGTGATCTAAAAAATAGCCATGACTAAATAAGCAAAAAAGGACCAAGGAAAACTACTGAAGAAGATACCAAAAAGCAACCCCAAAGCCAAAAATCATCAAAATGAAAGAGAGACTTGACTATAACTTTAAAAAATGATGGACAATGCATTTCCCCTGCACCTTCTGTCACATGACTGCCATCTGATTAATATGACACATAAATAAACACTAGTAGGAGGGGGCCAGGGTCTGATTAAAGTCAAAAGAAGTGGCTAGAAAGGGGCCCCAAGCCAACCCCTAAATAACCTCCACTTACCTTAACTATGTTCACAAGCAAAGAACCACTCTTATCTTCATATACAAGCTGACATGGTGAACATTAATAAAAAAAAAAGATACTAGTCTTAACTTTCTCAAGTTAAGGCAGAATTTCTGAGGACATGTAGTTTTTAGTGCACCACCCAATCCATTGAAAACTTATCATTTTAACCATTTTTGTTTTATTTATAAGGAACCTTTTTTTGTCCTTATATCTATGTACAGCTCAAGGATGACATTTTAGATTTTACAACTGTAAATCTCACACATACTGTATATTCCCAAGCAGCATATAAGTGCAGTGAATATGTAAATAATAATAAATACACAAAAGAAACTCCAATTTGGGCAACTTATGTAAGGAACACAGATTTAAGGTTGATACAGATGTGTGTTTATAACCATATTACAATATAAATTTTTGTGCTACATTTTTATGTACAAGCAAGTGTGCCATTTTCTCCAACTCGATCTTATGAGAAACTTTAAATAAGCTTCTTTTTAGTATTTTTTAAATTATAGGTTTTTACACATGGTCTACAGCAAACTCCAGCGCAACAGTTAAATTAAAAGTTCCTGATACAGAAAAGCAAAGAAAACTAATTCCCAATGATAACAGAGTGTTTATTCAAAACATTAAGTATAAGGAATTATTTTCTGCTTAAACGTGTTATTTAAGTCAATATGGAGTTATGTAAGCATACATGTATACTTACAACAATCTCTTAAGTATACAAGTTACATGTATGCATAGATAGACAGAAGCATGTAATTATATGCTATTCATTTATTTTCTCATCCTTACTTTTGCACTTAACAGCCATAAGCACTGTGTCCTTATACAATATTATGGCCTTCTTTTCCAAAGAACATGGTGTTATGGCTTGTTTAATTTGAAAGAAATCTATCTACCTGCTGCATTTTGCCATCATGTTAAAATAAAATGGCTATAAGTGAAGTTAAAGCAAAGTACATTTACTGGTAATATCCAGTATACATGTCTGTGTTTGAATCAAAAGCATTTAAACAGAGGGAACAGGCACAGTGTACAGAATCCATAAATGAAGGAAACCCCACTATATGTTATACAGCGACATTACTTATGGTTAGTGTGATTTGAAAAGTGGTACTGTATATGCCCATTCTGAGGTATCCATGATAGTGGAAGGGATTATAAAGGTGTTTTTTTTATAATTGCATACATACTGGTGGAGAAAAATGCAATTGTCTATACAAGTAAATCTTTGAATAACTAAAAGGACAGATGGTAGCGCACAACATCCCATAACAGTCATTGTTAGATGCCTTACACTTTCATATATTTGCATATAACTGTATATTCTTCAGCCAGTACAGTGTCATAGGGTGCCAGGACCAACATAAACAAAGCATCATCTAGCATTGAACAGGATGCTAGTTTATCACAGCACACATTCACACCAATACCCGCAATAACTCACATTGTGCTAATTTAGCACAGCCAATAAATCCACCAAGCAAATCATTTGGTTCAGGAGACAATGGAATCGCATGAAGGAAATCCACCCAAACATAGCAAGAATGTGCACATTTCATACAGATATTTTTCAGATTATGATTTAAAGAAAATAATCTTGAGATGTGAGGTAGGTGCACTTCCCAGTAAGGCACCATGTAACCTCTAATGAATCTTTATATACTGTATGTACACAAAACTTTGGAAACAGAGCTTTTTTTTCAGTTTTTTTTTTTTTACAATCTTGATAAAGCAAGAACCTTCTTATTGACTTAGTTACATCCATATTAAGCTGATGACATGCACTTAATTTAATAACAATTTTGACACATCTGATATTAATCACATTAATCTCTCAATTTTTTCTTCAATATTGTATGCCAGTTTTAATTCACAGAAGTCTTTTTTGATGGCTTGTGTGTACTGTGCATAAGATATGTACACTCAGTTAATAGGATAGTCTTTGAAAGAATATCTATGGGTATAATATAGACACAGTTAGTTATGTTAAAATGTAACATTAAACAGGATCCTTTTTAACTTTATTTGTTCTTCCACTTAACGCACATTAAAAATATTGTTATCCTTACAAGTTATCAGAGAGCTGGTTATCAGGGAGCTGTGGCCCACTGGTGGTGGTGAAAGCATTTAGCAAATCATGAGTTTTAAAATATGTGGAGCTCCCAATATGGAATGGATTGGGCACAAAACTGATTTCATTAATTTCAGTGAAGCAGGCTGATGACATGATTTACACAAGTATGATGTAGTCTCATCAAAAATGACTGCATTATATATCCATGCATTTATATGAATACACTGTGATAGTTTGCCAGGAACAGACATGATATTGAAAAGAAGCCCAACAGGTGACAGCCTTAAAGGAGAATCTCATACCTGTAGCTGGAAAATTCCTTCAAATGGCAGTGTGGGTAAAAGGTTGCTCTAATTGCATTAAAAAGGGTAAGAGGTTGGGGGAGATCAACAGAAGACCAAGAGAGTTTCTTGAAGCTTTTGGGTGGCAACAAAGGGCTCCAATATGAACCAGATGAGCAGGTGTTATAACCTGTGATTTTAACCTGGGTCTCATGGATGCAAGATTATTTGGGCTCTAGAGGGGAGCTCTACTTAAATGGTGCCAGGACTTTCGGTGAGCATTCATGATCTTGAAAGTGATTCAGAAGATTAATCCAGAACTAACCACGAGCTAAGGATTAAAAGTAGGTCGCTTCCAGTGGCTCATTGAGTAAAGACTCAGGTGAAGCAAAGGATTGACTGCCATAGAGAAAATACTGCCAGATTCACTGGCGTGGGAGTAATAGAGACAGAGAAAGAGAGAGAGAGGGAGAGAGAGAGATAGAGAAGGTGGTCAGGTGTTGAACAGGAGAGTCTAGCGTGATATTCAAGGCACTACGGTTTTGAATGCTTGGCAAGCTACCCCCAAAAGGCAGGAATTTAAATATGTGTAGCAAGGCTCAGTGGGAAAGCTAGATTTTCTCTGTTTAATGCTTTTGAGTTCTCCCTTTAATCATCTCCTTCATGTGTATTTTGTAAGAAGAGTTAATCATTTTATAAGCACTTGGATTTTTGGTATTTCTTGTACTGGATTAGAGGTGCCCCAGTCATAATACAAATATACTGTGGTTTTTTTCCCTCTGTACATATTTAGGTTAATTAATGACAACAGCAACAAATGTAAAGTGAGGTGTTTAGAGTATTAAAAAATACTATAGTGATTTAATAAATACAAAGTCTCAGAAAAAATAGAGATGATGCTAAATCTGAACAATACACAGGTTGGACCTCAATTTTACTATGATAAAGAAGTCTAGGCACAAGCACATCACATTAAGAAAAATGTGAAAACATACTTAAGAGGCCTCATTCCTAGCCTGATATGTTTAAAGTATGATAAAGGCCTCGTCAGCCTGAAAAAAAGATTGTAGGGGATCCAAAAAGCATGCTGAAATACATAAGACTAATAACGTGATACATGGTTCTAAATTATTTGGTCAAAGAGAAATAATGACAGCAGTGGTGCAGTGTTTGAATCTCATGTTTCCACACAGACTGTGTATTGTATCAGTCCTTGGCCTCACCTCTTAAAATGAGTTGCCTTGCTGTCATAGTTATAAGGTAATGAATGGATTGGTGTAGTAAGTGTATATTTAAGAAAAGTTTCCTCTGCCTCTGTATTCAATGTCTAGGCCTTTGCTTTTGGTAAGACCCTTGTACCATTGTATTGAAATATTTTTTCCTGATTTTGTTTGTGCTTATTTGATTTGCTTAGAATATTGGGTATCCAGGGATTCTTGCCATTTGCCAATTTATCTGTAATTTCTTTTTATTTTAAGTACTTAATCTATTGATAATTATTTAGTTTCCTTGCTTCTTGCCCTGCTTTGATCTTGGCTACTATTGCATCTGCAGAAAAATCATACCTGAACCCAGTGTTTAAATATATGCCACTCTCACTACCTGGAGAACTGTTGAGACTTCCATTCTTGCAAGCAGTGATTCATCCACAATGTGCTTCATGCTTATACATGTAATAAAATCATTTCATGTTCATGGTTAGGGCCACAATGTAATAGGCAGATTCCTCCTCACATTAGCCTCTATCTGAATAAAAATTTATAATGAATTGCAAAATTGAAGCTAAATAAACAAGACAATATATGTGAGCATATTATGTTCTTAATTGAAACATCTTCTGCAGTGTCATTTAGCTGTTTGCACAATGAAGTAATAACTAGATGTATAGTCTGGTGCAGGCATCCCCAACTCTGGTCCTGGAGAACCACAGTGACTGCAGGTTTTCATTCTAGCCCTTTTCTTAATTAGTGACCTGTTATTGCTGCTAATTAACGTCTTTTGAAATAATTTTAATTGACTTGCTCTTGAAAACTCAGATGCGTTAATTGCTTCCTTTCCCCTAAATAGCTGCCAAACAATAATGAGATACAAAATGATCCAAAAATGACCAGCAAACTGTGTCTATCATACAATATCTGAAAATAAAGAAAGATGAAAGTCTTAGGAATATTGATCTGCTCAGATTCCCAAAACATTTTAACAGTACTCTTAGAAAGGAGAAAATCAACAATTTTGGAAATGTATGCTTTTGCACAATGAGAGCAGAAACAAGCCATGGAATTAAAGAACAAGTTTAATTAAAAACAAGACTCAGCACCTAATTAAGCAACTGGCTGGAGTGAAATTGGTGGGAGTTTGACTTAGTTGGTCTTCTGTTGGTTCACACATTTCACATTTCATTTCTGTTTGGGTGCCATTTAAGGAAAAAAATGAAGCAATTCAGGAAGAATGATGAAGAAATTGAGGTGAACAAATTTTTAAAAAGCAAGTCAATTAAAATTAATTCAAAAGAAATTAATTAGCAGCAAAAACAGATCACTAATTAAGAAAAGGGTTAGAATGAAGACCTGCAGCCACTGTTGTCCTCCAGGACCAGAGTTGGGGATCCCTGGTCTTGTGCATGATCATCTCTGGGAAAAAATTCTTAAATAACCACTAGCCAAGATGGAATAAATGTCTGAGCTCTAGTATCGTAATAACAACTGGTTTTCTAAAGCAACTGAAAAATACTTGACCATTTATAAAAGAAAGCATTTAGTACCACAAATGAAGAAGTGAAGTTACCAGATGCACCTGTTGACTTGTCTTCAAGGCCAGTGGCAGATGGTCTCTTACAAAGGGTTTAATTGCCTAGAACATGTACAAACCAGTGACATTCTCAGCTGTCTCCCGCGAATTGTGAAGGTAAAAAATTTCCACACAAGTGTTTATGTAATTATATAATAACACATAAACTGTAGATAATGTGTATCAATGGCATTTTAAAAATTACTTTCAAAAGTTCATTTTACACTCGTTCTGCTCTTCACAAGATATTGTAAAAACCTTTCTGTTTAGTAAGAAATTTCTTTAATATAAGTAGCAAGATATGGTACAGTATGTTTTTTGAATGGTGTCATTAAAATAACTTGAAAACATAACTATAAAATTGTAATTATATTGTGACTATTTAATACTAAGATATTCTAAAACATACTTAATCCAGTTTTGGGCTGTAGGGGGTAAGGTCTATCCCAGCAATGCTGAACACAATACAGGAAAAAAGGTTCATCATACAGTAAAGCTAATTCTCACATAGGGTAAATTTAGAATCTTCAATTAACCTTGCCAAATTTCCTCCTGGGGTCAAATAAAGATCTATCTATCTATCTATCTATCTATCTATCTATCTATCTATCTATCTATCTATCTATCTATCTATCTATCTATCTATCTATCATGTACATCTTTGGGCATGTGGGAGGAAAACCCATGTGGACATATGAAGATGTGCAAACTCCAAACGGACAACTGGGTGCTTGACTCAGGTGGCAATAGCACTATCCACTACACCACCATGCCACCTATTACAAAACTAGGGTAGGCAAATACAATTTGAACAGAAAATGAGAAAAGAAGAAAAAAATGATTTTGTAAATAAAAAAATAAAAAAGTCTTCATACTATATTCAAATTTAGATTTTCATCTGCCCACTTAGACACTGTATATAAAATTGCATTACACTTTGCCTTATTTTCATTCCCAACACAGTTCAGAATACTAGTAATTTTTGGTCTTCTTTTCTAGAATTTAATAGGCATTCTGTTAATCTCTGGGTAAATGATTATTGTATTTAGAAAAGGTATTCTAGGCATGTGAATCTAGAATATTTAAGAGATAATGGGATTGCAATATCTATTTCTTTAAGTTTGCAAGTTTCATTGTGTCCAATTCATATATCATATTGCATGTCTTACATAGGCAGGAAAAGTTAAGCTTATCCTATGCAACTTCAAAAGAAACTTTAACTTGAAAAAAATAAACAATGACTTTAAGGTAAAATATTTCACTACTTCATACAACATACAGATTATAGTGTAATTCTAGAAATAATATCTGTCCACTTTCTATTTAGTCCATTGTAATTGTGTCCTCTCTGAGTATATACTATACATTTCAGTAGGATGTTAACATAACTAAGGAGAAAAATGGATGGATGGTTAGGTTGTCCTGAATTTTTTTTTTGTACTAATTACACTGCTGTTGCATATATTGCCTTTTATAATATGACCTCCCTCCATTCATTTATTTTCTAACACAACCGGTTCAGTATTCAAAATACAGTGTTACGTTTCAAATTGAATCAAATAATGTATTGACGTAGAAAAAAAAAGAAGCTCAAAAGAACGAATCAAAAAGAACAGTGTAATTACAGATGTACAGTAGGTAAGAAATGCATAGCTCCAGACATTCCGTGTTATAATTAGGGTTTAAAAGCAAATATTTTGTTGTTTTGAATGAAAGATGTTCGGTTTGAAAATAAATTTGAAGTCATCATCACAAACTAATACAGTATGACTAATTAATACCGGTAATAAAATGTGCTTACCTGTTTTCCATGTTTCTGCCAAAGGCAAGTGAACGACTTGAAACCGCGGGGTTATGTTCAAAACTGAGCCTTCATTAGCATTTAACCTGCTAAAGACCAATCCTACGAAAGGACCCGCCCACAAAGCAGACGCACAGACAAACAGCTGCGTAGCGCGCGTTTTTAAGTGTAGCAGCTGTGCATCTCCCCTTTTCAGCTGTTGCTTACTGCGCGGAAACTGCGCTAGAAAAGAAATGCGAAATAAAAAAGAAATAAATAATAAAACATGTTGGTGTTACATATTGTTAATAATGCAAGCTCCTGCATTCGTTACATAGTTGAGAAAGAACACGTTTACCAGTACAAATATGCGCTACTCGAAGGATGCGTTCCGTTGATTTTATATTCTCTGTCATTTCATAAATGCGTTCAGATACACAGAGGTCTCTTGGATTGTTGATAATAACTTTCTTAATATTGCAGCTATTATAACACAGATGTCATCAGAAATTGCTTTATCAGAGAATGTGATGTTTAATCGATTGAAACGTAACGTGTGTTACTAATAGTTATAATGTTTATTTAAGAAAATATTATATACATTGTATTTCCAAAATACAAGAACAAACAGTGTTTTATATGATATTTCTTAATTTTATTATATACTTATTATGGTACTTATTAAATGTGTTAATTATACTTAATACCTTTAAGACACAATATTGTGCACAGAAAGGACGCAGAGGGGCAGATGGGACTGGGTCCTATCCCAGCAACATTAGGTACAAGACAGGAATCCTGAACAGGGTCCCAATCCATTACAGGGTCCAATCATGAACATATTCATATTCACAAACAGCCAAGTGGAATCACCAATTAAAATAACATGCATGTTACTGGGAATGTTGAAAAAAAAGAACTTGAATACAAGGAGAACATGCCCAATCCACATGACCATATAATAATAATCATAATACATTTTATTCATATAGTGCCACTGGATTCAGGAAGCACAGTGCTAACCACTGCAGTACCCCAATTTTCCAGCAGTTATGAGAAAAACAAATTCAGACAAAATTAAAGAATACCTGAAAATCTGTCTAAAAAGGGTGGTGAATACTTACTGAACCAACTTATAATAATTATTTGAAACCTTAGGTTTTGAGCTAATATTTTTTTCCTGTACACTCAAGGTTGCTTTAAACTACTTCTGACTAATTAAAGTTTAGGTTTCATAGTTAGTACCAAAAAGAATGTTACATTTTACTTACAGGATGTTCCAGACTAACTTTTTTAAACCAGATATTCTAGTTTATTTCTACTTTAATATGCATTTTCTTTGGTTTTGGGGTTGTCTCTGGAAGTATCATGTATTAAATTTAGTCCTTTTGGGGCTTGCAGGAGACAGGCTTCAAATCCCAGCCTGAGCTGAGTGGAGCATACACGCATTCTTTCTGTGTCTATGTAGGTTTTTCTGCAGGTACATTTAATTTTCCAGATGTGAATGTGCAGAGGCATGTCCTGCTATGGATTTAGACCCAATTACATAATGCCTTGTGAAACATGGTGCTGAGGTAAAATGTGAGCCCTGTATACTTTTAAGTGGATAAAGTTATTTAGAAAACAAAACACTTGGATGGCTCTTTAACAACATTTCCTAAATTAGTCACAGTAGAAAGGCTTGTGAGCCTCAGTGACTCTCAATTTTACTGTACGTAGCTTGGGGGGGAGGGGGGGGGGGGATTAGAAAAAGAGTTATCCAAAAATAGGACTTCTATGATAGATTCCATGGAATCTTCCATGAATTTTGATAAACCTCTTCCACAACAAGTGAATCATTACCCAGTAAAGGAGCCAGGCCTCAGGGATGGTGTTCATAAGCAAGATTCGAGATTCAGACCATAGGGAGTTTGCACAGCTGGCATGTGAGGAAACATGAAATGCCAGTCAGGAGACGGGTATGGATGGGAGTAATCCAGATGTACCAGATATTTCATATTGTGTACCATAAATCAGATTAATAAGCAATCAGAACTATTTAGTATGAAGAAAGCACTAATTTTAGTATCGGGGGAAAAGTAGATGAATAACAACAAATATGAAAATGCTAGAATCTGCAGCAATTGTTCTACTCTGCCACTCTTAAAAAATGTAACTAAGTGATAGTCGACCCAGTGTAAAAATGTTTGTTGTTCCAGCATTTCTGTGTTAAATGTTTAGCTTCAACAATCGTTTCTTCATTGTATGGCGCAGATGTGAGTTCTGTTTTTCTTTTGGGTTCAAATGCAAAAATCATCATTGTGAGAATGAATAATCTGTTGTTTGTGCGAGTTTTTCTTTTGCGAAATGCGCATGTCCTGCGAGAATATTCTCGATTTATGAGATTTGGACACGTGCATGACTACACGACTCCACAATCTGTAATTACTAACGTTTGAGAGCCCCGATTTAAGGTAAGTACATACATTTACAAGAGTAGGACTTTCCTTTGTTGAAAACCATAAAAAATCGGGGTACGATGTATTAACAGTTACCACGCGAGTAACCTTACAAACTTCGACGACCTTGGATTATAACCTACTGCCGAACGTAAAAAAGTTTTTTATGTGTTTAATGTTAGCTTGTGTTATTTGCAACGTGTGATGACGGCGGGTCCGTTAATTACGGAAGATTTTAGTGACTATAACAGAATCTGAAAATGAATAATTATAAAATGAAAGGTCAGTTGTGCTTACTGTGGTGGCTATAAGTTTTTATCAAAAGCCACGCAATTGCGATATTTCCCTCTTTCCTTTTTTCACTATAACAACTTGTGTTTTTATACCTCAAAACCCGACATCAGGACACTTTTTTCACTTAAAGTTAGCGGTCTGAATTCCCGTAGTAGCTGCGGTGACCGACTCGAGCTTTTGAGGCACCATACTAAAGTTTAGAGTAGAGACTGAACGCAGATGATTACACTTTATTCAAGTGGATTGGGCAATAAGAGAGTACGACAACGGTCAGATAATTTTGTTTTTTAAACGGTAAATTAATAAAATGACATCAATATTTTATTCAGTACCGTTTTTTTTCGTAAAATTGCATACAGTCGAAAAAAAGTAAAAGATGGCGTGCACGCTTCTGTGGTGACGGCGCTTTTTTTTCAACTGAATGTTCTAGTAAATTATTACGGGCGCTGGGGTGCATAGGCATAACAGCTTGTAAAGGCAGGCGCACGATTACTGGTTGGAGTACTCCTTTCTTTCTTGTGTACATTCAATTTATGCTGTTTCTTTTATAGAGGAAAATTGGGGTGTGCGTCATAGAGGGAGAAAGCGAGTGGTAAAGGGGGAAGGACCTGAAATTAACACACTGAGCAGACCTCAACAACAATTCTTCGCTCCTTCAAGGAAAAAAAAATATACCCTTACAAACATATGTTAATAAATATAAGTCGCACCACACGACTGCTCAGGTGTAAACGTGATGTGTAGTTTACTGTGTTCATTTTCAGATACCACTTTAGACATTTGTGATAGAATTATTAAGATATGATTTCATATAATTACTGAACCTATTTTAATTCTATTTAATGCAGTGTTATGGTATACAAACTGTTTTGAAGGCCATCCAAATCAGCTCTTATTTCTTTATTGCGATTTTTAGAGTCTTCATGCATTGCAAGCTCTGTACATTTTGTACTACAGCTCAGGACACACTTCTCAGACATTATAGATTGAAGCACTGGCGTGGACCATATTCATCGTTTCCTTGCATTCACAGTGACTGCATTTGTTCATTCCGGACTGCAGGTGCGTTAAGGACACATCTCAACAGAATACATCCCAATGCTACCCTTTCAAAAGTTAGCAAGGATTTGGCTTGTTTGAGCTGTGAACTTTGTAAATTTCAAGATATCTGTGATGGGAAGACCTTTTACAGCCATATAAGAAAACATCTAAAAACTATGAATATGTGAAATGTCCTTTTGTAAACTGTGACTTCCAGACCAATGTATATACCACATTTAATGTACATAAAATTAGGAAGCATAAGGGTCAGTCTTTTCATGATTTCAGGCTATCCATTTTAAGTAGTAATCATACAGGCCAAGAAGACAGTCCTAATAGTAGCTCTGCTGCAGACAATAGTGGACCTCTTATTGATGGTGAGGATGATCATGTAGGTAGTAGATATGCTGCTTGCACTGAGGATTTAGGAGATGCAGTTGAGCACAAACTTGCTTCTCTCTTTCTTTGTATGCAATCTGTTCTTCACGTGTCAAAAAGTGCTACCCAGCAAATACTTGAAGGTTAAATGATATTTTTTCAGCCTCACTTAGTCATACTAAAAATGAAATTGAACACGTTTTGCAGAAAAATAATTGTGAGGTTAGCCAGACCATCATTAATGATATTGTAAATGTTATTCATAAGACGAGTCCTTTACTAGCAACATCAAATGGAATACTTTCTTCTGAATATAGAAGAGACTGTTACTTCAAAAGAAACTTTTCACTTGTAGAACCTATAGAATATGTTTTTAGCAGATCAAAGAAAAAAACATTTGTTTATGTGCCACAGTTAAAAGTTCTTAGGTTATTGTTAAATTGTTCTGATGTGTTAGAACAAACTGTCAATACTGTTGCCAACCCCCTGGGGTTGTACGCTTCCTTTTTTGATGGTAAATATTATAAAATTAATCAATTTTTTGGGGGAGAAGACTTTAAAATAGCACTCAATTTATATATTGATGAATTTGAAATATGTAATCCACTTGGAACTTCTCGGAAAACACATAAAGTAACTGCAGTTTATTGGGTAATATTAAATTGGGATGTACGGTTTCGATCTGGATTGCAGTCAATTCAATTAGCTCTACTCGGGAGGAGTAATGATGTTCGAGAATTTTGGTATGACACCTTCTTAGAACCATTGCTAAGAGACTTAAAGGTACTTGAACATCAGGGATTATTTGTTGAACAGTTGGCTGATCATGTAAAAGGAACTGTTTTTGCTGTTTCTGCAGATAATTTAGGTGCTCATAGTCTTGCTGGGTTTCTTGTGTGTTTCAGAGCTGACAAATTTTGCAGATTTTGTCTTGCTTCATTGCAAGATATTCAGACCAAAGAAGCTAAAGAATTTCATCCAAGGACTCCTGAAGAGCACAGCAAGTTTATTGCAGAGCTAACTGAAAATCAGCACCTTACATCTGTTAATGGTGTCAAATCAGATTGTGTTTTATCTAAAAACTTGAAGTCTTTTCATCCAGTTTCTGGCTTTCCACCTGATATACTGCATGACTTTTCTGAGGGCATTGTGCCTTTTGAGCTTTCATTATGTCTTCAGAAATTGATTTCAGACAAGTATTTCACTCTGGATTGTCTTAATCAGATTATTAAAACATTTCCTTATGAGAATTCAGACAAAACAAACAGACCGCAAACAATTCAAAAAACATATCTTTCAAAGAATACATTTAGGGGCAACGGACATGAAAATTGGGCATTGTTAAGATTTCTTCCCTTCTTTATTGGAGTCTTAGTACCTGAGGGAGATAAAACATGGGAAATCCTCATGGATTTAAAAGACATAGTTGAACTTTCTGTTTCTTCAAAGTTCTCAGAAGAAACTTTGTGCTACTTTGAAACCAAAGTTTCAGACCATCGACTTTTGTTCAAGGAAGTCTTCCCCAATGTCAATCTAAAACCAAAACATCACTTTGTTGAACACTACCCCAACCTAATGCGTTCTTTTGGCCCATTAGCTGATTTTTGGACAATAAGGTTTGAAGCCAAGCACAGTTTTTTCAAAAAAGCAGTGCGAGATGTGCATAACTTCAAAAACATTTTAAATACATTAGCCACCAAACATCAACTCATGGTTGCATACCATTTAGATTGCCCAACATTTTTCAAAACGGCGTTGCACATAGAGAAATTAAAAACACTTAAAACTGTCTCACTGGACTCACACACAAGAGCTGCATTTCAAAAAAAGTATGGAGGCAAGACCGAGGCTTCTCTAGCCTCTGCTGTGCACTTGTATGGGACCAAATACACAAAGAACATGATTGTTGCTATTGGATTTTCTTTTGGACTACCAGAATTTGGACGAATCCTAAACTTTGTTGTTGTTGGCAGTGAGCTCTCCTTCATCGTTGAGAGATTAGACACTTGGTATTTTGAACATCTCAGAACTTATGAAGTTGTTAGGAAGGCCTGTCCAGATGTCATAACTATTCTTCCTCAGGACCTTATTGATTTCTATCCACTAACTCCCTACTGTATTGCAGGAAAACTCATGGTGTCACTTAAAAGGTCCTTACTTCCCTAGGTACTTGATGTATTTGTGACCTCTGATTTGTTATATGAAACTGCTAAAATATATGAATCAATCTGATATATGTTGATTGATTCATTGAGTTCTCAGCTATCACCAGCTTAATTAGATTGTAATGAAGCAACAGTTCTTTTACTATTACTGACATTTTCTTATACTGTTTTCCTAAAAGGTTAAAAACCACTACAATGTTGTTGCGGGTAATTCTTGCTCCAGACAATATCAGAAAAGTATCATGCCCTGACAATGTATCGACCCTTGAAGACCTCAAATCTATTCTTTGTGAGAAACTGAACATAGAAAGTGGATTCACTATACAATTCGAAGATCCTGATTTCAATAATGAACTGTGCAATTTAACCGACATTAGTGAACTTCCAGCAGACAAGGCCACCTTAAAGATTTTCTGGAACATTTTAGTCACACCAATAGAAGAAAACACTTTGTCTGATTTCACTGTAGATACTGCTAGTGTTTCAAGTGACTCATCATTATCACCTCAAACATTTAACAGAGTGGAGCCATGGCCCAAGGAGTTTCCAATTCCTAAGTTTTCTTTGGAGCTTGAACTTCGTCTCCAGAAAGCAAATGAATTATATGAACAGAAGAAGATTCCATTGGATGTCACTCGTGACATTAAAATGGAAATACTTTGTAAAGTTTCAGAGGTAATGTTTTCATACAAAACCTACCCAAATGAGTCAGAATGTGAGAAAGTTGCTGCAGCTTTGATTGTCAAGCATCCTTGTCTCACTGAGGCCACAGGCGCTGGTTGGCTTGGATGGAAAGTAAGTATTCAATATAAGATGAACAACCTTCGGCAAAAACTTCGGTTTGCTGGCTGTGCAGAAGTGCAGGTAAATGCTTACAAAAGAGGATTTGGTTCTCCCAGAGGTTGCCTTAAGAAACCTCGTAAATCTGAGGTAAATTTCTTGCCAAATCACCCTGGTAGTCAAAAAGATGAAGATCTTGAAACAGAGAGGCAGCAGCTTGAGGATGAAGTGAAGAAGAAAAATATGAACCTGGACCTAATCAACACCAAAATGGACCTCACTTTTTCCCTGAGAAGAAAGGAGATTGTCATGGATGAACCGCTGGTCTCTGTAGTCCAACAGAGATGGCCAGGCCTTTTCATAGAGCAACAGGTGAGTTTTATCTAATCTTATAAATCAATTGTCGAGTAGTGATGCTAGTATCTTGAAAATAAGTACATTATTAATTCCTGAATTTTGTTACAGGTGTATGCAGAATTTTATCGCATTACCCAGGTGCAATTAAAAGAAACATTGCTGACATCCTTGGACAAGTATTCGACAGGTCTGATCAAAATGTACAGAGCAAAAGGAGGCAAGATGGCACATGAATTGAAATCACTTTTAGAATTACTAGATGAACAGGTACGTAATAAGGATCAGGAAAGAATTGTTTTATAGTCATAAGCATGAACTTAAAGTAGTATGTGCAGGGCAGTGTTGTAATTACGGCTGTTAAACTGTTTGCTTATGAAGGTGCATGTGGCAAACCCATAGACTTATCAAATGTATGCAAAATGATTTTATAGAACAAGCTAAATTATACTGTATATGTTTATATCTGAGTCATTGGCACTGCACATATTCCCTCCAATGTCATGGACTACAAAGTCATAATGTATTAATTTATAGTTTTACTTAATGATGAGATTTACACAAACAATATTTTACCAGAAATAAAAGTAAATTCCTGAGCTATTCTGTTTATTATAAATTGACAATTTAAATTATCCAGGTTAATAGCATTTTTTTTTTTGTGTCTGGATCTGTGCATACATTTTGAATAATTTGCAGACGTGCAAAATCCTTTCATTATTTGGATTCATTTAACAAAGATGGACTTTTGTATATGTACAGTAATGAGGAAGAAAATATGTCAAATATATTTAGTTGTTTTGTTTAAAGTTTTCTTAAATTGTCATTTGGTTCAAGCATTATTTCTTTGTATTTTCTACCTCTATGACTATCATTCTTGTTACTGTACTTTTCAGACTATGGATGTTACCACACACAAGAGGGCAACGGTTCTACAAGGACTACCTCTGTACTTAAGAGAATACAAGAAGTTATCAACAACATGTCATGTAAGTTCTGTTGGAAATGTAAAACTAAATGATTAACAAACTAGAAAGTTAAGTTTGTAGACAACCTTTTACTTGGCTTTGGAAAAGAGTCAACTATGGTTTATTTTTTCACACTTTAACTATATTACTGTTCTATATTTTTAGGATACAGACTCCCTTCAAATATATACAAATGAAATGAAGATAGGAATATTAGAGGTTGTGAGGCACCATGAGACCCATCCTGGAGCTGCGGCAATGAATGTGGCTGTGGTAATAGAAGGTCAAGTAGTAATTGAAGAGCTTGCCGACTTCACAACTGCATTTGTCATACTTGTTGGTCTTCTGTATGCTCTAAACATTCAGTACCCAAAAGAACTTAAATACACTTTTGAAACAGTGCAGAAGGTGTTTCTAAATATTGGAGACTCATACTCACATAGAGTACTGTCACTCAAAAATATGCTGTATAAATGTTAGACAAATGTGTCTCAGATCTGCAGAATAGGATGTGCTTGTCTTTTGATTTTAGATTAACATTGCGATAGCTACTTTTCTTTGTGTGAAATTCTTTTTCAGTTGCACTTTAGTGTTAATGTTATGACAGGATCCCTTTACCCTGTGCAGGTTCTGTTCAAAAATTTTGGAATTCTTGATGTAACACTTTTCAAATTAAGATTCCACAACATCAGAGATGGCATGGCTTGTGGTTATTAGTAATGATAACAATGTTATTAAGACAAAATTTGAATGTACTGAATATAAATACATTTATATAAGTGATTTTCATATTTCACACTGTAATAATAAGGTGATGCCATGTCTAAGAAAATAAAGCTGCATTATTTTCAAAAAAGCTGTTTTTTCTTTTTTGTTAAAATAGAATATGTTGCTCAATAAAGTCAGAGTTCTTAAGTAACTGATTACAATGTGCTTTTTGAGTTTGCAAAAAATAAATATATTAATTTCTTGAATTACTACCTTGAAGTTTGCCTAAATTTACTTACGTTTATTCAGCATAGGTTTTTTAGTTGCGCCAATTAGTGATGACATTGACAAAGCCCTAAAATTTATGTTAGATGGGCTTAATGCTGTTTTTACATATTAGTTATTTCTACTTGAGCTAATTTAATTTTCTTAGTTTGGCATAGTGTAGCTTGTATCCAGTGAACGCAAATTTTGTAATTGGCAGGATTTGTCAACGTAATGTTGAGCAAACTCAAAAAGCACATTGTAATCAGTTACTTAATATTTTTTAATTGGGAGTAGGATTGATTTTTTACAGTGTATATATTAATATATTCTTATGATAATGATTTAGTTGATGATGTAAAAAATGTTTTAATCTCTCTTAATGCTACAGATTTTTTTTTTTATTTTTCTAGTAAGTTCCATCAGTTTTTAACCAGATTGTTTAATGGAATCTTGGAAAGTGAGAGGATGCCAGAGGAGTGGAGAAGAAGTGTACTGTTGCTGATATTTAAGAATAAGGGGGATGTGCAGGACTGTAAAAACTACAGGGGGATAAAATTGATGAGCCTCAGCATGAAGTTATAGGAAAGAGTAGAGCAAGCTAGGTTAAGAAGTGAGGTGATGATTAGTGAGCAGCAGTATGGTTTCATGACAAGAAAGAGCACCACAGATGCATTGTTTGCTCTGAGGATGTTGATGGAGAAGTATAGAGAAGGCCAAAAGGAGTTGCATTGGGTCTTTGTGGACCCGGAGAAAGCATATGACAGGGTGCCTCAAGAGGAGCTGTGGTATTGTATGAGGAAGTCGGGATTGGCAGAGAAGTATGTAAGAGTTGTACAAGATATGTACGAGGAAAGTGTGACAGTGGTAAGGTCTGAGGTAGGAGTGACGAATGCATTCAAGGTGGAGGTGGGATTACATCAGGGATCGGCTCTGAGCCCTTTCTTATTTGCAATGGTGATGGACAGGCTGACAGATGAGATTAGACAGGAATCCCCGTGGACTATGATGTTTGCTGATGACATTGTGATCTTTACCGATAGTAGGGAGCAGGTTGAGGAGACCCTGGAGAGGTGGAGATATGCTCTAGAGAGGAGAGGAATGAAGGTCAGTAGGAACAAGACAGAATACATGTGTGTAAATGAGTGGGAGGTCAGTGGAATGGTGAGGATGTAAGAAGTAGAGTTGGCGAAGGTGGATGAGTTTAAATACTTGGGATCAACAGTACAGAGTAATGGGGATTGTGGAAGAGAGATGAAGAAGAGAGTGCAGGCAAGGTGGAATGGGTGGAGAAGAGTGTCAGAAGTGATTTGTGACAGACCGATATCAGCAAGAGTGAAGGGAAGGTCTACAGGACGGTAGTGAGACCAGCTATGTTATATGGGTTGGAGATGGTGGCACTGACCAGAAAGCAGGAGACAGAGCTGGAGGTAGCAGAGTTAAAGATGCTAAGATTTGCATTGGGGGTGACGAGGATGAACAGGATTAGAAATGAGTACATTAGAGGGTCAGCTCAAGTTGGACGGTTGGGAGACAAAGTCAGAGAGGCAAGATTGCGTTGGTTTGGACATGTGCAGAGGAGAGATGCTGAGTATATTGGGAGAAGAATTCTAAGGATAGAGCTGCCAGGCAAAAGAAAAAGAGGAAGGCCCAAGAGAATGTTTATGGATGTGGTGACAGAGGACATGCAGGTGATGGGTGTAACAGAACAAGATGCAGAGGACAGAAAGATATGGAAGAAGATGATCCACTGTGGCAACCCCTAACGGGAGCAGCCGAAAGACGAAGAAGAAGTGAGTCCCATCAGTTAGCAGCTAAGATTTGTTTTTTCTTTCCTGTTTCCAGAACACATATTGTTGATTTTAAGGGATGTAAGACCTGATATGTTTCTTCACTTCCCTTCACTTTCAGTCTGCGTGCCGTTTTATTCCCTGGTATACCATCTATTACGGGGACTTTTCTGGCACTTCCATGGTAGCAAACAGATGTAATCCCTCCAGTGTGCCCTAGGCCTAGCCCCTGCCTTCTCCCAATGGGGCATGTCTTGTTCTCAACTTGAGGGAATTCTCACCACATACCTAAACCAACTCAGTTGACCCCACAATCTAGAGAACCAGGGTTCTAAATCAAGGCTTTCCTGTAGTTTAGGCAGAACCCTAATTTTTGGGCACTTGCACCTATGTGCTCATTCTTGCACTCAAATATCAGAGATTATTATCTTAGGTGACCTTTACAGCTACTGCAGTACTTTGGTAACTGCATTTATCTGTTCTTGTACACCACCTGCAAAATGCACCCAGGAAACAGCCTCATAACATGCTCATTTCACAGCCACTTACTTCGGCCTATTTGAATAATAAATAATTTAACTCTCAGTTTGTTGAGCACCTTACCTTGGCATGAAAAGTCAGCCAAGCAGGATCCTTATGTAGTCTGGTAAGACTCAGCTTTCAAACTATGTAGAACCACCACGCGGATTCACCACCCTCAAGACGAAGATTGGGATAATGCCAGTGGAGTGAGAGGCATGGTATAGGGTTAATCCAGACATGCTGGTCTCAAAAATATGGTCTCAATATTATAGTTTTTGGAGGTTGGGCTGTGTGCGCCATGCAATTTGTTTTCTTGTGCAATTAGCAAATCTGACTATGATCTGATAATCCATGCCAGAGGCAGATCTCCAAAGACACTTTAATGTCTTCTGTTTCTGTGGAGTATATAAAAAGTGGCTGCTGAAAACAGATCGATATTAGGTCGGTTTATTTAACAAAAATGGAAAGCCTCTCAAGAGTCATCTGTACAGCTGACTCATGTCACAACAAACTTTTAAAAAATTTATCAAGTAAACATTGACTTTATTTGCATTAAAAAATGCATTATACGAGTAAAGTTAAAGTAATGAAAAAATCTCAAAAATTTTGGTCTACAAGCGATAGATTCTGAATTCTTTAATGGTACAATTAAGATCAAGTGGTTCAAATCTTTTTGAATAAGTAATCATTATGGCATCATATTCCTAGAGAAACAGGAAACTCTGTTTCTTTATTCTTTTGACATTAATATGCAGAAACTACCATTTAAATTCTCTTCTTTTCACCAGTGAGCATTATTATACTGGAATGTATAATGTTAACCGTTTTACACTGAGCAATACTTCAATCTGGAATAACAGACACATTTTATCTTAAAGAAATTACTGTACAGCAACAACTGGGAATCTGGTCTATAGTGCATTAGTTTGATAACAAAAAAAATATTATTCTTTTTCAAAATTTCTGTTCAAAACCTAAGTATTATTTTAGTTAAAAAATTAGATTATTAAGGCTGTTTTATCTTCAGTTTTTAAAATGATACAGAGTACTTTATTAAAACTCTGTTGCAGTAAGGTCACGGGGGTCTGCTGAAGCCAATCCCAGCCAACACAGGGCACAAGGCAGGAAACAATCCCGGGCAGGGTGACAACCCACCAAAGGACACACACACACAAACACACCCACACACCAAGCACACACTAGGGCCAATTTAGAATTGCCAATGCACCTAACCTGCATGTCTTTGGACTGTGGGAGGAAACTGGAGCGCCAGGAGGAAACCCATGCAGACACGGGGAGAACATGCAAATTCCACGCAGGGAGGACCCGAAAAGCGAACCCGGGTCTCCTAACTGCGAGGCATATACCAATATAATGTGTTTTAAAAATGACAATCGTTCTTATGTACTTGGATGTTGTCCCGTGTTAGCCATTATGAATGTAGTTAGAAGTCAAGCAAAATGACATCTTTTATTGGCTAACTAAAAAGATTACAATATGCAAGCTTTCGAGGCAACGGTCATAAAAGGTGTCATTTTGCTTGACTTCTCACTACATTCGTTCTTATTAAATAAAAAAATCTTATTTTATGTAAGTTATACCTAGTTCTTTATTATTTTGGTCAATATTAATATTATATTGAAAGATGTGCTTTATTGGTTGTATAATAGGTATAAAAAATAGATATAGTAGTTGGCCAGACCTACTAACTAACGATTAAACACGCCCATATTCCGACGGCGGCCGCGAGGTGTACTTGGGGAAGTAGGAAGTTGCACAGAGCAAGTAAACGTTTGCCTGTCGTGTGGGAGGGGCAACTGTCATTCATTCATTCCAGAACCAATCAGATAAGAGGGGCGACGTTAAAGCTCTAATCAGCGGCGAGTGTTACTTATCAATCAAGTCATAGGGCAACAATCAGCTCTTTGAAGACAGACGTTCCATGCCAAGCTACAGCGACCAATCCACAGAACGCGGTTTTCATTTCTTTTATGTTTTTCCCTTTGGGGTAACATTATAACGCGGGAGGATTCGGAAAAAGAGTGCATTCTCATCTGTTAATAATTTCAACTGGAAACAGCGTTTCCGAGACGTCGTGATTCCAGAACCGGCCGCATCAGCAAGGGATTCGAAGTAACACATTAGCTTAGACGTTAAAAGGCGTCGCTCTCCGAGTCACGTTGCTTGCACGTTGGAAGGCTGAATAAATGAACGCCTCCAAGGTAACGACCGTACCTGGTGAGGCATTACGCGAAATTTTCTCTAGTACGCAAGTTAGTCTTAAGGTGCGCTGTAAGGTTTAACTGTACACCGAACAATTGAATGTATCGTCATTTAGAATCAGCTTCTAGTACTTTAGTCCCGCTTTATTGTTAATTTTTATGTAATGTAGCACATTACAGTAATATACAGTGCTCTGCAGGTCATCAAATTCCCATAGAGAATGTTGATCAGATCATTTTCGTTTTCGTGTAAATAGTTTTAAAAGAATTTAAAAAACAGACTAATACTACAAACACAGTATTTTAAATTATATATAAAAATAGAAGTAACCATCCAAACAATGAGTGATTTAGTTTGTGTTATATGAATATGTCGATGATATAGAGTTTTGATACTGTGCATTAAATTAATCTTTATTTTTCAACATTTTATGACAAGGATTATTTATAACTTTTATCTGTAATAAGCATGCTTAGAGTAATATCATAAGTTAAACATGTTGGGATCCTAGTTTATCTGATAGTTTTTAGCTTAATCACATTGGCTTTTAATACAAAATGTTTTCAAAAAGCAGAATATTTCTTTAGCTTGTGCTTAGATGCATGGTGTTACATTAATATTGATATTTGAAGGTTGTAACATAAGTCCAAAATCAAATTAGGAAAATGTCCATTTTAGCAGCCCGGAGTTTTCTGCTAACCGTGAAACTATTTGTCAGGAAAAATACCAGCTTTCCATATGCATCTTTTCAGCTACGAAACATTCAGAAGTTCCTTAGGACACATAAAGGCTCATCATTAACTGTTGTGTCAAAACTCACATTGGTGTGCTGGAGTGTAAGTAAGCTAGCATTGTCATCTATTCATTGTCAGGAAGCTGTCACAAGCTCTGATTTGAAACTTTCCAGAGAGGTTTCTCAAAAGACGTCAGTCTTCAGTGTTCAAGTACACAAACTACGTTTTTTTCTTCACTTGGGTGTACGGTCCTTTTTCCTGTGTCTAAAATTCACCCCACTCATTTTATTATACCCCTTCACTCTGTTGTCATCTAAAATTTCCTCTCTCTGGCTTGACCTTCTTTTGTGGACGATGGAGTCATGTGGACCCACATTTGTTAAGTTGGCCCAGTGGGCGAGCACACGGCCAGACCTGTTCTCAAGGGAATTTTGCAGCAAGTTTTCTCGTTTGCATGTGCATGTTAAGCCACATTCCTGGGTTTACACCACACTCTGTTTAAAGAAAGCCTTTGGAGATGACTGGAATAAAGTCTTCAAATTTGAAAGCAAGCAACCTGTGGGCTCAGGCTGTGTGGCGCAAGTTTATAAGGCTCATGCCCATGTGGATTATATCAAAGATCCTGAATTCCATCATTTGGCGAACAGTTTGGAAAAAGACGACCTGTATGAAGCCTGGGAGATTCCTGGACTTCATGGTATTCTCAATCTATTTGGAGGGAAGAGCGACAACAAGCAAAGCCATAGAGGTGAATTGCAGCTTCCAGATTTGTCTTCAAATAAACACCTTATTCCAGTAGCTGTTAAGGTATAACTATATTACAGAGATTAAGTTTTATTTTATTTATGCTAAATTCACAGTATTCAACACACATGACTGCTGTGGAATCTTAGCATTACAGTAATATCTTTTCCTTTTTCTTTTATTTCTCTTCCTATGTGCCAACCACAGGTCCTCCATCCAGGGATTACACATGAGGTTCAGATTGATCTTTTGCTTATGAAGGCTGGAAGCTGGTTGGTCAGCTGTCTGCCAGGTCTGAAATGGCTTAGTTTGCCTGAAGTTGTGGTTGAGTTTGAAAAGCTCATGGTTAGGCAGGTAAGTAAGTCTTAAAGTACACCTTTTTTATTAATTCTCTTTTTATTTTTGGAGAAAGGTATGGTTGAAGCATTTTGTGCTTTAATCTCTAGAGCAGGGGTCAGCAACCTTTTATTAGTGTTGTGCCAAAGTCTCTCAGTATGCCAACCTAATCTCACCATATTCATCCATCCATCCATTTTCCAACCCGCTGAATCCGAACACAGGGTCACGGGGGTCTGCTGGAGCCAATCCCAGCCAACACAGGGCACAAGGCAGGGAACCAATCCTGGGCAGGGTGCCAACCCACTGCAGGACACACACAAACACACCCACACACCAAGCACACACTAGGGCCAATTTAGAATCACCAGTCCACCTAACCTGCATGTCTTTGGACTGTGGGAGGAAACCGGAGCGCCCGGAGGAAACCCACGCAGACACGGGGAGAACATGCAAACTACACGCAGGAAGGACCCGGGAAGCGAACCCAGGTCCCCAGATCTCCCAACTGCGAGGCAGCAGCGCTACCCACTGCGCCACCGTGCCGCCCTCTCACCATATTTTCATATACAAAAACCATGGAAACACACTAACTTGATCATTTATTAACATGTTTCTAATACATTAAATAACTAGTCTATCTTTGTTGATTATTCAGTATTTTAATGTAAATAGGGACAAATAGAAAAACTGTTTTGTAAAATTTAAGTTCTGAACACATTATTTTGAAATTTTATTATAAAATTATCAAATGTTATTTTGTTAAGACAGAAAGTATAATAGTTTAAAAAACAAAACAGTTAAATCAAACATAAAACACATTATTAAAATTTGTATTACTTGGGGGCTTTGCCCCCTGCTCGCTTCGCTCATCAACCCCCGCGCCTTCGATATGCACTAGCCTGTTTGCGGTTCTGTCACTCGCGTATAGGGATGCGGTTGTACAATTTAAACAGATTTTTATTTTCATGGGAATTGTTACATGTGCATAATAGAACTATTTTACATTACAGTGAGTAATTAACCATATTAAAAAAGACTAAAACGTATTAATTTGAAAGTAAATTATGTTTCATGTTGTGTTAGAGTTATTCGTTGCATAATACGATTTTGTTCTGTTTGGCTTTGAAATTAACACGCAAATACTTTTTAAACTTACACTTTTACTGAAAAATTTCAATAAAAACAAATTTTTGAATTCAATTTTCGTCAATATCACATTGAATTTTGAATCTGTTTTTGGACTTTCGTTGTGACAACGCAACGTATAATTGTCCGTGATTGAATTTCGTTTTTTTCTCTTTATTAAATAAAACAACTTTTTCGAATGTTTGGCTCCAAGATTTGTTAATTATCTTTGCAAAAGCTATTCTAACAGGAAACTGTTAACGTTTTAATACGAATGGCATATCAAGATCTCCTTTGTTGTGTAATGTTATCCGCGGAAGATTTACTACATTACCTATCTTGGATGCATCCTTCTTTCTACAGTAATTCGTGCAGTGGGAGACGAGACAGTGTTAATGGTTGAAGATATTCTTTGAGATATTGAAAGTTGATGTTTTCATCTTCTGCACAATCACCACCAACTGTTTCAGCATAGTCTATTGATATGCATTTAACCAATTTGCCATGTAACCTATTGTCATTTTTGGCGTTAATTCATTTGACTTTATTGTTTCTCGGTGCTAGGATTGCCCGTGTACTCATTTTTTATGTTGATAACCCTTCATGATAAAATTCTTCAATAAGATTTGGACATAATACATCTTCTTTAATTGGGAACTTAAAGTGTGGAAAATGTTAAAATTTATAAGAGCTGAGAGAGCAGAAACTGTGTCGTCAAAAGCATTTACATGAGTGAAAGGTGAGATTACCATGTGCTTGGTTGAAAATAGTAGAGAGGATTGCATAACTTGAAAAAATCTCATGGCCAAAGTCTCATCTCGCGGGACTTGAAAAAATCTTCCAAAAATTTTTTTTATATAATAGAGAGATAAGCAATCATTGATTGTTGTTGATCTGTGTCATTAATCAATTAATGGGACCCTTGTCCTTGCTTCTCCTTAGTTAATTGTCTAATTTCAGGTGTGTATTTGGTCACTTTATGCTTCACACAGGCTTCTAAATGCACAGATGTTAGGCAACTTCTCTGTGGACTCAAAACAGTTTTCATGTGTCAGAAAATTTGTTCCCATGTATAAAACTGATCGAAAAGACGAAAGCAGAGCAAATGCAACTCTCTTTCAAACAGGCAAATGCTTCAGACAGGCATGTCCAACAGTTGAGGATGGCAGCTGACTTTTCAAAGCAGCTTCCTTCAAGGATTTTCCACAATTCTCCAAATTTTATCGTCCATAATTCTGATGACCTAAATTCGATATGTTGCATTTCGAAATTATCAACATCCATCCCCTCAAAATGAGATAGATCAAATGGTGTGGTAGTAAGATCAATTAAATCGGGCTTGATGAGGTAAGAAAATATGGGCCCATGACTTTGGAAGTCTAGAGCTTGTTTAGCAAACTTTACTTTGAGTGCTTCACCATACTTCTGAAGCTCATCTCTGTTAATGGTAAATCAATTTGAATGACCCTTTACATTTGGAAAGTACTTGTAGGTGTTAGTGGTAATATCACGGCAAAATTTATCTAATTTTGACGCAAATCCTTTCCAGTACTCAAAAAGTTCAAGTACCGTTTGTCCCTGTCATTGTAAATGCAGGTTTAAGTCATTCATGTGTTTAGTTATGTCAGCCAGAAACATCAGCTTGCACAGCCAGTCGTCATCGTTCAATTTCGGGAAATATTGTTCTTTTCTATCAAGAAAAATGTTGATTGCTTCTAGACTTTGTGACAGTAGATGGAGCCATACCAGTGCTTAACCTGACACAGACAGACGCAGGTGGCATACTTATAAAAACAAGCTTTTATTTACTTTTCTTCGCCTGTGGGCAACGCCTTCCCCGTTTCCCACAGGCACAACACAGTCCCAATAAGCACAACATCTTTCTTTCTTTCTCTAATCTATCTGGACCTTTGCATTGGATTTTGCCTGCCTCAGAAACTACATAGAAGACATCCTTGCTTAACTTAACTTTGACTGCGGTTACTGCTTTCCTTACAAGTGGGGCCTGTCAGCCAAGTTCCAGGATTACCATCATGATCGACACCAACCACCTTTCAATTATTTGCAGTCACCTCTGCTAGTGAGATACATAATGGAATTAAGATTGTACTGTATGTACTAGTGCTGGGCGGTATGACCAAAATTCTATATCACGGTATTTTTCAAAATTATACCGGTTTCACAGTATTGGACAGTATTTTTTTTTCATGCATGAGTGGATGTTAACCACATTTTCCACTGCAATTACTGGCTAAGAATAACCTATTCCACTGTCATGAGAATTGTACATTGTACAATAAAACATTTTGATGTGCACACAAGTATTAAAACAGGTTTGCATGGCCCCATAAAGTGATAGTTTTCAAGGGGGTGGCACTAATGAAGAGAAGGAATCACATTGCATGACAGATGCAGTCAGAACATAGAGCCTTTTTATTGAAAAAAGTTTGCAAACAACTTAAAACTAAAATTTTGACAACATTTTTTCAACCATCCAAAGAGGCATTTAGACTTGGTAAAATATCCAGAAGTGCTTGTCAAAAGTTGGATTGCACTGAACATGTCTTAGAAAAGGAATAAATGGTAACTATTTTTTGTAAACCAACTACACTTTGTTAATGTTAACAATCTCTGTTCACTGACACGTTAAAGTGACTTTTTAAACAACTTTACCATCATTAAACTGCATAATATTTAAACTAATAAATAATAACAATAAAATAAATAATAGTGTAACTTCCAGTAATAATACTATTACTTCAAGACTTCAAGCCCAGGTGCATTACACAGTATTCATCAAATTAAAATGAAATAAAAGAAGTGCAACTTGGTGATGACATCTTTACCAACTGAACCATCATTAAGGCAAACTGCATTAATATGGACCTTGCTTCAAGCTAAGCTATATAAATAATATACATCATATGACATAAATAATAAAACTGCAACTTGAATTTATAATGGTATTTGTGGTATAGCCCTATGGAAGCGTATTAGGGCCATGGTGAAAAAAAAAATATGCACACAGTGAAGAAAAAAAAACATGTCGAGAATAAAGTCGACATTTTCACTTTATTCTCGACATTTCCACTTTAATCTCGACATTTATGTCAATATTAAAGTTGACATTTCTACTTTATTCTCACCGTTTATGTCGAGATTAAAGTCAACATTTCCACTTTATTCTCATAGTTTATTTTGTAATTAAAGTAGAATGTCGCAAACTAAACTTCATCCTAAAATCAATGTATAATTTACTAGATTTTCTCATGAAATTAATGTATTCTGTGTGGTGATTGCTGCCTGTGCCTCCTCTTAGTGCAAGAGGAAGTCAGTTTAAGAAGCACGTAGCGATTAACATGGCACTGGGAACACTTAACACAAAGCATTTAATGTGCTACATAACTTATGACGGGGTTTGCGAAAATCTAGTAAATTATTCATTTTAAGTTGAAGTTTAGTTTACGATGTTCTACTTTAATGACAGATTACGAGAATAAAGTCAACATGTCGACTTTAATCTCATCATAAGCGTTGAGATTAAAGTGGAAATGTCGAGAATAAATTCAACATGTCGTCACACTGTTACACAGTACCCAGGTATATTACACAGTATGAAAAAAAATAAATAAAACAAGTACAACTTGGCTTGCAGTATTATCCAGTAGTATAGAAACAGTATTCACACATTTGAACATAATGGTCCACATCCGACCTTTTAAAACCAAAGTATCTCCAGACAACAGACACGGCTACTTTTTTCGGCAAAAGTTCTTCTGTGTCATCATGTTCAACTTTTTCGTCTGCTACAGCTTCAGATTCAGAATGTTCTGTCCATTTTCACCGTTCAATACCTCCACAAACGCATGTACTCTGTTTCATGCGTGTTTAGCGGTGCAGCAGTGAAAAACGTCCCCCCTTAAACAGTTTCCCACTGTGCCATGTTCCGAACGTTGTTTAGACTATTTATACCGGTGTTGTGGTATAATAAAAATCTATATCATAACAAAAATAAAAAACGTTTTTTGGTATAAACCGGTATACCGCCTGACGTGTTTTACAAGTGAGTTCGACTCTGCTGTGAGAACTTGATAACTTTTATTTAACAAAAATAGAGTTTTACAGACCAATGTACTTCCTTCTCCCCGTCATTGCTCCTCCCTCCCTTTTCCTTCCGGTTCCCCTCCAGCATTCCTCCACCCGCAGCCTACATTACCCCCTAAAACTTAACAGTATTATACACAAATTATCCCACACCGCCCAGCACTAGTATTTACCATCTTTTAGAGATGTTAGTGGAACTTATCCTAACACTGATATATGCAAGATGCTCCTAAGGCTTTATTCCTACCTATTTGAGTCTTCTATGTGCTTGCTAACTCGCCACAAACCCATCATCATTTTATAGCTAAGTTATATACTTGAGTATCCAGGACATGTGGCATCATTTCAGATGGCACATATTTTATCATTTAGATTTAGTCCAAGGTGTTGTTGTGCCTGTGCTTGAATTTTGTTATGCACATTCCATGAGAAGCACAGGAAAACAAAATTTTAGCATAGAGGCTAAGTTCAACCAGTCATGCCTTCCTTGTATCGGACAGCTACATTGCTTTCCTTGTAAACACATATTTTTGAGCGCTGTGCCCACCCTTTCTAAGTAAGTCATTCACTCTAAAAAGTTGTTAGACATCTATGGAAACAACAGTTTCCTTGTTTGCAGTTCAAAGTTGTATTTGGGTAACTATACTTATTCACTGGGAATACACCTTTACCCACACAGAGCCTGTCCCTTGAAGAAAGACCAGTGTCAGTCAAGAATACAAGGTTCCAGAGTCAAAGTTGTGTGTATTGGTTGCTATGATTATATCTAGCCAGTTCAGCTCTTTTTTGACCAACAAAGTGATGTCCCAGAGAAACCTTAATTGGCAAATGTCGTCTCACACTAACTTTGAGTAATGCAAGATGAGAAGTGTGGCCAAAATGAAATGTACAGCTCTGTGTTGGGTATGTATCTGTGACTGTTTTCTATTTTTGAGCTATAGATTGATTTGAGATATGAAGCCAGAAACATGGAAAGATTTAGTGAAAACTTCAACAACGTTGAGTTTGTGAAGTTTCCTACACCTCTTCGACCATTTGTAACAAAGAACATTTTGGTGGAAACATTTGAGGTAAGATACTGTATCATGAAGCCTTACTAGCAGTATAATTCAGACATTTGAGTATATTCATTTTTATCTATTTCAGGAAAGTGAGCCCATATTCAAATATCTGTCTCAAGATACACCGACAGAGCTGAAGAAGAAGATTGCAAGGATGGGCATAGACACACTTCTAAAGATGGTAAGAGATGTTTATATAAAAAAAAACCCAAAACAAACTAAAAATTGCTGTTATTAGACAGTTCAACATTCCTTGCTAGGCAAAATTCACATTTGATATTTCAAAAGTGGTCAAATTGTTGAAGCATTTTTTCCACTATTTACATCTGTTGATCTTTTTTCAAACACCTATTTACAAGGCAATGCTTATACAGTAAGCATTAGAAATGAGGATGTAAACAGTGTAGTTGATTTAATCATTAATCTACTCAGAAGGAGAGTAAAGAGAAAAATCCATAGGGAGTTATTCTTAAATATTAAAAGTAAGGGTCTACTTATGATTGAGACTTAGAAGGACAATCAGTATGGGATTTCCAATATTTTGGAACTATATTACTCCACTGTGAAAAAAACAGTTTTAAAAGTGTGCTTAGATAAGAATGATCAACAGTTTAAGTTAAGGACAAAGAACTATAATGTTACCTTTTACTTGTGGAGAGCTGCTCTGACAGTCATTTCTTTCTTGCTAGGTTTTTGTTGATAATTTTGTACATGGAGACCTTCACCCAGGAAATATTTTGGTGCAATGGGGTAAACAAAATACACCACATGGCACAATGACTCTGCTTGACATGTGTGATACTCTGATTGTTAACATGCGACCATCTCCTGCAGAGGTGCATCTTGTCCTGCTAGATGCCGGAATTGTGTCAGAGCTCAGTGGAACGGACCTTAAAAATCTTCATGCTGTTTTCTCTGCCGTTGTCTTCGGTCAGGTAAAAGACTGGAATTCTGTGGAAAACTGTCGCATGCCCTGTTCCCTTTGCTGTTGGAATAGTCTGTGGCTTTTAGCAACTTCAAACTTTGGTTAAGGAAATGGATGTATTTCACATGGTGTTAACCTTTATTAGACATTTGAAATTCATGCTGCCACAGGCCCAGAATACATTAAGAGTCATGTTAGTGTTGCTCAGCAAATATAGTAATATAAAAATATACAAAATAAATGTAAAATAACTATGAAAAGCTAAATTATGTAATAGAACGTCAGTTAGAAATATCAACAATTCAAGCAGTCTTGTGCATCTGAACAAATAAATGATACATGAGTATTTCAGATTTGAAATATTTATTTAAATATAGATTAAAATGTAGATTACATTTTTGTAGAAGTTATGACACAAAGTAGAAAACCATTAATTCTGGCCTCCCAGGACGTGATCTTTATATTTTTACCTGTCTTTTGTAGGGATACTCCAGTCAGGTTTTTTAAGGCCGATACGGATTTCATGTTACTTGATCAGTCAACTTCAATTGCGATAGATTCCGTTTTTTTTTTATCTCTTTTAATCTTCCAGATTTACGTAAAGTTCGCGTGCAAGTATAAACAGTACACCGCTTGCGTAGCAATAGCGTCCACAGGAGCATGCGTTGAGTCGCATGAAGTATAAACTCAGCCTTAGATGCTGCATTTTAAACAAGCATGTTGTCCAAATTCAGGCAGTTTTAATTTAAAGGACAAAGTAAAAGTCTGAATTCCTTAAAGTAGTTTTTCTTGCCGTTTGTCTGTTTGCACAGGATGACTTTTTTCAGTTTAATATTCCACTTTCTTTAACATAAAGGCTAATATTCAAATTGCCTCTTGTTCACTGATAAAACAAGCTTCTACTCGCTGCTCTTTGTTTACACTAAAGGAAGTTTGCTGCAAAAAAAAAACAAAGACACATGGCACAACTACCGTAATACCTTGCGTAAAGGAGTGCAGCAACTAAATTACCCTAAAGCATAGAAAACCAGGGGCTGAAAATACTAGTTTTTGTGATCAGCTTTTTTATCAATCGCCGATCAAGTCTCTTTTTTGTGAAAATAGTCAAGATCGATCGGAGGATCCCTAGTCTTTTTCCAGGATCTTTAATTGTTCCATGGTCACCCTACTCTTTTTGGCTGCTTCTCTGAAATTTTCTTCCCATACCCCTTTAGGTCTTCCCCCTCGGTCTTTTTCCTTCGCCCTTCATTTCAAACATCTTTTTGGGATACCATGTTTAACTCTTTTTCTAAATGTGTCCATACCACTGTAGCTGTTTTATTTCTATGGTTTCCATGACAGGTTGCATTTCTAGTTCTTCACAAATTGCTTTGCTTCTTATCCTGTCTCCTTTTGTTTTACCTGCAAGTTATCTTAAATGCTTCATTTCAACTGCTGTTCTTTTTAGATCATTTTTTATCCAGTATTTGTGGTTTTTGATCTCTGTTGACCTGGTTTTTAAACCAGAAAATATAAACCACAAATTTCAGTAACTTGTAGGTGTTTTGGATGTTAGACATACAAGTAAGAATTTCACCTTAGTAATGTTATGTACACGTGACAATTTGCCTGAACATTAGTATGCAGGACCTCATTTTGGTCTCTTACAGCATCAGCATTGTAGAACTATTCAGGTTCAGACCCAGAATTTCACGATCAGCCCTTGTATACCAAACAGTTGAAAGTAATGAGCAGGCACTTTTAAGTAATTAAATTTTTTAATTGAACCACTGCTAAAAAATATTTTTAATTACTTAAGTATTATTATTGGCATGAAATAGTATTTTTGTTTATAAATATTTGAACTTGATGTTTAGTATATATATATACTTGTTATACTGTAGTTCATCCTTCCATTTTCTAATACATTTATGCAGTGCAGGGTCACTGAAAGCCAGTGCCCATCCAAAGCAGTAAGAACCAACTCTAGATAAAATGCCAGTCTATTTCAGGGCACACTTGCTCATACAGGGCCAATTTAAAGTCATCAGGTAACCAAACTTGCACATCTTTGGGATGTGAGACAGGAGTGCTGACCACTATGAGTTTGTAGTCTGGATATTAATATAATAATGTATGTTAAACTGTAATTATATATATATATATATATATATATATATATATATATATATATATATATATATATATATATTATCATATACTGTATATTTCAGGGTGATAAAGTTGCAGAACTAATTCTTCATCATGCCCGTGCTTCAGAGTGCAGTACTGTTGAAAAATTTAAGCTGGAAATGGCAGAGTTGGTGAATGAAGCAAGAAAAAACACTGTAACCCTGGAAAAGGTAAGTCCTCATTATTGTTACACATATTGTTAAGTGAGCACATTTTGTTAAATATAGTGTATCAAATTGAAGAAACTAGCACACTGTAAAACTTCAGATAAAAACAATCATAAAAAGGGCACAAAATTATTCAGACTTTGAAAACACTTGCTGTAAATAGATATTTGGAACAATACACAAATAGCTAGAATAAAATTAACAAACTTGTTATCTGAAATGAAGTTCATTTGCACCAGCATGCAACATGAAAACAAAGTACACATTATGACATAAGTGCAACAATATAATATAAATTAGTATTTAGAAACAATATCACTTGAAAAATATGCACTTTAAGAACACTATTTTGTCAAACTTTTTCTCCCTCCATGTGTCCATCTCTGCATCCTTTGTTAAGGTTAAAAGCAAGTATTGTCAAGTCTGTACATCAGTCTGTCAGAAAACAAATTGAATTAAACATTTCAAGAAAGGTCCATTTTCATTGAGAAATCAAAAAAAAAAAAAAAGGATACGCTGTGCAAACGTTTGACATTTGAAAATTCCCATTTAGAAATTAGTGATGAGTTTTCAAAATTGTCTGTTTTAAAAAAGGTAAACTTTCTGTGTAACCTCAATTATAGGTTCATTTGCTTTTTTCAAATTTTCCTTGAGAGAGGTTATTTCAACTTGTATATTTTCCATATCACCATGTTTGATAGACACCCTGACAGCAAAATAAACCTCCAATATATCTTATTGAAACACCAGCAGAGTTGTACTTATGCACACAGAAACTTGCCCGAACCTCTGGAATACCAATTTACAACATCTGCTGCTTGTTGCTGTACCAGTAATGTTAAAAGATCTTTAACAGTGAAAGTAAAAATGGAAGCAAGGAAAACGAAAAGTAATTTAACTAGAAATGGATGAAAGAGGCAGAGAGCTCCCTAAGCTTGATTGTGTAAGACATTATACATACAATAAATGCACATACAGTTAAGTCCATAAATATTTGGACAGAGACAACTTTTTTCTAATTTTGGTTCTGTACATTACCACCATGAATTTTAAATGAAACAACTCTGATGCAGTTGAAGTGCAGACTTTCAGCTTTAATTCAGTGGGGTGAACAAAACGATTGCATAAAAATGTGAGGCAACTAAAGCATTTTTTTAACACAATCCCTTCATTTCAGGGGCTCAAAAGTAATTGGACAATTGACTCAAAGGCTATTTCATGGGCAGGTGTGGGCAAGTCCGTCGTTATGTCATTATCAATTAAGCAGATAAAAGGCCTGGAGTTGATTTGAGGTGTGGTGCTTGCATGTGGAAGATTTTGCTGTGAACAGACAACATGCGGACAAAGGAGCTCTCCATGCAGGTGAAAGAAGCCATCCTTAAGCTGTGAAAACAGAAAAAAAACATCTGAGAAATTGCTACAATATTACGAGTGGCAAAATCTACAGTTTGGTACATCCTGAGAAAGAAAGCAAGCACTGGTGAACTCAGCAACGCAAAAAGACCTGGACGTCCATGGAAGACAACAGTGGTGGATGATCGCAGAATCATTTCCATGGTGAAGAGAAACCCCTTCACAACAGCCAACCAAGTGAACAACACTCTCCAGGGGGTAGGTGTATCGATATCCAAGTCTACCATAAAGAGAAGACTGCATGAAAGTAAAAACAGAGGGTGCACTGCAAGGTGCAAGCCACTCATAAGCCTCAAGAATAGAAAGGCTAGATTGGACTTTGCTAAAGAACATCTAAAAAAGCCAGCACACTTCTGGAAAAACATTCTTTGGACAGATGAAACCAAGATCAACCTCTACCAGAATGATGGCAAGAAAAAAGTATGGAGAAGGCGTGGAACAGCTCATTATCCAAAGCATACCACATCATCTGTAAAACACGGTGGAGGCAGTGTGATGGCCTGGGCGTGCATGGCTGCCAGTGGCACTTGGACACTAGTGTTTATTGATGATGTGACACAGCACAGAAGCAGCAGAATGAATTCTAAGGTGGTCAGAGACATACTGTCTGCTCAAATCCAGCTAAATGTAGTCAAATTGATTGGGCGGCGTTTCATGATACAGATGGACAATGACCCAAAACATATAGCCAAAGCAACCCAGGAGTTTATTAAAACAAAGAAGTGGAAAATTCTTGAATGGCCAAGTCAGTCACCTGCTCTTAACCCAATTGAGCATGCATTTCACTTGTTGAAGACTAAACTTCAGACAGAAAGGCCCACAAACAAACAGCAACTGAAAGCCGCTGCAGTAAAGGCCTGGCAGAGCATTAAAAAGGAGGAAACCCAGTATCTGGTGATGTCCATGAGTTCAAGACTTCAGGCTGTCATTGCCAGCAAAGGGTTTTCAACCAAGTATTAGAAATGAACAATTTATTTCCAGTTATTTAATTTGTCCAATTACCTTTGAGCCCCTGAAATGAAGGGATTGTGTTAAAAAAATGCTTTAGTTGCCTCAAATTTTTATGCAATCGTTTTGTTCACCCCACTGAATTAAAGCTGAAAGTCTGCACTTCAACTGTATCAGAGTTGTTTCATTTAAAATTCATTGTGGTAATGTACAAAACCAAAATTAGAAAAAAGTTGTCTCTGTCCAAATATTTATGGACTTAACTGTATGTACTGTTTCTTTACATTGCCCTAAAGTCATCTTCATGACTGCACTATCTGTCGATTTATAACAATTTGATATTTCTCTATAATCTACTGGCAGAGCACCACAGTAACCTCTTACATATCATGGCTCAGTGCAGCCAACAATTTTAACTAGGGACATCAGTATAGATTTTAAGACATTTTAAAGAAGTACAATATGGAGAGTTATGTTTAAGAAATATGGAGAAGTTTAAGAAATTATATGTAGATCATCCACAGGTAACTACTAGCAATAGTGTGACACTCGATGCCATTTTAAAAACCATTTGAAATGGAGTCTGTTAAAGCTACTGAGCCATGACTAGCCTACATTATATTGTAAAATACTGTTAAAAACATAGTAATACATGTAATTAAACTTTATTATTGCTGTTTTTTAATATGAGTCACTGTTACAAATATACTTAAACAAATGTGGTATCAGTATCTTTGAAGTAATAAAACAAAAATGTAAAATGCTCCAACTTTTAAAATAGTAACTAAGTTCCCAAATGCATCTGAATGTATCTGAATGTTATGTCACATATATACCTTTTAAGTTGTTTTTATTTTATCATAGCATTTAACGGTGATAAAGGTACCAACTTAACAATTTAGTAAGGGTTACAGTAATAAAACCCATTAAATAAAATTGCACATCTCCTTTTATTGCTCAAAGCCATGAATGCAGTAACTGTAAAACTCGTAATCCTGGCCCACCTTAAATCCCTTCACACCGCTCCATCAGTGTCTTTTGTTTTGTAAATTTGTCAGTCAGCACAAGCAGCCTGCTGTCCCATCCCCATAAAATGGGACTTCTACCTCCAGCTAAAGTCACTTCAGTACACAAGCAATTTGCCACGCTAGTGTTTAGACCTGACAGTGCTATGCTGATGGTGTATGCACCCAAACAGAAGAAGCCTTTGAATTCAGTCTGTAACATCCAGTATAAAGTTTGGAGACATATTAGCCGGTGAAAGCGGTGTAAAGAAGCTGTCTGTTGCTACTGTCCTGCCTTTGTCCAGTCTGATAGCGGTCACAGGACATCATTGTCTTTGATTGCCGCTACAACAAACAGCCACAGCACTGCCCTTGTGAAAAGAATGGAGATAAATGCCATCAACTCAGAGAGGGAGAGGCAAGTTCGTTATACTACATAAACGTCACTGAGAGAATAAAACTGAATAATAAAAAAACAAGCACTAACTTTTACAAGCAGCCAAAATTTACACCATGTTTTACAGACTCAAATCAAATGTATATTTTTATTATATTGTACAAATAATAATAATAATAATAGCAGTGACATAATAATAGAGTACTCTGTCACGAACTGGGACCTTCGGGTTATAAGGCAGCAGTTCTTACCTCGGCACAATTCAACAATATGTGTAAACTCCCTGTCGATTGACATTTGAGCTTGATTTTAACTCATTGACGGCCACATGTAAATCAAATGCTTTATTTTTTCTTTGGTTATATTCTTGAATAAAAGCACACGTGTTTATTTGATATTTGGACTAAAGTCTTCACACATTATACACTTCACGTCATGGAAAAGTTTAATCTTTAGGTATTTGTTCGGCATTTCTTGCATTTCCTTTCATCCTACACTTACACAGATCATTATGCATGAAAATCATGTGTTCCAAACAATGATATATTATTAACCCTATGCAACTCAAAAATCTCACATGCAGATAAAGAAGACTTGAGCTGGGAGAACTTTTTGTCCAAGATGAACTCCGGTGGTGGGGGGGATGGTACAGCAGGCTGCTTGTGCTGATCGACACATTTACAAAAACAAAAGACGCTGATGGAGAGGTGCAAAGGGATTTAAGGTGGGCCGGGATTATGAGTTTTTTCATAGGCTTGAGGAATTCTAGTGTTAAGTCAGAGTTTCTATTTCTGTAAATCTCAACAATGCATGTGAGAATGCAGTGGATATGGTGGTCTTTGACATTCACTGTGTCGTGGCACCATATGTCTCACAGCATTTAAAGCATGCTCTATAAGGCTTCTACTCTATGCTTGATCCTGTTATGCCATTTTGCCTAAAACATTTATGACATGCCGATTAACAATTGATTAACACTGCTATCCGTTTTAGAGAGCAAGGAACAGTTATTTACTTAGACTGATTTAGCTCAGGTTTGCAGATACCTGAAATTTGTACACGATTTTGATTTCCTAGATTTTTTTTCTTTGCATTTTTTCCAAATTGTGATCAATTAAATCTATGTGTTACCATATATATTTTATACTTTAAATCAGCAACTGTGTCTCTACATAAGGATTAAAGTTGCTGTTTTTATTCTCTGGCAACAGTAAAAATAACCATCATGTCATCAAATTTCTATAAAAACACATATTTTTCTTTTCCTGTTCAAGCTTCATGTTGCTGATTTGCTGTCTCGAGTCTTCAAACTTCTCATCACCCACAAGGTAATGGAACACTTTATTTAAGCATAATAATAATGTCAAAAGGTTAGCTGAGTAGGCTGAATTGCAAAGGCCACATTATGCTCCAAGGATTTAGGAGAGAGCCCCGCATTACAGTAAATATGTTAAATGTCTGCTTATTAGTGAACATTAGTAGGCGTGTGTTTAGCTGCTTTTGTTCAAATAATCCATGTATGTGAAACAAGTAAGAAAATTCTTATTAGAAGTATCACACACTGTACCCTTGACCTAAACTTCATATCTAAACATTAACAAGTCTGTTCATTTTTGTTTTTTGTCTGTTTGTTTAAAGGTTAAATTGGAGAGTAATTTTGCTTCGATCGTTTTTGCCATCATGGTTTTGGAAGGAGTTGGGAGGTCCCTGGATCCTAACCTGGATATCCTGGAAATGGCAAAGCCATTTCTCCTTAAGAACTGTGCATCTCTTGTGTGACCGTCACTTTTACCCTCCATGGCAAGAAAGCAATCCAGTTTGAACCTTTCAAGCAGAATGTAAATATAATAATACAGATAGATTGTTTACATGTTTGGTGAGCGACTGTTTCCAACTAAGGCCTACCAATAATATTGAAGTAAATGTAAAAAAAAAAAAGAATATTTTTCTTAAGTCTTTTAAAACAAAGTTTTGTTTATAAAAATATATATTTGTTTTTGTTAAACACAGCTTGTCGTGCTGTAGTAAAGTACTGGTGCAGAGCTCTTGGAGAGAGACGTTTAAAAAGCTCTACTAAATGAAATCCCAGCTAAGAATCAATATTGCATGTTTCATTTATATCTACTGAGCTTGTTTTTTTGTTATTTCCTGCATTTTATTTATATGCGTTAACATCATGCAAAATTGTTTTTTTTATTTAGTTTTAATATTAGCCATTCATTTAATGTAGTTCAGGAGCAAAGGTAACTCTCCTCATAGCCAGCTGGGAGTGTTTCTTTCACAGCTCTGGTGAACTAAAAAAATACAAAAAAAAGTCTGAGATCGCACACACTTCCTAGTCTCAACACAATAGTGTTATGTGTGTATGTATATATATAATAACACTGAAGAGACAAAGGTCATTATGGCAAGACAACAGGGTCAAAGTGTTTCTGAAACAACATGGCTTGTGAGGTGCTCTTGGTCAGCTGTGATGTGTACCTCTGAACAGTGGTCCAAGGAGGAAAAAATCATGAACTGCTGCACGATACTGAACAGCCAAGACTCATTGATGAGAGAGGTCAATGAAGGCTGTCCTGTCTGGTATGAACCGACAGATAGGCCACTATGGCACAGATCATTTTAACAATGGTTACATGAATATTGTGTCACGACACAGTGCATTAAAACCTACTGTGTATGGGATTGAGTTGCCGCAGGCCAGTCGGATTGCCCATGGTAATTCCCGTCCACCATCAAAACCATTTACAATGGGTACATGAGTGTCAGAACTGGACCTTGGATCAATGGAAGAAGGTTGTCTGGTCAGATGAATCCCAATGTCTGTTGCATCGTGTGGACAGCCAGGGAAGAGATGGCACCAGAAGGCAAGCTGATGAAGAGAGTGTCATGCCTTGGGCAATGTTTTGCTGAGAAACCCAGGGTCTGGGGAATTCATGTGGACATTAATTTGATGTATATCACCTACCTACACATTGTTGGCGTGCAATGGAGTGACTTGATAGAAATGTCATCTTTCAGCAGGATAACATGTCCTGTGACCTGGCACAACTTGTTTGCAAATGGTTTGAATAACATGTTGGAGAGTTGAAGGTGATGCTCAGGACAGCAGATTCTTCAAATCTCAATCCAAACAAGCATCTGTGGGATGTGTTGGAACAAAACATCCAGTCAGTGGTGGCTCCATCCCACAACTTACAGGAGTTGAAGGATCTGCTCCTACTGTCCTGGTGCCAGATACCACAGGACACTTCCATAGGTCTAGTAGAGTCTGTGCTTCTGCAGGTTGGGGCTTTTTGGCAGCACAGGGAGGAACAACAGCATATTAGGCAGGTAGGTGGTAATAATGTTTTAGTTTATCAGTATCTCTATCACTCTTCTTATTAGTGGAATAATAACAGTTAGTTTAGGTTTTTTTTTTTTTTTCCTTCAATCGTTTTTATCAGTGCAGACTTGCAGAGCCAGTTCTAGCAGCACAGGGTATATGGGAGGAACCAACCATTGATACCAATACTATAGACCAGAGGTGTCAAACTCAATTTTACTGAGGGCCAAAATTAAAACTTTATATGCCTGATGTGGGCTGGAATATATCAACAGACAACAACCACTATTTTTACTTTACTAACAAGACACCTTTCTGCTCATTGCAGGAATATGTTCTGCCATGGGCCCCTCTTGCAACTCTTTTCTCTCTTTGTCAGCCTCTCTTTTCTTGAACATTGCAGCAGGTTAGGAACACTACCAGTAGCCACAGGACTGAAATCGGCACTGAGCCTTAACCATGACATCAGCGGCAGGGTCTTTTTGCTGCCCTAGACAAAGCTGTAAATGGTTGCTCCCCCATCATATCATGCTATCTGGTAGTTTAATTGGATTATGAACTGAATTGTATATTTACATTCACATATGCATTTTATGTGACCTTTTAAGTATGTATTTGTTTTGATGAAAGTCACAATTTTTGGTAAATGATGTCAAAGTTCACTGCAGGTGTTAAGAAAATGAATGTAAATTTGACTTAATATTTTGGAACTGTTTATTCAAAAAAATGTGTAAACACATATATACACATGACAGCAGAATAATACTGTATGTAGGATAACTGCATCATTGTAGTTCAATTTTACATAAAGAATGCCAATTTTAAAAATAACTAATAAGTTTAAAGTATAAAGATACAAATCGCTAACATTTAAAACTGATTATTTTCTTATCTTTATCTTTCTAAACTTTTGAAACAATTTAAAATGCCAGGAGAAAATTAAATTACACATGGATAGAATTCATACATGAAATGAGCCTTTAAGGGGGTCTTTGACAAAACTACCAGTCATCGTGGGCCATATTGAACAGGCTTTGAATACACATTAAAAGTTCTGACACCCCTGTACCAGACCAAATCAGAGGCGCCCGGTCACCCAATGTGGAAGTCTTTGGGTTTGAAAAGGGGCAGAGTACCCTGAGATAGCCAATGTGAATTCGGGCAGAAGCTGCAAAGTTCACAGAGTAACAGAGACCCCTACAGCCAGAGTCTCTCCCTTAAATTGACCATGTCGTGTCGGATTCTTCTCATAGGAGCAAACAAATGGCACATACATACTGTACACCACTGCCTGGCAGATACACCAGCACTCTGTATTCAGCTCCTGTGCCTGGGCTTTGTCCACATAGAGGTGGCATTTCATCACCATATTGCAAAAGGTTAACTTTTTCTAGCAAGTTTTGTTACAATGAGTGTCCAGAATTTAAATTTTATTTGTTTTATGTAAACAGTACTTTTACAAATCTCGAAGTTGTTTTCAGAATAGTAATGAAAATATCAAAGAAAACAAAAATATAGGTACATTAAAACTACACAAACAAAAAAAAAGTAATACAACAAACAAGAATGTACAAAGTCGTGCCAAACCTTTTTTTTTTTTTTTTTTTTAATTTACAGTTAAAATTAACACTGCATGTAAAAATTGTAAGTTAATGACCCTGTCCTTGATTGATTCTTGGCCACTAGTAACTTTGAAGAAACCATGCAAGGCTTACCAGCGACTTTGAAATCCAAACAGCACCAAGAATTTGGTTATTTTTCAAGGGATGGCAAGTGCCTCACATTATTGTACTTGCTTAAAGTACAGCATAAGCGTGCATGTACAGTGGCATGCAAATGTTTGGGCTTAAAATGTCTGTTACTGTGAATAGTTTAAGTGAGCAGAAGATAAACCAATCATAAAAAGGTACAAAGCTAAACAAGATTAGTGGGTTGGTTTTGTTTTGGTACAGTTGTACAGTGAAAAAAGGAAAGGGGCACCATGCAAAAGTTTGGGCACCTCAAGATATTTGAGGTCTAAGGTACCAATATCTCACACCTTAATTAGCTTGTTAGGGCTATGGCTTATTGACAGTCACCATTAGGTAACCTCAGGTGATACAAATTGTAAAGCTGTATAAATTCTCTGACTACTCAAACCTTCTCCCAATGATTAGCAGCCATGGGCTCCGCTAAGCAGCTGCCTAGCACTCTGAAAAATAAAATAACTGATGCTCACAAAGCAGGAGAAAGCTACAAGAAGATAGCAAAGTGTTTTCTCTTAGCTGTTTCCACAGTTCATAATGTTATTAAGAAATTACAGTTAACAGTTATTTGTCAAGTTGAGGTCTGGAAGACCAAGACAACTTTCTGAAAGAACTTCTCATTGGATTGGTAGAAAGGCAAATAAAATCACCCGTTTGACTGCAAAAGACCTCCAGGCAGGTTTAGCAGAGTATGGAGTGGTGGTACACTGTTCTACTGTGCAGTGACACCTGAACAAATAGGAACTTTATGGTAGACTCAGCAGAAGAAAATCTGTCCACAAAATTCAGTGCCTGAAGTCTGTAAATTTAGTATTTAAACAAGCCTGATTCATTTTGGAAACAAGTCCTGTGGACTGATGAAGTCAAAATAGAATTTTCTGATTACATTGTGGAAAGGCATGTTTGGAGAAAAAAAGGGTGCTGAATTCCAGGAAGGGAACACCTCCAACTATTAAGCATTATGAGGTAGATTGATCAGGCTTTAGGCTTGTATTGCAGCCAGTGGCACAGGGAACATTTCACTGGTAGAGGGAAGAATGGATTAAAATAAATACCAGCAAACTCTGGAAGCAAACATTTCACAATCTGTAAAAGAGTTGAAGTTAAAAAGAGGATGTGTCCTACAACAAAGTAATGACCTGAAACACACCTCAAAATCTACAATGGAATACCTCAAGAGGAGCAAGCTGACAGTTTTTCAATGGCTCTCACAGTTCCCGACCTAAACATCATTGAAAATCTGTGGCTGTATCTCAAAAGAGCAGTGCATGCAAAACGACCTAAGAGTCGTACAGAATTAGAAGCCTTTTGCAAGGAGGAATGGGCGAAAATACCCCAAGTAAAAACTGAAAGACTCTTAGCTGGCTACAAAAAGCGTTTACTGTGAAACCTGCCAAAGGGGGTGTTACTAAGTACTGACCATGTCGAATGTCCAAACTTTGATCAGTTCATCTTCTGCTCACAGATTCACAATGAACAGACATTTTAAGCACAGGTACCCAAACTTTGCATGCCAATGTAAATGAATCCTGCTAAAAAATACTTGCTTGCTTAGATCCTTTACCAGACAAAAGTCTTTGCATCTTCAACGAAAGAATGGCTGATCTGCTTGTTAATAAAATCTGTAACATCGCAAAGAAATGAATCACTCAGGTCTCATTGTTGTAATGACTTCACTGCAATTTGGTTTGAAGTGCATTTAGCGTGATGTGACGTAACATAAAATTCTCAGAGGTGCTTCAGTTTCCCAGAGGGCAGAGATGAAGACCCCTCCAATTTAGACTTGCCCATACACCTAACACGGCTGTCTTGGGGAAAACAGATACTCCAGGTACTTTGTGAAAGAAGCAGAACTCCACAGAGAAAGGGATGGGATTCAAACCCAGGAGGGAGGCAGAAGCGCTAACCAGCGGACCACCCATACCTAAATTTAGTGAAACCAAATAGCTGGGGAAAATTTATGCACTAGGACATTTGCTTTAAGCTACTAATATACAATATATGAATAAATATTTTATTATACAGAGTTGTCTATATGCAGTTCTCTACAATATTCATTTTGCATAATTTATAATTCATTGTGCACAAAACTTCATCGAAGAGGAATTTGCTTTCATTTCTGAAGCTCAGTGACATTCTTTTTCCATGCAGTACCTTACAGATAATCTTGCCTAATAATTGTGATAGTTAGCATTAATTACGTGTCTTGTATATTCAGGTTTTATTGTATTACTAGTAAAACATGCACACCTCTGGTCACTTGCATTTCTCTGTCTCTGTCGTTTGTGTTTTCTGTATCCAGCACTTGAAGCTCAGCAGAGGGTACTGGTCTTTTATCTGCTGTGTCATTTAGTTTGCCCATCACTTTACTGTAAGAAACCCATGAGCACAGGTCAGTTTGCAGAGATTTCCTCATTTCGTTCAATTACCAAAATGTATCAGGTCATAAGTTTTTGTTCAAGAGGAAAATCAAGGTTCTAGCTGCAGTAGTTACACATAAACCTCTGGTTGCATGCATGTTTCCATCTTTGTTGTTTTTGCATTCTGTATCCCACACTTGATGCTCAGCAATTCTTCTTCCAATTATGCTGTTCCTCATCACCTCAACGGCCTCAGTGATTTGCTTGAAGCTCAGCAAATGTCGCTGATCTTCTCTGTCATTCTGTGCTATCACTTTGTTTGCCAATCACTTTTCTTTTAGAAACCCACAAGCTGAGGTTAGTTTGCTGAGGTTTCTTCAATTTTGAATTACCAGAACATATCAGGTGTAGAAGTTCTGGGGTCTTCAAATCTTGCAGGATGAGTGCTTAAGTTTAAATTGTTTTTGTGTCTATGCAGCAGTCTTGACTTAATATTTTATTTAAGCCTATATTTGTATTAGCCATGTTTACTTATTTCTGTCTATTGCCTTACATTGACATATGAAAATGATGCAGCAGCAATGTTAAGACTCTTTAGTTGCCTACTGTGGTTTGTACTAGCAAAACTGCCTTATTTCAAAATTAGCCTTCCTGTTAGTTTTTAAGATCATTTTGTTCTTTCAGAGAATCGACACTTCATAGAAGATAAATGAAGACGTATGTGTGAACTTTTAACAGTAGCCTGCTCAATGGAATGAGCACACAACACATCTTAGGAGCCACAGCAGGACCCTAGCAGGGTGTAGGACATTTGTGTGTGTCTAGCGATAAACCCTCACTTCAGACTAATCAATGCTTAACGTGTTTGATTTATTTTTCACACAGGTAATAATTTAAAATGCTTCTACACAAGATCATAAGCTTTGGATCAAGACCATGATCAAGGCTCTAGCCCCAGCAGTTCGTGAGAAATCGTGTGACAGACAGACAGACTTAGCGTTTTATATATACACACATTATATGTAATTGATTTATCACTCTTGGCCAGTTTGCATGTCTTTTTATAAAAACAGTGGTCAACTCATTATTGATACCTGGTTTAATAAGCTACCGTATATATAAAATTAACAAAGGACAATACAAGCACTTGTACTTTGTAATTATTTGAATTATACTGTAATAACCAGTATACTCACTGATTTTTTACTGGCTTTGCATTACCTAACAAGACCCACTTTTAGAGGCCTATGTTTCTCCTTCTTTGTATTTGGATTAAAATTTTTCTGCCTTCACATCTTCATCAGATTTTTCTAGTTAAAAAAAAGAAAATAAATGCAAACATGAGACGCTGCAGGTATTCCCAGACATAAGTCAAATGCACAGATTTAACGATAGCCATTTGTGTGCATTTTCACGGAACATCTATGATAATAATCTCTGGTTAAATATCTATTCTCAGTCTTGCCAAAAACAGTCATCCATTTTTCTAAACATGTCCACTTCATTCCACTACAGGATAGCAAAGACTTTGAGCCTGTCCGTGCAGCATCAGGAGAAATGAGGAACCATCCGGTTCACTGTAGGACCCACAAAACCTTATCAAGGCCGTTGGGATGTGAAAGGAATCCCACCTGCTAAAAAGGGTTTCAACGCTTGAAAATCAAGGCATTCATCTCAAAGAGTGTGTACTGTACACCAATCCAGGGGCATGGGTGTGCTTTGCACAAAGAACCATACACAGGTGTTTTGAATCACCAAGTAGTGTGGTAGAGAGTAAGGTCTTCAGGGACCTTCAAATCTTGGCTTGATGTTATTTTGGAGAATCTAGGTGGATAAGGATGGACGTGCTCATTGGGCTGAATCACAGTTGGTCTGATGTTCCAAAAAGGTGTATGTGCCATAACGGTCACTGCTGTTAAGTTATTAGTGTGACAGGTATCATCACAGGTAGTCGGTGTAGTTTTATTATGTTAACTATTTAGTAGCCGACGCCCGCCGTAGCATACGGCGGTGTAAGAATAGGAACGGAAAACGGTGAGAAAGGAATTCAGAAATTAAGAAGAAATAAATACTTCTTGAAAGACGCAGTGTGCATGTAGAATTTCCGGCCATGCAGGATTACATGTGAAAGTGATAAATAAATGAGGCTTTCCGAATTTACGTACTATGGCCATGGCATCCTGACAGTTTTGTTGCATGTATCTTGGACTTCCTGGAAATGTGGACGGTAACATGATCATTTTGCCTACACGTACGTTGTTATTTTCAGCGTTTGCTTGCAGTGCGTCTGATAGTTTGACGCGCAGATCTTGTTGTTGTAATCTGAGATAGTTGAGATGCGCGCCCTCTGTTTTAACATACGCATATACGACGTACTGTTGGAATAGTTTGCCGCTGGAGTGCAAAAAACTAAATGTATTCCTCATGGCTAATCTGTACGTGTAAAATTGGCATTGAGTAAGCCTTATTCGCTTGGCGGTTCTTTTATCAGGAAAATGTTGTAAATCTTTGTGCCAGCCAATGTCTCTGTAAGGGAATAAACGTGGGTAAACCATAGGATCGCAATTCATATCGAATGTGGAAATCTGTTTACAGGAGTTACCTATGGGATAGATGGAAATGTTCCTTTCGGCTGGCGGTTCGCCATCTTCTCTGACAAAAATCGCTGTAACATCGGTGTGACATGTTGGGGCATTGTATCGTCGTAAATCCTGCCTAGGGTTTTCCTTGAAAACGATTCATACAGATGCTGTTGGATTGGACTGAGCAATTTCATGCATGTGTTTGTATGATTCAGCGAAGGGGTTGATGGTTCTGAGCATGGAATCTAGCTGGAGAAGTACATTTTCGCTGCATGCAGAATTTGCTTTATTTTGTAAGCGTACTTTAGTAGCTTGCGCTGTGTCAAAAACATACAACTGTCCATATCCTGGAGAGGTAGAAGTGTTAGCGTATAGTGTAGAGATTTGGTGATAAATTTGCCTGTGTATTTTAAAACAGTATGGTCCGTGGCCAGGAGGTTGAGTTATCTGTGCACCCATGGAAGCAAATGCTACAGAAGAGTTGTATTCTCGATTGTGTTCATGATAATTTTTAGCTTCTGATGTTTCCTGTGTAAGAAACTGTTGTAAAAATACAGGTGGCTCCCGCAAGGGTGGTAAAGCTACTTTACCGTTGTGGCAGCACCTTGAGTACTTGTTGGATGTATTATGCTCAGCAGGCCAGTATAGTGCATGACAGACATGGAAGACGACGAATAGGAATCGAGAAATGCCGTGTCGGCTGCATGTGGGCGGGACCGGTTTTGAAGTGGAAGCAGGACGAACCAGAAGAGAAATATATATAAGAGATACATCAAGAGACAGAGGATCATGGATCATACTTTTATCTAAGGAAGGGGCATTGTTGAGTGCCACTCTGCGGGGTGGCACAAGAGCATACTTTGGCTTGGGGTTATCTTGGGGTGTGCGTAGGGTTTGTGGACTGGTGAATGTCCAGATGGACAGGGGACCATCAGCTTGGTGTTAGTTTGCCGTGAAGTGAAGGCAGCATTAAGCAGATTGCAAGCAAAGAGAAACGGTATAAAAGTATTTAGGCACATGGGCAACACTGAATAGTGTTATTATGCGACAGTGGGGGTGGCATACATGATAATTGGGAAGGTAATACAGTAGCAGCTAAGTGTAGCTGAGACATCTCCAAGGTAGTATATAAAGCCCAAGTGAAATATGGGAAAGGGGGCATAGTATTTTGGTTCTGTTCTTGTTCTATACAGATTGTTATTGGATCTGCTGAGCATACTGAAAAGAACAGGGAAGATACGTTGTGTTATAAATGACAGTGAAAAGTGGAATGGCAGTTGGTGGTTGATCTGTGGACAGTTAGAACACTGTAAAGGTTCTGGAAGTTAAAGAAGAGAACGGGAATTACCTTGACTAGGGCTCCAAATATAAGAGATAGTGCAGGTGTGGTTCTGATCGAGGATATGTGCTTCAATGTTAGACCTCTGAATCCTCAGCTTAAGTGGAGGCAGAGAGATGATGGTTGTATTGTCTGTTTCTTTTTAATTGTCTAAAGAAGAGTTGGCTTGGACTGTTTAAAAAATTTTAGAGCAGCACAATATTTAGCTGTTTTTCATTTTTCCTTTTTGTACAGTATGTGAGCCATCACAGTTGTTGCCTATATTTATGAAGTAGTGCACACTGCTAAATAAAATAATGAATTTAATTTATTTTTATAAAGGACAGTGTCATACATGTGCATTTAGGGAACACCCAGTAGGCTCAGGTAAGCCTGATCATTCCAATGGGGCGGGGGTTGGGGGGGGGTTAAAGATATTTCCTGTTTCCTCCAGAGCTCCCCAGGAGTCAATGCCTAGCCCCACCCCTTGTGTACACTCCAAGTCCCGCCTCTTATGGCACCCAGGACTTTATATATCAGTGGTCTACCAGATGAAAGTTGTCACACCTGCAGTTGACTGAAGGAGACTGAGCTCCCAGATGTGAATGAACAGAAAGTGCATTGACACTTGTTCTGGTTTGCTCATTGTACTTTTGAACATTATTAAATGAGGTTTTGCTGTGTTGAAGCCTCAACCTCTTTTAACCATGTCTGATGAATTCTTTACAATAGCTATTGTTTTTGGGACCACAAGTACAGTTGTCTGTGTATCTCATTTTCTCACTAGTGTTCAGTAATGAACTACAAGATACCTGGGGTTTACTAAGAACATGGGGCATCACAACCGGAAAGAGACACAAATTAGTTTGGAATAACATATCACAAAACAGATTAGTTTGGAAACAGAAAGAAGAAATGCAGCAGAAAACCCTGCTAAAATTACTCTTGTAAAAACAGTTACAACCACATATTAATAACTGACTACCAAGCAGTATATTTTAATGTAAGAGGAAACTGCCACTGCATACCTTTTCTGAATGGTGGGCTTTTGTATGATTGTCTCAATGGCGTGTTGATCTTTTCTCAACAATTCATTAATGCCTTCAAACGCTAGCCTTCGACTTGCCAGACAAGAGTATGGAAATTCTTTAAAAGAAGAAGACATCAAAATATTGGCAGAAGAAGCAAAGAAAAATATTTAACAGCAGCAAGCAGTTTCATTAAGGTGCAGGAAGTATGGCCTTATGAAAAAAGATAGTAAGATTTGATATAAAATCCGCTTAACCTTTCTGCCCTCAGATTGAACACAAAAAAAGACACAAAGAAGTGTACCATAGCTGTGTACTTGTAAATCATATTAGGAAGGTGGTTAATTTTAAAAGGCACTTTATACAATAAGACGTGGTTAACTTGCAAAACTATCCAAAATGTTTTTTAGTCATAATTTATACAATTCTCTATCTAATAGCTTTTTTAGATAAAATGTATAGCCTCTTACTTCTATCAGTTGTTGATTGGCTAATAACCAAGACCCATGTGGTCAAGGCCAACGTCTTACCAGGCATCTTGAAGAACGCGGCAGCAGCTTGTGGTCTGCACTGGTGTGTGCTTGTTTTTCTTACTTGATGCTCTGCTGCATTTCGTTCTGAACATGCCATACTGGACTCTTGTATACTTAAGGAGTTCTGCATGGGCTACAAACGTATATACATGTTAATATTATCACTATAAACTGATCCATGTTGAAGGCTATATAACATTCAGTTAATAAATCAGACCAACTTGACAACCACACCAATAGCAAATGGATAAAATCTGAATTAATTTTTCATTCATTGTGCCCAAGCTACCACTGAAACAAAACAGCAACATCTCAAAACAGAATTCCTCTGTTTGTTTGTGGGTCAGGCACAGAGGCTCCAGCCATTGTGCCATCATAATAAACAGCATAAACTAGGAAGCTAAGCAAATTAACCCTCTTTAGTTTTAAACTAAGATGGCTATGTCAGAACGCAAACTTCAGAACTCTCAAGGTCATCAATAAAGTCTATCCTTCATGGTCCTTTCATTTTAATAGTAAAATACAAATTTTGGTTTTCATTTCATCTCTGTCGCGATTTCTTTGGCCTCTCAGTATTTTGACTACATCTCTTCTCCTGGTTTCACTCAATAATCATAACAATGAGAGGCGTGTTGAACCTGAAGGCTTTATAAAACATGATTAGGCTTCGTTTTTTTACTATATAATATTTGCTTTGCTCTGCTTTTTGAGAGGCGGCAGCTTAAACCTTTAAAGTTTAAGGACCGGGAGAGAGATAAAGTGCTAATGTCAAAAACTAGCAAACTCAAAGTTAAAACTGAGTGAGTAAAGGTATGAATTTCCAAATAAAACAAGAAAAATGCATGCAAGAATTCTGCATAGTTAATTCCATAAACTTGGACACTGAAAGCAGGATGACACCATCTTACAGTATATAGGCAGGGAGAGTAATGACACAACAAGATATGTAGCCCTCATGTCAAATGACTGGCAATGGGAATAACAACTATAAACAATATGGGCATGGCCTCACACAAAATGGCTGTATGAAAACATCATATTAATAACAAACAATTATTGATGAAGTCAAACTGTACCAATAAATAAAAAGATATGCCAAATCCTTGAAATCATGATATGCTTCTGATTTCACATGAATAATTTGTATAAGAAGAAGTGAGACTCCTTTTACCTTTTGAAGCTTTTTCTCTTTGGGTTTCTGTTCTTCCTTTCCTCCTTTATTAGCTGCTTTTCTGTTCCTAGTCTGATTCTGGGCAGATCCACTTTGCCATCGAAGCCTACTGCCTTGCTTCTTTTCCTCAAGTCCATATAGAGATGATCCTGTGTTAGCGCTTCCTTCCATTTCTCTTTCTATGTTGGTACCTAGCAGGTCACAGGTTTGTCCATGGCTGTGATGTGGACACGATGGAGAGACAATATGAGTTATAGAACGGTCAAAAAGGTCTTTATCCAGATCTCCATCATCTCTCCAAGGCCTGTATCCCGGAGGAACAGTGAAAGGGTAGTTCGGATGTGATTCAAGAAACTTCACTCTAGCTGAAGGAGGCATCTGAAGTTCAAGGACAAGAAAGTCGTACATCTGGCGGGGAATCCATATAGCAACACCTGCAGAGACATTTGCCGTATGTCCATTCCAGAAATTCACCACCAGGTGCTCACTGGTCTCAGCATCTGTGAAGACATGTAAGTGTTTCTGTTTCTGCATTGAAATATTCATCCATCTACTCATTATCTGATCCTGCTTATTTCAATAAAGGATTACAAGGTGCCAAAACCTATCTTGGCAGAATTAGATACAAGGTTAGTCACTTTCCCATTGCTTTCAACAAAATAAATTATTCAGTATCATGTGTGAATCATGCTAACATAAGCTTTCACAAACTCATCACAATAACACAAGGGAAATGAATAAATGGAATATTATCATTTACACGAAAGTCAAGATGTGACATATACACTTCAGGTACTTTCACATTAGTACCGAAGCCCTGGCTGTAACTCGAAACTGTACAGATGTGCTTAGCTTGGCTGGAAGAATGCTAAGCTGGAATGGAAAAATGTGTTAAGTTGTGAGGAGGAGTGTAAGGTGCAAGAATGGTGTATCACGTGCAAGTAGGAGTCAACTAAAGGGTCTGAATAATGGCAATTCCACATCAGACCGGGGGTGCTGGGGTGCACTGACTGTCTTTCTCAATCCCTTGCAGATCATTTTCAGGAAATCCCACACGGTCCTGACGTCTTTGATGACGTCACTTCCAGTTCCGGCGCCTTTGATGAAAGCACTTCTGATCCCGCCTCTGATGATGTCACTTCTGCTTCCGGCCCCGATAAAATCACTTCCTAGACTGGCCTTTAAAGACGCCATCTTGACTATTCACTACAGTTCTGTTTTGGACTCTGTCTTGTGAATAACTCGCTATGTTTAAAAATACCTTTTTGCAGCCAAGGCACATTATACGGGTGGCTGCCCCAAACCTTTATGATGTCTTATTGTCGTTCTTGTGACAGGTGTTTAACACAGACCACCAGATTTGTTTGCAACTGCAATTACTGGCAATACTCAAAGTGAAGGGCTATTAAACAAACAAGCATACACGGAGATTAACACAATAAAAGGTAACTGTTCATGTTAAAATTCAACTTCTCCTTTTTTTGGAAGCATATCATGAAAACATTTTTTCCAGTTTAAATGTCAGTAAAAAATAAAGGCAAACCATTTTTGCAAATTGTATCGTGAAACTGAACACCTGCTTTGTCAGATTTAGCAGCTAGGCAAGTAAAGAATTGCAACTTGGGTTGGATGATAATTTCAAACAGAGCTTTAGACATTTACAAATGCAATTAAAACACACACACACACCATCACAACCTTATGGATTATTCTGCTCCAGAACTCGGTTGCGATGGTTCAGTGTGGCAAGGGAGAAACAACTTCAGCAACTAACTGCAGTGGGCCACAGTCAATCGCAGCAGCATAAAGCATGAAACAAATCTGACTGGGGTACAAGTACACTGCTGCATGCTCAGTTACTACTGGTTCAAAACTAAATGATAGATAGATAGATAGATAGATAGATAGATAGATAGATAGATAGATAGATAGATAGATAGAATCTAATTTTAACTGCTATATAAATACTCTGCCCAATCATTTTTTCTGCACACATTTAAATCTCCCAATAATGCAAAGTGCTTAGACTGCATTGTGTACACAAGGTCAACTGGCCATGGACAAATGGATATTAAAAAATATGCGCATATCCTTTGTAGATTTTGAGAAGAATTTTGAGAGAGTAAAATTTACTTGATTGTTGGAAATACTTGAATTGGCAGAACTGAAAGTTTACGTTATAGGACAGGATTGTAATTCTTGTGTCCTTTTAGATCACAACCTGCAAAAGAAATGAGGGAAGCTGGAAAAATCCTACAAGATCATCCTGATATTGACAAGGTCAAGAATGTAATACCTGACAATAATGGAAATGAGCAGAAAACAAAAACAAAACAAATTAATGTGTTTAAGCAGAACATGTAGAGCTAAGAAAACAACAAAAATAAGATAGGTGCATGGAAGTAAAGGGTGTGAGGTAAATCTGTCAGGAGTGAGTCATAAAAGAAATGTCTGAGTTAGTGTAAACTGACATAATTTGGGTCATTCACAAGAAAAGTATTGATTTACTTCATGAAGTAGAAGCACATAATAAATGAATAGCTGCATCAAATATTTGAAATATAAGAATGTGTGTTTCAATTGAAATGGTTGAAGTTTAAATATTCTCAATTGTATCTGAAATTTTTAATTTTGCACCCTCTAATAGAGGTCCATGGAGGGCTTGATCCTTGGTAAATAATTGAATATAACATCATATTCCTAATCACTGACCTTGAAATAGTCTAAAATAATACCCATCATGCTTATGCTTGAAATGTGTCATTTTTAACCTTCTGTGAGTGGCTCTTAGAATGCTGGGACCATTGGTAAAGAATCACATATCAAAAATAGTCTATCTGTGATCAACAACCTTGGAATATTATAAAATGATAATCGATCTATATATATAATTCACTATGCAGTCGACCATGGCACGCAAGACAGAGACCATGGGATACGCACGACAGAGCCCTGCCCACCAACTTTAACCCTCCTCCCACATCCACCCTCGCTCTCGAGGCACTGCTTGCTCATGTGCCTGCCCCCAACACCTCACCAAACACATCCTCACTTGCTTTGGTCTGTGCTACAGTATGGCGACATCGACTTCTCAACTGTCACTCTGGAACAACTCAGCACGTGAGCTATATTAAGCGTCACCAACGAAGACTCGCTACACCTTAATGAACAAGTGTTGAAACTTATTCCTACCAATGAAGTGACTTTCACCAGCGTTGACTCCATCGTCACAGACGATCCTGCAGATCAACTATAATTCCCCGAAGAGTTTCTTAATAGTCTTTCTCCCACTGGCATGCCTCTGCATAAACTCAAAATTAAAATTGGTTCAGTCATCATGCTTCTCAGAAACCTCCTGCCAGCAAAAGGTCTCTGTAATGGCACTAGACTTTCTGTTACCAGCATTCACCGCAAGGTACTGGAGTGTAAGACTATCGCAGCTCCTACCTCACAAACTGTCCTTATTCCCCGGATATCCCTGACCCCATCAGATTCAAATTTGCCTTTTACTTTTACACGCAGACAATTTTCTGTTAGATTGGCCTTTGCAATGACATTTAATAAGGCACAGGGCCAAACTTTCAAAAAGATATGCCTGTATCTGCCAAAACCAGTTTTCAGTCACGGACAATTGCATGTTGCTCTCTCCAGAGTTCCATCTTTCAATTCACTCACAGTCATATCCTCAAACCCACCCCATTTGGACAACTGTGTCTTTCAGGAAGTGTTCACCCATCAATAAATAATTACGCGGCGTATGCTATGCCGCGGGTTGGCTAGTATTCTTATATTACCAATCCCCATTTTTTTGAAGTTTTGTAAAAGCAGTAACTTTGACTGCCTGTATCCCATTATGGGGTCAACACCTGGGGTCGGTTTATGTGGCATGCACTTGAAGTCATTCTCGTCACATTTTCTGAAGACACCCATTGGTTTACTCTTTATCATAAGGGTATAATTTCCTCCAGAAGGTATGGTCCAACCATGGGCTAAAAATGAGTGTATTTTTGGGTTTAGAGGGCCAAAAATAACTAGACAACTAGACATCAAGATGAATCGAGCGGTATATCATTTGTGGGGGTTTTCTCATGCAGGCGATCCAGGAGGCACCTGACAAAATAAACTGGAGTGATTTCAAGGTGTTAATAAGTAATTCCTATGAACACAATAAAGTGGAGGGGCTACAAACTTTAGTCGGCTATTGTGATATCTCTGTGCAAAATGTGTGTGATCCTGGTTGATGATAAATGCCAACCTAGACATATGCAATGGAGTTTGTTTGGAATTAGTCATGTAGTTTTGCAATTTAGGTGATAAGGTGGAAGCATATGGAGGCATAAACATTACGGTTGTGCTGGGAAGGACGAGATATGTATGAGAGAAGCCTCTCCAGACTTATCTGGCTCTTAAGACAACATTTTATGGAAGCTAGGTATATGGTGTGAATTATGATAGCCAAAATGAAAGGACTCAAATGAGAAAGACTGAGTAATTTGTGTAGTTTTATGGAGGAAAACTAAGATGAGGACAATGTTGGGTAAAGAGAATCTTGTGATGTAGGTACTCAGGATGGGAGCATGAAGGGCTTGTTTCTAATGCTGGTAGAATGGGTTTTACTTGAAAAGGATGCCCAAGACTGCAGGTGGCATATGATGAAATCTGAGGGATGAAGAGTAACCTGGGGAATCCCAAATAATGGCAATTATTTTTTTGACTATCAAATGGACTTACCTGATCTATATTCTCGTCTCTCTTGTCCAAGTAGTACAATACCAGGTCCATATTTCTTCATATTAAGATTCAATGGTGCAAGAACTGCATCTCCAGGAATGATGGGATGCCTGGCAGCTTCATCTATCTGCACAATATCACAAAGTCGTGTCTTTTGAAGAAGACTCTTGTGTTTTTCCCCAACTCTCTTGCTTTTTTCAAACTGCACCAGGAAAACACCCTTTGAAGACTAAGAACAGAAAAAAGAAGAAAGTAGGCATAAGAGGATATCATGATGGTGTACTGGTTAGTGCTTAAGCCTCACAACTACGGGGTATGGGTTCGGTTCATAGGGCATTGTTCTTGTCTCAGACACTGGCACTTTCTCTAGTTATCTGTGAGTATTTCTCTGAGTAATTGAGATTCATCCCAGATCCTAAAGTTATACAGTTTAGGTGTATTGTGGATTCTGGAAGCAAGACCTAATGTGACTAAGTGTGGGTGCATGTGTGAGTGTTCCCTGTGAAGAGCTGCTACCCTGTTTGAGGCTGGCTTTGACCTTAGGCCCAGTGCTGTTGAGATAGATTTTCAGCCATCTCAACCCTCAACTGGAACAAACAAATTCAGCAAATGAATCAATGGATGGAATGGATACAAATTTTATGTTATTTTATTGTCATGTATATATTTTATTTTGCATTTTTAATAATAAAAAACCATATGAAAACAGAGTGATTTGTACACTTAATGATAATTTTCTATTCAAATTATGCTTCGCTACTTACTATTGAGCATTACAGCTCAGAGGGGAGCCTTCATTCTTTATTCACCAAAAAAGAGCAAGTAGTGATCATTCTACTGTTACTCATGTGCACCACTGCATTATCCTTCAGGCTTTTCTGAGGTATGTACTACCACCCAGGATCAAGAGGGGGACTACCCTTATCTTCCTGTATTCCCTCCACAGTGCAGAGAAGATGTTCAGTGAGGGCAATTGACTCTGCCACTTCTGCTCCTTCCCACAGTGACTATAGGAGGCTTTGTTAGACAAGAAAGCTTCCTGAGACAAGGACCCTGATTTTCGTTTATTTTGGCACCATCAAGCATACCTTTTATTTATTCCTTTGTATTGATTAAATGGGGATGACCAAGTTGCCAGCCCAACATTTCAGCTTGTGGGCCAACAGTTCCTAAAATCAACCACACTACATACTGTCTTATAGTATCATACAGAACATTTAAAATCACGTTAATCAAAGTCCTTTAATACATCATAGTATTATCGTAAGATTTCTTGCCTAAAGCTCAACAATTCAATGCAAGTTTCAATTATATCAATTTCAGTTGTCAAACAATGGTTAAAAGCTTTATATTGTATGCAGAACTGATTCATATTATGATTTTATAGCTTACCTGTTCTTCCTGGCTGATGTGTGCAGCATAAAAAAGCCCATCATCATGCTTTCTGGCCAAAATCCGAACTCCTCTCATGAGGCTTGGAGCCCCTTGGGACCCATCCAATGAATCCCCTGTCACAGAGGCCTTTATGGGAGGTCTACAAATCAAAATGGAGAAAGTGTAAGCTACATTTAACACTATGTGATGAAAATATTTTGAGGTCTAATCTTCAGTACTAGATGTTTGTTTTTTTTTTGTTTTCTCTAATACTTAATAAAACTGAAGTATGTAGCTATATAGTATTCACCATTCCTAAATTCTTCATCTATCCATTTTGTAACCCACTCATCAAGAGTTCATTGTTAGGTAGGGGGCAAGAGTCTTTAGCAGTGGTAATGGGTACAAAACAAGAACAAGTCATGCAATGCTGACTAGGATGTGACATTTTCTCAAATGATCAAAATTACAATAATTACAAAATTAATAAGAAACTGCTTTGACATCCAAACCAGAAAAAAACACTGAATACAAAACATATTAACATCTGAATATAAAATATACATTTAATACTAGTTGTGTAAGCCCGTACTGCAAAAAGCCTGGGGTCCTAGAAACTATTGAAATCGGTAGAAAAACACTGAAATGTAGAGATGTCAGGTAATTGAAAGGAACTACTCTGGGCATCTCTCTCCTAGGAGGTTTGTCTTGCCGATGTGCTCACATCGCTTGTGTATTAGTGGCTAAGCAACTTTGTGTTTCTTCGGAGGTTTAATTTTGCCAATGTTCTTGCCTTGCTTAGGTATTAGCAGCTGGAGGAAAAGTAAAAGGTATACTGTTTTACCAATGTTCTCACCTCGCTTCTGTATTAACGGCTAAGTGAGTGACTTTCTTTGAAGGTTTCGTTTTGCCGATGTGCTGGCCTCACTTGCGTGTCCTCGGAGATGGAGCCCTTAGCCCAGCTCCACCTCTCACAGAGAGGAGAACCTTCCAGAAGGACAACCATCTCTGCACCAATCCACCAATCAGGCCTGTATGGTAGAGTGGCCAGACGGAAGCCACTCCTTAATAAAAGGCACATGGCAGCCCGCCTGGAGTTACCTGAAGGACTCTCAGACCATGAGAAAGAAAATTCTCTGGTCTGATGAGACAAAGATTGAACTCTTTGGTGTGAATGCCAGGCGTCACGTTTGGAGGAAACCAGGCACCGCTCATCACCAGGCCAATACCATCCCTACAGTGAAGCATGGTGGTGGCATCATGCTGTGGGGATGTTTTTCAGCGGCAGGGACTGGGAGACTAGTCAGGATAAAGGGAAAGATGACTGCAGCAATGTACAGAGACATCCTGGATGAAAACCTGCTCCAGAGCGCTCTTGACCTCAGACTGGGGCGACTTCTTCTTTCTTGTTTGTTTGTTTCTTTCTTTCTTTCTTTCTTTCTTTCTTCTACTATTTGAAAGGGTGTAGTGATTATTTTAAATAACTCATTTACACATATTCACACAATTTTGGGACCTTCATCTTGATTTGTCATTTTTTTGAAAAGCCTCATTAAATAACATAGGTCTTGTTTATTCTATTACAAGACCATAACATACTTTGTGATGGAACTTTGTAAACTCCAATGGCCAGAATGACACGAGAATTCATCTTGGGCTGTCAGGATAGAAGATGGTACAACCTGTAATGAGATACATTAGAATTCAATAATACTAGAAAAAATATTTTATGGCAATTTTGCTAATAAGTAAGCATATCTGACCTCATATGCAATATGAATCATGATGAACTTCAGAATATACTGTCTAAAAGTTATAGGCACTTTCAAAAGTAATGTTATGAATAGTTTTTATTAACCAATACACTTCCTAAAGCTGCAGTAAACTGAGAAAAACATAAATGAAGTCAACATTTGGTATGGCCATCTTTTAGTTTTATTCTCTCTACACAACTGTTTGTTTTTCAGTTAATCACTTCAGTTCAACCTATTGTGAAGGCTAAAGGGTGCCACTGAGCCCTAAACCTCCAAACAGAAATGCACAAACACAGTCCTGAGTTCAAACAAAAGGGTTTTTATTACAAATACCTTGTATAAAAAACAGACATACAAGAGGCCTATTTTTCTTTCTTCTCTCTCTCTTTCTCTATTGCCTGTCTGACTTGCCTGGACAAGGCAGTGTGGTCTTTTATGGGGGACCCGAGAGTACTTCCAGTGCCAAGACTTCGCCCATTGAAAGCATTTCTGTGTAACTCCCTGCAGTACCCCATAGTGACACCTACAGACCCCAGTAGGGTTGCACTACTGAACTACAATTCATGGTGTCCGAATGGTACCGATATTAAGGGCTGCTGCCATCTAGTGTACAGGAGGAGAAGAAGTAGGAATTGTTGCTCTCCCCTGTCCTTCCATATTATGGGCGTCCTGTTCAGGTTAGGACCTCAAACCAACTCCGGCTGGGATGTCAGTACAGCATGTTGTCCATCACACTACACAATATGTCATTGATCATTAGCACTGGTTTATTTCATTTGCTTAATCAAACATGGGGCTATATGCCTACAAATATTTCACTTTCTTCATTTGGAGAGTGGTCTATAACTATAAATCTTATTGCATTGCTTCACTTTTTGCCAAAAGAATGCTTGGAACTCTAAAATATATTCTTTTCTATTGACATACTAAACCAAAAGACATCAAATAACCATTGTCTGTCCTGTTTTTAAATTGCAACCTCATATTTACACAAGTAATCAAATTTGCTATTTTCATTATGTTTTTCTTTTGATATTGGTTGAAATTTATTGAAGCATCAAACACCAGTTAGTGAAATGTCAGGATTACTCTTTGTGCTTTTCTTGACCTGAATATACTGTTTTATACATCCTATTAATACATTTCTACTAGTAAATTGTATTTGATTCCATACAGCATTGACAGTAGCAATACTACAACATAATGTCCACCACCTTCTTTGCACTTACTGTCTCCAGGGATAACATGCGGAAGGTTCCCCCTGTCTCTTGTGTCACCTCCAGTAGGAAGTTTTGGGGTGGGCTTTGTCTGTCATTCCCACTGACACACACCACATGTATTGGTACTTTGTGAGGTTGGCAAGGCCTGCAGGTGGGTTCCCTAATAGGGCAATATGGAATCCCATCTGTGACCAAGCACACAGCATGACAGTGTGGGTCTAAAAGGGCCTCATTGAGAGCTGTAACTGTAGACAGGCCATCTGAAACTGATTGGCATTCCAGGCAAAGTATCCAAGACACAGCCTCAGCAAGAGAATTTGGACTGCACCACACAGAGCGGTCACACCATTTTCTGACCTAGGGGCAAGAAGAAAAACAATGAACTAAGCATAATATAAAATCTGCAGTATACAAAACAGTGCTCAACTGGTAAAATGATGTATGGATGTATATATTGTGAAGTAAAGACAGTATAAGTTAAATATTATAGAAACTACAAAAAAAACGCTAAAACTAAACCTTGCTATTCAAAACAATGGCAGGAAATATTTAATGTGTATTGTTAAAAACACACATCCATGATCTGTACAGCTCCACACAAATAATAGCGATTTAACCACCCTTGTCTAATAACCTGTATTTCATCCATTATTTAAGCAACTTTAACCTAAACAGGCTCAGCATAGTATAAATTCCAATGGGACCATTTAAGCTTAACATTTAATCATAAAAAAATCTTGAAAAGCAAAGTTTGAGATAGCAATATTAACAAATATAGAATCATGTACCTCTTATTTTAAATGCATTTGATTCATATATAAATAGTGCTGGAATGTGTACATAGCTGTAGAGCTAAACTGAATAGGATTAATTGCACCTCTGATTAACATTGCTGACGTATGGATCTTAGCATCCTGAGTTTCAATCCTATGCTCACTCATCATTTACATGGAGATGATACATTCTCCCCATATCTGTGTGTGTTTTCCTCTGAATTCTATGTTTTACCTCTACATGCCCAAAGACATGCAGAGTAAATTAACTGAACTCAAAATGGCGCTGTGTGAATAGGACGTATGTGTGAGTGGGCCATGCAATGGAGTGGGAACCTTTCCAGGGAAGATTATTTGCCTTGTACCCAGTGCTGTCGAGATAGGCTTGACCCCAACAACCCTGAATTATAACATATAGAATGTTATATTATGTTAATTACACTTCTGTTGGGCACAGTTTGACATTTACTTTCCACTGCTGCTTGTCAGATTTTTTTCAGACATCTCATTAGCATCACATTACATCTACTACTGCTGCTGTATTCATTTACTAATCATCATCCATCCACCTACTTTCAATCATAAGGAGAAATTCCAAACTCCAAAAATGACCACTAAATCTAATACACAAACCTCTTCTTTAAGTAAGCGGCCAAGTTGATTGAGTGAATTAGACATTAAGAAAATTTGTTATTCATAGAATAACATATTCAAACATATTTTATGTAAACAGAGATGAGGTACCTTGCATAGCAAAAATGAAGAAGACAGATGGTCCATTGAAGCATCAGACCAGTGAAATCTAATCTCCCAAAGATATTATATGATACCTGGGAGTGCAGCTGGATGATAAACTGGACTGGACTGCCAATACTGATGCTCTGTGCAAGAGAGGACAGAGCCGACTATACTTCCTTAGAAGGCTGGTGTCTTTCAACATCTGCAATAAGATGCTGCAGATTTTCTATCAGATGGTTGTGGCGAGTGCCCTCTTCTATGCGGCAGTGTGCTGGGGAGGCAGCATAAAGAAGAGGGATGCCTCACGCCTGGACAAACTGGTGAGGAAGGCAGGCTCTATTGTAGGCACGGCGCTGGACAGTTTGACATCCGTGGCAGAGCAACGGGCGCTCAGCAGGCTCCTGTCAATTATGGAGAATCCACTGCATCCACTAAACAGTGTCATCACCAGACAGAAGAGCAGCTTCAGCAACAGACTGCTGTCACTGTCCTGCTCCACTGACAGACTGAGGAGATCATTCCTCCCCCACACTATGCAACTATTCAGTTCCACCCGGGGGGGTAAACGTTAACATTATACAAAGTTATTGTCTGTTATACCTGCATTTTTGTCACTCTTTAATTAAATATTGTTTATTATCAATATGCTGCTGAGTATGTGAATTTCCCCTTAGGATTAATAAAGTATCTATCTATCTAGCTATCTATCTATCTATGAGTTGGGGAATTTTGTGGGAGCACACACTTCAATATGTTGCTATGGTTCATTACTGTATGTGCAGGCTCCACTGTTATGTCACATTGAGGCCACAGCCAGATCAGAGCCCAAAAAGAAGTACAAAGGACACCTTGTGGATTAAGGTATGTGTATTAACCAAAAGGCAAACTAATGGTTGGTGAAATAAAAAGGGATAATGCTGCAAGAAAATGTGATAAACAAATATTTTAAACGAACAAATAATTACTACAGTACAGTTTGTCAATAGTATATACATTATTTATGAAAACAGTTGTTTAGAATTATTTGCCAAAGGACTAGTTATTTCAACTCTTGCCTATGGGTACATGCTGAAAAAGAATCAGTGTTTATTCATCAATTATAAATTAATGTTTGAAAGTCATTTACCTTACTGTTAAACTCAATTATGTTAAATTTAAAGTGAGGAAGAGCCTGGGCCCTACAGTTCAGCTCCTGAATAAGGTGATCCTTCACAGCTTGCAAGCTTTCATACATGCTTCCTGATGTATCCAGCACAAAGATGACATTCCACTCTCTAATGCCATGAAACATGTTTGGAGGTCCATGGACATGGCAATGAGATCTGTGTGCTGGCATTGCCGTGGGATTAAAAATAACCTGAAACACAGAAGCAGAATTACTGTAGACTTGAACCTTGTCAGAGTTTCATATGATTCTGCAGAGACATGGTTTGAAATGATTTAGTGATTCCATGCCAAATCAGGCAAGGTGACAATGTTATGAACATACTTTATGCAAAAAACTATATCTTGTTTACTGATTTACAGTATTAGACTTAATAATGACAGAGAGCATAAAGACATATAAATGCACAGTATGTAAAAAAGCTGGTAACAATCATTTGTCCATCTGTTTTTTTAAACATCTACAGTATATAAAAAAGAAAAATTCAACTGAAGGTTAACCATGCATTGGTGCAGACTTAATTATGACTTCCAGCTTTTTGGGGGCAAAATTTTATAGTATGGTAACCTTTTTCACATATATGAACCATGTGGACAAACTGGTCATACTAGATGTCAGTTAATCTGCATGTGGAATGGCTGTGAAATTAGTATTTATTTTGGTTACGAGTAAACAAAGAAGAAAATAATGAAGGCTGAAAAAATTACTTTGAAGTTGAATTCATAGAATAGTGGAAGTCTACTAAACAGTTTTGTACCTGTCCTGTATCCAGTAGGAGGCATGGTGGCACAGTGGTAGCACTGCTGACTCTCAGTAAGGAGACCAGGGTTTGCATCCCAGGTTCTCCCAGTGTGGACTTTGCATGTTCTCCCAATGTCTGCGTGCGATTCCTCCGGGTGCTCCAGTTTCTTCCCACAGTCCATAATTTTAAGCTGCCAGACCTCAGCTACATTATCCATCCATCCATCCATCCATCCATTTTCCAACCCGCTGAATCCGAACACAGGGTCACGGGGGTCCGCTGGAGCCAATCCCAGCCAACACAGGGCATGAACCAATCCCGGGCAGGGTGCCAACCCACCGCAGGACACACACAAACACACCCACACACCAAGCACACACTAGGGCCAATTTAAAATCGCCAATCCACCTAACCTGCATGTCTTTGGACTGTGGGAGGAAACCGGAGCCCCCGGAGGAAACCCACGCAGACACGGGGAGAACATGCAAACTCCACGCAGGTAGGACCCGGGAATTGAACCCAGGTCCCCAGATCTCCCAACTGCGAGGCAGCAGCGCTACCCACTGCGCCACCGTGCCGCCCTCAGCTACATTATGAATTGTCCTAATACTTCCACTGCTGCAAGGACCAAATTGGTGAGCATGACCTCCGACGTATTAGAAAAAGGCGATTTCTCCAAATACTAAGAAAACACACCACTTCCCTCAGCGCTGGTGCCAGTGGTGCGTGTGGTTGTGCTGTCAGGATTATTGCTTGTACAAAACACACACATTCACTCTACAGGCCAAAACAGTAAACAAACACGGTGTCTTAAGTCCTGAATGTGGCAGATACAAGAGGGGCTGAATAAGGCATTGAACATATTGATCCGAATGTCGTCGTATATGTAGACTTTCATTAATTTTTCCGACACATACATAATTGTGACTTTAATTGAAACGTCATTCCAGTACCACGCTTAACGTAGTGTTAAAATATTCAAATTAGTGTGTACTCACCTTCAACAGAAGTAAATATTTAGGGGGCAGTAATAAATGATGCTAAAGCTTTGATTATTTCCTCAATACAAAGTAGTTCGCCGAAGTGCAGCATCTCGAGGACAGGATTGTATATAAGTTGCCTGGCGACAGGAATAGTTCAAGTTGTACAATATGGGGGGGGGGGGGGGGGGGGGGGGGGGTGTTCAAATACCATTATACGCCAAGATATTCAGTCATGACGACACATTAATTTTAAATATTATCCTTGTTAAACATTTATAATATTTGCCTTGATGTACTTAATCAAAAAACAACTGAAAAAACAGAATCCAAACCTCAAAAGAGCCTGGTAATACCAACTTATTTACTTATTTGTAAAGGAAAAACGTAGTGTAATTGTGTATTTATTGTCCCAAACTGCAACGTCTTATTAAGACCTACTTGCTGGTACTAGACATTGGCAAACCTTTTGGTGTGTGTGTATGTTTCTTTACAGCATTTGTGTCGTTTTTCGCTTCCTCCCCTCTTCCATTGATAAATCTCCCCGTCGCTGGATCCTTGGTGCGCATGTGCGAAATTAACCAATGGTAACACGCCTTGTTAGAAGGTTTCAAAGGTTCAGACAAGAGAGGTGACATTTGGCAGGCTGTCTGTCTGTGTACAAAGGACAAATGAAATAAAATAAAAGTACAATTTAAAGGAAACTACATTGAAACCAGAGAAATGTCTTCTCTAGTAAGAATCGGGTCCGTATTTCGGGCCGGGTCACAGCTGCTTAGCCGAGGTCCAGCGCGAGTTGGATTCAGAAAGTATGTTTGACTAGATATGTGTTTTAAGAGAATTGCAAAGTCAAATGTATTATGATTTTATTTTTTGACGCATGTTGCCGAATCTCTCCACCTGTGTGTATTTCCCATTTTGGTGTTGGTTACTTGTGCATATTCCAGGATTCATGGTTAAAAAAATGTAGTTAACGGCCTTGCAGTGTTTGTTTGATGATTCTTTTCAGATGATGCTCATACACTAACCCGCCAGTGTTTTTGCTTATGTTACATTTCTACAAATCAAATATATTGCTAATGCAGTCTGTGTATGCATATTTTAAACTTTTATGTGTACAGTTAATTCTTGAGGTGAATCCATGAGAAGCGACATTTGTATGTATTTAGAAAAGCATGTGGCATATAGAAAAATAGATATACAGTAATATATGAAATATTAGGTATGTACAGTCGGATGTTTGTAATTTGTATATCTTATGACGAGAGATTATGTTAGTGACAATTTTTGATAAATGTCGTTATTTTTGTACAGCATGTACTTATTAATGCACACCGTTTTTTAAGAGTACATCAAATCAAATTTGATTGTCTCATATAATTTACAAATACGGTAGAATATGTAGTAAAATGCTTAGTTGCTAAACTCCGAGACCGTGCATTAAGTAGAATATAAAAGACGAGTAATATATGACTTTCTAAACATCAATAAAAATCATTGTGTAAAACGTCCAATCAGGATCATTTCAATGGCGGATATTTCCAAGCTGTTCAGTAACTGGGAGGGTAGCCTAAAGTGTGGTGTTCGTTTTGTTCTGTAAAGTAAATTGCTTTATAACACAAGCCGTGATATGTTCAGGTAAAACTGAATTAATAAATTGAGTTTTGATATTTGCAGGTAAAATTAGGGTAATGGTTTTGGGTAGGTGTGAAAGGTTGGAGGTTCAGATCCCACCTGTCTGTAACTGACTGCAGCACTAGAGAAGTTTCTTAACAAGTCTTCTAATTCTAGACACAAGCTTCAGTGTAGTTACTTTAATCTTTGACACAGTGTTTACAGACTATTTAAACTGCAATACTATATTATTTCTTTCCATGGTTGATAGATGTGTAGTTAATTAAAATTTACCATCAATAATGGGGCATATGTGTAAATGACAGAGCAAGCGGAGAGTCCTTGTCCCTGGAATGCCAGGACAAGTTTATACTTTGTGCTCAGTGCTAACAGTAGGCTGGGACTCCCACGACCCTCATACATGGAAAGCAAGTTCTGAGAATGAATTGATAAAGTATATTACAGTACAGCAAAACTTTAAGCATGTTTCTTTTTAATTAATGTATCTGACCTACTCCAGATAAATTTATGAAATACACTTGGTTGGCACTGTGGAAAAGACAAATCATTCTGTTTATTCAACATAGATTCAAGTACTTTTTTTAAAATTTACATCGCATTGGGTCTCTTGACACATTGGTATAGATTTCAATAAATACTAATTTAAAAAAATGCTACTGAGGTGTACAGAATATGTCGCCTGATGTGCTTTTAGAATATCCGTTTTCTCAAATTGCTTTTTTACATGCAGGGTCAAAGGTAGTCAAACCCTGTGTCAGCAGGAGGGGGCACAAAATAGGAAGTCAAACCTGGTCAGAAAAGCATACTGCTCACTTTACTTACACCAGTCCAAGGTGTATTGGCAGTCCACAAAGCACCCTGTCCTGTACTGTGAGATAAAATCCATGTTGCAAAAGGAAGCTCATAGAAACATAGGGAGCCCCCCAAAATTTAGATGCTTTGAGGCAGCAACACTGTTGACTGAACCAGTTTGCTGTATTTTACAGTGTACAGCATACATGGGTTATCTGGTAGGAGTGGGTAGCATAAAAAACTGACAAAGAAAAAATTATTTAAAACGTGGGGAGGCAGTTTCGTTCACTTTATATGTAAAACTAGTAAAATAAATGTGGTATAAAGGTACTCTTTTTACGAATTTGTAGAATTTAACTCACATAGCACATGTTAACATGATATAAGCAAGCATTTTAAGTGGCCGTTTATTGATTTGTTTACACCCCTCATTAACCCTTAAAACACCTTATGAGGGCCAAATTTAAATCTTGTGTAATATTTGGTTTATTTTTAAGAGTTTAGTTTAGAAAATGTGCTTTTAGACACCTTTTACGTTATGTAGCATCACCATGAATAAGCTGTAAAGTTTAAAGTCTTTTAATGATGATAAGTATGTGAGAAACCTGTACAAGTGATTTATGTATTTTTTTTTTGTTTTCCCCTGCCCACCTTACCTTCTTTGTGACCTAGAGCGGGTGGTGGTGTCCATATTGAACCTCAGTACAGGCAGGCTCCACAAATGACAAGGAACCAGAAGTTTCATGCAGAATTTCTTAGCAGTGCCATGTGGTTCTGGATTCTCTGGCATTTTTGGCATAATCCTGACGCAGTCCTTGTGAGTACTACTTCATCTGGTTTCTAATCTGATAACTAGAAGTGCGAGCAAGAGTAAAGGATGGTACTTTTCTATTATCGTGACGCAAAGATTGGCCTACCCCAATTACAAATACTAATCTTAAAGTTAGTGGGGGTGGAGCATAGTTACCTATAGGTCCCTAATGTTAATGTCCCTTTTGGGTGCCTAAACTTAAAATTCCTATTAGGTGCCTAATCGTAAGTTTCCTGTCGTTCATCACGATAATACGATTTGTGTCACGATAATAGAAAAGTACCATAAGGATTTATTGATGTTAATTATATGGTTTATTTTTAGCAATGCTAATAATTAATGAGTTATTTTAGTAAGGCTTCAATTTTATTTTCCTTACCTTTCTTTGTTTTATACTTGTACCTAAGGTAACTCAAAGCTATGATAATTGCTGATAGATCACATAAAAGACAGCATGAGGCACAGATAAGCATAACACAGAAAAGACTATATTTAGCAGGTTTATTGGTTTTGTATTATTTATTCATTTTTCTGAGCGTTATCATTTAGAATTTTAACATGACCTTACAATGGCCCACCCTTGCTCTAATGCACAGGTGTGAGTGACAGAGGGTTAAACTGTTAGGCTACAAGTGAATGGTCTTTTATTTCCAAATTAGCCAACATTTTGTAGACCTTAGAAGTCAGACAGTAAAGCTATTAGAAACCAACAATTTCTAAATAATGAAAAAGGTCTTTGGCTGGCTATTTAATGACACTTGAATCTTCAAATTTATCTTGGCACGGGAGAACCAGTTTTCTAATAGTGATCAAGTCCAGATATAGAATACAGATGTGCAGAACTAATTTCAAACATGGTTCTTAATAACAGAGTAAAGAATTGATTTAAATGGTGTTTTATATATAATATACTACAGTAAGTTTTTTTTATGGGAAACTAATTTAAACAGGTTAATCACACGTGTGCACTTTAAACTGTATAAATGTGTCTTGTGAGCAGTTCCATATTACATGAACAACTACAGTGTTAACCTTACCGTAATGAGTTACATTGGGTATTTGGGATATGTAGACACTGGTTTTAGTAAAATCAAATATAACTAAGGCCTGAAACTGTATCACTGGAAACACTAGAAATAGTACTTTCAAGCTAGGAACCACTGTTTTGGGCAGTTCTATGTTGCAGGAATAAGTAATATTTTACAAGTAACAGAACTTTCTGTTATTCATTACTTAGTATTTTCAAGTAAAGTAAACATTGGTTTGATAAAATGGAATATAATTAAGAGGCCTCTACATGTTATACTGTAGAAAAACAAGTTTTTAATGCAAGAAATTGTTATTCCCAAATAGAAAATAACTATTTTAAGCAGTACTATGTTGTTAGATGCATTAACAACAGGTAATGTGCATAAAAAATTTAAAATTTTCATCAAAATATACACATCCAAAAAATGCTAGAGTCTGCGTTAGTTAAGTACCAGAAATGCATATTAAAATTTTGTCAGAACAGCAATAAAATTGTTTCCTTAGATATTCCCACAGCTAACTATCATGTTACCCCATTAACTTTTTCTCATTATTTTTAGTAACAGCTGTGGGTCCACTATAATGTACTATAATAGAGGAAGCATGGGTAAAAATTTGTAATTACTGAATGAACATAGAACAATATGATCAGTTAAGGTGCTGCTGTGGGCAATCAAAAAACTAGCACTCAAGAGAAACAAATTTTAAAGTTCTTTCAGTATTCAAAGACCATGTAATACATAGACTGAAATCTTCTTGTTTTACAGTAAATGTTTTTTTTTTTTTTTTTAATATTGAGTTACATGATATTTGTCTTATATCATAAGTGTTTCTAGACAGATTTATGCTGTTTAAAGCACAGTTATAATCTTGTTTCCACCAAGTGTTCTAAAATTTTTGGCTAGTCATGGGTGTCTGTGTATGCATGTCTGTTTATTTAAAAATAAATTAATATTTATGTGAAGATCTTAAATGGTGTTAAGGTATACAACTGTTTTTGTAGCATTTCATTATGTGTATAATATTAACGATAATTTGTTTGCAGTTGGGCATTTTTTTCTTTTCCTCCTCATTTCTCTTTTTCTGTCTATGCAAGGATTTTACCTGTGTAGAATGTATTTTGAAACCACAGTGGAAATGCTGCCTTCCAGGCCTCAATACAGTGACAGCAAGCATCATCCTTCAGTTGCCGTATCTGAATTGTGGATTGTCACATCCAAAAAACTTTTTTTTAAGCATTACTACAGCAGAACGGAGCAGAGCGTCTGCTGAAGGCATATTTGGTGGAAAATCCAGAATGCCATGTGTTCACAGCCTCCACTTTAACATTTGACTCCCTGCCGTCCCAAAGCTACAATACCAACTTTTGCAAATAGTTTTGCAAAATATTTTTCCAATAAAGATAAATCATTTGATAGATCTTTGTTCAAATTATTTATTCTTACTGCTGACAAAAAGGTGAACTTAACACCATGTACATGATCAACAGAATGCTTTTTAGTTAGTTACAGGCAGACAAGATCAAGCTACTGCCAGATGGAGAAACAAGACCTTTATATTTGCTGAAAGGAGAATACATTCTTGAGCTTTTCAAGGCAAAATAGGTGTGAAGGTGGTGTTTGCAGTTTTTTTTTATATTTGTACAGCATCCATAGAAGAGCTAATAATTAGGACATTTCATTTTCAACTCTGGCATCCACACACTTGGTGATGTGTAGGTTTAGATATTCACATACAAATGGTTATCAGATACATAGTTAACCTGTCCTCATCTTTAATTCTCTGTATATTTGTATTTAATTCTGTAAGAAAGTAGGCGTTTAATGTATGGGAACCTAAAGGAAAATCCTAAATTCAGTGTTTTGGAAGATTAAGCATTTCTAGTGTAAAAAGTGGAAAACTAAATACCTGGTGAATTTAGACTATTGAATTTTGATTTGTGCTTCACTTTCTGTATTTAATGGACTATTAAGGATTATTGTCCTGTTCAATGATCGTTTTTGGCTATGCTTTTTTTTTTTTTTTTTTTTTTTTTTTTAAACAGACAGCCAAACATTTTTACTTAAGTTAATCTCTGGTAAACTGCAGAATTCATATTTACTTAATGATAGGAAGGTGCTGAGACGCAAAAACAGTAAATCCAATCACTACACTCCCAAAACACCCAAGAATGTGAGGTTTGTCCATTCAAAAGCAATTTTCAATTTGTTTCAGGCCTACTTAACTCATCCTCTCCATTGTTTTCTCTTCTGAAACATTGTGCTTCACACAATTGAATTCTTCTTCCAGACATATCTAACAATTTTCAGTCATTTATGATTTATTTGTAATAGCAGTAGCTTAAGTCTGTGCAAACTTTTAAGAACTACTTGTGTGGTTTTAAAGGGACTTTCGCACTAGATCCTCTGGGTTCATATTAAGCTGAGTTTGATAGAATGACATTGATTTTAATTTGTCTCAATGTCCAAGGAATTATTGAGTTTATACAGTTTGGACGTTCCTTTGTGACTGGCTAAATTAAAAATGATTAAAGTGTCGGTGTAATATTGTTGCTTCAGATTAGCTGGAGTACTGTAGTACACTTTTTAAGAAAAATTCTGTATTGTAAGATTTGGGTTGGAGGCCTGAGTTCCTGTAAGGCATGACTTAAGTTTTGATGCAGGAAGTGAAAAGGACATAATTTTACTGCTACAGTAGGGAAGTCGAAAAGTAACCTTTTGTTTAAATCTGTAGTAGAGGAATAGGGATAACTGAATTAAATTTAAGATATACCTTATTGTTTTTAGGCAGTTTGTGTCAAAACTGCAGCTAGTTAGGAGAGAGAGAGAGAGAGACATTTGCACCTGACATGTGGGAGCTACGTATGTTTAAAATAATGTAAAAATAACAGTAGTTTCAAAGTCCCTTAAAAATGACAGTTTAAATAAAATCCATTAAAATGCCATAAGTAATGTCAGACATTTGATTGTCATTTATGAGAAAGGAAAGAAGCTTTTCTTTGCTTGCAGCAATAAATTCCTCAAAGTCTGGCATAGAACTGTAAAAAGTGAATAAGAGAAGGGTAAGAGAGAATTATGTCAGGTAGCTGGAGTTCGAATGTGCTTTTAGTCTGTTAGGAGAACGGTTTTTCAAGATGGAATCTTTCCTAAACAGTTGTCTAATCTACATAAAGCCGTAACCATTCTTTAAAGAGAGCTATAGGTGGCGTGGTTGGACTAGTGTGTGACATACAGCAAAACACTGCAACACAAACACCCAAGCCGATTTATTACCAATATGTGTGATTGTTACAATGCATTATAACGTTTACATAATGTCTTATTTCAGGGTCACTTTCCCTGGCCTGATGCCTCACAGTGGACAGATGAGGAATTGGGTATCCCTACTGATGAAGAAGAGTAAACAATAGTATACTTTTTTACTGTAAGTACGTTTTTTTTTTTTAATTAAAAAATGTGCTGTATTCTTGTGTATTGCCTGCTTACTAATATAATGTCTTATTCTGATAATCAGTTCTCATATTCATTATTTTCTTATATTCTTATAATTCTTATATTCATTCTTATATTCATTCATTGTTCAAACAGTTGAGATGAATGGTAGAAATAGAAATTGAATGAACAAGATAAAACTGACCGCTTATTTTTTTATTTTTCTTACAGATTATTGGATTATACATATGAAAATAATTGTTCTATTGGATATAACAAAGCAATCCACACTGTATATACAAACTGTAGTTTATTAAATTTGTGGCTCCATATTTTGTGTGCTGTTTCTTTCTGAAAATTATTGTTTTCATTTATTTTGCATTCACCCTTTTTGAAATTTTATAAGGTCAATTAAAAGTATTCATTACCACCTTAATTACAATGCCGGCAACAGTTTGTGATGATCTCCCCTCATACGACTAAACCTAGATTGTAAGTGGAAAAGATACTGCTGTATTTTTTATATAAAACTAGTGTGCTTCACTTGCCAACTCCTCGGCCTGCTCCATGTGCCAGCCACTTTGCGTCTTCGCCGCTCGCATATGTGGATTTCACTTTCACCAAACAACAAATCTTTTAATTCTCGTGGATACGCCTCTTCATTGGGAAGAAACACTACTTTTCCCTGATGGCAACACAAATTAGATGATCTACAAGTCTCCAACTTAAAGTTTAAATCTGAACAATATCTACATACTTGTGTCATATCACCTATGTCCATATATTCGTTCTTTTCATTGTTCCGTTATTTCACTGCGTAATTTTTTCCTTTTGTTAGTGATAATGCAATTTTTACTATCATTTTTTGTGACTTTTGAAATTTAGTACTTTCATTATTTCTAACCTGCTCTGCATGTGTATCACACCAACGTTTTTGAACCTGTTTGCGACGTTCTACTTTGTCTTCTATTGTCTTTTATTTCCAGCCCCAAGCGTGGTTAAATCTCTTGGCACAAAGTCTCATCTTGCGTGAAATCTCATATAGAAATCCAAGAAAACTTCTTTGTCTGTGTCTTTCAGATTAATTTTGTGTAAAGTGAGATACTTTTGGACGTATGGATTTGTATCCATTATTGGCTGTAAAATTTCTAATATGTCTGATCGTTGAACTCTTTCAATTCTTTGTTGCATCGCTTCTCTCTGATCATAATTATAAACCTGACCAAATTATGTTTTCTTTGAAATTAAAATTGTAGTAGCTTTAATTGTTGCGGGACCACAGATTCTCATAGCGTATGGTCCTGAATCATGTAAATCTATGTTTTGAGCATTGATTGATGCGAATGTGAACAGATTATTGTAGATTCTGATATTTTGCCTGTAGTGTTTGTGGATTTCAATTTTGCCAAATAACAAATCTTTTATTTCTCACGGATACGCCTCTTCATTGGGAAGAAACACTACTTTTCCCTGATGGCAACACAAATTAGACGATCTACAAGTCTCTGACTTAAACTTTAAAGCAGAACAATATGTCATATGACCTATGTTCATATATTCGATCTCCTTTCTCTCTTCTGTTTTTTCACCGAGTAATAATTTCTGTTTGTTTGCGCTAATGCAATCTTTACTCACATTTTTTTGAGACGTTCGAATTTTAGTACAGTGGAACCTCTAGATACGAGTTTAATTCGTTCCAGCACTGAGCTTGTATAGCGAATTTCTCGTATCTAGAACAAACTTCCCCATTGAAAATAATGGAAATCCAGTTAATCCGTTCCGCACCCCAAATATATTAACATAAAAATCAATTTTCCTAACAAATAACACTGATAAATTATATATACTGTAGTCTACCTTTAATAAATAACACTGGTAAATAATATAACTGATTATTAAAAGAATCAAAACAGGTGTCCAAAGTGCAGTAGAGCATTCAATAAATGTTTAAATAAATAATCCTTAAAACAGTTGTGAAGTGGAGGTTTAAAATACACAAGAATAACAATCCTTTAACACGAGGTTAAAACGTCAAAAGGATGCAGTCTTTAAAAAAACAGATGACAATCCCCGGTGCTTCTTCTCTGTTAGCGTCTCACCTGCTGTGTACATATGATGGTAAACTTGAACTTAAACATCCGTACCACTGCTAAGGCATAGTATTTATAAGGCCATACTGGTAAAGATTATTATTTCCTACTTAAGGAAACATGATGTCTAACTTATTGGCACATCCTGTTTACTTTATTATGCATACTTCTTTAAAACTAAATGCTTCAACTAGAAAAAAAATGTTATAAATTGCAGATTTCTTAAAAAATGTGATGATGTTTAACAACCTAAAAGTAGTGCAGTGGATAAAAAGCAAAATGATCCTTATAATCTTGCATTAGGATGTATGAAGATTTGGCTTTTCACAATTTACAAAAAATGATCTGAAAAAGTATCAAAAATTAGCTACACCAACATGTACCATTCACTTTATCCATCCATCCATTTTCCAACATGCTGAATCTGAACACAGGGTCACGGGGATCTGCTGGAGCCAATCCCAGCCAACACAGGGCACAAGGCAGGAACCAGTCCTGGGCAGGGTGCCAACCCACCGCAGACCATTCACTTTAATATATGTTAATATCTTCTGTGTCAAGAAAAAAATAAGCTGACTGAGGCAGTCATGCAGCTTTCCCTGTTCTCTGATCAGTTTCATTGACATCTGTGCTCCATTGCCCACATTTATAAATAACATGCTCATCCATCAACACGGTGTACACATCTCTTGTGTTGGAAGGAGACTGATAATTGTTAAAACATTCATTTTGTACTGTTCAGAAACTGCTGAATTTCAAATAAGCACTGTAGATATTTTTCAGTTTCCACCAATTTCATTTAAGATATTAGAGATGCAGTTCTGAAAAAGAAACTTACAGCACAATCACAACATAAAATGAGGGTAGAGCAGAGCAAAGTAGAAAATCCCAACATGTTTATGGTGAGACTTTTATAATTTTATTTGGTCATTTATTTCTTTTCAGAAAGGGAGATTTTCGTTGCATTGATGGTAAAAGAAAACAAAGGAATAAGTGCTACATGTGAATTGATCCACAAACAATCATCTTGCTGGATGGTTAAATTGTTTTCAGACATGCATAAATCTGTCTAAAACTTGACAATATTTTCAAGCTGCCACTCCAGTTTGTTCACGGAAGTGCAATAGTAAATAGGATAAATAATTATTTAATTCAAATATATTGTCCTGAGAGAGAGAAGACAAAAAAACATTGAGGTGTTAACGGTGGTTGAAAAAAAGCACATCTCAGTTTCTATGTACTGCAAGACTGCGCTACAGGTTTGAGAAAGCCATTTCTTAAAGGACAAAATCAGGCCTGGAAATACCGGCAGTGGACTACTGCAAACTGGAAGAAAGCCTAACGGGCCGATGAATCCAAATTCAAAATGTTCGGTTCATCAGGCAGGGTGTGTGTACGCCGTTGAGCTTGTGAAAGGATGGTTCCTCGGTGTGTGACAACTGTCAAGCATGGAGAAGGAAGTGTGATGCTCTGGGGTTGTTTTGCTGGAGGTAGACTTGTTGACTTGCACAGAGTGACTGGTATTCTGAATCGGAAGGGTTGGCACAGATTGGCTGTTATATCAGCAAAAGGTGTCTACTTTGATGAATGAAAAAATTGAATAGAATTTTGCACACTTAGTAAATAAAACAATAAGTCAAGGAATCTATTATTTATTTGTTCTATGCCTTGATTTCATGACATTAAGCTGCATGCAATTTCATAAAAACTGAAGTGTTCTAAAACTTTTGACAGTGTATATATAATATCTCATATACAAATATCTAACAAAATTTCAAGTCTGTACAAATTAAGAAAGGGTTCCATCCTTCATAACATCAATTACTGCCAGTATCACCATATTTGTAATTTTTTTTAACATGCTTACTATAATATAATACATAGTAAAAGAATATAATATTACAGTAATTTCCTGGGTGTGGCTGAGCTTATCGACATTGTTGAGTGCAGTGAGTGAATGAACCACACATAAGGTGCCAGTCTGTCACTCTCACAAGTCCACAGCGGGGCAATTTAGGGGGCACACATAATCCATTGAACATTTAGAAATGCGATGGCAAGCACACACAAATTAGGGAGACAGAGACCAGGCATGGAATTGAACCCAGCCTGCGAAGGATAAAAGGTAGTCATGCCAGACACTGCCATGTGCTTTGCAGGCCTGAAGCAGCAAACTCCAGTATAACACACAATGGTGTTCTGTGTTCTTCTACATCTGTGCCAGATGTATTATTTGTTAAAGGTTTTGGTTAATATGAATCATAGAAACAAGCAGAAGCCACCCAAAGAACCAGGCAATATACATACTGTTGTCAATCTCAAAGTGCTTTGCAATGTCAGCTTTGTTCTTACTCAGTGTAGACGCAATGTATGCAAACAAGCCACATAATATGGTGCCCACACCACATGTCAAGTCTTTGTTCAGATTTGTGTTCTGGCATCTCCAAGAAAACATAGCTCCTGATTTTAGCATCAGCTGACTCAGTAGAAGACAAGCAGGGCAGCACAAAACACTGTAAACAAATCGAGGGTCCATCTTAAGTAAGCTTTTTATGAAATTGTCCAGCCATGTAGGAGAATTCGAGAGGAACATCTCTCTAACCTGAACTGCCAATAAAGCTGCAGCTCCCAGGGACAGGAATCTCCTTCCAAGGGACCGAGTCATAAGTGCGGCAAGTAGACAGTCTCCTAGCAAACCACCTAGAGGCGCAAGTATTCCCAGGACAACAGGAAGGGGCTGGTCCAGGATATTTCCCAAACACCAGCTGAGCCACCAGCCAGCCCAGTAACCCAGCCAGCCACATATATATGAGCCATCCTTTGGAGTCAGCAGCATGGCCTCTTCGAGGAGGAGAACACCTGAAAAAAAAAAATGGAGACAGGCAACCAGCATGTCAGCATAGACCACTTTACAAACTGGTCACTGTCCTGGAATTAAAATGGCAACAGAAGGTTCTCCACACACCTCACCTACTTAAGGGCACACAATGCATCAGGAACAAGAACAAGCCCAATGGTCTGATTCCGGTGCTCCATCCTAAACATCAAAGATGTTCACCTAATGTATGTGACGGATGTTTGTATACTTACCTAAAGAGTAAACATGGTGCTGATGGTTCTTTTTGTGCTGTTTATTTTAAACTGTTTCATGCAGGACATCTGTTTCTTCCAGCTCCTTTCACATTCACCAGTAACAAATTGAAGAGGCCAAGTTGCCTTGAACAACATAAATGAATTCTTGAATTTTGTCTTCGGTTCAATACACTCAGTAGTCCATTTTACAAAGAAGGCAACAGTTACTCAAAATTCAAAAGGGATCCAAACATGAAACTGAGTGTCTGAAAACAGAGTCCAGAGAAATAGAACTTTAGCTTTAGAATGTCACAGCATAGTCAGTCTTGTGCACAGTGTTTTAACAGGTGACATCTGAGGAGGACCACCATCAAATATTAATATGTCTAGTTGAAAGACTTATAAATTATTTAATAGGAGAGCTGCAGACTACTCTTATTAAAATGAAGTGTCTGTTCTGAGTGGTGGTCCGTAAACTAGCAGTGTTCTACCTGACAGAGTCTGACAGGGAGCTTTGAAAGTAATGGGACAGCAAGGTGGCACAGTGCTTAGTTAAGACTGTTGCCTCAGGACCGTCTTAACAGCATCATAGGCCCCCACGTAAAGTAGTGTGCCCATAAGTTAAGACGGCTTGGGACAGGATGGGTTAACTGCCAAAGTTCAATAGTGGATGAACACAATAGCTGCTGGTTTTTGTTCCAACCCTTGCAGTTCCTAATTAGTAGCTAAATATTGCTCAAGGAATATTTTTGTGATTATTTTACGTAACTCACTTATTAAAGTTGCATTACACTACATCCGGTCAGAAGGGAATGTCCAACCTGGCGACTGCATTTGCTGCTCTCATCAACCAAGGATGTCAGATTACACTGGGGATCTTAAATTATGTGACTCCATGATGACTTTCCCGCAGTTTCACATTTCCAAGTTATTGGGATCTCAACCTTTTCTTTCGGCAGCCAATGATGTGCTGTGAAACAGAGTTGGGGTTCATGCAAAGTGCTTTACAGGTATAGTGAATTCAACCACCGTCTCTGCCCTTTATTCTTTTTTCCATTCTATGGTGGTACACGAGACATCAGACACACAAGCCCCTCTTCTGTTTGTGAGATGGAAATCATCTGCATATTTTTGTGGTGAAGTGTGTCTGGGGTCCATGGCAACTCTGTGCACTTGACGTGCGGGTCAGACCTCGTGACTGTTGGTGTGCAGAAGAAAAGCTGTGCGGCTACGGAGAACATAACGGGGGAATTGTTTGATTGCTTGTTTACTTGCACAAGTGCATTCGGCACAGCCATCTCTCATTATTGCTCCACAGATCATTTAGAGGAGCTGCACTTCAGGCCAGGTAAGGGAAGTTAGTCCATCCATTACACCGTGAATTCAGCTATCTTGATTACTAATTATGATTGACATGTAACCTTTTTTTTAGTACCTTCACTTTGGCTCCAAGAAAATCCAGCTACAGTGAGTCACACTGAAATGAAAATTGGAGGGGCAGATCTTTAATCTTAAGCCCAAGTCTGCAAAGCTCACACCCAGTTACAGTAGGAATGTGTTTATATTAATCTTAGTGTTATATTATCTCTCTATTTAAAAAAAAAAATTCTTGGGGAGGGAGACGAGACGTGATCTTCTCGGAAGACAATTTGAAGTCCCATGAGAGACACTTTAACTTGCTCCCAGCTCTTAAAACAACGACAAGCAAAACACGCAGCTCGCCAGCAGTAGAAAGCCAGCAGATGATCCGACCGCTTCTCCATAGCGTGTGTTCAGCCCCGCACCCCCCCACCACTTCACAATGTGAGTGGCAGAGACACAAAGTGGCAAAAAGGACCGGCTGTACAGGCTTTGAAATAATCGACGGGCAGCACGACAGCAGCAGCAGCAGAAAGACAGGAGATGATCCGACAGCATCTTCTTGCGTTGTCACGATGCAAGTCCAAACAGAGAATCAAAATTCAATACGATATTGATGAAAAGTTAATTCAAAAAATTGTTTTTACTGAAGTTTTTTACAGTAAATGTGTAAGTTTAAAAAATATTTGTGTGTTAATTTCAAAGCCAAACGGAATGTATAACGCAAAATCGCATAACGCAACGAAAAACTTAAACACAACACTTTACTTTCAAATTATTACATTTTACTATTTTTTAATTTGGTTAATTACTCGCTGTAATGTAAAATAGTTAGTTCTATTACGCATATATAACAATTCCCATGAAAATATCAATCTCTTTAAATTGTACATCCACATCCCCATACGCAAGCGGCAGAACTGCAAAGTGGCTTGCGCGTAGCACTGGCCTGGGGGTTGGTGAAAGAAGCGAGCAGGGGGCAAAGCCACCTAGTAATTTTATATATTTAAAAGCACATCTCTCTAATATAATAAAAAAAAATCCTGGGATGAGACAAGACTTTTTAGCCTGGGATGAGACGTGACTTTTTCAGAGAGATACTTTCACTTCCCATAAGACAAGACTTTGTGGTAAGAGATTTAAGCACACCCAGGGTCGGAAATAAAAGACAAACCGTAGATGACAAAGTAGAACGTCATAAAGAATTGGCACTGTACACATGCAGAGCAGGTTAGAGATAATGAAAGTACTAAAATTTGAAAGTCTCAAAAAAATGACGGTAAAGATCATATTAGCGCAAACAAACGGAAATTATTACTCAGTGGAATAATGGAACAGTGAAAAGAGATTGAATATATTGTTCGGATTTAAACTTTAAGTTGGAGACTTGTACATTGTCTAATTTGTGTTGCCATCAGGGAAAAATAGTGTTTCTTTTCAATGAAGAGGCGTATCCGCGAGAATTAAAAGATTTGTTTTTTGGTGAAATTGAAATCCACATATGCCAGCGGCAGAGATGCGAAGTGGCTGCCGCGTAGCGCAGGCCAGAGGGTTTGGGGAGCAAAGCCCCCTAGTTGTTAATTAAAATAAAAAAAGATCTACATAAATATTATAGGAACAGACAGTGAAAAACTCCTGTGTGTGTTTATAAAACTGAGGGTCAATGGAAGACTCAGAGCCTAATGTCATAAAAATGTTTAGTGAACCTACAGCAAGAATGAAATTAAGCAGGACATCTTGACCAATAGAAAGAAAATACACACACACAGAATTATGTTATCTCTGGCTTATGAAGAACTTATGTACTTGCTTGATTGGCTGATTTGGGGAAAAAAATTAAATGAGATCTTGAAAGGCCTGGAACACACCAAGAGAATGACATCTCTGATTCTCCACTCGGCCTTACTGCATCTACTCTTTATTCAGTAAACCCAGCTAAAAGCACAGAGACTTGAAGAATTTGGAAACTGTTTTCCAATGGCTTCTGTTGGCTGTTCTTGCTGAAAAGTTGAAAACAATCATTAAAATGTAAAAGTGAAGGACAATTCTCTAATTATTATATTTTATTTTTTGTTAATCTAGGTAAACACCTTTAGGTTGAAACTGTGTTGGCCACTCTCTCTCACAGTTTTTGTCAGTTGCTTAAATGCAATTCTTGTTATTTAGATTATCAAAACAGTAAGTGTAAATACCCCCCAAAACATTTATACTGTTTAGCCCAAACTATTCTTCTTCTGTAAAAATTTGGAACACTCAAAAAAATATGAAACTTGTGTTTGAAAATGAAAAATAAAAAAATAAATCAAAGAGTACAACAACATCACCTTTTGAAAATCTCAGCTAGCACTGCATGGAAGACCTCTTTCCTCTGCTTGACTTCTTTCTTCACCGCTGATGCCTATCAACAAGCCCCAGATGGCTGTCATAAGAGGCACCAGCAACCTTCCGGCTATGGGTCCTTGCAGCCGTCTCCGCTACTGACATTATGAAAGCGGTCCAATTGGACTTGAAGTCCAGACTCCATTCTTTAGGATTACTGAGGTACACAATCCTAGGAGAGAACTCTACCACCATGTAGCCTTTAATCATTTACTGTATAGATTAAGTAGGCAGTTAAAGATTAATCAGGAAATACAGCAAACTGAAATAACCCATCAAATAAAACTTACTGTAACTGGCACACATTTGATACATAATACCACTGAACATTGTTTGACTAGAAGCAAAACTGGATAACCGAAACAGCTAAAAAACTTTAATTACATAATATTTCGTTTATTGAAATAAAGAACTTGTAATTCAAGTCCAGAAAAACAAAAATTTGAAATACAAAAACAAAAAGGAACAATAAAATCCATTATCAAAATTAACACTAAGACTAGGTTCATGAAATCAAATATCAGAATCCAAATAGCCAGTACTAAGCAAACAAAAAAAGAGAAGCAAAAAAGGGAGAAGAAGAAGAAGAAAACTGAGGCAAAGTGTGAATGCCAATGCAAAGAAGCGCTGGTCACAGGAAACTTAAAAAGCCCTTAAGGAACTGCTACCCTAGTGACAGCAACACCTGATGCCACAAAGTTAATTTGAAACCCAACCACCAAATTAAAAATTACCATCAGAGGTACGAAATTAATTAACACTCTATTTATAAGCACTAATGGATAAACAATTAAAGACGAGAGGAAATAGGCAAAAACATTACAGAAATAAAAAAGAGCAAAAGGAAAGAAATGCGAAAAGGAGCCCTGGTGAAATCCTAACACTGAAGGCCTATCTGCTTGTTTAAATCCTGCATTGTTACTGCATTTTGTCATCACATCCTACATTGCAGGTTTTCTCGTTGTTACAATATGTCATTTTTTTCTGAGTTTAGTCATTTTTTTTTTCTGGAATTGAGGTTTCGTAATCAGATAACTCAAATTTACAGTTTTCTTCCATGTATAGTATATTTTGCTTAGAAACATTAATTTTTGTAATTGTTCTGTTTTGAAATTTCCTGTCACACTGTTTCATTTTTTGTGGATGCCGCCACATGCTAATCTTTTGCTCGCTGCGCTGTCCCAAAAGTCGAGCTATGTGACATCATCAACCTGACCAGTTTAGATGCTGGAAGCACAATGTCCAGTTTTGTGGATATATCCTCATAAATATTCTCAAACTCACACTCCAAATGAAGATCTCAATTTAGTGCTTCACTTCCCTCCCACATCCCCAAATGACGATGTCTAGATGAAATCGTTATGCTAGGTTGTCCTGAGTGAGCGTACCACCACGTACACTGTGATGACTGGGATCTCCTTCAGGACTCCTCCTGTTTTGCATTCCCTAAACTGAGACAGACTTTGTCTCCCTGGGGTCCTGAAATGTATGTATACTCAGAAGATCTAGACGTCTGCCCACACTGTTAGGTCACATTTTTTTTTGGAATGTCCTACACGATTTTGGGTAAAAGTTTTGCGTATCTGTTGCTTCTCAGATTGTACCAGGAGGCAGGAGACTGTGTATAGCAATACAAATAATAGATCAAACATGTTTTAAAATTAACAAGCAGAGGTACATCATGAGACAGGCTGGAGGCCAGAAAGACTGTAATGAAACTGATCTTTAAATCGAAATACAGAAACCAGAAAAATGACCATAAAGTCCAAAGACTTCATGTTGTGGCGCAGGGACAACCATTTGCAGCCCAACATCAGCAAGACAAAAGAGTTGGTGGTGGACTGCCAGCTCGTCAAAAAACCTTTGAGACCAGTCACCATTTTGGGGGAGTATGTGGTACAGAGCTACAGTACAAGTACTTGGGGCTTCACATAAATAACAAACTTGTCTGGTCTGAGAACACAGTGGCGCTGTGCAAGAAGGACACTCAGCCTTTTTGATGTTCTAACAATCTATAGGAGCCAGTGAATTGTGTATGCTGTGGTCTCCTGGAGAAGCAACTTGAATTCAAAAGACACAAAATGTCTGAATAAACTTCCAGGACAACCTGCTCCATCACAGGGTTAACCCTGGACACACTGGAAGCTGTTGGGAAGAAAAGATGTTAGTGGCAAAGCTGGATGCCATCCTGAAAAATCCTCTCCATCTCTTCCAGGAGGTGCTCTCTAAGAGCTATGGACTCATTCCTCCTCAGTGTGCTAAAAGTGGCTCTGGGCATCTTTTCTACCTTCTACTATCAGGCCATTCAGTGCCTCCTCCCAATGTGCAAACTAAATGCTTATACTCTTTAAGTCAATTTTGCTATTTCTGTAAAATATATATACACTAAATTATTTATCTATCTATATATCTGTTGATTGATAGAAAAGAGACTCACAGGAAAAATAATACTATGTTTCTGCTACTGTATGTATTGAATTTTCTCTTTGGGATTACAAAAATTTATCCAATCTAAACCTTCGCCTGAGTAGAAGTGAAACAGGACAGTGAGGAGGGCCCTGCCTGGCTCCCCACACCTGATATCATGCTTCCTCCTCCCCTCGGCCTGCAGCCTCTGTCTCAGATTAGCACGAATATATCGCTCCTGCAAGCGAACTATGATTCTTAGCGCGATGAGAGAAGTTGCAAAATCAACTGGAATGCTCAAGCAAATTCTAGAAAAAAAGCCCAATCTAAATCCATTAAGTAGTTCTCTTGTTCGCTAGCTAAGCGGGTGTAAGATACGCCCCGAGGCTGGCACGTGAGTGAGGAGGGCCCCACCCCACTGCGTCTCTCTTGGATTTACTTAGGCAAATAAATTGGTACCATAAGCAAACTATGATACTTAGCGCGATGTGAAAAGTCGCAAAATGAACCAGAATGTTCAAGCAAATTATAGAAAAAACCCAATCTAAATCCGTTAAGTAGTTCTCTCGTAAGAAGTGGACAGACATAGAGATGTTGGATTTTACATATATAGAGATAAAGTACTACTTTAAGATGGGACTCTCTTGTCTGAGTTGTATTTGTTATTGTATTTGTAATGTTCTTTCCATTTGATTAGCTTGTGGTTTGTGATTATGTTTTGCTCTTTGCATAACTGAGTATGTGCAGAACTGAATGGCTACTAAAGCCACAGTATTTTCAAAATAGACCTTTTCCATCTGTTATGTCACCATACTTTCCCAGTTCATCAGGCTGACCTCTCATTTTAGCATGTGCTGCAATGTCCTCTCATCTAATTGTTCTGTGTACATCGTAAGTGAAATGTCTCATCTGTTTGGTTTGATGCTGAGCGGAGTTTGTGGCTCTTGTTCTTTTTCATGGTATGAGGTTTTGTATAAGAGTCTCTTTAGTAGCTGTAGTGTTAGCCTGTGGGTTATCATGGCAGCCCGGGAAATGTAGCACCTGAAGTTGATTGTGGTTGCTGCACCATGGCTTTCCTATATATTGCACGGCACACCATCAACAGTAAATGTATAGTCATATGAAAAAGTTTGGGAACCCATCTCAGCCTGCATAATAATTTCCTCTACTTTCAACACCAAACATAACAGTGGTATGTCTTGCATTTCCTAGGAACATCTGAGTACTGGGGTGTTTTCCGAACAAAGATTTTTAGCGAAGCAGTATTTAGTTGTATGAAATTAAATCAGATGTGAAAAACTGGCTGTGCAATGTGAAGGATGAATGTTCTCTTCGTTCCCTTGTACTAATCCTTGTCAAAGAAGTTAAGCAGAAGTAAGCTTTAAAAACATGCTTTGCTGAGCAAACAGAAAAATATTTGTCCAAAGGACTCAAGGTCTAAGCATTCCACACATGAGACTGCCTTATCACGTTTTCCCTTAGTTTACATCTGAATGCCATAACAAAGGGCCAAGAAATCAAGTTGCACAAGGGGCGTCGAAGGGGCTCAAGGATTGTGTATAATAAAAGTGTTGACTGTTGCATTTCATAATGATATTAAATCACGCATTCTAGGGGTATAAAAACTTTGCCCCACCCAACAGACGGGGTTCAGAAGAGCCCTGAGGCTGTCAAGTAATATTGATTGCCTGCTTTCTGAAACTCTGCTCACTGTGACACTGAAGAATAAAAGCTGCTATATAACCACACCTGCTGTCTTGTCTGGTGTCTTCGTCCACAGCAAAAATTGGGGTCCCCTTGTAATTTTACTGATTTGAATACATGTAACTGCTCAATACTGATTAATTGCAACACCAAATTGGTTGGATTAGCTCGTTAAGCCTTGAACTTCATAGACAGTTGTGTCCAATCATGAGAAATGGTATTTAAGGTGGTCAATTGCAAGTTGTGCTTCCCTTTGACTCTCCTCTGAAGAGAGACAGCATGGGATCCTCAACGCAACTCTCAAAAGATCTGAAAACAAAGATTGTTCAGTATCATGGTTTAGGGGAAGGCTACAAAAAGCTATCTCAGAGGTTTAAACTGTCAGTTTCAACTGTAAGGAATGTAATCAGGAAATGGAAGGCCACAGGCACAGTTGCTATTAAACCCAGGTCTGGCAGGTCAAGAAAAATTCAGGAGCAGCATATGCACAGGATTGTGAGAATGGTTACAGACAACCCACAGATCACCTCCAAAGACCTGCAAGAACATCTTGCTGCAGATGGTGTATCTGTACATCGTTCTACAATTCATCGCTTTTTCCACAAAGAACATCTGTATGGTAGGGTGATGAGAAAGAAGCCCTTTCTGTACTCACGCCACAAAACAGAGTCCCTTGTTTCATGTAAATGCTCATTTAGACAAGCCAGATTCATTTTGGAAGAAAGTGCTTTGGACTGATGAGACAAAAATTGAGTTATTTGGTCATAACAAAAAGCGCTTTGCATGGCGGAAGAAATTCAACCCAATGTCAACAAATTCTTCAGGATAATGTTCAAGCATCAGTCACAAAGTTGAACTTACCCAGGGGTTGGATATTCCAAGAAGACAATGACCCAAAACACAGTTCAGAATCTACAAAGGCATTCATGCAGAGGGAGAAGTACAATGTTCTGGAATGGCCGTCACAGTCCCCTGACTTGAGTATCATCGAAAATCTATGGGATGATTTGAAGCAGGCTGTCCATGCTCGGCAGCCATCATATTTAACTGAACTAGAGAGATTTTGTATGAAAGAATGGTCAAAAATACCTCCATCCAGAATCCAGACACTCATCAAAGGCTATAGGAGGCGTCTAGAGACTGTTATATTTACAAAAGGAGGCTCAACTTTAAGTATTGATGTAATCTATCTATCTATCTATCTATATCTCTGTTGGGGTGCCCAAATTTATGCACATGTCTAATTTTATTATGATGCATATTGTATATTTTCTGTTAATCCAATAAACTTAATGTCACTTCTGAAATACTACTGTTTCCATAAGGCATGTCATGTATTAAAAGGAAGTTGCTACTTTGAAACCTCAGCCAATGATAAGCAAAAATCCAAAGAATTAAGAGGGGTTCCCAAACTTTTTCAAATGACTGTATCAAGCAAGTCCATGTGTCTGCTGTTTTCCTGACAGCCACGGATAGTGACTGCATTGTGCCTGTGCTTTTCCTGTCAGCTATGGCCTGCGCCCACATGGCTCTTTTGCTTTTGTTTGTCATTGTGCCCGCCCCATTAGAAACACCTGAGGTTCAATTACATCGGTAAGCCAGCCAGCATCTCCAATATTTTGCTACCACTGCACATGTCACATCATAAGCCCTTGATTAAGCCCAAGATTCAGGTTCAAGGCCCATTGGTTCATGAGGATTTTGCATGACAGTCGGATAGTCCTAAGCAATTTATACACAGACTAGTCATTTAGCCCGTTACAATAACGGGCGCTAGAACAGTAGTGCATAAACATTAGTAGGAACAGTCTACAGTATATTAAATGGCAAGGGACTTTGACCTCATTCTTTTTGTTGGTCGTATTTTTCTTTCTTTCAGCTTTTCTTTTGTTGATGTTTACTTGCTGAGCTGACAGTTCTTCGTGGGCTGCCGCCGTGTATTGTGTGTCTAATTTTCTGTGACAGTAATACTGTCTTGTACGGCTCTGTTCAATAAGGGCGCGCACAAAAAGGCGAGCCTCAAAAGGGCGACCTCAATCGCCTTTTTGTGCGCGCCCTTATTGAAGGATGCCTGTGCGCGACCTTATTGAAGGATACCGTCTTGTACATCCGTAATATACCTTTAATTTTCTCTGCCGGTAATACAGGCGTGCGCGTCGGTAATATGCCTTTAATCTCCTCTGACAGTAATACTGTAATATGCGTCACTGTATTGTGTACCTTTAATTTCCTCTCGCAGTAATACTGGTTTGTATTTCCGTAAAACGCCTCTAACTTTCTCTGACAGTAATATCGCGAGTCGCACCGTGCCCCGCGCATGCGCACTTCATCAGAAGACACCCACACACGGACACCTGGACGCACATAGGGATTTTATATATATAGATAAGCAATTTTGAACAACACCGATACTTCTAATAAGCTTAAAAAATAAGTGCAGCTTCAAATCTATGTTAAGGTTCAGCAGGAATCAGACTTTACATCAATGAATAATTTGATTAGTTTGAGTCTGGAAAACAGCAGGTCACAGACTTGAAACTAAGAGAGGGTCAACCTTTGGCAGCAAATCTGTTACCATACTGGACAAAACTGATAGTGCAGCAGTGCTGACCATTGTGTTTTTTAAAGCTTTTTTTGTTTGAAGGGCGTAAAATTTTGAAGTTACTTACAGTGCATCCGGAAAGTATTCACAACGCATCACTTTTTCCACATTTTGTTATGTTACAGCCTTATTCCAAAATGGATTAAATTCATTTTTCCCTCAGAATTCCACACACAACACCCCATAATGACAACATGAAAAAAGTTTACTTGAGGTTTTTGCAAATTTATTAAAAATAAAAAAACTGAGAAAGCACATGTACATAAGTATTCACAGCCTTTGCCATGAAGCTTGAAATTGAGCTCAGGTGCATCCTGTTTCCCCTGATCATCCTTGAGATGTTTCTGCAGCTTAATTGGAGTCCACCTGTGGTAAATTCAGTTGGTTGGACATGATTTGGAAAGGCACACACCTGTCTATATAAGGTCCCACAGTTGACAGTTCATGTCAGAGCACAAACCAAGCATGAAGTCAAAGGAATTGTCTGTAGACCTCCGAGACAGGATTGTCTCGAGGCACAAATCTGAGAAAGGTTACAGAAAAAGTTCTGCTGCTTTGAAGGTCCCAATGAGCACAGTGGCCTCCATCATCCTTAAGTGGAAGAAGTTCGAAACCACCAGGACTCTTCCTAGAGCTGGCCGGCCATCTAAACTGAGTGATCGGGGGAGAAGGGCCTTAGTCAGGGAGGTGACCAAGAACCCGATGGTCACTCTGTCGGAGCTCCAGAGGTCCTCTGTAGAGAGGAGAACCTTCCAGAAGGACAACCATCTCTGCAGCAATCCACCAATCAGGCCTGTATGGTAAAGTGGCCAGACGGAAGCCACTCCTTAGTAAAAGGCACATGGCAGCCCACCTGGAGTTTGCCAAAAGGCACCTGAAAGACTCTCAGACCATGAGAAAGAAAATTCACTGGTCTGATGAGACAAAGATTGAACTCTTTAGTGTGAATGCCAGGCGTCACGTTTGGAGGAAACCTGGCACCATCCCTACAGTGAAGCATGGTGGTGGCAGCATCATGCTGTGGAGATGTTTTTCAGCGGCAGGAACTGGGAGACTAGTCCGGATAAAGGGAAAGATGACTGCAGCAATGTACAGAGACATCTTGGATAAAAACCTGCTCCAGAGCACTCTTGACCTCAGACTGGGGCGACGGTTCATCTTTCAGCAGGACAATGACCCTAAGCACACAGCCAAGATATCAAAGGAGTGGCTTCAGGACAACTCTGTGAATGTCCTTGAGTGGCCCAGCCAGAGCCCAGACTTGTATCCGATTGAACATCTCTGGAGAGATCTTAAAATGGCTGTGCGCCGACGCTCGCCCATCCAACCTGATGGAGCTTGAGAGGTGCTGCAAAGAGGAATGGGCGAAACTGGCCAAGGATAGGTGTGCCAAGCTTGTGGCATCATATTCAAAAAGACTTGAGGTTGTAATTGTTGCCAAAGGTGCATCGACAAAGTATTGAGCAAAGGCTGTGAATACTTATGTACATGTGATTTCTCAGTTTTTTTTATTTTTAATAAATTTGCAAAAACCTCAAGTAAACTTTTTTCACGTTGTCATTATGGGGTGTTGTGTGCAGAATTCTGAGGAAAAAAATGAATTTAATCCATTTTGGAATAAGGCTGTAACATAACAAAATGTGGAAAAAGTGATGCGCTGTGAATACTTTCCGGATGCACTGTAAATGTTCAAACAACATATATATATCTACAGTGATCCCTCGCTATATCGCGCTTCGCCTTTCGCGGCTTCACTCCATCGCGGATTTTATATGTAAGCATATTTAAATATATATCGTGGATTTTTCGCTGCTTCGCGGGTTTCTGCGGACAATGGGTCTTTTAATTTCTGGTACATGCTTCCTCAGTTGGTTTGCCCAGTTGATTTCATACAAGGGACGCTATTGGCAGATGGCTGAGAAGCTACCCAGCTTACTTTTCTCTCTCTGTCTCTCTCTTGCGCTGACTTTTTCTGATCCTGACGTAGGGGGATTGAGCAGGGGGGCTGTTCGCACACCTAAACGATACGGACGCTCGTCTAAAAATGCTGAAAGATTATCTTCACGTTGGCTACCTTCTGTGCAGCTGCTTCGTGAAGCGGCATGCTGCCCGGTGCTTCGCATACTTAAAAGTACGAAGGGCACGTATTGATTTTTTTATCTGTCTCTCTCTCTCTCTCTGTCTGCTCCTGACGGAGGGGGTGTGAGCTGCCGACTTCAACAGCTTTGTGCCGTGGTGCTTCGCATACTTAAAAAGCCAAACAGCCCTATTGATTTGTTTGCTCCTTTGAAGAGGAAGATATGTTTGCATTCACTTTTAATTGTGAGACAGAACTGTCATCTCTGTCTTGTCATGGAGCACAGTTTAAACTTTTGAAAAAGAGACAAATGTTTGTTTGCAGTGTTTGAATAACGTTCCTGTCTCTCTACAACCTCCTGTGTTTCTGCGCAAATCTGTGACCCAAGCATGACAATATAAAAATAACCATATAAACATATGGTTTCTACTTCACGGATTTTCTTATTTCGCGGGTGGCTCTGGAATGCAACCCCTGCGATGGAGGAGGAATTACTGTATATATAAAAGGAAATCCTGGAATGGAAAGCAAATGCAAGGCTACGTTATGTGATAATCTCGAAAGACATTTAAAAGACCCACAAGACCAAGGAGACTTGCCATGGTGCGTCTTGCGGGGACCGTAAACATGAGCCTTGGTGCCAAGAGATTGTCCCAGGGCCGTAGCAAAAAGGACAGCGGCTGTACAGGCTTTAAAAAGATCAAAGGGTAGCGTGACGGCAGCTACCCCAAACGAACGCGAGCAGCGTTATACATCCTTCAAGAAAGAATTCAAACACGCCCGTGGCCAGAAATAAAAGACAGGTATTGCTTTTACAAAGTCACGCGAGACCAGGCAGTGAGCCATCATTTAAAACAAGTCAACAGACCTCTAATCTAGCAATTGTTGGATTGCTTTTGGCAGGCAAGCATCATGTGCTCCGAGCTCTTAAAACAACGACATGCGACAGACAGAAAAGGCAGCTAGCAAGCAGCAACAAGACAGCAAATGATCCAAAGACATATCCTAAGCGTACGTTCAGCCACAACACCCTTCACAACACGAGCAGCATTATACGTCTGGGAAGAAAGAGATGTAAACACGCGCGGGGCAGGAAATAAAGAAACAAGTATTGTTTTTACAAAAGGTTTTAAAGTAAAAGTGAAAATAATGCATATGTAACAATTCAGAAGAAAATAACAATCTCTTTAAATTGTAGATTGCCTGCCTAAGGTAAAGTCATCCCTGATGAATGGGGACGTGGGAATGAGGGGTTCTTTCATCGGATTAGCACAAAATGGGGGAGGCAGCTTGATGAATGAGGTCTCCAGGACTTAAAACAAATCCAAATCATATTATGTGATAACATCTAATGTGAAATTCTACTCCATACTTCTAGAATTTTTATTTTTATATTGTATTGAGGATTTATTCTGTTCTATGTATTGTACTGTACGGCACAGAATTAAAAGACAATGAGTAAAATGACAAACTAGAACTTCATAAAGACGTTTACAAACGTTGACGCTAAACACATGCAGAGCAGGTTAGAGACTATGAAACCAGTGAAATTAGAAAGGCTCAAAAAAAACCCAAAAAAAAACAGCGCTATACACATGTGGAGAAAGTTAAAAGATATGAAAGTAGGAAAATTAGAAAATATAAAAAAAGAAAGTAAAGATCGCAGTAGCGCAAACAAACAAACTGCCTCATTTAACTATGCACCAGTCTAACTTTGGTTTTGCACAATAATTACTACACTATTGCACCTTAACACTTAATTCTACTTTATTCACATAATTTTATTTATTATGTTCTACTATACTTTTATCTTTCAATCTATGACTTTTTGTTAATTTAACTGATATTCTTCTAACTTTGCACAGTTTTTGATAAGCGGATCAGGATGCATTTCACTGCGAGTTGTCCTGTATAACTATTCATGTGACAAATAAAGAATCTTGAGAATTTCAAAAACGGAGCTTACTGCACATGCATTTATTGGTTACTTTGTTCATGTATATATATTTATCTGTCTGCTTATTTAAAAAGCTACATTTACCCCAGGAGCCAAAAACATTCTGCCTAGCCCTTGTACAAAAACCTAGACAAAAGCTGGGGTATCACCTTGGTAACCCCATGTACCTTTGGAACTGTGAGAGGAAAATAGCACGACTTTACAGACAGGAGTCCAATGCAGAACTCTACTTACTTTTTTACTTTGTAAAAAAAAAATATTAACTGCTGATGATGTAGATAGTTTTGTCTGTGATGAAATTCCAAACAGAGAAACCTGCCCAGACCTCATTAAAAAGATTCAGCATACTGGGACTCGCAAGATTACAAATATTGTTTTTATAGAAGTTCTGAAATAAAAGTGAAACTAATGAAATAGGAACAATTCAAAGAAAAAAAAATCTTAAAAGTGTGTATCCGGAAAACCAAACACGGGGGTTGGCTAGCGAAGCGAGCAGGGGGCGAAGCCCCCTAGTATATATATAAAATCCAACGTCTGTCTGTCTGTCCACTTTTAACGAGAGAACTACTTAACAGATTTAGATTGGGTTTTTTTCTATAATTGGCTTGAACATTCCAATTGATTTCATAACCTCTCTCATTGCGCTAAGAATCATAGTTCGCTTGGAGTACCGATTTATTTGAGCAAAATCCAAGAAAGACGCATCAGGCCGAGGGGAGGGGAGCGGGGCCCTCCTCACTCACATGCCAGCCTCGGGGCATATCTTACATCCACTTAGCTAGCGAACGAGAGAACTACTTAATGGATTGAGATCGGGTTTTTTTCTAGAATTTACTTGAACATTCAGGTTGATTTTGCGACTTCTCTCATTGCGCTAACAATCATAGTTCACTTGCAGGAGCGATATATTCATGCTAATCCGAGACAAAGGCTGTGGGCCGAGGGGAGGGGGCAGCGTGACGTCAGGAGTAGGGAGTCGGTCTACCTGTGTGTTTTGAAGCGTAACTTGCCTCCACTTAGCTAGCGATACCTTTTTGTTTATTGATTTTTAAAGTCTGTCCTGTTTCACTACTACGTGGGCGAAGCCGCGGGTAACGGCTAGTACAATATAAAAATAGACTTGTTTTTCTTTTTTAACTGAACAAGTACTGGATTTAATTTTAACCCAGCACCTCTCTTCAGTTGGAGATGGCGGAAACAGAATTTCACCTGACTAAATTCTGTTTTTCTTCTTCCTCCACTGTTTGACCTGTAAAAACAATATAGGACTGTGTTATCTGAAACCTTAACTGCGCAAAGACCACTCACTCACTTGCACATTGAATTTAACTTAAATTGACTAGATAGATAGATAGATAGATAGATAGATAGATAGATAGATAGATAGATAGATAGATAGATAGATAGATAGATAGATAGATAGATAGATAGATAGATAGATAGATAGATAGATAGATACTTTATTAATCCCCAAGGGGAAATTCACAATATGTAAAATGCCAGGGTGATTGTCAGATTATGCAGTAATCACGATTATTCATTTTTTGTGTATTAAATACATTTTCACATATTTTCTGGAATTTTGTAGACTGTTTTTAGGTCAGCAAACACATTTTTGTTACTAGCTTCTCATTGCTATCTTCAAGACAAAAAGTTAGAATTAGTCATCACTAATTTAATTTCATCTCCTGATCATTTTTCCTTGCCTTTTGACTGGTCAACTATAGCAGAACACATACATAAAGAGTTCTACAAGTAACTCATATTTTGTGTCATTGTTTCAGAACAGAAGGGTAATGAGACCTGTGCCAAAAAAGGAAAAAATAAAAAAGACACAAGACAACAATCAGCTGACCATTCAATTCATTTTATTCTATTTACAGATAAAAATAAACAAAAACAGGTATATAATAAGAAACAATACACAGCAAAATACAATATTACCATATGAATTTGTCCTTTGGGTTAAACTTCCTTGAGTATTTCACCAACAATATAACAGCCTGCATCTAAAGCACATCAAAAAAACTCAATGTGTGTCGGAATGTTAAACCACCGAATGTAGTCCAATATCGCACAATACTATGTCAAGCATTTCCTGTGATTTATATGGATTATCTTTATACTTTTTTTGTGCTTTTCATTCATATTTACATAGTTTCCAATAAACATATAAAAATGAATACTTCTGAAAATATGAAGCTTAAGGTGCATCCTAGTGGCGGGGGGGGGGGGGGGGGGGGGTCAAGTGTGATCTATAATTACGGGGACTTCTTGATTGATAGATGTGACATTCTATTGCACTTCCGGGTTCTCTGAGCCAGCTGGCAGAGATGGCAACAAAACATTAAAGCTTCTTTACAAAGAAGTCTAGTGAAGTTGAGGGGTGGACAGCCATGAATCTGTGTGAGTAGGTATGAATAAATTAATGAGTATATGGCAACATTATCTTAATTTTCATGAAGCCGTCTCTCTGACCATCACCCATTCAGTGAAACATAAGATATTACCAGGATACACAAGTTTCTCTCTGAAGTAGTGTGTGACTAAGGTTGAGGCAAAAACATCAAGTGTTGAGACAAGCAGCAACTTTCAATACAGTAGCTATGTTGTCCCCCTTTTGGTTGGGGCATTAGGCCATAAGAAACAGCAATTTGGCATTGTAGGTTTTGTAAGTGATCAGTGTGCTACACAGTTGTTTTTCTCAAACATAATTTATCACACAGGGTCATAAAAGTCCTACTACACTGACCCATGACCTAGTGTAGCAGTCGGCAGTGTGTTCGCAGTGGTTTGCACTGCTGCCTCATGAATCCAGCATGAGGTTTTAACGGATGGTCATAACTGAAATTAGAGAAATAGGCAAAAGATTTCACAATGCCTTGCCTTATTATCGCCTATGAATAATCAGCATTCTTGTTTTAGTAAGACAGCCATTTTCATTTCAGTGAAGGTGTCCAAGCTGGGCTGAACTGCAAATCTTGAAGTACATTCTAAGTATTACTGTCGTCTGCTGAGCATGTCTAGTGGTCTACCACAACAATTTGGAAGAAACCCTGGAAACTGTTAGACCATTAGATAATACAGCTCCTATAGTTGGAGCAGACACCAATGAGGGTGTGTGTGTTAGGGGTGTTCAAGCACATAAATGTGTGCCCAGTAAATACATAAATGGGTCATAAATGTCAGATTCTGTACTATAATGCATGGCACATGTAATCTATGCTCCTAGAAAGCTAGGAAGATTGATTAGCTGTAGGACATGGTACTAATGATGGCCCTAATGTACCAGCATGAATGAAGACCACAAGCCCAGCTGCTGAAACACCTACGAATGAAAAACAGGTGTACCTGCAGCAAGGACTCCAGCTGTCATTTTAGGTTCTACCTGACATTACTTTTTTGGCAACTTTCTGTTGTCACAAATGCTGCTGAATTTTCCTGGCTCCAAGAACCACCCCTCAATGCCCAGAAAATGGTTTTGTCTTTTGTTTTGTGATGGTTGATTGTTTTAGATAACAAAATTGTTTATACTAATTACTCAAAAGCGAAGCAAGATTACGTATGGTCCTTTTTTTATCAAGTATAGAGATCTCAGTATACAGTACATAGAGATGATATACCTGAGACACCATGTTCTTTATATAATTCTTTCTTTAGCTAGTGTTACTGTAAAATATTGCTGAACAATGTACTTGTAGACTTTAATGGCTTTGTTCTTGAATAGTTGGTGTGAAGGTTATGGAAAATGAAATGAGAAGGAGGCATCAACTTCAGACGGTATGCATATGCAGTACATGCTTTGGGTTTATATGATTTTTGAGAGTATCTTCATTTGGAAGGCAAACCACAGGCTGAAATATGGCCATTATTTGAGGAGTATGATGGACTGCTTCTTTGTAAATTAGCTGTTTCAGAAAGCCCGGAAATTTATGGAAAAGGCAATCGTGTTTTCTTTTTTTTTTTTTAATTTAAGTAAAATATAAGTAATTTAGAATTTGACAAAGCCACAAAGCTCACTTAGGGGAGATAGCAAAATTGTATAGTATAAAATGTTTCAAAATAATAATCTCTCTTGTAAAAATGTCTTAACACTATGTCGAACATTTTACCTTTGAGATCTTTTCATGGTTGAGCAGTAGCTGCACTGTCTCTGGCAATAGTACGGTAATTCATCTTCTACTTATTGCCTCTGTAGCATCTCTGCACATAAAGGCATGTGGAATTAACTAGGGTGCAGAAAACAACATCTGGAACTATCTTTATTTCTCACCACTGGCACACCTCTGCAGTAAAATAAATTACAGTAATGTAGTATCTGTTAATGAGTTAAAATGATACCAAATAAAAATAAATTTGCTACAGGATTCTTGTAAAGCAAAGCAAGATACTCATAGTGCATTACAGTTTAATTCCTAATTATTAACATAATTTTTTTCTTAAACGGCAACACAATGTATGTTTCAATGACATGCAACAAAGACAGATACGATTTGCTATATAAAATAATACAGGATAAATCAAGATTATCCAAATTTAATTTTTTTAGTTAGTTATGGTGAGATGAAGTTTGTTGAGATAAAGTTATGCAATTTTTTCTTGAGATTATCACAACCAAAAAACAGATGAACTTTAACTAAACATTGCTTCTTTAAGAGGCCTTGTTTAGACTATATTGTAAACGCTGGATTATATTTTTGTATTTTCATCTGGATTTTCCAATTTATTGCAGGAAAAAATAGCAAATGTTGATGCCATTTTAAAAATACTCTATCGACTTTTAAATCAAATTTCATCATTATGCCACAACATTTTGTGTTATTCTACATGCTTGCAGCACTCACATTTTAAATGGATGTTGGTTCAGAAGGGTTTCAAGAAACCGACAGTAACAAAATGCATGATGAAGAGTTATAGGTCGCTTAACTGCTTCATAGTGTCAGGCTACCAAAATATAAAACTTCTCAGTGTACCTGCCAGATGTATTCCTCCGACTATTATCCGTGGCCTTGTCAGTTTCCAGCTCTGTACCAAGTTAAGGAACTAACACCATAATCCATCATCTCTGAAACCTGCATAATCCAATTTAGTGTCATAAAGGATCTATACAAATAAAACAATGTAAAAATTTTTTTTTGGTTTTATTCCTAAGAAGGAGTAACTGTAGACTCAAACCAATGAGTCATGAATTAAAAGTACATATTTAAACAGTATCCAATAAATGCATTTTAATTCATCATCATTTACTGGTTTCTACTTTCATAATGTCTATACAGGAGTATTAATTAACATGATGTAAATATACCATATCTAACATAAAAGAAAAAAAAATCCAGTTTTTTATGATTTACTGTACACTGAATTCTGCCTTCCCATTACAATGACACCACAAGCTTCACAAACTGATGTCCATGATCTTTTATTCATTCTATTCAACCTACTTACAACTGATACCTAAAAATCAGTGACCGGGTTAAAAACAAACAAACAAAAAATACTGCAAATATACCATTGTTATTGGCAAAATACATTTTGTAATTTGACCCTTTTAAAAAATTTCTTTAATACAGAGCACACAAACATTCAAATTTATCTTGTAGAATTCAGAGTGCACATTCTGTCAGGGAATGTAGAAATATTTTTTACAGTTATCTGGAAGGGGCAAAACACATTTTATTTTATCAAACATTTACCATGATACTTTTACTGCCTTTAACTGGCTGAAAGCAAAAATATCAAAATAAGATTTATTTTTTGTTTCTGAAAATAGATCAAGTATTTATTTCAAATTTAAAAAATAATTAAGACAAGGCACAATATTATTCTTACTTGCGTACAAATGAAAGGCCCTAGTGATGCTTGGTTTTTAGGTTAATTAAAAATTATGTCGAGAGTAAGTAAGTAAAGAGATCAGTAGCCATTGCATGTGTGAATTTTAAGGTTGTGCACAGCAAACTTAGAAATTAAGGCTACAGTTAAAGTACACATGTTGATCTGAAACTTAAACATTTTCAGGACAGAGAGAGAGCAGTTCTTTCTGATCTGGAACCAAATTGTAGCATTGTGCATTTTAATTTCTTGTTTTCACAAAGCCTGTTTTTCTCAGCTAGTAGTGTATAAATAATACAGGGGGAGCCAAAATGAAGTACCACATTTTTGAAGGACATTGGGCAAGGTAGAGGCAGCCGAGTGGGTTGGGGTGGGGGTCCTTTGATAGGTGATCCCATGTAAGTTGTCAGTCAGCAACATGCCTTCCTCTGGTGCGCACCATGTTTTCGCTGTTGAAGCTATTCTTCAAAAATAACAAATCCATCATCACTACGCAATGCGCCTTCCGAACGCAGTTCAGCATTCCATCTAATCAGTGATGTCTCAAATCTGAAAACAATTTTTCAGTGGGTGGCTAAATTTAGACAGACAGGTTCAACATTGAACAGAAAAATCTCCTGGCAGTCCTCGGACTGTACGAATGCCTGAAAACATCCAAGCTGTAAGGGCATCGATTTTGCAGTCTCCTAGATGTTCAGCGCGCAAACGCGCTTCTGCCTTAGACATTTCCAACACGTCTTTGAAGAGGAATATGCATGAGGACCTTAATTTCCATCCATACAAAATGATGGTAGTGCAGGAACTCACTGAGAGAGCCTGAGAGAGCAGTAGAGAGTTGTGCGCAAACATTCTGCAAACCGCCATCATCATGTGCAGCAACAAGGCACATTTCCATTTGAATGGTTTAGTAAATAAGTAAAACTTTTGCTATTGCACTGAAACCAACTCTCGTGAACTTCATCAGAAACCCCTGCAAAGTGTGCATGTTACAGTTTGGTGCGCTGTTGTAGAATTTGGCATTGTAGGCCCTTACCTTTTTGAGGAGGGGGGAGCAACAGTCACCGTCACTTCAGAACGTTACACTAAATGCTAGAGAACTTTTTGCGGCCCCAACTGGAAGAAATAGATGTGGTGGATGCCTGGGTTCAATAGGCTGGAGCAACAGCTCATATGGCGTGGAGATCCATGCAAGTTTTGTAGGAGATGTTCCTGGGGAAGCTGATCTCCCTGCACGGCAATGTCAGGTGGCCTTCACGTTCACTGGATCTTGCACAGTGAGATTTATTCTTGTGGAGCTATCTCAAGTCAAAGGTATATACACACCGGCCTCAAAACCCAGAAGCCCTCAAGGACGCTATTTGCCATGAAATTACTGCTATTCCCCTTGAAATGGCCAAACAAGTCATGCGAGAGTTCAGAAATCGTCTTGAAGAGTGTATCGCTAATGATGGCCACTACCTTGAAGACATCATTTTTAAAACACAGTGAAAAAAAATCTATCTTGTATACCCTTTCTTATGTCGTAATTTATTCTTGTAGCATTTTTGTAGAATAAATGTTTGAAATGTGGTACTTCTTTTTGACTCACCCTGCACTACAGTTTTATAGCGTATACTGTTTGTTTGGGATTTTTTGGGTATATACTTAAGCAGACTAGACCGCAATTTGAGATATTATTTACAAGTAAATGGAGTTTCTGTGGAGCTACAGACACAAACATAAGGCACTAGCACCCTGGACAAATCACCCTGTACACTAGCGTATATATTTCTGCAAAAAGGAGTGGGGCGTGAATGGCAAAAGTGGCAATGCCATCCAATATATTGTCTTAACTTAATTGGTATTAAAATTAGGAACTAATGCTGTCCAAGTTTTTTGCAACATTATTACGAGAACAGCAATTTAAATAATATAAATGGAAATAAAGTGAATATCACAGCACAAGTGAAGCTGTAAATACAGCTATTAAGTAATAATCAGTTCTTTCTGTGTAATAATCATCATGTTACACAAAATGTACATTGCTGTAGAGTCTAGTCTAGTCTTAGTTCCTTTCTGTCCTTTAATTCTCCACATTGCAGTCAGGACATTATTAAATTAAGAAAAAAAAGAAAAACAAAAGTACTGGAAGCAAGTATCTTGTGGTGCAGTTTGTAATGAAAGGTTATATGCAATGTTTCAGTGACTAAAAGATCTTATAGTTATTAAATTTTGAACACAATCAGCCACCCCGATAAAATATATTTTATTACAGATGAAATGTAGCTACTCAAACCTGACCACTTGTTTGATAAAGTCACTCAATCAAGTGCTCTTACTGCAGAAGTTTATAAACTTTACACAAGTATTTAGACTCTTGGTCGATTCTCTCATTTTAGTGAATTAATTACACATTGTATACAGAAATGTTGTTTTTCTTTGAGATTTTTATTGAAAAGCAACAAAACTCAAAATTACCATTTCATATTAAATTGTTTTGTGTTAGACAAAAATCTTAAGAATGAAAAAAGGAAACGCCCTGGGTTGCATAAATATTTAATGCCTAAATTGTGAAAACTGACTTGACACAGGTGACAAATGGTTGCCAAACAAATAAATCATCTAAATAACTGACATTTTCTGGATATAAACACCACAGTTAAGGCATCTTTATTCAGGTTGTAATTCTGCATACCAGCTGTGAGGATGAAGACTAAAGAACTATCCAAAAAAGATAAAAGATAAAATATAAATCCAGAAATTAGGAAAAGGGAACAAACTATTGTCAACCTGGGTGCTAAAAAACACCTGAAAGCATGTTCAGCGCTTTTAAAAAAAAAAACAAAGAAAAATCGTGAGACTCAGTTGTGATAGGGGAAAATTTTTTGTGGTCAGATGAAACAAAATAGAGCCTATTTTGCTAAAGTTCAAAGAGATATTTGGCAATGTAGTATTTGCCCACATATAAGAAAACAAAAAAACCTATGGTAAAGTACGGTGGTGGAAACATTTCGGATGAGCTGCCTAAAGCAGGAAAAATAAATTGTGTAAAATACATATAAATACTGAAAAATGACCCTATACATTTACATGGATGGCTGGGGCTGACTAAGCCTTGGAAGGACCAGGGGAGCAAATGTGGACAGAGCACACCTCCCCTGGAATGCTGGACAGCAGCGGTACTTCGGACTCCCGCAGGGCTTCATGAGAATTGGAATTCCAGGGGAGCTGCCAGGGTGTGCTGCAATTATTCCTGAGCACGTGTGGCCAGTTCTTCCACCACACCCGGAAATGCTGCCGGAAGTAGCTCAACGAGCACCTGGAGCACTTCCGGGTGACCTATATAAGGGACCAGCAGACAGTACTCCGGGAGCCAGAGTTGGGTGGTAGTGGACAAAGCTTGCCGGACAGGAATGGTGGAGATAGAGAGAAGAGGAGTAAGAATTGTAGAATGCTTTGGGGACAGTGTTGTGTGCTCATGGGGATGGGGAAGACGTTCCACACGAGCAAAGAACAAATAAAAAACATTTGTGTTTTTATAAGTGTGCCTCCTGCATCCCTCAATGTCGGGTTAAGCGCTGGAATAGCGCCATCTGCTGTCACAACATTAAAAAAAAATGCTTGGGCAACAGTTCAGGAGAACAATGATCCGAAATGACAAGGACAAAATAGACTTGGAATGGCTCAAGGAGAAAAGGCAAATGTCTTAAACATGGCTCAGTCAAAGCTCTGATTGTCAATCAAACGGAGAATCTGTGGAACTGTTTGAAAACTGCGAATTCACAGGACCTGAACAACCTGGAAGTGTGCAAAGCTACTACTTACAGTACTTAACCAAAAAGACTTAAAGATTTGAATGCTGGGCACAGGTATTAAATACTTATGGACACAGCATTTTTCCTTTTTTTATTTCTTAAGATTTTTTTCCTAACGTAAAATTACTCAAGAGTCTGAACAATTTTGTAATGCACCATATATACAATATACATACTTGTGTATGTATATTCAAAAGGTGTTCACTTTGAAAAAAGTTCTTTATAAAATAAACAATCTTGTTGAAATAGTTGTATATTTGTCAGTGCAAACCATGTGCTAGATGTACTAAAATGTAAAAACAGGCTGAGAGGCAATGGTTAAATAAACCAGAAAAACAGATGTGTTTAAAGACCTTAGTACGCGCCAGATTGTGTTACTTACAGTATTTGAGAATTCTAATTAAAATTACAAATTGCAGTAATTAAATGTACACAGCTTTCACCTACTTTTAGATATACTGTACAGGGAGCAGATGTTAAAATATAATTAGTCATTCAACATCATATTAAATTATACTTTAGGGAAATAAATAAAAAAGGTGATTTGTCACCCCAATCAATGAATGCACACAATAATCTCAAAATACTTTTATAGAAGGGAAAAAAAAGCAAAACATTAAACAGATTAACAAGCTTTCAAGGTGGACCTTGGGCTTGAATTACACAAAACAGGCAGAAAACTGAGAGCATAATAGTGTTTTAATTTTAAGAAAATAGAATAAATACCTCACTTCTCTCATGACACAGAAAGCACTGACGTTAAAGAAAGAAAAACATTTAAAATGTATAGTCCAATTTAAACAGGACAAAGTGAAGCACCATTTTGGATCGATAAAAATGTTTTTTGGTAATGATTTATCAAATTTTTATTTAGGTTTGATTTTACAAATAAAGTGTCTTTTAAAATGTGTTAATATGTTGCATTTACCACTGAGGTGCAAGCATTAGCAGTGACTTTTAAACAGCTTCACAAGAAATGAGGCAGAATAATCACATAATTAAACCATAAATGAGAATAGGCTGTACGTCGAACATTTGGACTTATTATAGACACATTTCAAGTTAAACTAATAATTGCAGTATTGCAAATGCAATACTCCATAAGGAGCTAGACGTACTTGTAGTGTTAGCTCTGCTGTTGGCTAATAAAATATATACATTCATGGGCAAGCCTTTCTCTCCCCCTGCCTTGACGCTGATATTGGCAGGACTGAGAAACAATCTAAACAAACTAAACATGAGCACTGAAACACAGTTTCTAGGTGACCAAAAATGAAAAGCATATAAACAATACATGGATTTTATTTAGTAAAAAATGCTTGATATAGGCTGCATGATTTACAGTTATCATCAAATGTCTCTTCTTAGTGTATGTAAATTTTTGTTTTTCTAAAAATGATTTCATATAACTAGTTCACGATTGTAACAAAATGCACTGCTGCAAAATAAATAACATTTCCTTGTAGATAAAAATCAAACAATAACCTAGCACAAGATAGGTTGTTGTTACTGAAGTCTTTTTTTTGCTTCGAGGGGGATCCTGCCCCCGTCACTCGCAAGCCAACTTGCTATCAAAGCTGGATAGTCCAATGGCGAAGGCCTGCAAGGCGCACATAGGGTAATTATAGTCTAGCGTGAAGACATCCTCTGCCACTCTGCCAAACTGCATTACAATGTAGTCAGCTGGAAAATGAGAAAAAATATAGTTAACAGTGACTGATATGCACTTGCCTGATTCATACTTAGGTTTATTACATCCCACAGGTATCCCATATAGGCTTAGCGAGGGCACTTAGGCTCAAAAAAAACTTACTTTATGAGCTATGGAAGAAATATTCTGTGTCTTATTAAAAAAAATATATCAAACACCTTTTGATTGTTTCATATGGTCTTCATCTACTACTGGCAGTGGGTGGCCTGACTAGAGTCTGCACGTTGCATCAGACAACAAGTACTTTTCATTTATGCAAAAGTTTTCTTTCTGTAAGGGAAAGCAGATTTTTGCATCATGCTCAGTTGTTTTTTGCAAACCACTTTATCGAATACAAACCTTTGTAAGTCTGGAGCCTTAACCTTGAGCATATTGCAGGGCGGCCAAAATTATGCAGTATTGCTGGACATAACATTTTGCAGTATTGCTGGACATAACATTTTGGTGACAATGCAAAAATCTGAGGAAAGAGGATATTTTGTAGGAAGGAGGTATTAACTATAAAGTATTCTAGGATTCCCTAGTAACAACACAGTAAACTCTACTTACAAAGACCAGTCTTTCAGAAGAGAGTACAAACTGTGAAGCTTTACTGGATGATATTTGGGAATTTTGTATAGTTTGTTTAGAGGAAGTTTTTTTTGTTAGAATGAGAAAAGGAAATAAACTAAAAATTAAGGTGAATACCCTAAAATGAAACTGTCCTATCCTCTGTATACAAACATGGTATTTGACAAGAAGTTGGAGTCAGCTACAATTATATCTGCATGCAAACACTGGTGTTGTCTGTCATTTTACAGTCAGTTATCTCTAAAGACGGGCCAATCTGGATAATCTGAAATGGAATATGCAAGACTAATTTGAATTGAAAACTGTAGAGATCCTATTAATCACAGCATCTCAGATTGAAGACAGAGGACTGAAACAAGAAAAACAAATTAAATGACAAGATCTATCAACAGCAAAAATCCTCATAAAGAATATGGAACAAAAAACTGCAGCCAATGTGCCCGTCTTCCAGAACCAAATCTAACATACCCATTTTAGGATGCAACCAACTAGACTGAATTATAGAACAAACTGATTGTAGCTTTTAAGTTAAATCCTCACTGATTTAATAACTATCTGCATTACAGAAAAACATACTTTACTAAACATGTTATGACTCTAAAAGGTTGCAGTAATGCTCTTCGCCTACTTTCTCAAAACTTAAGAAACAATATACAAAAATTATTTTCCTAAATAATATTACAGAAAGCCTGTTTTGTCCAAAAAATTGGTTTATAGGACATGTTACACTTAACAGAAATCATTTCAGTTTATTTTGAATACATTTAGAAGGAGATATTTTTGTAAGTATATTCTCTTAGTTTCAATACATCTATCGTTAACATCTGCAGCATTAAATATCTTGTCACACAATAATATAAAACACATAATACATATTTAGCAATGGAAGCACTCACGGTCATTTTCATGAACAATCTGGAAGTTTTTCACTGAAGCTTGCGTTACCCTGCCATGGAAGTTGAGTACATATGATTGAGTGTCATCATTCCATACTGGGGCCTTGTTGTGCAGCTCAATCAGGTTTTCCAGAGAATGATTCTGCCACTTAGTTAACAAGCTCTCGTGATCCTAAAAAACAGATAACAGTTATAAAGGGCAATTTTCCTTTCACTGTAAACGATGTCTCATATTTCTTAACGGCCTTGGTAGATTAAAGCCAAGTGAATTTATGCAAGTATTCAAAATTTGGCTCATATTATCCAGAATTTTGAAACCATGCAGTGGTAGCAGTATTGTCATGTATACAGAGTTCAGGGTAATTCTTTCTTGCATGCCCACTCTCAACAGCCATGTTAAACAAGAATTACTTTATCAACTCTCATTTAACTGGAAGTTGGCTCCTATTAGGAAAAAAAAACAACCTATACATGATTAACAGATATTGGTCCAGATTCAAAATAAATGAGGGGAAAGAACTGCTGAAACTGTCAAGTTGCTGAACAAAAAAGAAAAGAAATGTATTTTAGTTACTATGCTACTATGCAAGTGATCAGGTTTGATATATCAAATTCCTTCATTCATCTTCCTATTATAAAAAAAATCTTGGAAGGAGACGAGACGTGATTTTCTCGGAGGGACACTTATACGTCCCACGAGACGAGTCCATGCCCGGGGCTGGAAATAAAGGACAAAGAGTAGATGACAAAGTAGAACGTCGTAAAGAATTAAAAAATGTTGACTCGGTACACGTGCAGAACAGGTTAGAGATAATGGAAGTACAAAAATTCGAAAGTCTCAAAAAAAGGATAGGAAAGATCGCATTAGTACAAACAAATAGAAATTATTACTGGTGAATGGAACAGCGAAAAGAGATTCAATATATTTTGTTCAGATTTAAACTTTAAGTTGGAGACTTGTTGATCGTCTAATTCGTGTTGCCAGTGAGAATTAAAAGATTCCAAAAACGTTGGCACGGTATGAAGTCCCGTGAGATGGGGACTTTTAACATGAGATTATTTCAAGTCACTCAATACTTACAACTATTTTCAAACAAGACCACGGTCATCTATCCTCAATTGTGTGAATGCTTTTGTCATGTGCTCTCAGCTCTTATAACTTTTATCAGGACAATAATTTTACACGTTTGAGATGACACATCAATGACAAAGAGAAAGAGCATGGACAAACATTCGAAAAAGTTGTTTTATTTATTAGAGAGAAAGAAACGATATTCACTCACAGGCAGTTGTCACGATGAAAGTCCAAACACAGAACCAAAATTCAATGCGATCTTGAAGAAAGTTTAATTCCAAATATTGTTTTTACTAAAGTTTTAAAGTAAAAGTGAAAATAATTTCATATGTAACAATTCCCATGAAAATAACAATCTCTTAAAATTGTATATCCAATTAACTAAACCTGGGGGTGGGCGAGCGAAGTGAGCAGGGGGCAGAGCCCCCTAGTAATTACTGAAGTTAAAATATCATATCATGTCATTTTCTAACCTTCTTAACTCAAAGCAGGGTCACTGGGATTGCTGAAGCTTATCCCAGCTAGCATAGGGCGCAAGGAAGGGACAAAACCAAGATAGGGCGTCAATCCATAGCTAGGCAAACACTCACACTCACACTCCAAACACACTCTAGGGCCAATATAGTGTCGCCAATTCATCTAACCTGCATGTCTTTGGATAGTGGAAGGAAAACAGAGCACCTGGAGGGAACCTACACAGACACAGGGAAAACATGCAAATTTCATCCAGGGGGAACTGTGGACACAAACACTGATCTCATTACTGTGTGGCAGCGGCACTACCACTGTGCCACTATGTTATTCGTTAAAATATCACTCAATAGAAAATGCAATGTTAAACTGAATGCAGTTAGAATCATTTGACCTTGAAATAAAAAGCTTTATAAAGTATGTGAAAGTCAATCTGCCTCTCAAAGCCAGCAAAAGAGGAAAAAAATATATATTTCTCATAAACTAGTCTTTGGGATGGTAATGTTGCTTTTTAGCTGATCCCCTCCAACATAGTAAATATTACTTTAGACAAATCAATCATTCAGTTCTTACTTTATATATTTTACCATATTCCATCATGAATGCCCCAAGAATTCTACACAACATATTGCATATACTGTACTATTGCAACTGAACTATGGTGTCACTTTCACGCAATGACACCACAGATGGATTATAGCATTTATTCTTGCAGTTCAAGTTCAGTTCCTTTGCCACTAAGCCATGTTGCCTTTATACGAAAAGGTGGCAGAAGAAGAATTTTTCTCCTCTGCAAGTGGACAGCCACTTTACAAGGGCTCTAGTTTAGTACACTGTGCACTGTATTAATCTTAGGACGGAAATCGGTAATAATTTTACAATGATCAACGTCATCATATATGGTTATTGTCTTTATTTTTCACTTTTGCTTAAATATCTGCAATAATTTATAAACCAAACATTACAGTAACCAGTGCCACAGTGTCTCTTGCATCATCATGCTAACTACATATGTAATGTCTTACAGTAATCATGTCATGATGCCGAGTATCCCTGTTATGTCTACTAAGGCTGAAGTATGCCCAACATGATTATAATTGTCCTCCATAATAAATTCTAAAAGCTATATTTCAAGAAGTGACTGTATCAAAGGATGACCAAAACAAAATGAAAACACATTCAATTTCCTTTCTTTTGTTATTTTTTATTGCATGACTCATGGAACATTATAATATTTATTGCCATCTTTAAATACTTACATTCCTGGGTCGGAAAGGAACCCTTTCATGATTAATGCTCATCCCAGGAATTACCACTGTCATCTTTCGTGGTCCCTTGAAACCCAAGACATTGGTTTCCTGAAATAAATGAAAAATGAATAATTCATATTTGTTGAAAAGGTTACATAGGTCATGAATCATAAACACATATCAATCATTGAAAAAAACAATATTAAATGAATTAAGGTGTACAGCAGGTGTTGGGTTCATTCACATGTTTATTTTGTAAATAAAAAAATTAAAAACAAAAAAATAAATCTGGTAAATCAATGTCTTAAAATTTTCAATAGATTACATGTCCCTATCTGCCACAAATTTTCATTCATTTCAACACCATGTCAAAATTAATTTTAAACTGTTCATTTACCCATTCCTTCATTATTTGTACCTGCCAGAGCCGTAGCCTCTCTCAGCAGCATTGCATATATTGTAGGGACAAACCTACACCCATGGTCACTCACAACAGGCTACTTTAGAAACATCAGCTAACCTAACTTACATATCCTTAGGATGTGGCTGGAAAATTGTAAGTACTCAGAGAAAAAATAACATGCAGATACAGCGATAAATTGGAAAATTCACATACTGGCTAAATATTTATTTGAATTGTTTATTCATTTTCCATTTTTATACACTGAAATTGACTTCAGCTTGTTAGTAGTAAAGACATCACTCATATAAAGCACAACTGGAAACGACCTTAGAATATTTGGAGATATTAAATGTCACAATTGCTCAAAAGCAATAAGTAAATATTTTTTTATATCTGAAAAGGGATAGGAAAACCAAAATATGCAGAAATTAATACTTCCTTAGTGCTAAGAATACAAAAACTGCTTGGGGAAAAAAAAAATCAAGACAATGAAGAAACTCCTAAATTACAGGACACAAGTATTTAGTAAACACTATGTGTCATTACAAACAAAATATTTCAGGAGTTTTATTCAGCTTACTGAAAAGAAATGCCACATAGCAAAGCGTATACACATTCAAAAAATGTGGTTGTCAGATTGCCCAAATTGTATGTTTTACCACATACAGTATTATCAATCAACTATAAATGTGTATTGGATAGATAGATAGATAGATAGATAGATAGATAGATAGATAGATAGATAGATAGATAGATAGATAGATAGATAGATAGATAGATAGATAGAGTCGAGACGGGTCGGGTTGGGACCAATAACAAAGTAACAGTTGGAATAATGATGTGATGTGAAACAGGTAATGTTACATAAGTGAGGCAATCATGTCGTATTATATAAAGGAACCTACAAAAAACGACAAGGCTTACAAGAGCAAGGATAAACTGTGGCATGCCAATTTGTCAAAAGCTGCATCAGCAAATAATCCAGCAGATCAATAATAGTACAAGATGAATACAAATACAAATCACTTATTTTTATTTTTAGCATTTTCCCTACTGTCCTAACTTTTGTGGAATTGGGATTGTATATGGTATATGGTTTAGCATTTCTGCCACTGAACAAACATTCAAAATTATTAATATTTTAATTGCATTTCTGTTTTCAGTGTTGAGTATTTGATGTTGAGATATCTTTTCATACTGTCCTTTGGTAATCATACTGAATGACAATATGTAGATTGATCTTATGACATTATTCAGGGGACATTTTATCATCTCTTGTTCTGGTAGCTTAATACACTCTTAAAAGCAGTGTTTTTTTCTTTCATTACATCCACTGCCTACACTGGGGCAACAACATCTGCATTCACTTTTCCCATTTCTGGCTTAATCCATGATCCTTACTGAGACTCACCAGTACCCATGTACTAAGCCCAGTGTATTTAATCAGAGGTGAAGAGTGCTGCTCTTTAATATCTTGATCATCTATCTCTCACTCATATACACACACACACACCGCCCACACATGCCCTCTACATGGCTTCTCAGATTAAATATAAATCATTATTTCATGGATCTCTATTAACTCTCTACATTTTGGTTTACCAACTCATAAACTATCTACCTAGTGTAGTGTGTCATATTTAAAAATTATTCACATTCTGTTTCTGTGAACTAGGAAGACAGTCTTTATGACTTTAAACAAGCATAGTTACTGTACAGCCCAATGTCCGAGGATGTCTGAACTGTAGAGAAACCCTGTGTTTTGGTTATGTTGAAGATGAAGGAGTATGTGCAACCTTAGCAAACTTCAGTCAAGTATTCTTAAGTCTGAAAGAGCTACCTCTCTTACTTCGTAGGTTGTATTGAGTGTCTCATTTTACAATTACGAGAGAAATCTGAGAACTAAGGGCAGAGTCAGAGTGTTCATAGTAAGTCTTCTAAACAGCAGAGGTCAATATCAGACACTGTTATGCTATCCCATCCCTTCAACAGGAGTTTGTTTCATGAACAACTAAAGGGTTCTCCTTAGTGTTGAAAGACCATTTAAAGAATGTACAATCCTACACTTCATATTAATCGGAGCAGAATTTCTGAGACCCAATGGTTGTGCTAGTAGGACATCTTTTAAGCAGTGAGAAATACACCAGTGAGATGTTTGAAATACCTGTAAGGCCATTTTTTCACTATGGAACATGAAGCATTAGAGAAATAGCATCTAATTATCTTTACTGACCTAAAAATGCATTTTGCCTACACTATGGCTTTTGTTCAAGTATTACTTGCATCACTAACCAGCTAAAAATTCAGAGGCAAAGATAACTTTGCCAAAATATCACAGGAAATTGGTGACTTGGTCCACACATGAACACAATAATAATAATAATTTATTTATATAGCACCTTCCCCAACAAGACAAAGTACACTGCCTTGATATCTCCAAGATTTCCTCATAGACTCAGACAATTAGCAAGAACTACTAGTCAACTTGGGAGGGCTCTGTAATTGTAACATTTCTTGGTATATTGTGATAGTGTAAGCACATTGAATTCCAAATATCTTAAGCCAATCGTTTTACCCATGATCCTCCATTATGGAATATGTAAAAAAACTGGCACTAGAAATACATCAAATATGCCTTTACATGAGCACATGAAACACTGAAGTTGTAAAAACTGTACACACAAAATCCCCTAACTGACTAGGACAAGTTGATTGTCATACTGCTTGTTAGCTCAGCTACTTGCAAAAGGACTTTGCTTTGAACTTGCCAACTTAAAACTTACTGAAAGAGCATCAGTAGGGAATACAAGATGCAGTAACCTTACTTATTTTAAATTATTTCAACAACAAACTAAAGTGTGTGAGTAGAGCATATGAAACATGCATATGAAGTACAGTAATCCCTCCTCCATCGCGGGGGTTGCGTTCCAGAGCCACCCGCGAAATAAGAAAATCCGCGAAGTAGAAACCATATGTTTATATGGTTATTTTTATATTGTCATGCTTGGGTCACAGATTTGCGCAGAAACACAGGAGGTTGTAGAGAGACAGGAACGTTATTCAAACACTGCAAACAAACATTTGTCTCTTTTTCAAAAGTTTAAACTGTGCTCCATGACAAGACAGAGATGACAGTTCTGTCTCACAATTAAAAGAATGCAAACATATCTTCCTTTTCAAAGGAGTGCGCGTCAGGAGAGAGAGAGAACAAAGCAAGCAGTCAAAAAAAAATCAATAGGACTGTTTGGCTTTTAAGTATGCGAAGCACCGCCGGTACAAAGCTGTTGAAGGCGGCAGCTCACACCCCCTCCGTCAGGAGCAGGAAGAGAGAGAGAGACAGAGAAAAACAAAGTCCAAAATCAATACGTGCCCTTTGAGCTTTTAAGTATGCGAAGCACCGTGCAGCATATCCTTCAGGAAGCAGCTGCACACAGAAGGTAGCAACGTCCCTATCGTCTAGGTGTGCGAACAGCCCCCCTGCTCACACCCCCCTACGTCAGCGCAAGAGAGAGAGAGAGAGAAAGTAAGTTGGGTAGCTTCTCAGCCATCTGCCAATAGCGTCCCTTGTATGAAATCAACTGGGCAAACCAACTGAGGAAGCACATACGAGAAATTAAAAGACCCATTGTCCGCAGAAACCCGCGAAGCAGCGAAAAATCCGTGATATATATTTAAATATGTTTACATATAAAATCCGCGATGGAGTGAAGCCGCGAAAGGCGAAGCACGATATAGCGAGGGATCACTGTAAACCAAAATAATACAAGTATTCTCAGTTAAAATATTATGTAACATTCCTTATTAACTCCCAAGTAAAAATCTCTTTTAATTATTCTGAAGTAACTCAACAAGAATAAACATATCTGTCAAAATGTCTGGTCTAAGGATTTTGAAATAGGAAAGAATGAATATAATTATAATATGAATAACATATGAATAACATATGAAATGATATCAGATATCTATCAATTTATTTCATTTTCAAAAACTTGCTAAGTCCAGTTGTGGATAACAAGACTCAAAACTCATTCCAGATGTATTGTAAGACAAAGTGAACATTGCCCATTTTTCTAGGCATTTAATGACACATGAAGCCTGTTAAAACAGCAGACTTGACAGGGATGCAGAAATTCACCTGCACACACCCACATCTGCATTCCTGAGTTAATGGCTGAACTGCAGTTTGTACCAACACTTTAATCAGCACTGTACTTCATTTGATAACAAAAGAGCAAATCAGAGTTTAGATGGACATGTCCCAGATGGACATTCATTTTAGGTTTGCAACCACAAAGTGAACTCTGGCTGGATGTGATGGAAAAAATATTGCTCCTATAAGCAAACACTGGATCTGTAACTGGAAGGGACCCGCTAACCTAATCATAAGATGTTACACTTTCCTTCAAAACTAGCTTCATTCAACTGCTCTTTTTTCTTTAAAAATAATACTAAAAGCTGATGGTCCATCTTCTTTGGGCACCTGAAAGCTGACGAGTTGCTCTCTTTTAGGGTGAGGAGCCACCCACTCTCTGTGGAACAAAAAGCTTGCAAATGTTGTTTGGTCTGGAAGTTACTATCTATAAAGCTTTGTAGCTGGACACCATGAACTAGCTCTAAAATCCACTCTGCCAACCCAAGCTCTATGCCAATGACTGAGCCCTGTCTGAAAAGACTGAAAAGCAGAATTACTTCAAGAAGGGAACTTCAGAAGCTACGCTCCGGTGTCAAAAAGAGTAATGCTTTTCCCTATGAAGGCAGCATCATAGCACACCACAGACAAAGGACCAGGTAACAAAAAACAAAGAGTCCACTCCAACACAAGAAGAGTTCTCCACTTGGACTCAGACCAACAGCACTCAACACAGCATTGTGCATCATCCTTAAAGCCTTGGTACCACAAAACTACTTATCTGTGCAAGATAAATTAGAATTCAAAATAAGCATTAAACAGTCAGCCTCTTCTGTGTTATATACAGTTGTGTTCATAAGTTTCCATATGCTGGCAGAATTTGTGAAACATTGGCCATTATTTGGAAAATATAAGTAATCATGCAGAAAGCTTTCCTTTTAATTAGGAAGTCTGATCAGACAAGGCAGTTTATTATCATATAATTGTGTGTGCCTTTTTTAAATTATGACAACTGAAATCACCAAAATGGGCCTGATTGAAACTATACATACCCTTCAATTTTGGGGCTGATAATGTAATATACACATTAGTTGACACAGAACAGGAGGTTCAAATTAAGGGTAGTTAATAGAGACTGTCCATACCTGTAACCTCTTTGATTGCAATCAGTGTCTGTGTATAAATAGTCAATTTATATTCATGCGTAGCTGCACTGACTTTGACGAATAGCAAGCCATGGGGAAAGCAAAAGAACTGTGAAAGAACCTGTGAGAAAAGGTTGTTGATTTGTATAAATCAGTAAAAGGATATAAAAAGATATTCAGAAATCAGAAAACGCCTGTCAGTAGTGTTCAAACTCTGATAAAAAAGTGGAAAGTTAGAGGTTCTGTGGTTATCAGGCCACGGTCAGGTAGACCAATCAAGATTACAGCTACAGCTGCCAGGGTCATCTGTTGAGCTGTCAAGAAAAACCCACAACCTACTTCTGCTGAGATACAGACTTCTCTGCAAACAAGTGGTGTTGCTGTTTCAAGATATATAACATCTAAACAGGCCACTTACAGAATGACTAGACAGAATCTAGACAGGCCTCAAAGCTTCTGGAATAAAGTCCTTAGGAATGATGAGACCAAAATTGAACTTTATGGTCACAACCATAAACACTATATTTGGAGACAATGCAACAAGGTCCATGATGAAAAGTACACCATTCTCACTGTGAAGCATGGAGGTGGGTCTCTGATGTTCTGGGGGAGTGTGAGCTACAGCAGCACAGGTAACTTTGTGAAAAGTGATGGCAAGATGAATGCAGCATGCTACAGGAAAATATTGGAGGATAACTTGCATACATCAGTCTGGAAGCTGTGCATGGGAAGCACTTGGATTTTCCAACATAACAATGATCCAGAACACAAGGCCAAGTTGAACCTTCAGCAGCTACAGCAGAGAAAAGTGAAGGTGCTGAAGAGGCCATCACAGTCCCCTGATCTCAATTTCATTGAGCCACTTTAAGAAGATTTCAAATGTGCAGTACATGCAAGGCAGCCCCAGAATTTACAGGACTTGGAGCCTTTTTGCCAAGAAGAATGGTGAGCTCTACCACCTGACAAAATCAAGAGCTTCATCCACAACTATCACAAAACACTGCATACCATCATTGATGCTAAAGGGGGCAGTAAACATTATTAAGAACTAAGGGTATGCAAACATTTGTACAGGGACCATCTCATTATTTTCCTTATTACTATGTTGTGTTTAATGGTCTGTGATTCCTTATAGTTACCTTGGATTCCAATAAAATTAAATGAAATGTCTTTAGCCTGATCAGTCACCTTTTCTTTATATCTTACAAGTTCTGCCAGGGTATGTAAACATATGTGCACAATTATATGTTTCTCTACCTTATCTGTCTTCAGTCCTGTCTTGTATGTCAATATATATGCAATTATCATATTTCTAGAACCCTTGTATTTGTCAATAAATTGTATCATTCTGTTTCTTAAAACAAGTGTGCTTCAGTTACCTTGACAAAGGGATAACAGCCAGAAAACCCTCCTACAAAAAAAGTAAGGAAAATAAAGTAGAAGCCAAACCAACCTATTTAATTAATTACTGGCATTGCCAAAGGTAACCCTGGACAATTAACTGATTGATTAACATTAATTTTTTATCTCATATCCATACATTATTGCCTGTATTTTGTTGGTGTCCCTGGGTGTGCACAAAACAAGAGATCCCTCATTTTTATGCAGTTTCAGACAGAAAGTGCAATTCTAAAGTAACAAATATTCCCATAGCAAATTCAAAGTCATTAATCATATTCTTTCACACTAGATGAATTCAAAGTCATTAATCCACCTAACAATCGCAATTGTAATTATAATTGTAATATGTGAGGAAATGCAGAGTACCTGGAGAAAACAAAACTCAGAAACATAAGAAGAATGTGCAAACTCTGGACAATGATTAGATATGTATGACCATTCTGTCATCCCTTATGGGGTGAAAAATAAAGGGCACATAGGAAGGAATTCTTAACCCATCCTAGCAAAACATAGTTAATCCACATTTTACCTGGATTATAAGTGTAAACAGAGAGCACAGTTATCCACCCACTTTAACAAATGGTAGGAATTGGGGGCTTCTCCCACAATGAGGGCAATTCAATATGTATTTAGTAAGGAAGAAAACCAATGGGGAGTTTGAGTTGACCTCTCTAGAGGTGAAATACAGCAGAGTTTACTATATTACCATACCACTATTCTGTCACAAGCAATATTAAAATAAAAACTATCCAACCCCACTTCAGAAATAATTTTCCAGCATTACTATAGTCTGATTATATGGCAATGGTAAGTAATGTTCTGATCAGAGAGAAGGAATATAATGGTATTATATTTCATCTCTGAATCAGGTAAATACAAATTATTAAAAAGGAAGAAATCTGAAACTTAATTAATTCAAACTTAATAATTCACACAAATGTTAACAAAACCTGTCTATTTTTTCAGCTAGGACTTATTCTATAATTATAATATTTCATTTCAATATCTATTAATATTTACAAACTGCAGACAACTCAAGCCATTTAAACCAAATTTCAACTCCTGCACTTCTTTCCAGTCTTTGCTCATATAGCAGTTATTTTTATATAAAAAGTATTCTTTGGGAAAAAATTGAAATTTATTCTTCTTCTCAGCTTGGGGTTACAGAATTCAGGTTTTGAGCAAACCTGCACAAAACAAATTTGAAGGTCCTTTCCACAGTTACAGCTGAGAGGTCAAAATGTTAAACTGCTGTCAGCTTTCATTAAATGAAACATAAAAGGAGTACAATCAATGTACCTTGAATTATTCACGATATCAAAATGAAAAACTATGTACAAAAAGAATGTGTAGAGCACTATTATTTTTTTAACTTCACAATCTACCTTTGTTTGATGAATGACTAAAGTTTTGCAGGGTTATTATAGTCATATGGCCATAGCACATTGATATATGTGCCTGCATATGCTAATAAATTTTGTCTTTAACATTAATAGGTGTGTGGGTTGCACGTAATTTTTTGCTATGTTTATTTAGAAGTCCTACATTATTGTTTGAAAGAGAAATATAAAGAATGTGAGCCTGAAAAGATGTCTTAGTGTTCTAGGCGTCTTAGATATGTAGCGGTCAAATGATTTATAAAAAACTGCCAGAACTTTTACTGTTCTATGCTAAATGTGCATATATGTTAAAAATATCTGGAAAAAATCAAATGGGACGAGCGTTACCCTAGCTGAATGCAGGAATTAAAACTCAGGAATGTTTGTATACTTTGCAACTAATTTAGAAAACACAAGTACTACAGTTTACAAAACTAGATTATAAAAATATTCCAAATCTGTTCTGACATAAACAGTTTCCACTCTGCCATAGTAGGAGGGTTGTAGTTAATTGAATGATTAAATATTAATCACAAAAATCAGAAAAAGCATATAACTATTCATTTAGCAATCTAAGAATATGTAGCAATACTCACATAGCATATGGCAGCAAGCTCTTGCCGTGTGTTGCCCTCCTCAAGAACAGTCTGTGGTTTGTTTGGATTTGATCCATTGTCATACACAGTAAACTTTGTTCCCATCAGATTAGACCTTTGAAAAGAATGTTGTCAAAAGATCTACTCAGTTGTTACCGAATGTCAAGGAACACATCACAACAGATAGATCTTAACACGCTCTTTAGCTATGAATTTGCCACCTTTTTTCCATTTTACTGTGACAAACAAATGCTTTATTAACATTTACCGTAAAGATATAATACATTTGGACATAAAGCCTCAAACAGGTTGCAATAAGTTGTTGTTACTGCATATGCACCGCAAGTTGGGTGTGCAATGAGTGAGAAAGAAGATTTTTGGAGTGAGTTGGATGAAGTGATGAACAGTATACCCAAAGGACAGAAAGTGGTGATTGGAGCGGATTTCAATGGACATGTTGGTGAAGGGAACAGTAGAGACGAGGAGGTGATGGGTAGGTATGGTGTCAAGGAGAGGAATGACGAAGGTCAGAGGATAGTGGATTTTGCCAAAAGGATGGACATGGCTGTGGTGAATACGTATTTTAAGAAGAGGGAGGAACACAGGGTGATGTACAAGAGTAGAAGAAGATGCACAGAGGTAGATTACATCCTATGCAGAACAGTTGATCTGAAGGAGATGGAAGACTGCAAAGTGGTGGCAGGGGAAAGTGTAGTTAAGCAGCATGGGATTGTGGTCTGTAGGATGACGTTGGAGATCAAGAAGAGGAAGAGAGTGACGACAGAACCAAGGATCAAATGGTGGAAGTTGAAAAAGGAAGACTGCAAGGTTCAGTTTAGGGAGGCAGTGAAGAGTTACCAGACAGCTGGGAAACTACAGCAGATGTAGTAAGGGTGACAGCAAGAAGGGTGCTTGGCGTGACATCTGGAAAGAGGAAGGAGGAAAAGGAAACCTGGTGGTGGAATGAGGAAATACAGGAGAGTATACGGAGGAAGAGGATGGCAAAGAAAAAGTAGAATAGTCAGAGAAATGCAGAAAGTAGACAAGAGTACAAGGAGATAAGGCACAAGGTGAAGAGAGAGGTGGCGAAGCCTAAAGAAAAGGCGTATAATGAGTTGTATGAGAGATTGGACACTAAGGAGGGAGAAAAGGACCTGTACTGATTGGCTAGACAGAGGGACCGAGCTGGGAAAGACGTGCAGCAGGTTAGGGTGATAAAGGATAAAGATGGAAACGCACTCACAAGCTAGGAGAGTGTGTTGAGCAGATGGAAAGAGTACTTTGAGAGGCTGATGAATGAACAGAATGAGAGAGAGAAGAGGTTGGATGATGTGGAGATAGTGAATCAGGAAGTGCAACGGATTAGCAAGGAGGAAGTAAGGACAGCTATGAAGAGGATGAAAAATGGAAAGGCTGTTGGTCCAGATGACATACCTATGGAAACATGGAGGTGTTTAGGAGAGATGGCAGTGGAATTTTTAACCAGATTGTTTAATGGAATCTTGGAAAGTGGGAGGATGCCTGAGGAGTGGAGAAGAAGTGTACTGGTGCCGATATTTAAGAATAAGGGGGATGTGCAGGACTGCAGTAACTACAGGGGAATAAAATTGATAAGCCACAGCATGAAGTTATGGGAAAGAGTAGTGGAAGCTAGGTTAAGAAGGGAGGTGATTAGTGAGCAGCAGTATTGTTTCATGCCAAGAAACAGCACCACAGATGCAATGTTTGCTCAGAGGATGTTGATGGAGAGTTTAGAGAAGGCCAGAAAGAGTTGCATTGCGTCTTTGTGGACCTGGAGAAAGCATATGACAGGGTGCCTCGAGAGGAGCTGTGGTATTGTATGAGGAAGTCGAGAGTGGCACAGAAGTACGTAAGAGTTGTACAGGATATGTACAAGGGAAGAATGACAGTGGTGAGGTCTACGGTAGAAGTGACGGATGCATTCAAGTTGGAGGTGGGATTACATCAGGGATCGGCTCTGAGCCCTTTCTTATTTGCAATGGTGATGGACAGGTTGACAGAGGAGTTTAGACAGGAGTCCCCGTGGACTATGATAGTAGGGAGCAGGTTGAGGAGACCCTGGAGAGGTGGAGATATGCTCAAGAGAGGAGACGAATGAAGGTCAGATAGGAACAAGACAAAATACATGTGTGTAAATGAGAGGAGGTCAGAGGAATGGTGAAGATGCAGGGAGTAGAGTTGGCGAAGGTGGATGAGTTTAAATACCTGGGATCAACAGTACAGAGTAATGTGGATTGTAGAAGAGAGGTGAAAAAGAGAGTGCAGGCAGGGTGGAATGGGTGAAGAAGAGTGTCAGGAGTAATCTGTGACAGACGGGTATCAGCAAGAGTGAAAAGGAAGGTCTACAGGTCGGTAGTGAGACCAGCTATGTTATATAAGTTGAAGACGGTGGCACTGACCAGAAAGCAGGAGACAGAACTGGAGGTAGCAGAGTTAAAGATGCTAAGATTTGCAATGAGTGTGACGAGGATGGATAGGATTAGAAATGAGTACATTAGAGGGTCAGCTCAAGTTGGACGGTTGAGAGACAAAGTCAGAGAGGCGAGATTGTGTTGGTTTGGACATGTGCAGAGGAGAGATGCTGGGTATATTGGGAGAAGGATGTTCAGGATAGAGCTGCCAGGGAAGAGGAAAAGAGGAAGGCCTAAGCAAAGACTTATGGATGTTGTGAGAGAGGACATGCAGGTGATGGGTGTAACAGAGCAAGATGCAGAGGAAGAAAGATATGGACAAAGATGATCCGCTGTGGCAACCCCTAACGGGAGCAGCCGAAAGAAGAAGAAGAATTTTTAGGCTAATCTCCCTACTCATAAAATAAAATGGCAAAAATTCAAACATTTTAAATTTGGGTAAACAAAAACCTGACAGGTAACAATGCTTAATTTATAAAGCAACAGATATTTATAATTGTCTTTCTATAGTCAACACATTCTCAAAGATCTTTGAAAATATCCAACATGACTTTATAAAGACAAATCACATTTGTTTTCATCTTACTGCCATTAGAAAAGTGACAGTTAAAACTGATTGGCTCAAGCTAAAAAAAATGGAGCAATAGTTAGTAAAATATACCATTTGCACACTCAACCGTAAATTTTATTTATTACCTCAGCTTGCCTACAAAACTGTCTCCTTCCCTGGAGAGATCTGTAGGATCTATAGATATTAAATAATTAGATGTTTTACTCTTCTTCCTCTTCCTGCCAGCAAGTAGAAACACCTACAAATGGTACAAGAGAATGAAGCAATAATAACTTTCCTTTTCAAATATGGCTCAAAAATATTCCAGTTCTAGTTTTTTAGTATTAACAGAGAAGACAGTAGTTTTTAGTGTGTTCAGTCTACCAACTACAAATACAAATGTTTCTTACAGATTAAAAATATTAATGTATAATGAAAGCTTGGAGTGAAGCATCATAACTGATTAGACAATGTAAAAAAATTACAAGAATTCATAAGTAATTCAAACAAAACAAATAGCACTGAAATGCATTTCAATGGTCATCCATCCATCCATTTTCCAAACCTGCTTATCCAAAAATGTTGCAACACAAATAAACATTCTATTTATTTTCTGAAGATTACATATTGTGATAGTATGGAGTTCTTACATTAACTCTCTGCAAATCAGAATACAAAGATGCAATAAGTTAACAGATTTTTTTTCTTTTAATTAAAACAAAGATAAAATAAATAAAAAACTACCTGCACAGGTATATTATCCAGGTGTGTGCTCAAAACAAATCTCTCAACTCTAGACTCAAAGATACCCTACCTTGAGGCAGCTTTATATTCTCATTGATGTCTCTTCTGAATCTGCCATACCTTTGCTGCCTGGCCTGGTTCTCAGGCAGTTTTTTAGCTACCCACCTTAAAGAGGCAAACAAACAACCGTTCACTGTCATCTAATAGGAGCACACACAGTTTTTCCAGTTCCCACTAGGCATTTTCCGACTGCAGGAACTTTGTTTTCAAGGACCAATGTGTTCCTGTATGATACAAGCCTTGGGCCACTTTCGCATGTTGCATTCCCACCACACAACAGGAATTGTAACCTTTAGGCAAAATATGTGATGTGCAAAGAAGAGTAATGCAGTACAAAGACAAATGTGGGAGTTCATGAGAGAAACTTTATTGCTTCGAAGAGACTGCAATGTCACAGGGGTGATTAGTGCTTCAATGTGATGCACAGAGCAGCATACCAGGGTAGTGGCTATGAAGAGTGATGCGTTGCGAAGTGCTGCGTCTCCGAAGTCCAAACTACTAACAGATTTGCAAGATGGTATGTTATGGTATTGCGGGTACCCCATGGGTGCGGGTTCGAGGAAATAATGTTGCAAAAAAACAGGAAACCATAAATAGGAAATTGTAATCTTTATTCATTTGATGTACGAAACATTACTTCAGTTATTTAATGCGCCTATTTAAAATGCAATGAAATTCTTGCAAGACTGTTGGAGGAGGAGCTCTTTTCAGGTCTGTGTCACTGTGGCTTTACATACAAAGCTACACTACACTGAAAGGTGGAAAATTCAAGTGCCCTACAGCTTGTAAATGCAAAACATCTCTACCTGTCGTTTGAAAGAAGCTGGAGCAACATGAATAATGAAGCGTGAAACTAGACTGGATAAGCTTTGCTAAGTGCTCACTGTGAAATAACATTTTAAAATGCAAATTGCAGGCACAGCCTGCCACATAGGTGTGCGGTATCACAGCAGAAACATCAACCAGCCAGAATTTCTTCATCAGACACCAGGAACCAATCATTCAACTGTCAATAAAATAATGCAGCAAAATGGTGTGCCTAGTAAATAAGGCAAGGTGATAAATTCTGGAACTGATGCTTACAAGTTAAAGTCTGTTATCTAATTTTTACTGTATCAATACTGCTATTTCTGTTTTATTTATTTAAGTTTTTGTGTGGCAGTTATGAGCATATTCAGATGGCGGTATACAGACACTTCCCACCTAATTGAATGGAGCTTGACAGAAACTACCAAGAAGAATGGGATAAACTGCCCAAATCCAGATGGGCAAAACTTATAAAGACTTACTCAACAAAATTCAAAGCTGTAATTGCTGTCAAATTGAACTTCTACAAAGTACTGAATGAATAAGAGATTTTAGTGTTTGAATTTTAATAAATTTGCAAACTTTCTGAAAACATGTTTTCACTTTGTCGTTATGGGTTATTTACTGTAGATTGATGGGCAAAAATTTAAAATGTAAGCTTTTAAATTAAGTCTACAACAGAATAAATTGCACTGAAGGTGAAGGCGTCTGAATACTTTCTGAAACCACTATAAGTGTAAAAGCCTTAATGAATTAACAGTATGAATTACGAATTCATAAATTCATTATGATGAATGAATGAACTAATTCATGAATTAATTAATGAAGTATGAATTGATTAATTAATATAATAACTATCATTTAACAAAACTGTTTCATATAAGGAACAAATAATTTGCCCATGTTCAAAAGACTACAGAATTTAAATTGAACACTAGCTAAAGATTGGCCAATTTTTCAAGGATGCATTTCTGGACAGTTTTATTTTTGTTTTTCTGTTACAGATCCTATTTGAAAGGAGGAATTTGTTGTCATTTTTTATATTTGGTTCTGTTTTCTTTATATCCACTCTTTTCTCCAGTACAATGAGGCAGAGACAATAGGTACCATGCAAGAATCAGTGGTAGATGGGGTGCCAGTCTACACACACACACACACACACACACACACACACACACACACACCCACACCCACACCCACGCACAAGCACAAGCACATGCACTCACTCACTCACTCATTATAAGCCACTTTACAGTCACCACTCAGTCCTAATGTGTACGTCTCTAGGTTGCTGGATGAATCTCATGAGAACCCATAAAAAATTACTAAATCCATAAAGTCAGAGGCTGGACTAGGATTTCAAAACATGGCTCCTGAGTTGCTGCAAAGCAAATTAATTTGGAGACAATTATTTATATTTTACGAAGGACTGGCATTTTGTTTAATATTAAGTGACAACAAATAGATTTACAGAGTCATTAAATAAAAATTGTGAGAAGTTCAATTAATTTAAAAATACAAACTGCCATGTGTACGGTTTTCTTCAGTACAAACTGCTATAGAGTTTAGATAGAACATCAGCATTAATGAGTTTGACTTTTAGCACTCAATAAACTCTACATAAGAATGTAAGAAATTTGACAAACGAGAGGAGACCATTCAAGTCCACCAAACCTGTTTGTTTAGCTGATAGTTAAGCTGTCCCAGTATCTCATTCAGATTCTTCTTAAAGGTTGTCAAGGTTTCTGCTTTAACACTAGAATTACCAGAGCCTACGAAAAAACTCGTAGATCCGGCCCACCTTAAATCGCTTCTTAAAACCGTTCTCACCTCTCCGCCAGCGTCTTTTGTCATCTAAATGTACTGATAAAGACATGCTGCCAGCAGCCGGCTATTCCATCCCCCCAACGACTTAGAACGTAAACGAGCTTTTCCCAGCTCCTGCCTTGATTGATTATCTGGGAGTGAAGTGGAGTTTTAGAGTAGAAATAATAGATTGTTATTTGGAACACACGCATTTCATATGTGTTGCATTTCTACAGCAATCTGTGTAAACGCATTGTTAAAACAGAAACATTTATATATTCTAGTAGCAAATGACAAAATGTAGGCATAAACTATATAATGTACTAGCAAAATACCCGCGCTTCGCAGCGGAGAAGTAGTGTGTTAAAGAGGTTATGAAAAAGTAAAGGAAACATTTTAAAAATAACGTAACATGATTGTCAATGTAATTATGTTGTCATTGTTATGAGTGTTGCTGTCATATATATATACATATACACATATACACACACATATACACACATATACAGATATATTATATATACATATACACATATATTTTTTATATATATATTTTTTTTTATATATATTTTTTATATATATATATATATATATATATATATATATATATATATATATATACACATACATACATACATACATACATATACACACATAGATGCACTTACAATAACATAGAAATCAATATAAACAACATTAACATCATTATCATATGAGAATATGAAGTAATATATAAGAAGCACATTTCATATAAATATAAATTATTAAACAGTAAAATCTTCTTCTATAATTTGCTACCGTGGCTTTTCGTTGGTCTGTCCAGGATTTTAAATCACCTGTAGCTTGTAAACCGTTTCACCTATTGACTTGAAATCTGGTACACATATAATACGTCACGTCTGCTATCCGCTTTATGGGTGATGATTGTATTACTCTTTTTATGTTTATTTTATTTTAGAATCAACTCCTATCTGCGCACACCAGGGCGGCCGTGGGCAGATGCGTATGGTGTATTCACTCCATGTTATCGTGCATTGCGCTGTCAGTGGTATTTTGATAAAAGAATTTGAACAATATATAAGAAGCGTATAAATTATTAAACAGTAAAACATTAACATTTAAGAAGTAAAGTTACATTGAGTACTACTGCAGTGCCTTCGGGTATACCTCATTTTTTGTTTGCCCATTACATGCTTAAATGTATACATTTTTTGGTGTACCTACCCGAGAACACGCGACATATAACCGAGCGTGGGAGAAGCATGGATTTTAAACACGCGTTGAGTTCATCTGCTGGTCTCCCTCGTGGAATAACTGGTAATGTTTGACTAAAATGTACAGCGAGTAAAACGACATTACCTCCTTTTTTTTTTTTACGATCTCTGAGATCTTGCTTTTTTCGGTTCAAGGCTTCATAAGCTCTTTTATGTGCCATGGTGTACTTAATAAGTACTAATTATCCCAAACCATCATCTTTGAATGTTGCAAGACTTTCGCCTTGTATGTAGATCGGGGTAATTACATTCATTGCATTCCTAGTCTGAATCACAATCTGATTGTATGGGTGGTTACCTGGCACTGTAGGGTTGCCACCCGTCCTTTAAAATACGGAATCGTGCCGCGTTTGAGAATGAAATTGCGCGTCCTGTTTTGAATCAATACTGGACGGGATTTATCCCGTATTTTTTTTATCATTTTTTTTTTAAAGCAGCGTGTCATGCAAATCATCCCACACGCATTTTATGACGATGCCTCCTTTCCTACTTTTGATTGGGTAATACTTGATGTCATCGTTAGTTTGATTGGTCTTTTTAACTGTCCAGTGAGGAGGGCGTGTCTTTTAAGTAGAGTCTGCAAAGTGTTGGCACTGAGATGTGGCGTCAGCGCCATAGTTGAAGCCCCTAACGTTGCGGTCAGCAAGTCGGCTAACATCCGCCATGTGCCGTCTTTCAGTTGCGAGAAGCAGATCATAGAATGGTTGAAACTGTTGCCCCTAACGTTGCGCCACGGCGTGTGGTTCGTTTATACCTCGTGTCTTCTCATTAAACTTTTATCTCGCGAATATGTTATTGCAATCCGCAGCGGGAGCGTTTCTATAAACTTAATTTAAACTTACGTTTTACACCGTGCTTTGATTCCCTTATGAACATGCTTGTATGCTTCACTCGCTCCGTTCTCAATTGTTTAATTAATTTTTTGCTCTTCGCTGTTTCCGGCTGTTCCTCCATTTCCCCCTACTTCGTTCTTTTATCTCGCGAATATGTTATTGCGAGCTTTTAAGCCTGAGAAATCACCCCGTAAATGCACACGTTTAATTGCACATGTGTTAATATGTATGGTTACACAGTATTAAAAGACAGTGAACAACGTCAGTTACCTTTGTTCCCGCGTTTGATAAAAGGTGAGCTTTTAAGCCTGAGAAATCACCCCGTAAATGCACACGTTTAATTGCACATGTGTTAATATGTATGCTTACACAGTATTAAAAGACAGTCAAAAATTAACGTCATTTACCTTCGTTCCCGCGTGTGACTCGTGCTGTAAATCTCTTCCTTGTTTTTAGTTCACGTGATTACGTAGGAGGCGTGATGACGCGATACGTGACTCCGCCTCCTCCATTACAGTGTATGGACAAAAAATATGTTCCAGTTATGACCATTACGCTTTGAATTTCGAAATGAAACCTGCCTAACTTTTGTAAGTAAGCTGTAAGGAATGAGCCTGCCAAATTTCAGCCTTCCACCTACACGGGAAGTTGGAGAATTAGTGATGAGTCAGTCAGTCAGTGAGTGAGTCAGTCAGTGAGGGCTTTGCCTTTTATTATTATAGATGATGCCTGAAGTCCAAATATCAAAGAAACACTTTCACAAAAGGTACAAAAAAAAAGCCACCGCCAAAAAAAGCAGCCTTAGTGTGTGACATTGACATGCATTAGCTATCACTGCTTCCGTGGCGCAAAAGTATCAGTCGCTGACTGGGAATCAGAAGGTCATGAGTTCGATCCTGCACAACTCCCATTTGAGAAGTGTTCTTATTTTCACTATTTTAGAATAAAAAGATACATTTGGTTTCATAAAGACGCGCTATAGTTCTGCAGTGTATCACGATACATACGACCGTGTGTTTTTTTCCCCCAATATTGCCAGTCCCCACGTGTTGCTGTATGCTGTTTCTTTTGTACTCCAGGACATGCAGAGGAAAGCATAGTAAAGAGCAGTAACTTCAGCGCTATATGCAATCATCAGACACTCCCCATCTGATACTGCTGTTTTCACATAAAGACGCACTAAAGCTCTGCAGTGCACTTGTGGCTGCATTGTCGTACCAATGCTTGCGAACTGAAGTGTCTGCATGCACTTTTCGTGGCATTACACGTGTATTTTTTGAGTATGCCCATGTAGCTCAAACACAGGAACATATGTTGATGTAAAAGTATAACAAAACAAGTGCACATTTATTCAAGACTATAACCGAAGAAAACAGAAAGCAAGTTACAGTAGGCGGTTGATATGACAGCTTGCGTGGTGGAATGCTAAGAACTGCTGATTTCCATTCCGTGCTATATAACTGTTAACATTTGAATCTGATGATTGCATATAGCGCTGTCTTATTCAGTGTGCGCAAGAACATGCAGGTGGCCAGTTGCTGAGTGCTACAACGCACATTTTAAAAAAAGAAAGAGACAAATATATGTGACATTTTGAAGAAATCATTTTATGACGCGAATAGTACCAATCAGAAAACATCGTCGAAGTAATGCAATATTATTTGAAAACGAACAGCGTCAGATCGGATGTGAAGTTATACTGGCGCTGTTTGAGTCAGATCAGAAGCTGAATAAGCTGAAAAAGCTCCTGTTCTGACTCTAAGTAAAAAAGCATGAATTAATCAACAGAAATAACCGCGATTGACATTTTAAAGTTAACGTTTTACAGTGAATACCAATGTATAAATTCAATGTCCGTTTGAGGAAAAAAAAAACACTTTCTTCAAAGCTGAGAAACGAACTCGCGTCTTTGTAGCACGGTAGGGCAGCTGTGCTCCAAGTCAGCAAAACCGTAGCGTTAAGCCACGGAAGCTGTTGTATCATCCTTGAACCTTTTGTGAAAGTGTTTATTTGATGTTTGGACTTCAGGCTTCACATATTCTATAGTTTATGCCTACATTTTGTAACATTTATTACTAAAATATGAAAATGTTTCTGTTTTAGCAATGTGTTTACACAGATTACTGTAGAAACGGAACACACATGAAATGCGTGTATTCCAAATAACGATCTATTATTTCCATTCTAAAACTCCAGCAGTTTACTCACTCCCAGATAATTATAATCAAACAAGGTATGAGCTGGGAAAACTTAGTGAACGTTCTGCGACGGTGGGGGATGGAACAGCCGGCTACTTGCTGCTCGTCTTAATCAGCACATTTAGAAGACAAAAGAGAGGTGTGAACGGTTTTAAGGTGGGCCAGATCTCCGAGTTTTGGTAGTGTTGGTAGTTTGTCCCACAGCCCCACAACTCACTGTATAAAGAAGTGCTTGCTGCCTTCAGTTTTAAATGCACTTCCCTTTAATGTCCTCGAGTACCTGATTCACCCTTAAGCCAAAATAATGTTGCTGGATCTACTTTATCAATGCCTTTGAAGATTTTAAATACCTGGATTAGGTCCCCACACAGTATCCTCTGCTAGAGACAAAACATATTTAATTCTCTGAGTCTGTCAGAGTAGGACATGTCCTTAAGTCCTGGAATGCACCTGGTTGCTCTCCACTGCACAGCTTCAAATGCTGCTATGTCTTTTTGTACCATGGGGACTAGAACTGCACACAATACTCCAAATGCGGTCTTACTAGTGGCATTATATAGTTTGAACATAATGTCCCTTGACTTAAATTAAACAGCTTTTATGATACAACTTAACATTTTGTCTTTTTAATTACTTAGTCAATGAAAATTTTGCGTTAACATATACTCTTAAATCCTTTTCAGAGGATGCTCCTTGTATGATAGTGTCTCTCATCTTTTATTTATATAATTTATGTTCTTTTTGCCCATGTGCAGCACTTTGCACTTTTCTACATTAAGATGCATTTTAAAGGTGTTTGCCCGGGCCTTTTTCCATTCTTTTTGCTGCCTCCTCAGTGTTCCTCCAATTTTAGTGTCATCTGCAAATTTCACAAGTTTGCTATTCTAGAATTATTGCCATTAAAAAAAATAAGAAAAAGTAATGGTCCAAGGACAAACCAAAGAGGGACTCCACTGATGACCTTGCATCATGTGGAGCATTCTCTTCCTATCTGTATTCTTTGTCTCCATACTGGTTAACCAACTAGAGATCCAGTTTTAAAGGTTGCCTGTGATGCCTACAGTTTGTTGTTTCAGAATGAATCTTTGGTGTGGGACTATATCAAACCGTTTTTGAAAGTTTAGGTAAATTATTTTGTATGCTTTGTTTTTGTCAACTATTCCCATTGCTTCTTCAAAAAAACAATTGAAAAAAAAAATGAAAAAATTGGTTTGGCAGGACCTTCTTCTCATAAACCCATGCTGGCTGCTATTTAAAGCAAACAAAATCCCAAACTAATTGTTATAGGCAGCTGAGCAGTAAGAAAACAACTAAATCTTTTGTTTTAAGCATAATTAGTCGTGGCGAACATTACATACAACCTTTGTGACTCAAATAAAGAAATCTGCATTATACATTTATTTATACAAGACGCTTATCCCACACTGTAAGGTATAAGTAAATGAAGTAAAGAAGAAATTAAGACTAAGCAGGGATTACGTTGCCAGGTAGCGATTAACTTATTCATTAAAAACAAAACTTGCACAGATTACTTTGTCCTCTTACCTTTCTACCATCATCCTTCTCCAAATGCATAAAATAAGTAGGATATAATCCTCGGTCCATGCCTTTCTTGTCTCTTGTAATACGACACTTCACAGTAATACCACGGGGAGCTGGCCTTAGAGCAAACTCTTCTAGATTCTCAACATCAATAGTTGGTCCATCCAATTGAGGGGAACCAGATGCTGCTTTTTCCTGATACAGAAAAAAGTAATGGTAGGGGAAATTCTTTATTATGCTGATTAACTGTACTGTGTTCAATTTTTATTTACATCAACCTATATTTCCTGCTGCAGTTTTAGGTTTGGGCAATGCCATTAAGAAATTAACACATACTGTACATGTGAACTAACACATCTCATGTATGTATAGTAAACAGAAGAACAATATAGTATTATATTAGTTATAATATTTATTGCACCAGTAGTTACTACATTATATGTAGTACAACAATAGAAATCTCAAATGATAAATATTACAATGCATCTACATCTAAATTGTCACTGACAGAATAGGTTGTATATGGTATGAAATGAGAAATGAGAAACCAAATGCCAAAATAAACACAAATTATTTCACAGACCAAAAAAAACAGAATCAAAAAGATATCACGTCACATTCACTGCTTTTAAAGCATTTTATTATTGCAAATGTTTGTGATGTGCTATTTTGTTGGAATGACAAATGCAATGAATTTTATTAATATATACTGTAAGAGCCATTTTCCTTGTTCTATAAGATTCATGAATATTTCTTAGATGACAATGCATAAATAATGGGAGGTTCTTATAACCCCTGTAAATAGAATCATACTGGTATATTCTTACCATTTCTAACAGCTTGGAGTAAACATTATTCTTCAGTTAGTTAGTGACAGCCTTGCCTTGTATAAGGTGTAAGAGGCATACGGTTTTTAACCGTGACCGTGTCTGGGCACTTGCCCATGTGCCAACTGGCTTACGAGCCTTTTGAATGTGAGAAATAACAAGTAAAGAAAACTTGTTTACTTAAGTACCGCACCGTATGCTAAGGCGTACAGAAGAAGAAATTAAGAACTTTTAAGTATAGAAATTACTAAAGCCTTTCAAGAAAAGCTAAGTTTAAAGAAGATACATTTTTCCTTTTTTTTTGCCTTTTATTCTACATGTGTAACTATTTTTTCTTTTATTCTTGTGTGGATTATTTGCTTTTACCTTTCACTAAATACCTTTAAAACGAACTCTTGGACTCTGAGAATTCTTTTGACATGCGTCTTACCTGTGCCTGATGTCACCTTATATATTTCAGCAGCTACATATACATTACAAAATATATTCCAATAGATGGTGCACTGCAAACATTAACACAGAGGTTTACATTGATTACATTAAACACATGCTTAGCTACACATTGCCTCATTAAAAAATTATGTGAAGTTTATTTATAAAATTAATTTTAAAAACTAATAAAATATGCTGATTGTATTCTCTTGGCAGTAATGAATTATTGTTTCTATGACAGCTTGATTGGATGAATTAAGCTGCATATGAGGATTATAAAAATATCACAAATTAAAGTATAATGATTGTCATACAATATCTGTTACATAGAAGAGAAAAACTGCAGAATGTGTTACCAAATAAAAGTTTGAAAGGTATAAGGCTGACCGTGTTAGATTTAGTACTTGAAGCAGATGCTGGTCGCTGGATTTCTGCATGAGGAGAGAGAGATCTGGCACTCTCTCCCTCATCTTCACTGTTGTCTTCATCGAAGTTCAAGCTTCCAGATATTCCTATAATGATAAAAATGGTAAGGCTGGGTTGGATATTCTATGAAGAATTTCTTCCTTTAATGCTGTTTCCCTTCAAAACATGCCACATAAACAATATACCATAGTGTATACCGTCATCTTTTTTTTTATTCTGGAAAGCTTTTCATGTGTTACAAATGCATTCTACACTAGAAAGGTTCCCATTACATGCCCACTTTTGCAAAGACCGGCTGCAGCATGATATAGCACTTTCCAAAAGATGGTTTCAAAATGGAGGAACAGAAGTTTTTCACTTTTAACATATTGTGATTATTCAGCTATTATTGTGTAAATGTAGTCAAGAAATTATGTGCACCTAATATCCAAATATCTGCAGTAAACCTAAAAACATAACATTCTGAATTCAAGTGTCATGGTCTGTTAGCTATTGGCCGTGTGTGGGTTACACTTTCCCTATTTTTGTATTTGTTCAGGTATTCAATTTTTCACATTCCCAAAGAAATGCAAATTAAGTTAATTGGCATCTGTAAATGGGTCACATGCAACTGTGAATGTAGGTGTCTCCATGAATGGGTTTTGCAATAATCTGACACCAAATTCATGATTTGTCTTTGTCATGCATCTGATACTATTAGATTTGCCTCCAGGTTTGAGAACATTGTTATTTATGTATTTATGATAGTAAAATGAAAGTGTAAAAAGAAAGTGTACATTAATCATCAATTAATGAAGTCAGCTTTCATTATACAGTCATATAAAAAAGTTTGGGAATTCTTAATTCTTTGGATTTTTGTTTCTCATTGGCTGAGCTTTCAAAGTAGTAACTTCCTTTTAATATATGACATGCCTTATGGAAGCAGTAGTATTTCAGCAGTGACATTTTTATTGGATTAAGAGAAAATATGTAATATGCATCATAACAAAATTACACAGATGCATAAATTTGGGAACCCCAACAAAGATATTACATCAATACTTAGTTGAGCCTCCTTTTGCAAATATAACAGCCTCTAGATGCCTTCTATAGCCTTTGATGAGTGTCTGGATTCTGGATGGAGGTATTTTTGACCATTCTTCCATATAAAATCACTCCAGTTCAGTTAAATTTGATGGCTGCAGAGCATGGACAGCCTGCTTCAAATCATCCCATAGATTTTCGATGACATTTAAGCCAGGGGACTGTGACAGCCATTCCAGAACATTGTACTTCTCCCTCTGCATGAATGCTTTTGTAGATTTCGAACTGTGTTTGGGGTCAATGTCTTGTTGGAATATCCAACCCCTGCGTAACTTCAACTTTGTGACTGATGCTTGAACATTATCCTGAAGAATTTTTTTATATTGGGTTGACTTCATCCGACCCTTGACTTTAACAAGGGCTCCAGTCCCTGAACTAGCCATACAGCCCCACAGTATGATGGAACCTTCACCAAATTTGTAGGTAGCAGGTATTTTTCTTGGAATGAAGTGTTCTTCATGCAAAGCGCTTTTTGTTATGACCAAATAACTCAATTTGTGTCTCATCAATCCAAAGCACTTTGTTCCAAAATGAATCTTGCTTGTCTAAATGAGTACAGGTGCTGGTCATAAAATTAGAATATCATGACAATGTTGATTTATTTCAGTAATTCATTCAAAAAGTGAAACTTGTATATTAGATTCATTCATTACACACAGACTGATGTATTTCAAATGTTTATTTCTTTTAATGTTGATGATTATAACTGACAACTAATGAAAGTCCCAAATTCAGTATCTCGGAAAATTAGAATATCAATTAAGACCAATGCAAAAAAAAGGTTTTTAGAAATGTTGGCCAACTGAAAGGTATGAACATGAAAAGTATGAGCATGTACAGCACTCAATATTTAGTTGGGGCTCCTTTGGCCTGGATTACTGCAGCAATGCAGCGTGGCATGGAGTCGATCAGTCTGTGGCACTGCTCAGGTGTTATGAGAGCCCATGTTGCTCTGATAGTGGCCTTCAGCTCTTCTGAATTGTTGGGTCTGGCATATTGCATCTTCCTCTTCACAATACCCCATAGATTTTCTATGGGATGGGGTTACGGTCAGGCGAGTTTGCTGGCCAATCAAGAACAGGGATACCATGGTCCTTAAACCAGGTACTGGTAGCTTTGGCACTGTGTTCATGTGCCAGGTCCTGTTGGAAAATGAAATCTGCATCTCCATAAAGTTCGTCAGCAGCAGGAAGCATGAAGTGCTCTAAAACTTCCTAGTAGACGGCTGCATTGACCTTGGACCTCAGAAAACACAATGGACCAATACCAGCAGATGACATGGCACCCCAAACCATCACTGACTGTGGAAACTTTACACTGGACCTCACGCAACGTGGATTCTGTGCCTCTCCTCTCTTCCTCCAGACTCTGGGACCTTGATTTCCAAAGGAAATGCAAAATTTACTTTCATCAGAGAACATAACTTTGGACCACTCAGCAGCAGTCCAGTCCTTTTTTTCTTTAGCTGAGGCGAGACGCTTCTGACGCTGTCTCTTGTTCAAGAGTGGCTTGACACAAGGAATGCGACAGCTGAAACCTATGTCTTGCATACGTCTGTGCGTGGTGGTTCTTGAAGCACTGACTCCAGCTGCAGTCCATTCTTTGTGAATCTCCCGCACATTTTTGAATGGGTTTTGTTTCACAATCCTCTCCAGGGTGCGGTTATCCCTATTGCTTATACACTTTTTTCTACCACATCTTGTCCTTCCCTTCGCCTCTCTATTAATGTGCTTGGACACAGAGCTCTGTGAATAGCCAGCCTCTTTAGCAATGACCTTTTGTGTCTTGCCCTCCTTGTGCAAGGTGTCAATGGTCGTCTTTTAGACAACTGTCAAGTCAGCAGTCTTCCCCATGATTGTGTAGCCTACAGAACTAGACTGAGAGACCATTTAAAGGCTTTTGCAGGTGTTTTGAGTTAATTAGCTGATTAGTGTGTGGCACACCAAGTGTCTTCAATATTGAACCTTTTCACAATATTCTAATTTTCCGAGATACTGAATTTGGGACTTTCATTAGTTGTCAGTTATAATCATCAACATTAAAAGAAAGAAACATTTGAAATACATCAGTCTGTGTGTAATGAATGAATATAATATACAAGTTTCACTTTTTGAATGGAATTACTGAAATAAATCAACTTTGTCATTATATTCTAATTTTATGACCAGCACCTGTATTTGCATACAACAAGTGACTCTGTTTGTGGCGTGAGTGCAGAAAGGGCTTCTTTCTCATCACCCTGCCATACAGATGTTCTTTCTGCAAATTGCGCTCAATTGTAGAACGATGTACAGATACATCATCTGCAGCAAGATGTTCTTGCAGGTCTTTGGAGGTGATCTGTGGGTTGTCTGTAACCATTCTCACAATCTTGCACATATTCTGCTCCTGTATTTTTCTTGGCCTTCCAGACATGGGTTTAACAGCAACTGTGCCTGTGGCCTTCCATTTCCTGATTACATTCCTTACATTTGAAACTGACAGTTTAAACCTCTGAGCTAGCTTTTTGTAGCCTTCCCCTAAACCATGTTTCTGAACAATCTTTGTTTTCAGATCTTTTGAGAGTTGCTTTGAGGATCCCATGCTGTCACTCTTCGGAGGAGACTCAAAGGGAAGCACAACTTGCAACTGACCACCTTAAATACCATTTCTCATGATTGGACACACCTGTCTATGAAGTTCAAGGCTTAACAAACTAATCCAACCAATTTGGTGTTGCAAGTAATCAGTATTGAGCAGTTACATGCATTCAAATCAGCAAATTACAAAGGGACCCAAATTTTTTGCGCGGCCAGTTTTTCACATTTGATTTAATTTCATGCAACTAAATAGGGCTTCACTAAAAATCTTTGTTTGGAAAACACCCCAGTACTCAGATGTTCCTAGGAAATGAAAGACATGCCACTGTTATCTTTTTTGTTGAAAGTAGAGGAAATTATTATGCAGGCTGAGAGGGGTTCCCAAACTTTTTCTTATGACTGTAAGTAATTGCTTAATCAAGAAAAACAAATTAGTATTTCACAAGACGTTTAAAGATTAATGTGAAAGTTGATCAGAATTAGCCAAGATCCTAACAAGCTGAGGCATAATTAGCTAATAAATCTGATTACAAGTTGTTCTCCTGAAAAGGGTGAAATTTGTTAAGCAAAAGAATTAGTATTGATTATTGCTAAATAATTTTAGCAGCTAAAAACGGGATGTTGGGATAAACAAAAAAGACATAGGAGTGACTGGCAATGACAACATAGCTAAGCCTCAGAAAATTCTTATCGGATATAGTGGAAGGCTAATACATACAAGAATGCAAGGTCCATCAGAATGTGCTGATGAGAAAAAAGATGAAAATGATACAGCACCCTGAATAAGGACAGGAGATGCAGGTTTTACTTTTGCATACACCACATGACTGGCTGCCTGGGGGTATAGGATAGCCTGGCATGCCATGCAGAGTCCAGAGGGTTTGTTTTGGGGCAAGGTATCTTCAGAGTCAGTGTCGGACATTGTAGCCGTAAGGGGAAAAAAAAAACATGCAAAGTAGAATGTAATTCAAAATAAAGAGGAGAAGTGTCCTAAGCACTTGCTCCTACCAGCAAAGTGACATTTTTAATAATGATACAGAGTTGCTGGACTCAGAAGCTATAATGTGCTAGACATGATGAAGCCACGTGATACCTGGACTGTACCACTAGGAAAAAAAAGATGCATGAGCTCTTTTTGAGCAAAAAAAAACACAGAGAGTGTGTTGTGAAAAAGGCCAACAGAAATTTTACCATCAGAAATTTCAGAAAGCAACAGTGACAGTAAAAATGATAAAAGCTCACAGAATTAAAGCTAAAATTATTAGCAATTTGACATCAGTTGTTATCATAACATAATGTTGCAAACTCTGCTTAATCCATTTAAAGGATGCCAGTCCATCGCAGTGTGCTCTCTCACACACATGCCTGCACAATCAAATGGAATAACCTTACATGTATATCCTTGAAAAGATATACAAGTTAAAGTGCCTAGTATTTAAAACAAAACAAAATACAAAAACTTTACATATGCCATAGTCTATAGGGCGCTAAAGAAAGACAGGACAGAAAAAGTTAACTAGCAAAGTACTTGACTGTGCTGTATACTGGGCATACACACTAATTACATTATAATATTTTTATGAAAAGTTTATTTTCTAAACAAAAAGTTGCTTATTAGTGGAGAAATGTGCATCACCATTCTACACTTCCTGGCTAACTAAGTGCTCTAGACAGGAGTACTGTATGGTATGGCTTCAACTAAATATTGCATATTGCTTTTTCCTATCACTCCATTATCAGTTCCTTAATGTCACCTTTAAGCAGGAAGGCTAATCCTAGGTTCAAACAAACTGGAAAAATACTGTTTTTTACAATTTGTGCTGTACCTTGCAATCACTTTTACTGTAAAGGCAATAAGCCTAATAGGGCCCAGTGGAATTCACTGTCATATGCAAATGTGTGAAAAAAGTTTGATTTGCACTAAACATGCCAAGCGTTAATCCAAAAGTGCACTGTGACACCAAATGCAGAGATTTAATTTAATACTATACATTAGGTTCTATGATATTTTATGATTATTGCTGTTTTCCTCATCTTTCCTCTTCATATACTAAAAAGGCTACCTAAAACAGATTGACAGCTACCAACAGATTATCATTGGAATGAGCAAGACTAAATATTGAACGGCAAAGGACACTGTGATGCAAGGTGACTAGGTGACTTAATGTAAAAAATGCAGGTTAATTTCATTTTACAGAGAGTGACTAAGTAGTTTCCAACTGGACATTGATCAGCTGTAACTTAAGAAACTGCAATCAGCTATAAGTAAATATTTAAGCACTGTAGATATGTATGTGTGAGACAAGCTGGCGCTAAGATGCCATAGTATTTCCATTATAAGTACTCTGAATTAGTATTTTCAATTGATGTATGTGTGGAGTATGCAGTGTCCTAACTTCATTCATAAAGTCTGGGGACTTCTATGGGGACCATGCACCTGAGCAGAGCCAATGTTACACTGTTTAGTATACTTTGTCTTTAGAAGAGATACAGGTTAGAACTGAATGAACTTTACTGAATGACTATTTTGTTAATGTAAAATCATGCACCTATACCGGCACAGGAATAAATGTACAGTTTAAAACCAGACAAGTTAGAAAATGTACACATGGCATAACATTTAGGTGTGTACGAGTGCTGTGCAGGCACTATGACCCCTGGGTTCAGTAGGTAGGTTCCTGAACCTTCTCAATCCATTTCAGGGTTGTGGGGGGCCAGGAGATTATCTAATCTGGACTGGGCAAAACGCTGAAAACAGGCCTGCACAGGACTCTAGTCAGTCACAGGGACCACTCTCACTGTGTTGGAGAATGAATTAACCGCAGTTCAGAATAGGTATGATGTAGGTCACGTAACGTCCTGTGGCAGGCGGCTGGGGTTCATGCCCGGCTGGGACACCCCTGCACTCTATATTCAGGGGGAGCAGCCCTGGGCGGTGCAATACCTCCCCCTGGACGCTAGATGGCCGCCCCCTGGGTTGGAGCAGTGCCTCACTTTCCCACAGGGCTCCATGGGAATTGGAGTTGGGTGCAGCCCCGTTGGGTCCCACAGGCACCGCCAGGAGGTGCTGCAGCTGGGACTCCTGAGCCCGTATGGGTAGCGTATCAACCACACCCGGAAGTGCAGCCAGAACTCGGCAATCAAGCATCTGGAGCACTTCCGGGTGAACTATAAAAGGGGCCAGCAGCCACCGCTCCGGGAGCCAGAATCAGGAGGAGGAGGACGAGGTTGCCTGGGAGGAGTGGTAGAGAAAGAAAAGAATTAGTGGGGTTTTTGTGTTGGTGTTTTTGGGACTGTGCTGTGGCTGGAGGACACGGGGAAGATGTGCCCTCCAGCTGAAGAAAAATAAATTTGTGTTTTATTTTTACGTGTGCCTCCGTGTCCATCTGTGTCGGGTCGGGCGCCTATATAGCGCCTTTCACAGCCCATAACGTCACATAATGCCCACAGCGTCTGTCACAAAACTGACGTTGTGAGCGACAGGAGATATAGGGGCATTATGTTACTGAACTCATAGTTATTGCAGACTGCAATTACATTTTGCCACTCACACATGCATACACACACACACACATATACCAAAATTTGCAACTGCCAATAACATGATCTGAATAAAAAATATTTTTAAAATGGAACTTACAAAGCTATTCAATTAGGGCAAATGTTAGGGAATAACAGAAGTAAAAGACACACTTTATTATAGTGACTGATCATTATGGATATCAGGTGAATGTGGCACTCTGATGATAAATTTTAAGGTGACAAATTGTCAAAGTTCCAAACCGGGATATTTCTGTAGCATGTATGCCCACGCATAATGCCCGTCCTCATTTAAAGCCTGTATTATCTTGCCATCATTAGGTATTAGGGCACGGGAAGAAAAACACTTTCAAATATAAACACACAGAATTCAACACAGTGCTTGATATGGAAACAAATAAATGCTGGTGCTCATTCTATATTAATGTACTTCTTGCTCATCCTTAAGATGCTGTTCGACTATAACACAAGTTGTAAATCAAGCAGGGATCCCCCTTGGAGTTTTGTGAATGTTTTTGTAAATATATTGTGACAATGTTTGTTTTGGTGAAGCAATGTTTTCTGCACTAAAAACCTTATTAGATGTGTAGCCTGTTAAAACCAGGACATTTTTATACTTGTCAGTCACTGGCACGTCTGGTCACCCTAGTAAATTATAGTGTCAAAGAAATAGTAAACCTTTATAATGTGCAGATATTGGAGCTGTGAGGTTGGTTTAAATACTGAGTAAATGTTTATTTACTTTGTGCATAATGGCTTACATGCAATGGGGTATTTCATTCATATCTGGATAACCTTGTGTTTTTCTTGTTTACATTTTTTTTTACTTTTAAGGTTAGGAAGATCATTTAATTTACCTGTGATTTTAAGCATCTAGAGAAGTAAGATGCTGATATACTGGTTGTCTTCCTTTTGCACTCAAGAGAGCTAGGAACTATGAGATTTCATAAAGCAGAAACAACCTGCTGACAATGGATTGCCTGCTAGCCCAGCTTTCCACGCAAGAAGCTTGTGAAAGTGAGGTACTTTATACCAGTGTTTCATTATCTTGTTTTGGGCATCTGTTTGCAGTCAGTAATGGAGGTGAAAAATAAAAAAATATGCAAACTATACAAGTTGGTGTAACTTCTGCCAAGGTAAAATTGAAACCGTAAATGAATTTGTAGTTAAAGTGGCCTGGAATGTTTCTCCTTTAAAATGCTTACCACCATAAACCCTAGAGGGGGACAAGCATAGTTGTGAGAAAATATGAATCAAAAAAAGTAAATAAAAAAATATGAAACAATAAAATAACACATCAAAAGGAACATAAAGTCATAGTGTTAATATAAAATTCTTACTTGCATGAAACACATACTGATTTCTTTCATATATGGCTTCACAAAAGCAATTTTGTAAAAAAGAAAGAATTTTCTTAAACATGCAGTTCTAACTAAAAACTTACACCATATAATCCAATGTGCGTATTGTCTGTTGACATTGAATTATGCTTTTTTTTCAATTTTGTTGCATTGGCATTGTTTTGTTACATAGTAGATGTGAAGCTTGTTTTGCTATACAGACCAATCAAAAAAACATATCTCTCAGCTCAGAGTTTTGACAGCCTTATCCTGCTTTACCAGAACCTTTAACTTCTAAAGTAAATGGAATTTTCAGGTTTACAATTCAAATGTTTTGTTTCTGTTGGTATGTAAAGTACTGCTTTCAGATGTTTTAGGTTTTTCTATTGTATATAATTGAACATTTTTCATATCAAAATTAAATGAATATGCATTTTATCAAAAGATTATAACAAAAAATTTAAAAGGACCAACTTTTAGTACATTAAACAAATACTAGCATTGTTTATACTACATGTAACTGCATTAAACAATATACTTACAAAGACACACAGATGGCATATGAAGAATTTGCAGGGCAGAAATAAAAATCATGGCTAAAAAATTATAGACAAAATGTAGTGTCTCTCAAATAATAACTTATATTCAAGACTGTTTATAACAAATTCAGTAATAACAAAGCGGTTATTTGAGAGCTCCTACTGTATATGCACAACAGTTATCTTTCTAATACTTTGCCACCTTTACTGGTTATATTTTAAAGTTAGGATTGTTGTAAACCTGTGAATTAACAAATACCTTGGTTACAAATGAGAAAAAGTATAAGCTATGTCTGCCTGGTTCTTTTCATATCTGTTTTATTTGTGTTCTTGTGAAGTGCTTCCTTTCACTTTATATCTTGTCCTTCCACATTAAACAGCAAAATCAAATGATTTGAAATCAACACTGAGAAAAAAATGTAAGATCACATATATCCATGCTGTTAGGAACTTCAGTGAAGTTTCTTTTGAAATTCATATAAAGAATGTCAAAGTACCCTTCAAGATATACCCTAGCAGTAACCTCTGGGAAAAAAAAAATCTAAATCTTATATTTTGGAGCTTGATGAAAATAAGAAATGTTGATGACATACCCAAAAGGAAGATGCTAAACAATTGTATTTTTTTCTCTTCTGACCACAACTCCACTGTGCTTCTTCTCATCTACGCCAGTGTTATTCCCTCACAGATAGCACATAACTTATCATAATGGGGGATATTTTAATATACATGAATAACAGGTGTTTACTACTACTAAGCTAAGAAGTGCAGGTATATATGATATATGTGCTACTCTGTATAAAGGATATTTCCTTTGTGTTTATTGCTTTTTGTTATGGCATGTCATAACGAGTCAATGAAGGAAAGATAATTCCACAACTGACTTTTGTTCCTGGACTGGCTTTGGCTATAATGGAAAGGTTTGACTTTGAGCTTTTGCTAGCATAAATTTGCAAAATGTTGGCCTAGGCAGGAAAACATTGAAAATGTGAATGAGACCTAAAAACTGAATAAAATTTGCACTACAGGAAAAAAAAATGAGGGTACCCACTCAATTATATGCCACTTACTTTGATGGATTATATAATATGGCAGCACTGGATGGGGACAACTTTTATTTTTATCATCCAACATCTTGATGCTTCAGCAAGTCCTACTCTAATTTATTAATTGCCATGGAAACTACACAGAGTGCATTGTTGGGTTATTTACAACCTTATTTGATGATACTAATATTACTAAATAATATTATATTTATCTCTTACACCTGTTCTTTTACAAAATCTAAATTAAGTTAAAATGTATATTTGCAATAATTCTATTTTTGTTTGGATTGCCAAGTTTCATTTTAAGATATTCTTAAAGAGATACATTATAGGGTATTTTATAATAATATAAACTGTTTTAATGAGCGATATCAACTTTAAAAATCATTCTTATTTTAGCATTTTATGAGTTTAATATACATAAAGGCAAACTGTTCCAGTTTCCCAGTTTGATATATTGTATATACAAGCAGCATGCAAGCACACACACATAATTGTTAAACTGTATCATAAGAGTGAACCAAGTAATATTGCACATGAAATTTCGGGAAATAATTGTCTGATATGAAAGTTCAAACACAAACTAGCAAGGCAGGGGCAACATCCTCAGTTGGGATTTGCAGTCATCAGTTTAGAGAGAGAAAAAGTAAGCTGCCAACAACGGTTAGCAAAATATTTAACAAACAAAGACGCAAGCTATCAGTTAGTAGCCAGTTTTGGTGCTATACAAAAACTCACACCCCGGCTGGAGGCTGGTATATTCTCTTTATTTAACCGAAGTCTGAGCACAATAAAAGAGATGTTGATTTATATTACACTTAAGCAAACTAAAGTGTAAAATATTAAATATTTCCTTTAAATAAAATCTTTTTAATTCTCAGAATCTGATAAGGAAATGTCACAATTTGAAGACTATTTAGTACAAAAGGTTGCAAATTAATAATACTTCACCAAGACAATTTAAGGAATTATACAGGTTTTATTTTTAATCTTTTATACATAGTTGTAATCAGCTACTACAAAATTGAAACTATTTAAATGAGACTCAGATTGAAAAAAGAGGAAATGATCCAGCCTTCAACCCCCACTCCCACTTGAGTGAGAAGATTTGCAATACTACCTGATTGTATCAATTTCTCTCGGGCAGACAAGGGGGCCTGTGGCCCCACAGGTACCTCATCTATGGACCCTTTTTCTGCAGTGTCATCAGCTGGCTGGAGCACCTTCTCCTGGTGTTTTTCAGCTGAAGGAGGAGAAGGAAACTTATACAAGGGTTCTTTAAACAACAGTTGTTATTTTGCATGTTAGTGATATTTAGACTGCAGCACGGGCAAGTCTAAGAAATGTGCTACTGCATGATTGATGTTTTTCTTAAATAATATTAAGAACCATAAATTCAAACATAATAGGAACAATTTACTCTCTCTAATTTAGAATCAAGTGAAGTCATTAGGTGAAAAAAATACATCATCTATCATTTAATATAGCTTTTAACTGTAAAAAGATGTCTGTTTGAAGCACAGGTGACCAGCCAAACCTGCAAGAACACGTTCTAAAAACAAGCATCAATTAACAATATAAAATATCTTCATTTTACTATTGGCCAATACAAATCACTATATACCAGATAAAATGACAAATTAGGTGCCATACTTAAAGATTGTGTAATAAATCATAGTTAATTTAGCATTTGAAGAACTACAGTACATGGCAAAACATCTCATATGGAACTTTTGTCCACTCTTCCTTACTGTGTCAACTGTTGTACTCCTGTTACCTGCTTTGCTAGAACAATCTACTTTACACCTTGCTACATTTCTGTTAAAATATTGTCTATGAAATTTGGATGCTTAATAATTTTTAAACAGATTTGTGGGACTGTTTGATTTCTATCTTGCACTTGTTGCTACCGTGTTAAGCTCTGGTGAATTAGGTGACTTTGATCATGAATAAATGAAGGAATAGAAAGCATTACTTGTGGAAAATTGAAATACATTTCTTACACATGGTCATTTCTGTGAGTGTTGTGCAGAGTGCAGGCAGAACCTCTGTGTTTTTCCCAGTTGATTCTGGGGTTCGTCAAGGGTGTGTTCTTGCTCCTACTCTGTTCAATGCTTGTATGGACTGGGTGTTGGGCAAGGTCGTGGGGTCCAGTGGCTGTAGAGCATCTGTTGGTGAGGAAAGATCCATGGATCTTGACTGCTGAAGATGCTGTGATCTTCGCAGAGTCAATGGAGGCTCTGATCGGTACACTCGAGAGACTGAGCAAGGAGTCTGAGTGTCTGGGCTTGCGAGTATCCTGGATAAAAACCAATATCCAGGCCTTTAATGACCTCTTAGTAACAACCATCAGCAGTGTGTCTGTTTGCAGAGAGAGTGTCGGCCTTGTCAAGAGGTTTACTTACCTTGGCAGCGACATTCATGTCTCTGGTGACTCTTCCTATGAAGTCAGTAGATGGATTGGGAAAGCATGGGGAGTCATGAGGTCGCTGGAAAGGGGTGTGTGGCGCTCCCGGTATCTATGCAAAAGGATGAAGGTCCAAGTGTTTAGAGTTCTGGTGCTTCCTGTCTTGCTATATGGTTGCAAGACATGGACGCTATCCAGTGATCTGAGACGAAGACTGGACTCCTTTGGTACTGTGTCTCTCCGGAAAATCCTTGGGATCCGTTGGTTTGACTTTGTGTCGAATGATCTGTTGCTCATGGAGTCCCAAATGAGGCACATTACCTGCATTGTGAGGGAGCGTCAGTTATAGCACTACGGCCATGTGGCACATTTCCCTCAGGGTGATCCAGCTCATAGAATCCTCATTATTGGGGACCCGAGTGGCTGGACCAGGCCAAGGGGTCGCCCACATAACACCTGGCTGCGGCAAAGAGAGGGTCATTTCCGGAGGGTGGGACTGGACTGGGATCCCGAGCTGTTTCGTCGCGTGGTGGGTGCGGCAACACACTGTACCCAGTGTATGCTCCCTAACTTGACTTGAGTTGTAATTTCTGCAAGTTTTGTGTATGATCAGACAGGGAGCCCTACTTTGATACCAGTACAGACTTGTAATATGTAGTAACATTAAATCAATTTTAAAATACTTTTAACAATCTACTTGCATGTAATATGCTATTACATGTAATTTATATATTTTTTAACCTCTGGTAATGAGCAACATAGAGTGTATCTATTCAGCTTCATGAACAAATGACTAAATGAATGAATGAGTAGATTGTTGGTGGTGGCAGAATAGTTTAAATAAATATGCCACCTTATTAAATGTAGTATTTTCAAGTGTGTTCCGTAGTGCATAGAAAATTTAGATTACTGCATATGAGTAAAAAATTATATTGCATAATATTAAGTAGTGGTCTCAGAATAATGTAACCCAAAACTCAGGTTTACACCACAGCTCTTAGAAAGAACATTTGTTAAAATTAAAGTTAGACTTTGCAGTAAAATATAACAAGAACTAAAGAGAGTAAGGGGTATTCCATAAACTTTTAGGAAGCACTGTAATTCAGATTTAAGGAACTGTTGATCAATTTAATGGACCTACTTTGCACTTATGCAATGTAAAATTGCTGAGAATTTTTTGATCCAACATATGCAGACAAGAAAAACTTATTGATAGCATCATATCTAAAAACAATAAATGAAGCTGAGACAATAAAGGTAATCTTTTAGTTGAACTAATATGTGCTTAGAAGCTTTTATTTTATATTTGACATGAAGAAGCCAGAAAAGGCAATAGAAATGTCATTTCAGCAGGTGAACTATTATGTGTTACAGTGTTATTGGTTCCTGAACTAGTAAGACATTTTTATTTAAACATGCTAATGTAGAAAAATGTGTCATACCCCTCACCTGGCTTAATGCTGAAGATAGCAGGAGTTAGTAGTAGTCATTGGAAGTGCACAGTCCAGGACTATGAAATCCATTTATTAGTTTATGAAGGAAGTCTAAACACGTGAGCAATTCTATATCAGTTGACTTCAAATTTCAAACTTGTATGTGAGAAAGATGTTCCATCAAAAATATTTGCAGTGCACAGGGCATTAATTTTAATTGTAAATACAAGTGAGCAATTATAAAGGTTCAATGCATGGAAACAATAAACTCCCAGAAGTGTGATATTATTAGAGAAATTATCCTTCACTTACATCTACACAAATATTTGTATGCTTGACATGCGACAAAGAAAAATACAGGTCTAAGTGCTTGGTGTATTGTGTTGTGATAATCAGTTTGTCATTGTCATATATATTTTAAATTGTTATATAAACAGATGTGATTTTTTCCTATATTTACAGTATGCATATACTGTATATATAACTTGCTTTCATAAACACACATACAAATACTTTGGCTTATACTAAGAAAAACATATTAGTTAAATCAGACATTTTATAAGCGAAATTTCTAAGCTGGAAGAAGAAGTACCTTTGAAATACAAAGATCCAGAACTACAAAAAGTGGAGCAGATGACACACAGTGTTTCTTGCAGGCTATCTAACACGGTGCTTTAACATTTAATCAATTTCTTGTTGGAATCCATTAAGCTTTTATACCTTTTCTCCAAACCAAGTCACTTTGATAAAGCTGAAGTGGCAAGATCTCAGCAATAGACAGGAAACTGGCACATTGCCTTGTTTTACCTTTTGGAAATGAGACTCTTGTTCTAATGATGTACTGTATGCTTGTCCCTGAGTAGCTCTGTTTATTCTGTCTTTAAATGTCTGCACGTTAATTAAGCATTTAGTAATGACAGCAAGATAAATTAACCTATAATTCAGGCATTGTGTGCCCCATTCAAAATACACTTCGTTCAATAATGATGCGTTATCCAATCCAATAAATCCAATTATCATCACTAAGTAATAGATTTTATATGACTGTATGAATTTAACGTTACAGCATTCCTTTCTTACTAGTTGTTAGCACAACAATGATCATGTCCATAGAATAGTCTGAAGTATATGAAGACGTCCGTATACCATGCTTTTCTCAGTTGCCAAAGCATTGCAAAAGAAATAATTTAAAATGGATCTTGGAATAATATCCAAGAGTCTTCTACCTCCATCAATAAGATATAAACTGATTGACATATTCCTCCTACAGAATTTGAGTTGCTGCAAAACTTTTCATTCATGTGACATAAAGTCATTCTTTAATCTTTTCATTTATCTATTGGTGTTGCTATCTTTAATAGCCCATGCAGAACAAAATTTAATGATTCATTAACAATACAGGAGATTTGAGGTTTACAGACTATGCTACACAAAACAGATGTAATCAAGCAGATCATTCTAAATAAATATATAATGTTTTTAAGCATTTTCAGCTTCATGTTCAACATAATAATAATAATTGCCTTTAGCAGTTGAAATTAAACCCAAAATATATATATTATAACTGGAGGAATGTTTGTGTAAAATTGTTTGTAAAAAAGTTTATAATAAACTTCTTCTAACCGGTATAAAATTAAAATAAAAATATTTCTAATATTAATCTTACTATATACAATTACACTATCACTAAAACTATTCAATCAAATATTTATGTTAAGTATTTATTTTTGTTTCAACTTTTCAGAAATTATTGCTAGAAAAACTCAATTGCATCTTATTTTGCTGAGAGAGAGAGAAACAGACAGAGGTGCAAAAGAAGTACATGTTTCAACACAAGACAATTAAAGTCAATTAAATAAATATTTCAGCATAATAACAAAAACATTTAATCTTTGTTCACCACTAAATTATCTTTAAGACTTTTTGTTTCTGATCTTATTTAGTTATGGCTTATATTATTTACTTATTTCCTACTTAGATAACAATGTTGGTATACATCCAACAACTCCTATTGATTAAAACTAGCAATAATAAACCAAATTACTTTTCCCTAGTGTTTGTGTCTCCGGTTTAACTTCCCATTCCCAAACTAACCACATGATTTAAGGTCTTTTTTGATCCCAAATGTACATTGTTCTGGGTTTTTAAATCTGCTCCCTACCAGAGGGAAAGGTGGGAGGAGAATTGTGGTAAAGGATCAACTAGCAGGAAGGCAATATGACAAGACAGAAAGAAAGACACTGATCAGAGACCAGAAGAATAGTAAATATCTTTTATGCAATATATTTTGATCTGGTCAAATAGCGCATTTAGTTATCTTTTGATTTTCCATTATATAATGTTAGTGGTATACATTTTACCCTTGAGTTAAATAACAGCTCGAGCAAAATATTATGGGCAATATGAAAACAGAAGGAATGTAATGCTTAACAAACTTTATGAAATTAGGCTGACACTAATAAAAACAAGTAGCTGCATAATCATTTCATTTTATTAAAGAGGAAAACAAACAACAGATCTCTAATTTAGGTGTGGTTAGTTGTAAAAAAAGTAGGAGTATGTAAACTGAATTTCTTCTATTTTGCCTGGATGATCTACAACAGAGTACTCATAATAAATCCTGAATGAAATTAGTCTTCTTTGTCAGTTTGCCTGAAATATACATCAATAAATCATGGACCCGTTTCTGTCTGTACTGTTAACAAATCAATTTGCAACAGGGTATGTCTTTATCAGCCTGTCATATTCAACCACAATTACTTATTTCAATAAATTATTTTAAAATAATAAGAAAGCAAGGAATGGAAAATGGCTTCAGTTTCTCATATGTGCAGTTCAGATTTGAAATACGCCTTTACTAAAGCCTCATAAATTATGACTTGGACTGATAATGTTGATAAATGTACATAATACTGTGCAAAAGATGAAGGCCATCAAAAAAAAACTAAAGCTAGCGATCTGGGCAATAGGTGATTGTTTGCTCTTGAAAATGGTATATAATATTATGCTGAACAAAAACAAACAATGATACCATAAAAAGTACCCACAATGTGTTGTATTCCAAAAAAACATAATATCATGAGAGATCGTACTGTTCCATCTGCAGGCTTCCACTCTAAGTAGATGCTACTTGTGATTGCAGTGTTTTTGAAGTTGATACGATGCTGGAAGATAAATGATTTTGCCAACGGCATAATGAATCAAAACCTTTTTATAGTTCTCATCACTCACCATTCCATCAATTTGGACTAAGCATTACACACCATAGACTGAAATTCAGTCTACCTGTATTTTACAGAAGACTGCAGACAGGCATCAATATACTTCTTGATAACTCTTCTTCTGACTAGCATCTTAGTAAACCAAATACTTTAAATTCAAACTCAGTGTTCCATACAACTTTCTGCTCATGGTGGTCTCTTTGTCTTTTATGGTCTTTCACGTACTGCAAACTCTTCAGTATGCTGCTTTTCCACTTGAATGGTTGTTCAGTTGCAACATGCCCTACACAATCATTTTATTCAAGACTTCTATGCATTATGATATTTGGTCTTAACATCTGATGACCTATATGACCCACCACTGTTATATGTGATCTTTAAAATCCTGGGAGATGGGGGCAAAAATCATAAGCTACAACACAGATAATAACAATGACAATAATAATAATAATCATCACACAGGCAAAGCATGGGACACACAGATGTGACAAATGGCAACATGACTGCAGATGTTGAATGCATTGCTAGCTCAAACAACCATCTATGACATTTCAGCTTGGTAAAATGTTCTTCACAGTCAGTCTCTCACTGGAAACACTATCAGAGGTTGTGCATTGATTGGACTGTTCCATTGCACAGGATTAAGCAGGTTTAGAAAATGGTATGTTATGTGCATATGTCAGCAAGGATGCTGTAATTAGGAATTATGGGTAAATGTTTAAAGATAATCTTTATAATTTAGTTTAATTGAATTTTGTCACTATATTAATCTTGTCAACTTATTTAGGAAACTTAAATATAATGTATATGTTTATGGGGTTACCTTAGGTAAGATTTAAACTAAACTGTCATCATCATAAGCTAGATGGTAGACTTCTATTTTAATCTGAGAGCTACAAAGATTATTTACAGTTTAAATAATTTGATTATGTAATATAATTTTTTTTTCCTTAGAGAACCTTTAAATGCAAATGAAAAATAAATAAGTAAATAAATATACAACTGTAAATAAATAAATGTATAAATATATATATAAATCTTAGTATAGCGTAATTTTTACATATTTTCTGAAATAGCACAGCTCAAGTTCATATTTTTTGTTGCTGCGAGAAATCAAATGTCCCCCTTGACATTCTCAAATTGTTATTCCACTGTTTTATATTCAAACCATTCCTATTTCACTCTCCCCAGTCCTAGCTCTCCTCTCATGTTTCCAGGTTTTTATGTAAAAGTCTGGCAGTAATGACTCCACATTAAAGTAAAGAGAGTGGCAGGGTGGCATTTACTGTTCCACCTGGAGCAGCAAAAAAGCTAAAGCCAGCTTCAACTATAGCTTTGTTGAAACAGAAGCTATACCGGTCTAGCCATTTGGATACATCTCCTTGAGGTTCACATTATTTGATGTAACCATCCAATAACACCCATTTATTTGTTACATTGCACTGCTAAAATATATGGTTTGGATAATTTGAATCAAGTATACTGTTAGTGGAATTTAATAAAAATATGGAATAGGCCTTGAGAAAGAGGATTGGAACCACATCGGTGTTGTTCTAGCCATCTCACAAGGTATTGAGTTTTTTGGTAAAACATAAGAAATTCTTGTTGCTGTTTAGTTTACCAATTTTTACAGTATTTGTATTTATTGTTGTGTTATATTGTGTTTTCAAAAGCAAATAAACACTTGGTGCCCAAAACCCTCATGTTAAAAATAATTTTCTTGAGTAACCTAAGAAAATTGCATATTCCTATATAATGTTTTTTTTATAAATAAAAATATTGTTTTTTGTTTGCTCTCAACTTAAAGCAACTCAGCACCTAAGCCAGTGTATTTACCTCGTTTCTGTAAAACCTCTTGGATATCTAGCTTAGATGAGTGTTCAAGTAGTGTCTCCTTGTCACCATCACGTTCCAAATCCTCAGCTGGTGGGGACTCACTCACTGAGAGCATCTGAACTTTGTTATTGAGGTCTGTTGGCTCTGGCACCATGAATGCCGCAGGACCATCAATACCTACCCACCAAACAAACAACATAAAAGATTCACAAAATGAGATGTCTAAAACTTCTAAAACAATTTCCTCAAATTCTACAGAAGGAATAGTATATATTTATTTTCTGTTAGTTTAGTTTTAATAAAAGCATAACTGAATTTATTTTCTGATTAAAATTTGATGACTGCCTGTGTTTTCAAAACTGTGTAAATTAAAAAAGAAATCAAGATGAAATCCCAGACACCTTAATTGTACCGGCTCACTTAAATAGTAAGGATATACCTAAAATCAATTATAGGCTCTTCTTTCTTATCTCATTAATAACATGTATTATTGGATAAAGATTTTGGATAAATTATGAAGCATTTATTAAGAGGAATTATTTATATTCTTTGTTAACCTGCACAAAATCCATACAGGACTGAATTAACATTAACTCCTAAGTGGTTAATTTAGACGAAGTTTTATTTAAAGTGATTTTCTATAAATTTGTAACATCAGCATTTAATATAAATAAAAAATAGACTTTAATTTTTTTTATGTATCAACTGAGCTTTACTTTATAGTAATAATAATAAATAATAATACATTTTATTTACGTATTGCCTTTCTATATTGCATACTCTTAGTGATAAGCACCACCACACATAATAACAGGAAATTTCAGATTAGTAACAGTAAATAGTCCAGGTTTTTCAAAGAAGGGAACCAGTAAATGTTAAATAGAAATTCTTGTTTAATATAGTTCTTCTTGTGTATATACAAAAGAAAAATATGACAACATATTTGTCTCTAGATGAATTTTATATAGTTTTTGTATTATATTACATATATTTGTATTGCATTAAACAAAAATGAAGATAACTTTGCATTCTGGACATATAAACTGGATATGATGCATTTAAAATGTGATTAGGAGACATTTATTATACAGTGAGCTTATAATTACGTAAGAGTTAACTGTTAAATAACTAGTCATAACTGTCTTATTCAAGTTCTCAGATGGTTATAAATGCATCCACAGTGACTTCCAGGCTTACACCAGTGGAAGAAAACAATAGAAACCAATCATAAGCCATATGCTGTTTTTTTTAGCTTGTAATAAAAAGATCATACGTCTATGTTTATTGAAATGTGAAACCGGTGGTCTGTAATTTACGAGATGTATGCTAATATTAAGCAGCCAATAGGACTTTTATTGGCATTGCCTGTAAGCTGGTATGTAATGAAAAGAACATTCCAATGTCAGAATTAATACAACTAAATGTTATATACAGAGTATGTGTTTTGTATACATTTATTTCCACTGGCCATATTGTTTATGCTCAAAACTGCTTGCAACTTTCTGATTTGAAGATAAGTTTCCTTAGTAGTATACTTAGGTTCATCGTCTTTTTCCTATGTTCAAATTGTAAAGTATTTAAACTTCAGCCTGATGGAACTCAGCATATACTGAAAGGTTTTGCAAATATTTTATCCTGCAATTTATCCAGTTACTATAAAGGAACCACAAATATATTTTTATTGAAGGCAGTGCTCAATTAAAAACTGTAAAATGTGGGATTTTTATAACAGTGTGTTTAGTACAATTAAAATGATTTGCATTATGTGCTACTACAGACGTTACTACCCATGAGACTTATAACCCAGATAAACACTAACAAATCCACATAGCTTTTTCTGGTGTCCCAAGAAAATTCACTTTTAATTTTATGTCATTTTCTGTTATGAGGATTAGTACCATTCTTTTGAAAACATTGAAATTTGAAAGTCCCAACATGGCTGCAGTCAAAGGATCTATCAGCTATGGATTATTGCTAAATTTTAAGCCTACGTGTCGAACTTTATGCTTTGTGGCTACTACTCTTAGAACTCTGTCCTTACAACTCTCTGTCAGAGTCAATGCTAACATGACTGTTAGTCTCCAATACTGATGTGCCTTTTGTAATTATCCAGCCTCCCTGTGCTGTATGTCAACCTTTATTATTGATCTAGCGATATTATTTATACTTTCATTCTATATCCTTTCCATACCATTTATATCCCTGAGGGCTATAATATATTTGAATTATCAAAACAAACAAAGACAGAAATAGTAGATTAATATAAATTCATCACGTTATTTTGGCTAGTAAAAGTCAGAGAAGTAAAAATTTATTTCGGGTCAAGTTGCTGTAGGTGTGGAGTGGGTTGTTTAAGTGAAAGGCATATTAATTGAGCTGTGATCTGCATCAATATGCAAGAAACAGTTCTGATGATTTGTTTAGTAAGATAAAGCAGTCAAGACATGGTGAAAAAATATGATGGTGCACCTTGAAGAAAAAGTTTTTTTGCCATGTTAGTTAGTAGTGGATCCTTTATGTATTATCCCATGAAGAAACTGTAGTGTTACAGAATTTACGCATTTTAACAAGAGTCAAATATATTAAGGAACTATAGAGAATGTACTTGAGTCTAAACAGTAAGACAGACAAAAATATATGAGACAAAGACAAGTCCATAAATGGTAACTCACAGAAAAGTACAGTCTAGCTAGAGGATATGTGGTAAAGGTTGATGTGAACACTTAAAAAAAAGAATTATCCAAAAGAGTTGTGGGATGTTTATAGATTCTTTTTAAGCACAATTTGACTTAAATCCAATCATCTACAACTGTATGCCAAAAACATAAGTTGTTCATTAATGTTTTGTCTTCATGTTTTTCTCATAGTGTTCATAAAATACTATTACTACTCACCATCAAGAATGACATCACTGGTGATACTATGTCTGGACTCGACAAGTGGAGCCTGCTCTTCATTTCTCTTAGGCTTGGAACGCCGGGGCTTTGCCTCAGGATTGGGCTGTACCATTAACGGCTCTTGACGTTTACGTCGCTGCTTTTGCTCGAGGAGTGCACGCTGCAAATTACAATAACAAAATAGCTATGATAAATAATTTATCTGAATTAGTTGGTAAAACTTACAATAAAGCAATAATGTCATTCCAATATTTTTGTAAATACAATTTCTAGTCTTGATAAAAGACCATGATTTCTTATTTTCAATTCAATGTATTTATTTTATAGCCTTCTATATCCAATTAAGAATCACAGTGAAGCCCATCCTCTTAATCATGAAATGGGCAATTTAATTTAATCTTAAACTGGTGTCTGTTGAACTGTTTAACATTTTCTTCACATGGAACACCTGAGAGCTTCTGTGTATTTCTATGAGATTAAGGTGAGATGATAACACCACAGCATGAATGAGGTGAAAAGTTTAAAACTCTTGTAGGTTTGCAAAATGAATCAGTTGATATATTTGGACAATTCAACAGTAAAAAATTGTTTGATGAACAGAATGGTTTTGAGATATTTCTTGAAATTCTCAATTGAAAAAGATTAAAACTTTTCATACTAGTGAAATCTTTTTAGTAATCTTTTTTAGTTAGCCGATAAAAGGTGTCATTTTGCTTGGCTTTTCTCTACATTCATAATGGCTAACACGGTACAACACCCTAGTACTATATACTAGCGAAAGAATTTTTTTGTTTGATCTTCTTTAAAATATGTAAGAAGTCACCTTAGTTTGAAAAATAATCGATAGGTCTACTCGTTAAAGATTTTACTTAAAATGTCTAGGTGTTGTCATGTCTGTACACATTATAGACATAAATGACAAGCAATTCAAACAACTCAGTAGTATTTAGTGAGTATTTCAAAGGAAATTATTAAAATAGAAGTATGAAATATCAGCATTTCTAAAGATGAAAACACCATATCCTAGAACAGATACACTATTAAATTCAGAAAAAAATTGCTCCTAAAAGCCAGAATTACAATAATTGATATCAGAAACAATTTGATTGAGAAAAAACTATTCCCAATATCTCTACAAGAAAGGAACACTACAACACCATGTCATATTGAAAGAATCCATTGTAAATGATTTTTTAAGCAACATTCAATGCACTAAACCGCTCATGAAAATAGAAAAAAGTATACATTATTAAAAAGATAGAAGGGTCTTGACAATTGATTTTTCAGACATCTGCCCATATGTTCAACATGATCATTTTAAATTTTGTGTTATCAAAATGTGTTCTGTTTAACATGAAAACCTAACAGCTTATTCAAAGATGACACAGATGACGGCAGTACCATTTTAAAAATATTTTTTTACAGCATAAGGCAGCAATCTGTTACAATGGGTAAAGACTTTATGATAATAGATGGTACCAATACATCAACAATTAAATGCTAGCTGTGACAAGTGACAAAGTTAGAATACACAAACATTTTCATGCTATTTAGACAAAGAATATGCTTAGATGTTATTGTGATTTAATCAAATCAGAAGGAATATAATAAACGGGTGCAGTTTTCTATTGTATAGCCACTTAATACATTATGTAACCTAAAAAGCAGAAACATTATAATTTTAAAAATTACCTGGTACAGTAAATGCCTGTGGACTTCATGCCTATTGATGAAATTAATTTTCAAGACCAAGGCAGTAGGATATAGAAATACACTACAATAGTTAAGTCTACAGATACATGCTTTTGTTCCACATGTTGGACTGGCCACCACAAAGCCAGGAAGTGTAGGTTAATTCCATGATGTTGTGAAATTGCATATTCTAAAGTACGAAAATAAAACTACACACTTCTATATCGCCAGCATAACTTTTAACATAACTACAAAGTACAGTATATTCACTGAACACTGACAATAATCATTTTTATAAATTTAAAGGTGGAAATTCCCACAAACTAGAGTGCAGACACCTTTTACAACACAGTAACAGATATTACGACAGTAAAGGAACATACATATATTTTACCAGAAGGCAAAGATTCAGGTTAGTGCAAGAAAATGCATTATTTTCTGCCGCAAACATAGTAGTTTAAACAAATTCAAGAATGACAAAGCGAGAGTAAAATGACCTTCAGTCATAACTATACTACATAAATAAAGAAATAACCAAAACATTACCTGAAGAATGTTACGTTACAAAAAATACAACAAAGATGTTGTTTAAAAGAAAGGCACTGGTAAACCATAGCTATTGCAAATATCATGCCTAAATATTCTCAGAACACAGGATTATCAACTTACCAAAATGCGTAAAGTTTTCCACATTTACAGTATTTTTTCTGAAGGTCCTTAAATCATTAAACTTTATATATCAATGTAAACTACTTTTCACTGCCCATAATCCAATACTGTGATTCCTACATTACATGACAGTGGCAAAAAAAAAAGTTAGTTTTAGTACTCCTTTATCCCCGGCTGAATGTATTCAGTACAGTGTTGTCAACTTAAGAACTGTAACAAAGTACTGCCTGGGAAGACACGTCATCAGCAAGTGGTGTGCTTAAGATTCCTAATGATTTACCAGTTTTATGACCATATTGGTTTTCTTTTACTTTCGTACTGTATCTTGACATTCTCAGCTATCTTAAAAACTCTGTATTAGTTGGATTACAGTTGATAAGATTCAGTACAAAAGATGGGATCACAATTTTTATGAATTGAAAAATAGTATTACAAGTTAAGTGGCACGTTAATTGTAAAAAGCCAGTCTATAATTTACTTCAAAGTTCTTTATCAAATAATAGCACAGAAAAATACTGAAGATGCAATACAATATATAGTATTCTAGCCATGTTACCTATTGAAGACAGGTAATAGAATACAGAAAAAAAAATATTTTATATCTCCTGCCCTATGCATACCTTCAGCATCTTTCTTCTGTATTCTCATGTTTCTGAGCCTCTTTAGACCAGCACACCCTAAGTTAAGCATTTTACCGTAAAGCAATCTTCTCAGATTCTGTTATTTCAAGGAATCTTGCTTGCCTCCTGTCTGCTTTTATATTTCCCATCTTTAAAAATGACTCTCAGGGTGCCTCCAAGGCCTTTGCTCCTCCTCCTTGTGCGTTTCACACTTACACTTCCTCTTTTGATCACATTACTAAAGCCAAACTGACCAATCAAATTGCTCTGTGGGACTGGACACATGCACAGACCTTAAAATTTTATTATATAGTAGGCTGATCTTTAATTTTACTCAGAGACAAGTATTTGTATCTGTAATATTCAAAAACTAAATTCAGAAGTTAAACAAAGCAAAGAGAACACAGAAATGAATAAGAATTACTAACAGAATTGCAACAGGTTTTCTGTTATTACATACATAAAATCTGTTACAATGAAACAGCTAAACTTACTACACTGCTTTAATAAGCTTGCATGATAGCGTAGGGACTTGGGAATTGCAAGGTTACTTGCAACTGCTAGTTATAGTTTATTTATAAAAAAAGATTGTGCTGTAAAATTAGTTCTTGTTGTGAGCAGGAAAAGAAAAAAGGTGTTTCCATGGAGACTGTGATGGAGTTTTGAAAGGAAACAACAGAATTAAAAACAGCTGCCCTTGAAGCAGGTCTTTTCCGTCAAGTCTTACTTGAAACAGGAAAAAGTTATGGTTCATCTTTTCAAATAAATATGGTAATTTACTATGCTTACTGTATATCAATCTGCAAAAAGAATTCTCCATTGTCTTCTAAATAGGTTCCACCCTGCTAATATACAAAAGACAGCCTTAAAAAAATGAAACAATTATGTAAGTCATGAGCTGATTAAAAACTTATCGAGACTCTGTGTTCAGTTAATGACCTTTTTTTTCTTTGACATTCTTTTTTTCCATATACTAGACTTGTTTTAACCTATAGGCTGGCTTGTGATAGACTGTCAGCCTACAAGGTTCCCTTTAATAGATTTTCCAGCATCCCAATGTTCTGTCCTAGATGGAAAGAATTTTTAGATATGTCAAGCAATATAATTAAACTTGACAGTTATTGTGTGCCATGGAAATATGCCTGTGCCTTTGTGACTGGCATTCAAAAATTTCTTTAATAATATCAAAATTGATCTCTTCTTATTATGATTTATTTCTGATTTATTTATGCCTGTAGTATACTATTAATATACCTGTAAAATTAAATTGTTCAACGATTTGAGACAAAACTTATAACCATCTACTACAAAGATACACAATTATCTTTGTATCTAACATTAGAAAAAGGCCACTCAGCCCAACAAGCGTGTCAATCATATTCACATAATTTTCCAAAATAACATTCAGTTTAGCTTTGATGGTCCTTAAAGCACTATTGTCTACTACACTACCTGATAACTTATTCGATGTGTCTATGGTTCTCTGTGTCAATAAAAACTTTATATTGTTTGTGTAAAATCGACTCTCAACAAGATTGCAACTGTGTCTATATGCTCTTGTTGAAGGGTTTATTTTAAAGTAGAAGTTAGGATTCATTCTACTGACTCCCTTTATATATTGTAAAGAGTTCAATCAGGTCACCTAGCTCCTAATCTCAATTTGCTTAAACTAAAATGGTTCAACTTCTTTAACCTTTCTTTTCCTTATAGCATAGATACTGTACTGTCATGTATCAACCTAGTTGCTATTCTTTGTACTTTTCTCTACCACAAGTACGTCTTATTTGCAATAAAAACCATATGATAACATGGATATGAAAATAAAACCACATGATAACATGGATAAGGTCTGTAGAGCATTGTATGGGTTATACTTAAGCTTGACTTGTACTCCACACATCAGCAATGTTTTTCACAAGAGCCACCTGCTGGCTATATAGTCAGCTTCTACACCCGTATTGGCTGTTAACTTTTGAAGGGATAAAGATGCTGTGACCCTAACCCAACCCAACACAGTATGACTTGAAGTTGACTTATCCCATCCACTTTCACCACCTATTTTCCCCTCCAGTCCTTTCAACCCAATTAAAACGTGCAGAAAGTCCTGAGCTGTTATGTCCACAAAATGTGACCGACTTGCTGGAGTCGGCTTTTGAAGGTACTATAAGTTTATTTAAGTTTTTTAGTTTCTTCCAAAAATAAGTATATGTTCTTTGCATTGGTGGTCCAAGTACATATTTTCTATGTATGATGATTCCTACAGTTAACTAGCCATTCTCTGAACAGTTAAGACTAATGCATACTGTATAGAGAGACTAAGGGGACAGGGCCTGAATTTCAGTGTCGATTAATTTTAAAATCTTTCATGGTTTTACTTAATCAACCAGGAAAATTCTGCTGTTTTTCCAAGGCTTTGTTGCCATTTATCCCCACTATGAAATTAGTTCAGAAACAAAAATAAATTATTATATGCATTGACAGCCTGGCAATATGAGCAATCACCTGTGATTTGCAATAATTTTAACTTGTAGCGTCAAGAATTTTAATAAAAGGTTAGAAATAATACTGACTGTTGTATTTCAAATAATCCCTCCATTTTCTAACCAGCTTATCCAAGTGAGGATTTAATTAATTTTTATGTACCACACAGAACTCTCTATTCTGAATACACCCAATCTTTCGTCCATCCTAACTTGCAAATATATAGTAAAACTTACAGAGACATAGTCTTTCATTATTTTGCTCCAAAACTATGCCTTTTTCAGTTAGACAAATTCAATTTGACTTATTGAAATCTAAATTAAAGACTTGGTTATTTGATCAATCATTACAATTGTTTCTTCTAGACTTGTTTATGGGATATTTATACATTTATTTTAGCATTTTTATTATGGCCTTGTTTTACGCATGGCCATAAAAGAATTGTTCATTGTTATCTCTGTGCTTTTCTGCACTTTTTCAACTAAACATATACATTTGTTTTGGTGTTTATGTATCATCAATGTAAAGTGCCTAGGATACCTTGAACCTAACATAAATTCTTTAAAATCCATGTGATAACTCACACAATACTTATTTGGATATTTGAGCAAATGGGATGTAGTCGCTAGTTATAAGTAATTACTGCGGTTAAGTTTGGTTGATCTCAACATACATACTAGCAAGTGAGATAGCTCTAGTGTCAAAAAACAATGCTTTATTCATTTGTGGCTGGGAAAAATATTAAAGGTCTTTCATTAAGGGCATAGCTCGAAAACAGTCAAGGACGCTAGCAGGATTCAATACACAGGAGTCACTTTTACCCTCTGACATGCTACTAGAATAAAACCAAACACAAACTTGTATTCACACAAAATAAAGTACAAACCACAATTCCTTTTCTTAAGGGTGTCTGTTTGCTCTTGTGAAGGTTTTCTCTTTTAGGTAGTCAAAGTATGGACCGTTCATTCTGTGCATTTTCCTATTTAATAGTAGAGCTGTGCCAGAGTTACTGCTGAATTTGCTTGTCTCAGGCTGTCCAGCAACACATGATGTCCACCATCCATCCATTGTTCAACCCGCTATATCCTAAAACAGGATCACAGGGAGTGCAAGGCAGGAACAAATCCCTGGGCAGGGTGCCAGCCCACCACAGGACACACACACACACACACACACACACACACACACACACACACACACACACACACACACACGCACGCACATACACACACACACACACACCCACACACCAAGCACACACTAGGGACAATTTAGAATCACCAATACACCTAACCTGCATGTCTTTGGATTGTGAGAGGAAACCAGAGCACCAGGAGGAAACCCACGCAGACATGGCGAAAACATGCAAACATCCACACAGGGAGGACCCAGGAAGCAAACCCAGGTCTCCTAACTGCGAGGCACACATGATGACCTACATCACAAAATTGATGTATATATTAAAAAGCATTTAAAAAAAAAAGGCAACAAGTAAAAAAAATAAACAAAAATAAAAGCAATTGCCAAAGAATTAAATAACCATGTGTGTTCCTGACCTTAACAATACTTCTGAAGTCGAAAAGTGGTGATGCACTTCATGTCATGCATAGTGTTCAAGACAAGCCAGGAAGGACAGTGGGATCCATACTTTGATTTGTTAATTTGGTACATTGCATCCCCCCCCCCCCACCCCCCGCCATGTTTATCCTTCCCTTGAATGTACTTATTTAACATAAACGCACAGGTTTTTATGTTTGGCCTCCTCTACAGTATAACACTCTGGATTAGAAACACTACTATACGTGCGTAGCCTATTACTATGTATTTGTGTATACTAGTATGCAATGTGTTTTGTGTGTTTAGCATTATGATTGTAATTTTATTAAATTTAATTTTTGTCTGACAATAGCTATTTTTATAAATGTGTATCGCACTCTAAGATGTAAACATGAAATAAAAATAAACAGAACTGAACTACTTTTCCAGGTGGCTATTCTTTATACTGCAACAGTGATTAAGTATGAGTTCATAGCAGGAACACAAAATTGCCTATTTTGTATCTTTACCTGTCCCCATCCACATAATGTTATGAGCTAAATACCATTAAAAATGCTGGTTTATAAATGTACATTTTACTTAGCCTTGTCATGTCTAATGCAAATGTTACTTAAAAAGCATTCAAAAAGGCAGGTAGGGCAAATACGTGAGCACACTTGATAGGGACACTGTCTCAAAATAGTTTCATTTTGCAAAATACTGAAAAATAGTATTTTGTTACTGAACGAGCAGATTTATGAACCGAAAACAGCATTTGTTTTACATTAGTGTTGACTGCATCAAGGGTACTATTATGATGTCAATAAGATCAAATGGAATGAACTAAAGAAATGAAAGTCTTGGCAAAGGCAAGGGTCGAAAAACTGAAAAACAAAAAAGAACAAGCCAGAAACACTCAAAACTCAAATTCATAATACATTCCCAAAAAGTCCTAAATCCAAAGTCTTCACTGAACAGTCTTTTGGCTTCCATTAATACTTAGAAGAAAAGTAGAGTGATTTGTAAATGAGATCTGTTACCCGGATGTCAGGAATTGGGCACTTCCAGCTTTACAGGCATAATAAGTTATGTGACCAGCAACCAGCACAGTGCTTATAAACAGTACAAGCATGGCAATGCAGAGAAAATCACAAAATGATGACCATACAAATTTTAGAATCACAAAATAGAATCATCAGATTGACAATAAAGTGATATAAGCTTTACAAAAACAAAGTACAAGTGTACAAAAACTTCACAGTTAAAGCAGAAATCACATAAAAGTTGAACACAACTGAACTCCGGGCAAGGGGGACCCTGAAACATAACTGGTACCCCAAAATTTGGATAAAAAAAGACAACACTGAAGGAGGTAGCTAGAACATATTGAGTTGGGAAGTCTATATCCATATTCAGTTCTACAGAGTTTGGTGCTATATATTAATGAAAGTTAAGTTTGTAACATTTATATGCCTGATATATTAGGATGTAAATATTAGGGAACATAGCCCACTGATCTACAGGGCCCTTTTTTGTTTTGTGTTACTTCCTGCAAATGTGCTGTTTAGTGTTTTTCATTTTTTACATTTTCTATATATTTAGCCTCTCAGTCCTATGCATATTTGATGAAAATACATGAAAATGTAAAGAAAGGCCGACTAATAAGATTATAATAATGAAATAAACAAACACATAAATAAACAAATGTTACATTTCTACCCATGGTCTATTACTAATAAATCATAACTGATATGTCCTTACTTGCATGTCTTTTTCAGTGGTATCATCAAACATAATTTGCACCTAAGATGTACCTGGCCTACACATCCTCTCTGTGATCTGTTCCTGCCACATTATCCCCCACTGTATATAGCTAAACTTATTGCTTGCCTCTTCTCCCTGAACTACTCAAACAATCATTTCATTTCATATAATTTTTTTTCAGCTCATCTGCTGCAGCGAGACCAATCCATATGTCCAGATGCAGTCATTTTTTAGTTTGTAATTCAAAACAGGACTACAGAAAATGTCCGGAAGGCTTTCAGGTCTCTAATGCACCAAAGAACTTGCATACTTACTCGATTATGCATCTTTTCCCTGGGACAACAAAAAAGGCAACTGAAATGCACACCAGCTTAAATCTGTTCCGGTTTTGTGGGTAAGGAGTTGTGTATCTCCTTGCAGTAAACAGAGCATTGTAAGGCTATGTTTTATGTCCAAGCACAAATTTTTTTGCCAGGTATAATTACGACTTATAAATTGTTTCAACTGTTATGAGAGACTGAAATAAGTTATAACATAATACAATTCTGTCCCAAATAATCACTGCATATCAAGGTCAATACAGTTCATTTATCACACAGAAAAGAGTTATCACAGGAGTATTGACATTAACTAATAGTAATAATAATAATACATTTTATTTATATGGCTCCTTTCCCATGTTCAATTAACATGATGCACTATTATGAGAAATTGTGCTTTGAAAAACCTTTCAACCTTTCTGTTAACATAAAAAAAACTGGCATATCTAACTCGGATTGAGTTAAAGATGCATTATAGGGTAAGAAACTTCTGGAGAAACAATAATACGTCTAACAAAGATTCTGGGTCAGAAGCTTTGGAATTACAGTATACTGCAGAGACCTTCCATTTGGGTGTAGCATAGTCCTCTGGGATTTTCACCCTCAGCAATTAAAAATTGTTTATACTATTTTTATTTAGAATAAAGGTTATTCCCATGCCGTTAGAAAAAGAAAAAAAAAACACAACAGAAATGGTTTGAGATTCTGAAACTGACAAGAAAGTCACATGCCTAGCTTGTTTTTTGAGTAGAAATAATCTTCATCTATTTTTCCTTTTCCTTATACAGTATAGTGGTTTGTTGAGATTTCATCCAGTGCTGTTGTGCTGTGGATCTTTCAAAACTCTTTTTAAACCTTTAAGTGTAATGGAACCATGAATAAGAATAGTCAAGCCAGCAATCTATTGAGAACTGGATATTGCATGTCTGACATCTCTGACATTACAGGTGCTGAAGGCAGATATTCTTGAGGTGTTTCCTCAGAAAATGTTATTTAGATATAATCATCTGGGATATATATGACTTTCTAGGTACAGAAGCATTGTGTGCTGTGACAGTGAGAACTTTACCCCAACAGACAAATTAGATACTGCCTAGACTTGTATCTGTAAAAATCTGTTCACATGCATAAATGTGATTTTATGTGGTGATATTACATGTGCAGTTTCTGTACATGTAATATCCTTTCTAATTCTATTTTTAATGCATCACACTCAACTAGGTGCATACTTCCTTGAAACTAGAGCACCTCCAATTGAGATAATCAAGTTTGACAGGCCGTGAAGCAGCAACCACATTTTTTCTCATATAATAAACTGATGCTTACCCAGATTTGTGATAAAGCTTTGTCATAATAGCTAAAGGCTTGTCTAAGCAATTGTGTTAAAGGCCAGGCCACATTACTGGTAATGGGGCACTTCAGGAAAAGCTGCTACCCTGACTGGCCTATGTAGATTAAGTCTGGATGGAGCAGGAACAATATTTTGTGCAGGAAATGGAGCAGTCTGTTAATTAAAGATATCAGTAATCCATCATCACTCAAAACAGGGGCAGAAGGCTCAGAAAATGTTATTCAAAAACCCGGGTGTTTTTTTTTTTTGCTCTGTAGCAATCACTAGTTCAGTACATCCTAAGGCAGTAAGTACCAGCAGTGCCCTTCAATCCTAACACATGAAACATACAGCTAGAAGCATGAAAAAGACTCAAAAAACATACAATATGCCTATTGTGTAACAGCTCAGTGCTGCAGAAGAAGAGCTGTATACATAAATCATATCCTGTCTCCAAAGGACATCTGGGACAGTGTTTGAATTTTGAAATAAGGTAGATAACGTCAGAGCTAAAAAAATGTCTTTTGTCATGCCAGTCACCGTTTAATGAGATTTTTCTTGATTAATTTGTTCTCATATGCATTATAATTAGATTGGGTGCATACATCATCTGAAATTTAGACCAAAGCAGAAGATAATAAAAATCACAAAGAATAGGCACCTCTTAACATTCGATCTTCAAAAGTCTATTGGAAAAACATTGCAAATAGGCAGGAAAAACTAAACACTTCTTACTTTAACATATCTACCTGCTGGCTCAGTACAGTTTCTGTTTCTACTGTATTACTAAATAGAAGATTCATTGTTTGCTGTATTTAGAACTTAAAAGGGTGGAGATCTAGGTTAATGCTTTATGTAATCAGTTGCTAAAAACTGTTCAACATCAAAGAATATTACAATTAATGTGATATTAAAGTTTATGTGACTGGGTGATGAGGAACCTAAACTTATAAAACTTATAAACTTTATAAAACTCATAAAATAAAATTTATAAACTTATAAAACTTATATTAAGCAAACACGAGAAGAGGCTAATGAAAGAGTAGTGGTATTGTACTGAATTACATTACATTGAGGCTGTGAATAGATGGGCAAACTGCGCATTAGGAGTTTCAATACTGGAATTACCAGACTGTATGTGCACACAAACTAAAGGACATGTCGCATTAGTCTACTTTTCTAGTGGTTTTCAGTCACAGCCTTCATTTACTAAATCTTGGAGAGTCAGAGGCAGTTGATGGCACACTCCCATGAAGGCCAGTTACCTAATATGACATACCTAGCAATTCACTCCAACTAGTCTGCAATTTGCCCGAACCAGTTTGATTTTTTTTTTAGTTGTAGGTCTTGCCTCTCTGTGGCATGAGAGCTGACAACAAATGAATGCTCAAATGGAAGTACAATGCATATAATGTTGCAACAGGAATAAGGAACACAGGTATTTTGGACCTCACAAACAGAAAAGAAGCTCTTCTGTCTGATGTCTTGTTTTAGCATATCATGACAGAATGGAAAAAGGAAAAAAGGGCCAAGATTATGGATGAACTTGCCCTATACTGTTAACCCTTCCCACAGCATCAGCTCTGTCAAGCAGTAAGTTACTGGCTGTCAGAAAAATGGGTGAGCATGACTTTCCTGGAAGGGTCGGCATTCAGTCGCCAAATTTGTGTTGCCTGGGGATTTTCAGTCATGCAAACTGTCATGGTCTGGCGACAAGATCAGAAACTGTAGCTGGCAGTTCTGGTATTCTCAACGATTACAAATCATGTAAAGTGACATCGGCTTAAAGCAGAATGATTTTTAAGAGATCCTAAAATGATAAATTTAAAACAAAACCCCTCACTTAACTGGGAATGCATATTCTAAACCATCTTAATTAAATTCTGGTTGAATAGATGTCAAAAACTAGAATTTTGGTTTATTTAGCCACAACAATAAACAATCCTATTAAAATAGGTTATATCTGTAAGTTGTTAGATTTGTTAGGTGCAGACTATCATAGGCCTGCAAGTACTAAAGGACATAAGACATCTGCAGTCATATGAATACAGCTTTTGGAAAATTGGCTAGAGAAACCACTATAAGAATAAATGAAGTCAGTAACATATATAAGAGAGAGACAGAAAGATGGGAAAGAAAGAAATAAAACAAAGAAAATTACAGGATAATATAAAAATGGGTTGTTTTTAATAATTCTAGTCATTTCTGCAACTCTGTTCCCAAAAATGTTTGGATGCTGTGTAAAATGTACATAAAAGCAAAATGCAATGATTTGCAAATCATTTAAACTCATATTTAGTTGAAAATAGAACAACATATCAAATGTTGAAATTGAGAAATTTTACTGTATAAGGCAGGATGGATCCATGTTTCCATGTTGCTGACGCCAAATTCTGACCCTACCATCCAAATGTCGCAGCAGAAATCGAGACTCATCAGACCAGGCAACGTTTTTCCCATCTTCTACTGTCCAAACTTGGCGAGCCTGTGTGAATTGTAGCCTCAAATGCCCGCTCTTAGCTGACAGGAGTGGCACCCAGTTTGGTCTCCTGCTGCTGTACCCCATATGCTTCAAGGTTCAACATGTTATTTGTTCAGAGATGCTCTTCTGCATACCTCAGTTATATTGAGTCGTTATTTAGTTTGATGTTGCCTTTCTACCAGTCTGGCCATTCTCCACTTGTCCTCTGGCATCAACTGGATAACATCCACCAACTCTGTGATGTTGTCATGGAGGAGTGGAAGAGGATTCCAGTGGCAACCTGTGAAGCTCTAGTGAACTCCATGCCCAAGAGAGTTAAGGCCGTGCTGGAAAATAATGGTGGCCACATAATATATTGACACTTTGGGCACAATTTGGACACTTTTCACTTAGGGGTGTACTCGCTTTTCTTGCCAGCAGTTTAGACATTAATGGCTGTGTGTTGAGTTATTTTGAGGGGACAGCAAATTTACACTGTTATACAAGCTGTACACTGACTACTTTATATTGTACCAAAGTGTCATACGTATCTTCAGTGTTGTCCCATGAAAAGATATAATAAAATATTTACAAAAATGTGAGGGGTGTACTCACTTTTGTGAGATACTGTATTTCAAAAAACAATAACATTTTTCAGTTTCAACATTTGATATTATTGTATGTGTTATTTTCATATCATCACATTCTACTTTTTTACATTTCACACAGTGTTTCAACGTTTGTGGAAATGGGGTTTAAAAAATACGTGAATTTTAAGAAAAAACAATTACACTTGCATTTAATGTCTGCTAGTATAACTGTAAACTCTCACAGGGAAAAAAAAACTTTTTTTTTTTTTTTTTTCACTGAACACAGGTTAAAGTCTAAACAAATGAAGAACAGGTTTTTCCAAGCATCACTACTTTTGAATAATGGCTCTATTATTTTTTTCATGTAAAAATTTGGGGAGTAGGTAAGCCTAAACTGCAGCACCTATTCTGACTTTAATTAACCAGGATGGATGGTTCATAAGTTTCAGGATAGACACATACAAATCTAAGGATGTAATGTACAGTCCCATCTGTGAAGGCATCTTTGTTACACACCCCATTTTGGAGTAGATAAAAATTTTATAACATAAACTTCTGAGGTAATAAAAAACTATCCATTATTTTTTAAGCCACAACTTTACTCAGAAGTAACAAATGCAAGATTGAAACAAACCCTTTACAAGACACCAGTTCATGGAATAGCACACTCAACACAAATACTCATATTTGACTAATTTGGTGTCTCCATTCAAAACAATTTATTTGGACCACCTGAGGAAACAAGAGACCTCATAGAAATGGCATGCTAACTTGAGGTGAACATGCAAACTAAATACAGAAGCTCAGAAGTGCATTCCTAAAGAAACAAGGACTGATATATTTACAATGAAAAAAAACAAATGCCAATAATATCTTAAATTGCCATTGAGTACAATCTTAATTGTACGCAATTTATGAGAAAATAACAAAATCTACCAAAATCTTAAGTTAATGAGCAAAATCTACAGTAAGAATTTTGTGCATTTTGCCAAAAAAGAAAAAAGAATGAATTAAGTCTGACTTCAATTGTTTTTCTCTGCTGCATGTGAATTAATCATTCATTATTTTCAATGATCAAAAATGTTCCATTTGTGCCTACTGACAATGACTAAAAATCATAGTGTACCAGACCAGGCCATGTCCAGCTTTCTACTACTGCATAGGGTCTGCTATTCATGTTTAGAAGTTGAATTCAACAAGCACCATAAATGGTTCCAGTTATATATTGTGGCTCAGCTCAACATTGCCAGGAACTTTGTGAAAAGCATGTTCACAAAGCTATGACAGGCACACACACTGTATATTCATGTTGGACAAAGGAGGCAAAATGGTGAAATAGTAAACTGACTAACCTTTTCAACAGACATTCTTCTGCAGTTGAAGCAGACTGTACAGTAAAAAATCCACTGCCTCTCCACACCCGAAAAACTATGCACGACAGCAACAGTGAGGTTTCTTGCTCACCAAAGTCAACATTGTATTGTCAGTCCACTGGGTGCTATTGCAAATGATACTCCTCATTTTGAAAAGGACATTTCACAACTGAGAAAGAAACAGTCAGTCCTGCACAATTGTGAATGCAAAAGGAATCCCTAAGTTGTATATGTCCGCTGTTTCTACGAGCTAATCAGCAGCATGCAGCAAAAGCAGCCCTGCGATAGTGCTCCAGTTAGGCAGTACCACTGCTGGAAGAAATTGCAGGGGAGGATTTGAGCATGGCAAAGACAAGACGGCAGTATTGGCTGATCTTTTTAAGTTACACCATCAAACATGAACAATGAGCACATTGCCGAGAAGCAACCTGCAAATTCAGCTCCATTTTTGGGCTGTTTTTTTCCCTCTGATTGAAGAGCAGATATTTTCTTTCTTTTTTCAATTATGTAACAAGGCAAACAGGGAGCCGCTGTTATAAATCTTTCAACTGGAAGTGGTAATGAGTCTGCAGTGAAGTGGTAATGAATCAGCAGTAAAACCCTGCAAAATTTATCTATGGGAAAATGGGGGAATTATTTGCAATACCCTGGTGTAGTCCTTTGACTGTCAGCTCTTCCTAAAATAAGCCTTTTCAATAGATAACACCACTTTTGGGTTGCTGCTGCTATACAAGCTTCAGTACTGTTGAATAATACCACAAAGTCCTTTTTATTTCTCAGTCTAGAAATGTGAAGGAGAGTAAACAAGGAAATGCCATCAGCCTAAAGGGCTTTTCCTGTGTTGATCCGATCAGCTAAATAGACTGCACAATTACGTACATTGTATCAAACTGATGTGTTAAAACTAAAATTGATGCATCTTACTTCTTTTGTTACATGACACAATTCAACACACAAAATAAGGAAGATAACAGCTTCCCCAATATTCCTCGAGAATAAGCTGACAGAAACCAGCTTTGTCAATTAAAACTATATATTAATCTATTTGAATATTAGCTCTTCTATCCAGCAAAGTATGTAACTATGTCATAAACCATTGTTATGGTATCAGATTTATAAACACAGTGTTACTGTTTGTGATGTGCCATACACATGCACACAAAAAAGAGTCATCCCCATATCCCCCAAAAAAAAACCACAGGCAAAAAAAGTGGCAAGCGCTAAATAACTTATCTTTGAGGGGCACTAAAACAAAATAAGTCTCTAGTACCTCTGTATTTAACTCCTCAGTCTGCCAGCCAGCTTACAGTGCTGACTGCCCTAATACATGTATAGTAACAAAATTCTATGAAATAGAAGTGTAATGATTATCTGTACCCATGTTCAAGTTTGCAGTATCTTAGCTAATTTATGCAAAGAATGCAACATAACCATCCAAGTATGCACAGTGTTGGTTTTTATGAGAGAGCAGTGTTTTCCAACTGTTTTCTGTGGTGGCACACTTTTTGCAACCCAAAAAATCCCAAGGCACAACACGATTCTACCAGCTACAAAAGCATTAAATCTATACATGTACTAAACTGTCTACAAAACAGCAATCACAGACCTGCTTTTATGTCGGCTTCTCCAGGAAGTCCTGCTATCCTCAGACAAGTCTCGACCACCTGAGGAGCATGTTTTTGTCTGAGGAGCGAGGCACTACACTGTTACTTACATGACGCACCAGTTAAAAAATACTTGTGTAGAGTATAATTATCAAGTCATTGATGGTCATGAACAATTGAGGATAGTATTTACTGAGTTTTAACATGTTTTAATAATTGCCCTTTTAAGAGATGCTTATTCTTTCACTTAATTCAGTCTTCAGAAATGCATTCAAAGCAAACAGTTGTTTCAATCATTTAATTTGTACTTTGACACGTCTATGTCTCATATGCTATGCCAATTTGTTAATTGATACATTGGCCTTGCTTTCTTATTGCCTTCTTTTCAATTTACCTTTTAGGAAGGCATTCAAATTCAGGTTATACCATTTTGTTAATACTTCATGTTTAATGTCATTGTTTAAACTGTGATAACTGACAGCAAAAATGTGTATATGAAAGAGGGAGAGAGGAGGGAATAACAGACAAACTTGTGAAGTGAAGGCACTGTGGTGCTAGTTAGAAATGTCAAAATTAAAAGAACTGGTGAGACACATGTATGTGATGATTTTTCGGGTGCTGTGTTTGGGCAGGGTGGGGTTGAGTCAGTATGGTGGAGGTATATGTAGTGCCATGGCAGTGTTTTATGCTAAATACAGTTTTAGTGGTCATGTACAGCTGGTTGGTTCCTCATTGCACGTTAGCCGTTATGGCATGCATTAAATCTTCAGCAAATCTGTAACTAAGGGACAAAGAAGATCTTAGATTAAGTTTAACATGCCTTGGCAAGGACCAGGTCCTTAGCTTAACACTGTTTTAAAGAGATACAATAAATTTACATCTACTGATAGTGTGAAGCACATGTCTGTTGGACCACTGAGAAAAAATATCACAAGGGTAAGACAGACTTCAGAATTCAATACGACGTCATTAGGCAGTTTTCAACTGGACTGTTTGTTAAATTCTTTCTGGAGATTTACCCTATCGCGCATATATAATACAAATAGTACACTTTTTTTTAAGAAATGGTTTAGCTGCATGAATCAGTTTTTGCACTCAATTTACTGAAATTTTAAAATGAAAACCAGGACATGCTGAACAATTTGCAAACTCATTTAGAAGAATGCATTGGTAATAATGGAGCTCATTTCAAAAACATTATTTAAAAATTATTACTTAAGACTAGGTAAATAAACTGTATCAATACATTATTTTTTGACTACTTTATTTCTCATCCTAAACTTGATTCATGGTGAAGTGATCATTCATACTATTCTTTCCTTTCAAAAATTAACATATCCTCACTCTACATCTCTTATAAGAATGTAGTTCTCACAGCTTTACTAAAGTTTACACTACGTATTTACAATGACAGTGACGTACAGTAACTCAGAAATCTATTCCTTGTTTGAATCATAATTATTGTATTAATAACAATATGTTTCTTTTCCACTTTTATTGATATTCATGTGAGAAATATGGTTGTATGGAAACAAATTCATACTGTTTTTTATTGCATGTCAATTGTTACTTGTCTATGTATGGCTTCTTGTCATTATGGTAATTACCCTCTTACTGGGTCCTAGTACTGTATCGATTTTCTTATTTAGGTCCTCAGTTTAAAAATGGCAAAAAAAACAAAAAAAAACAAAACTCTGCATTGGAGAATAAACATAACCATCTGCTTATAACCCTGAGAACATTTCCAGCTGAGTAGATCCAACAAATGGCATCTAACTATGATAAAGCATTTAAAGCACACGGTACCATTACATACACACCCTCAGTACCTCAGACCAGCACTGCAATGAAACTCAGCCACCAATCTATAACACTTGAAAATCCTTTGTAGGCTATAGTACTGCCTTCTTTAATGTTAATTTCTGACCTAAAATTACATATTTTTATGTAATCAAGGTCTCATTGTATGTTCAGAACTTGTCTAGGCCTTCTGTTTAAATATACTTAGTGTTGTGTTTATATCAAAGAATTAATTTTAAAAAATACCACTTGCATGATACCCAAGTTTGTTTAAACATACACACGAGTGAAAACCAACATGTGATCTTGACAGAAACTTAATTTAAACAGATGGCAGATAAATAAAAATATGACTATTTGCTCGTATCAAAATTAAAGTTAACCTAAATTAACTTTAAAACCCTTAATGATTGGATTAGTCCTCCCTTGTAATGCTAATTATATTTTGAATTAGTATATTACTTGGTGCGTTCATTGTTTTAGTGCTACCATAAACTGAGAAATAAAGATAATCTTTTGTGCTATGGCATCATTAACATTATTTCCTTCATAAAACTGTAAACAGCTATATTTGTAAGTTTTTAAGCTTAAAATTTAAACTGCAGTACTAAATTGAAAATACAGTCATATGAAAAAGTTTGGGAACTCCTCTTAATTCTTTGGATTTTTGTTTATCATGGGCTGAGCTTTCAAAGTAGCAACTTCCTTTTAATATATGACATGCCTTATGGAAACAGCAGTGACATTAAGTTTATTGGATTAACAGAAAATATGCAATATGCATCATAACAAAATTAGTTAGGTGCATAAATTTGGGCACCCCAACAGAGATATTACATCAATAGCTAGTTGAGCCTGCTTTTGCAAATATAACAGCCTCTAGACGCCTCCAAAAGCCTGTTTCAAATCACCCCATAGATTTTCGATGATATTCAAGTCAGGGGACTGTGACGGCCATTCCAGAACATTATACTTCTCCCTCTGCATGAATTCCTTTGTAGATTTCGAACTGTGTTTTGGGTTATTGTCTTGATGGAATATCCAACCCCAGCGTAACTTCAACTTTGTGACTGATGCTTGAACATTATCCTGAAGAATTTGTTGATATTGGGTCGAATTCATCCGACCCTCGACTTTAACAAGAGCCCCAGTCCCTGAACTAGCCACACAGCCCCACAGCATGATGGAACCTCCACCAAATTTGACAGAAGGTAGCAGGTGTTTTTCTTGGAATGCGGTGTTCTTCTTCCGCCATGCAAAGCGCTTTTTGTTATAACCAAATAACTCAATTTTTGTCTCATCAATCCAAAGCACTTTGTTCCAAAATGAATCTGGCTTGTCTAAATGACCATTTGCAAGAAACAAGTGACTCTGTTTGTGGCATGAGTGCAGAAAGGGTTTCTTTCTCATCACCCTGTCAAACAGATGTTCTTTCTGCAAATTGCGCTGAATTGTAGAACGATGTACAGATACACCACATACAGCAAGATGTTCTTGCAGGTCTTTGGAGGTGATCTGTGGGTTGTCTGTAACCACTCTCACAATCCTGCACATATGCCACTCCTGTATTTTTCTTGGCCTGCCAGACCTGGGTTTAACAGCAACTGTGCCTGTGGCCTTCCATTTCCTGAAGCACAACTTGCAATTGACCACCTTAAATACCTTTTCTCATGATTGGACACATCTGTCTATGAAGTTCAAGGCTTAAGGAGCTAATCCAACCAATTTGGTGTTGCAAGTAATCAGTATTGAGCAGTTACATGCATTCAAATCAGCAAAATTACAAGGGTACCCAAATTTTTGCACAGCCAGTTTTTCACATTTGACTTAATTTCATACAACTAAATACTGCTTCACTAAAAATCTTTGTTCGGAAAACACCCCAGTACCCAGATGTTCCTAGGAAATGAAAGACATGCCCCTGTTATCTTTTTTGTTGAAAGTAAAGTAAATTATTATGCAGGCTGAGAGGGGTTCCCAAACTTTTTCATAGCAGGTAACTTTATCTTGTAGGTCAAAATATATGAAAACAAAATCTGGCTTTATTTTTTTTTTTTATTTCTGGCATTAACATTTTTGGCTAACTAACATCCTTCCATCCATCCATTATCCAACCCGCTATATCCTAACTACAGGGTCACGGGGGTCTGCTGGAGCCAATCCCAGCCAACACAGGGCGCAAGGCAGGAAACAAACCCCGGGCAGGGCGCCAGACCACCGCAGGGCGCACACACACATACACACACACTAGGGACAATTTAGGATCGCCAATGCACCTAACCTCCACGTCTTTGGACTGTGGGAGGAAACCGGAGTACCCGGAGGAAACCCACGCACACACGGGGAGAACATGCAAACTCCTCACAGGGAGGACCCGGGAAGTGAACCCAGGTCTCTTAACTGTGAGGCAGCAGCGCTACCCACTGTGCCACCGTGCCGCCTGGCTAACTAGCAACCTTACTGAAAGAATGTCATAATTCTGTTCCACTTTTGCTTATTGCTCAACTTCTAGTGAAACATGACCCTCAACCTTCCTCTTGTGTTACCTGAGCACATACTGTGCCTCCAAGTGGCACTTTTGGGCTGAGTCAGGCCAGGCTAGTTAGTTAACCACATACCAGATGCTTGCCAGCATATACCACTCCCAAATCTGGATCTAGGAGTGTGTCCTAGTATCTCTGTTCTGAGCAAGGTCAGAACAATCATAAGAGTCATTTATGGACTGTTTTTTGGCTGGTCTCTTTCCTTAGACCAGTTCCCAATTGGATGACTTTGGAATACAACCAGTGCTTCTCCAGACTGAGACTGAAATGTTGAGATGATTTCAGCATGTAGTTAGGATGTCTCCAGACCACTGTGAGAAGAACAAGGGACAGACTCAGGACACAACGGAACTTCTCTCATTTGGCACGGGAGCATCTGGGAAATTCCCAGAGGTATTGAGAGACTTTGCTAAGGATAGGATTGCCTGTTCAGCTCAGCATTTTGCACTGACAAACACTGTCAGGATAAGCAGAATGAAAATAAAGTGTAGTTTCAGTCAGTATCTACTTTTGCAAAAAGATGCTTATTGTTCTCAAGAAATAAGAAACATTACATTTTAACAGTCTGTCCCATCAGTTTCTTTTTGTTAGTTAGCAACATGTTGATCCTATCTGTTTAAACATGCAGTGCCCCCACCCCCCCCACCCCTATTTTTTTCTGTATTGTAATTTTTACAGAAACATCTACTTGTATGTACTGTAGTTTAATATCAAATGGGCTTATGGTCAGTTGGATGGAGCCTACAAGAGCAGAAGAAGTGTGCAATGTAAGTAACAAAGAAAGATCCTGTAATTTTGTACAGTACATGTAACATTAAGTTGAATTAAATGCATCATCATGCTACCGAAATTCTAAAGACAGAGGAAGAAAAAGAAACAACAAACAACTAAAAAAACTGAACAAGTGGAAGAATTGGCATTTAAAACTTCATTTGATAATTTAGTATACTTCACTTTTTTGATTTTACTGCGATTGCAGCCTTATACTGGTGGTATTTAAAAAATTAGATAAAACAAGAAATTGATTCACACATTTTGTTTGGACTTTGTTAAATGGGGTTTACTTTTAGATTGTTGAGCATTGTTCTAAACCACACAAAATGCCAAAATTAAATTTTGATAATGAAAATGCTTTAATACAATTAGAAAATCAATCATCATTTATCAAATACTTTAAGTATGCCCCTTCCTTGCTTACTTTACTTGGAAAAAGTTAATATTTTCCAGGCTGAACATATACAAACAAAAGTCCTGGCCACTAGATGTCATCCTAGGACACCAAACCATTTGGACACACATCTATAAAATTAAAATAGTTCACAATACAGCAGCTTTCATTTCATTTATGCAACTGTTTTTAATAATGAACTCTCCATGAAAACATTAAATGCTAATATCACATTTCACACAATTTCAATAAAATAAGATCAAAATTAAGGCAACAGTGCCAAATGTTCAAACTCTGTGTTTCTATTTTTTTCTTTTCAGCATGGGATTTGTTTTCACATATAGTTAATTATAGAATTATTGGTAGCCCTAAATGAAATAGGTAAAAACAAACAGTACTGTCTATTTTTCTTTTCATTCTGCACTCTTTAGACTATAAATATAATACCAGATCATGTCACTTGCAGAAAACCTACAAGGATTCTGCACACATGGGATGTATTGATAAAGGGGATTGGAATGCCCCGAAGAGCCTGAAACCTGGCATCTTCCTTTATCCAGGACATGGACAGTCATGAAAATGAGGAAGGACTGGTGCAACGAAGTCACACAAACAAGCAAGGATGGTGCAAAAGCACTTAGTGCAGTTTATTAAACACAGACAGTATCCAAATAAACAGCGTGGTGCTGTTCCATAAACAAATAATCCATAAATAATCAAGCAATACATAATCCAAAAGTGGGATAAAATTAAGTCTAAAACCAAAGAGATAAAATCAAATTACTTCTGTTCCATGAGCCTCAGTGCCTTTCTTTCCCGTCTCCTCCATGCTCACCTATTGGGTATCTGCATCAGGGCCAAGACACAAACAAACACAATCATCCATTAATACAGCTGTCATTCCAGACACCTCAGTCAGTCACACACTGGGACACCAAAGCTCAAATCCATCATCCCACTAACATCGTTTGGCATCTGTAGGATGACTCTTTAAACTCTTAAACTGCTCCTACTCCCTGGATGCTCAGCAGGAGAGACCTGCCCCGGAGCGTCTCACTCCTTCTGGGGCATTTTCATGATTGTCAAGCCTTTTGTCTGCTGCACCAGCTTGTATTCCCTTTTCATTCTGTTTCAACACAACAGTCTCTCTCTCTCTCTATTTACTCCCATCTCTCTCTCTTTCGTTTCTCCATTTTTTCTTGTCAATCCCATTCAGACTCCTTTTATACCTTAATGAGTGCAGCTTAGCCAATCACAGCTGCACATTTAAAAGCAATCGACTAGTTTCCCCATTTTAGCACTCCATGGTAGCTGAGCTATCTAGCATGGAAGAAAAATTAGACATAGGGGTCACATAGTCGTCTAGGAGTAATATAGTTACTGTGCATAAAGTGTTTTGGTATGCTTACCATATTAAAATATTGCATCCATCTTAGAAGTACAAAAGGGTTAATAAATGTCAGAAACCTGTTCAGGCATATCAGGAAACCAGGTAAAGGTCAAATGAACAATGAAGACAAGGATGTCCAGGAGAAAGTTGATGTAATACACCAAACATACGAAAAGAGGACCAAGAGATCAGCAGATGTCCCATAAACAACACTGGACAGTTGTCATATACACAGAGATTTCAAGGCTAATAGCTGAACAATATACATATGAAAAGAACAAGAGTGTGGTACAACAGACTTTTACCTCAGTAAGATCAGCACTTCTCAGGGAACTAAAAGACAGATCAGGAATATCTCAGCCAAGTTTCACTCCATCAAGCCCACTGTGCTGAAAGCCATTAGCTGACTGAGGAGGTGCTACATCAACTTTTTGTATGGTATGGGTGTACATACATTAAACATATTTTCGCCAACAAAAAAAGGCAAGTTGCAGTAGTGTCCAGCTTTCTTAAAGTAGTCAGAGCACTTTACTGCACTCATGTTGCAGTCAGGGCATTTAGTAAGAATGAAACTGCTTTTCTTAACTATTAGCTGTTACATCCGACTAATGCACAAGTCATATGTGATGCCAAGATGAGGATGACAAGCAACATGTCTCTGCGATCTGGGTCAACCCAATGAGTCATTTCATTTTGAGGCAAACTGTCTTAGGCAGACATCAGTTATTCATATGTTCTATACTATTCGTTGTATCAACAATCATGTGACTAAATCAGCAGGTTATAGCACCTACCCACTGAGACACTGGCACCATACGTGTTTCTCAGACACCGAGAACAGAGAGGAGAGACGCTATAATTCCACACATGATCTTGTGTGCTCAGCTGCACAGTGCAGATGGATGCTCTTGAATGCAGGTGGAGGGGTCTCAACAATTTAGATGGAAGGCTGCTCTAACAACCAATGAATGTCTGCAGCATCGTGATAGCCTATGTACTGTATGTGGTCAATTAGCATTGAGGCGTGTTCACAAATGTACATTTACAAGGCAGTTGTGATTTATAAAGGGTCACTTTGCATAGAAGTGTGTTGACATCAGGTTTTTTTATCTTACACATTTTCTTGTTATATGGTGTGTGCATTTTTTCATGCTGAAATCCACATAAATTTTTATAAATAAGACCCCTGGTTACTGACTTTTATTTCACCAAACTGCCTCTACGCCCAGTCACTATTCAGGGAGTGAATGTGGAGATGGTGCACTGACACAATTACTTAGGAGTCCACACCAATAGCAGACTGAACTTGTCTAGTAAACTAGGGCTGCAACGATTAGTCGACGTAATTAACGACGCCGACTACAAAAAATCGTCAACATGGATTTTTTTTTATTGCCGACGCGTCATAAACAGAACCTTCAACAGAGGCTCCAGTCACAAAGAACCATATTGGTTTTTGTAACTGCTATGCACTACATGAACGTCTGGGGGCAGTATCGTTTTTTATTGTTTGACAAGACTGCACACAGTTCTACCAACGAAGAAAGAACGCCTGAGGAGAAGAAGAATGTAGAGGAAAATAAACGTGGTTGCAATGGCGAGTCGGATAGAGGAGGGGGAAGGAGATGGAAAAAAATTGAGACAGAAACTTTCTATAGTGTGGGAGCACTTCACCGAAAATGAAAAACAGTCGAATGCAGATTATGCAAAGCGGAGCTTTCTTTTCACAGCAGCACCACCACGATGCATGAACATCTGAAATGCAAGCATCCTGAAGCTGTGATGCCGCCGTCTCTTGAGAATTTATGCTGGTGCTGTTAGTTAGTTAGTTAGGGTCAGATCAGGAGGGAAGGGAGAGCGTGAACGAGACTGAGAAAATAAAAGTGAAAAAAGCTAACTTTTACAAGTAACAAATTTACACCTGATCTGTTCGTTTTTAAATAATATTGCATTAGTACGATGATGTTATCTGATTGGTATTATTCAAGTCATACAATGATTTCTTCAAAATGTCACATATATTTGTCTCTTTTTTTTTTTACCCCCGGTGCTGCAAGCTGACACCAGAAGGCGTGAGCAGGTGCACACAGGTGGCCAGTTGCTTGTGCTATAACAAGCTTGACCTGGTGGGAGATCAAAGCACATGTACTATGCAAGGCATGTATGGGATCACTGAGAAAAGAAGAGCGTCATGGCTCACCTTGCAGAGGAACATGTCCTGGAGTCCTGTGCACACTGGGCAAGGTCGGGGGAAAAAAAACACGCTGTCACTGATTACAACCGCAAGAAGGTATGCGAATGAATATGAATAATATGAATAATGATGAATCCGTGCCACAATGTTTTCCGAAATGTACTATAAGGTCATAAAATGAATAATTCCAAATATCATATATACCTATGTCTCTGGTTTTTTTGTCAGTGTGGCTTTGACATCACGGGCTATAAGGTGCATACTAATCAGCGTAAGCAGGAACACTCAATAAAATTAAATAAAAAAAAATCAAGTGACATTGACATACGAATACGGCAGATTCACCAGCGTTTTGTGTTGTCGGCGTTTATCCATCCAAATCAGAGAATTTCCAGTTCGATTGTCTCAAAAACCATTCACATCTGCCGATATTCCCAGTTTCAGATAAAAAGTAACAGTGTCAGATCCCTGGGGGGGCGGGTAGTATGTGTCGTGATCGTGACAGAGAGAATAAAAGTGGGGGGAAAAAAAAAAAAAACGGTAACTTTTACAAGTACTATACATTTACAGTGGCTGTTACAGACACAAATCAAATGTATGTGTTTATTGTATAATATTATTAATAAGAGCAACTCCCTACTCAAAACGGTAAATATACGAGGCAGTCCGGATCAAACTGGGGGACTCTTGATTATAAGTTAGCAATTCCTACCGCTGCGCCACGTAAGCTATTGTATCATCCTTGAACCTTTTGTGAAAGTGTTTACTTGATCTTTGCACTTCAGGCTTTACACATTATACAGTGATCCCTCGCTATATCGCGCTTCGCCTTTCGCGGCTTCACTCCATCGCGGATTTTATATGTAAGCATATTTAAATATATATCGCGGATTTTTTTTGCTGGTTCGCTGGATTTCTGAGGACAATGGGTCTTTTAATTTCTGGTACATGCTTCCTCAGTTGGTTTGCCCAGTTGATTTCATACAAGGGACGCTATTGGCAGATGGCTGAGAAGCTACCCAACTTACTTTTCTCTGTGTCTCTTGCGCTGACTTTCTCTGATCCTGACGTAGGGGGTGTGAGCAGGGGGGCTGTTCGCACACCTAGACGATAGGGACGCTCGTCTAAAAATGCTAAAAGATTATCTTCACGTTGCTACCTTCTGTGTGCAGCTACTTAGTGAAGCGACATGCTCCACGGTGCTTCACATACTTAAAAGCTCAAAGGGCACGTATTGATTTTTTCACTCTTTGTTTTTATCTGTCTCTCTCCCTGCTCCTGACAGAGGGGGTGTGAGCTGCCCGCCTTCAACAGCTTTGTGCCGCGGTGCTTCGCATACTTAAAAAGCCAAACAGCCCTATTGATTTGTTTGCTTTGCTCTCTGTTTCTGACAGCCTGTGCTCCTGACACGCACTCCTTTGAAGAGGAAGATATGTTTGCATTCTTTTAATTGTGAGACAGAACTGTCATCTCTGTCTTGTCATGGAGCAACAGTTTAAACTTTTGAAAAAGAGACAAATGTTTGTTTGCAGTGTTTGAATAACGTTCCTGTCTCTCTACAACCCTCCTGTGTTTCTGCGCAAATCTGTGACCCCAAGCATGACAATATAAAAATCACCATATAAACATATGGTTTCTACTTCGGCGGATTTTCTTATTTCGCGGGTGGCTCTGGAAGCAACCCCCGCGATGGAGGAGGGATTACTGTACAGTTTATGTCTACATTTTGTCATTTATTACTAAAATATGAAAAATGTTTCTGTTTTAACAATGTATTTTTTGGTTAAGTTAAATACACTTTTTTTGTTTAAAGACTACATGCACTTTAGTTTGTATTGTTTAATGTATATCTTTTTTTATTGTGATGGTCACACTAACATAAAAACATCTGATTATTTTCAAATTCATATGCTTTACTGGTTGTTATTTTAATTTGATTATTATTAATTTTAATCGTGTTAATGCAGAGACATCAGGGTGACATTCAGGGGTGGACAGATGTGAGCAGATGAGGTACGACATGCACTGGAGCCCAGAACAGGATGTGCAACCACAGGTCACAGGCTTCAAAATAGTCAGGGATGAAAAAATCGTGACTAATCGGAAAAAAATTGAACAATTAGTCGACTACCAAAATGATCATTAGTTGCAGCCCTACTAGTAACACAGAGGAACTGTATAAGGAAGGGCAGACACTTTTATTAGGAGTTTCTTTAATGTAGTTAGTGACAGCCTTTACATCTATTCTAATATCTTCTTACATAGAAGATAGAATAGATGTAAAGGCTCTCTCTCTCTATCTATCTATCTATAAATGCTAAGGGTTGTCCGTCTATCATAAAAAAACTCCCCCGGCCTTTGAAGCACAATCATTGTCTCCATAAACAGTTTATACTGTCAGATACTGTGGTAGAGTGAGGGTCTGCGGCTGATCGGCATCTTTTTAAATAAATAACCGTCACACTCTCATCTTGGTAGGAGGGGGCGTGGTGACATGGTGAGAGCGGTTTCCGGGTATGATGCGGGAGCGGATGGCCCTGCACTAAGTGAACGGATATAGGATCGTCCATGACCCTAATTGGCGCCAGGAGAAGCTAATCGACACAGCTGTGCCAGGTCTCCATTTTAAAAAGGGAAGTGCAAGCATGAGAGGGAAGAATCGATCAAGAAAAGATGGAGGTTAAATGGAGAAAGAAAGATAGAGGACAGGAGGAGGAAGTAGCTGGTGCGAGTGAGGTGAGGACAGCAGGCTTGAGGGAGAGAAAGCAGGCAGCTGGGAGCCCCAAAGAGGAGTGTGTGGCCGACATTCAGGGGGGTGGTTAGAATGGGTCACTCTGGCTGAGCTGCATTGAAGAGTGGAAGTGACTAGGAGTTTAGACAGCTTGCTGCAGAAGACCAGGAAGGTTAGCGGGGGTCGAGGAGGCTTACGAGGAGAGCCCCAGTGTGAGCACCCTGGCCATTGGGGACTCAAGCCGAGGTCCGGAGAGGAAGCCTTTCCATAGCCATGGGATGGCAGGGACTCAAACCGGAGACAGGTCAGCTGCATCTGCTGTTAGAGCAACTCCTCTATTGAAAGGCCCATTTGGGATAAGCAGAGGAGCTGCCAGTGACAAAGAAAGCACCAGGCTTTTTAGTAAAGAAAGTTTCCTGCCAGCTGATTTGAACCTAATTTTGAATGGATTTATTTATTCTGATTTTTAACCTCCACTGATACACCTTTTTATGGATTATTTAATTATTGAACTATTTTTTGAACACTGGGTTTTTTTTGTTTTTTTTTTTAATAATAGCACTGATCACTTTTACACCCATTGCTTAATGTGTGATTTTTCTTCATCTGCCAAACTCATCTAGGTTATGTTATCGACAGTGTTGGGTCCAAGAGGCTTCCATAATAGAAGAGGGAGCCAGGAGCCCATCTGCACCATCACACATACACAACGCAACTCATGATTTGGATGTCCGGCCCATGACAAACTCAAAACTTGGCTTTGACTCCTTTCCATGCCCAGTGAAGACATAGCAGCATGCATCGCTGAACCAACATAGCTGACACAAAAACTACAGCAGCATAGGGATGCTGCATATTTGACATGAAAACAGACCAGGGGCAGGGGCATAAAGCCTGTCTGCAGCAATACCGACAGGAACAGAAGTCCCAGCGACATCAGGCATTTCCCCACCATAGCAGCTTTGTTTTCAGGACCCAATTCATTCTTATATGCGGTAGGCCTTGGGCCATTTGTGATCGCTGGGCACTATTGTATGTTGCGTTCCCACTGCAGGCTGGGAACTGTAACCTCTATGCAAAATACATAACGTGCAAAGGTCGTAAGTTAATCTATGAATATCATTTCAATAAGCAGCAATACCACCAAAACAACGAAGAACAGGGTGTTGTTAGTTCTTGTACTGTATGTTATCACAAATACATTTATTGGTATTTTAGGGAATTGATTTAAGAAATTAGTCAACAAGGGTAAAAAAAACATAGGAAACCTAGAGCACACAAGAGAAGACCACTTTTACATCAGATTGCAAAGATTCACAATTTTGAGACAGAAATAAGAACAGAAAAAAGGTAATGTTAACATCATTAATTAAATGTACATTCATTAATATTATAATGAAATTGACATTTAAAAATAGCTCCATCAATGATAGTTCCTGGTTGAATAGAAAGTTCACGCCCTGAAGTAGGAGATAAAAAAAGTATCAGGAAACTACTACCTGGATCTACAAATGGCCCAAGTTCATGTGGCCTGGAAGGCCCTGGTTCCTGAAAAATGTTCATGAGGTATGAAAGTTGACAGGAAAGGCATAGCCAAAAACAACTCTGTGAAATGTATTAGACCAGCCAATTCGGGAAAAACACTGCAGTGCGGATCAAGTATAACAAAGTCTTTTGCAAAACAAAGTGATACACACCATCAGGCGAAGAACAGAAACTATACCCGCAACTACCGCTGACAGTGAAGCACAATCCACTTGCCAATGGTGCACAAAAGTCAACTGCAGGACACACAATGTACGCGCAACCCATTTGACCACAAGAAAAAAAAAGCAATGACCCGCAACCTCGGTTCACCGTCGGCCACAAAGAGACAGCAAAATGCTGCTGCACATACCAAAGTGAGAGATCAGCCTGAACTTAAAAAGAAAGTGCAAAAACAAACAATTTAGAACACATACACAGTATCAACAGCTCCTTATGTTTTGTATCCATGACAGTCTCTATTGATAATCCACCATGCTTCACAATGAAAGGCACAGTGAAGCAAGCAATACTCACCTGATGAGCGTCCAGTATAAGATACAAGCTTAATTGCAAAAAAAAAAAAAAGTAATACACACCATCAAAAAAAGAACACCAGTGACTACCACTCACAATGACGCACATTTCACACACCAATGACACATGCTTCTTCTGTGTTGGCACAGAGAAGAAGCATGACAAACAGAAAAAACCTCACCACCAGGCCAAAATCTGAAGTCATTTCACTGAAGGCAAATGACAAATAATGAAATGGCAAGACACATACCAAAGCGAAAGGTTAGTCTGAACTTAATGCAAAAATAAATGATTTAGAATACATACACAGTATCAACAACTCCTTATGTTTTGCATTAAAGGGGGCCACTATCCTCCATGACACAGTGTAAATATGTTCAAATGCATTAAAGACAAAAATAATTTAAAAAAAAAACTATACAGAGATACCTGACATGTACATACCTGTTCAGATGAAGCAGTTAAGCAAACTCTTTCATAACCTGAAAATACAGATATCTCTTCTCCTTTGCTTACAAAAGTACAGGATTTCATTACCACTACCAGAACATATTCCCAAGCCTTTACAAGTACAAGGTAAATTGAAGAAAAAGAAAAACTACAGGTGCAGACAAATATCATACATCTTCCAGAAGTTACAAAAATTTGTTATAATATTTCTTATGCTTTTGTAAAGAGCTAAATTTCCTTCTTGGGATAAATGAAGTACTATCTATCAATATAACATAAGAAATACATATAATCACTCAGATATTCAAAATGAAATTTATCTAATAAAAATATCTGACAAAAACATTGAGCATTTTGAGCATAGTGTATCCTCTCAAGAACAAATGAGACACAATTACTAGAATCCTAAAACAATACAATACATCCCATACATTGTAAGAAGGAGCAAAGAACAAAAAAACTGAAAGATCATGGTTTCTCAACTGCATTGCTTGAACCTTGGGGTTATAATATCTCTAAATCAGCTGTTAGACACCAACTCCATGAGTTCCATGAAGGTAGTCTGTCTTAAGGACATGCCACAAAATGCAATGCCTGAAGTTTGCCAAGCATCATGGAAAGTAGAAATGGAATTGAGCATTGAGGACACAAGAGATGAAAGGTGATCTTTTTAGTCATGCACATCATCTCTACATATGTTGCAAAAGAGGGACCACAAAGAAAACCATGTGATACTCACTGTGAAATATTGTGAATCACAGTGTGGAGAATCACTGATGTTTGGGATTGTTTTATTCAAGTGGTCCAAGAGCTCTTGAGCAGTTTAAAGGAAGAATCAATTTGTCTACATACCAGGAATTTTTAGACCAAAACATGGCTGCCTCTGCCAAATGATTACAAAACTCTGCAATGGATGGATCCCATACATTAAAATCAGCACAAAAATGATTGTGAGAACAAAAGAGGGCAATCCAGAAAAGCAAAACCAACAATATTAAAGAACTAGAAATGTTATAAGGTCCCTTTACAAGTGTCCTCCAACCTAGTTAAACATTACAGTAAGAGACTCAGTGCTGTTGTTTTTTCCTGGGAACGATTCGTTAAATATTAATCAATGAAGTGCCAATATTTTTGAAACCTATGCTTTTAATGAAAATGTTACTAAAGAAAGCATTTCTTTTTAAAATTGTTTTAAGATAAAATATGAAGTTTATGTCTTTGTTCAAGCCCAATATATCATCCTTTGCATGAGTGGATAATGTTTAACTCATTTTCATGAGGGGTTCCAATAATTCTGGAGTGGACTGTATTTTTTCCTTTTGCAGAGTTATACTGATTCACCATAGTTTATATAACCTATATAATAAATGCACTTAAATAAAATATCAAAGACTGCTAAAATATTACCACTTATTTTGGTTTATTTTTTTCTAATTTATGAATTTAATTGATACAGTATCTTACTTGGTGGAGATAGTGTCCTCCAATTTACAAACTTCTGTTCCAAATGGCAACTCTTAAACACTATATGACCCTGAAGAAAATTCCTATTTGCCACTGCATCAGCTGTCATGTATAGAAATAATTGTAAGTCGTTCATTGAAAATTTTTCACTATGAAATTTATGAATATAATTCAACAGTTCACTGCTCATATTTGTACTAATTTGAGCTCAATAATTTCTGCTCTTTAAGATAACCGATAAATGAATCAATCCATTTTTAACATAGCTTTCATGGTCAGATTGCAGCGAACTAGATTTTATTCCAACGACATAGGTGACATGACAGTCTATCACACCAGTTCGTTGTCAGGCTGCTCATTAAGAGTGGGTTAGTGTTGTGTTAACAACTAACAAACTACACATCCATAGGATTTGGGAGTAAACGAGTTTGGCCAAAGACAGCTTGTGCAAATGTGGGAACAATGTTAAATCAACATGAAGACAGCATCTAGGTTTGTAATTGAACCAAGGACTCTGGACAGTTGAGACGGAAAAAGTAACCCCTGTAAAACCATGTCAGCCTACTTCATAAAGATTTGCTTCCATTTTAACATCCACCGTCCAAAAAAAAGTAACGGTTTTATTTCTCTTTTCTGATTACTAATTAAAAAACACTGTAGCTGAATCATTGATGGGCGGCACGGTGGTGCAGTGGGTTTCCTCCGGGTGCTCCGGTTTCCTCCCACAGTCCAAAGATATGCAGGTTAGGTGCATTGGCGATATTAAATTGTCCGCAGTGTGTGCTTGGTGTGTGTGCACGCCCTGCAGTGGGCTGGCACCCTGCCTGGGGTTTCTTTCCTGCCTTGTGCCCTGTGTTGGCTGGGATTGGCTCCAGCAGACCCCGTGACCCTGTAGTTAGGATATTGCGGGTTGGATAATGGATGGATGGATGAATTATTGATAAATTACTAAAAACAAAGTTCACAATTATGAAAAATTTAAATCTCTTTGGCATCCACATTAATTACTATCACATATCTTTATATGAAATTCTCTTTTATTTAAAGAATGAAGAAAAGACAGGGTGTTTACTTGTAATGAAAATACACCTTTTCCAGAAAAAAGTGTCACACAGAATGGTTTATTGCTATTAAAAGTGTGCTTACCTGTTTCTCCAATTTCTGTTGTCGGAGGCTAGAATTTTCATCATCATGAAAACTAAAACAGAAAAAAAGTATTAAAAAGAGTGGCATGAAATCCAGGGGACAGCAAAATAAACTTGGGTTTTACTTTCAGCATCAAATTTTGCATTGAAGATAGTGATTGATTTCTTTAAGACTTATCTCATTAGCACTGAAATGCTCATTATTGATTACTGCTGTGTGGAAGACACAGGCAGATATGTTTTCTATAGTTCATATCCTGATTCCTGCATTTGTACTCCACTGTAAACTGTATTACAACAGAAAAAAAGAAGCTGATGAAATCATCATTATTACAAGGTACAGGTTAATGAGGACAAGTCGCAAATTAGACAGAAAGCATTTTCATAAGCAACAAACTTTGTAAACACTTTGTAAAGATGACTAAATAGTGTACTTGGTTTAGAGGATAACAAAAAGATATTATGCATTTAGTTAACTTTTCAATACAATTATTTTATAACATGAGCTGCTGCAGATTTGTTGGCTGTACATCCATGATGTGAATCTCCCATTCCACCTCATCCCAAAGGTGCTCTACTGGATTGAGATATGGTGACTGTGGAGGCCATTTGAGTACAGTGAACTCGTTGTCATGTTAAAGAAACCAGTTTGACATGATTTGAGCTTTGTGATATGATGGGTTATCCTGCTGGAAGTAGCCATCAGAAGATGTACAGTGTGGTCATAAAAGGATGAACATGGTCAGCAACAATACACAGGTAGGCTGTAGCATGTAAAAATGCTCAGTTGGTACTAGGGGCCCAAAGTGTGCCAAGAAAATATCCACCACACCATTATACCACCACCATCAGCCTTGCACCGTTGATGCAAGGCAGGATAGATCCATGCTTTAATGTTGTTGACGCCAAATTCCGATCCTATTATCTGAACATTGCAACAGAAATCAAGACTCATCAGATCAAGCAATGTTTTCAAATGTTCTATTGTCCAATTTTGGCAAGCCCATGCAAACTGTATCCTCAGTTGCCTGTTCTTAGCTGACAAGAGTGGCACCCGGTGTGGTCTCCTGCTGTTGTAGCTCATCAGCTTCAAGGTTCGACCTGTTGTGAGTTCAGAGATGCTCTTCTGGATACCTCAGTTGTAATGGGTAACTATGGTTATTTGAGTTACTGTTGCCTTCCTATCAGCTCAAACCAGTGCAGCAATTCTCCTCTGACCTCATGTATCAACAAGGCATTTTTGCCCAGAGAACTGCCACTCACTGGATATTTTCTCTTTTTGTGACCATTCTCTATAAACTCTAGAGATGGTTATGCGTGAAAATCCCAGTAGATCAGCAGTTTCTAAAATACTCAGACCAGCCTGTCTGGCACCAATAACCATGCCACATTCAAAGTCACTTCAATCACATTTCTGTCCCATTCTGAAGCTCAGATTGAACTTCAGCTGTTTGCCTTGACAATGTTTATGTGAATAAATGCATTGAGTTGTTGTCTTGTAATTGGCTGATTAGATATCTATGTTAACAAGCAGTTCAACAGGTGTACCTTATGGCCAGTTGCCAGTAAGTGTATATAGTACTCTTTGCACAAAATAATTATGTTCATTTTATTAAAACATAGGCCAAACAATGCAATGACAAGACTTTCCTAGTCAAATAGGTGTTTCTGATGTGACAATCAAACTGCTGAAAGAAAAATTAATCTTTTAATGTGCAAAAGAGAAGATAGATTCATTTAAACTTTCTGGAATTTGCACAAGCTACATTCCTCTAAATATTAAACATCAGATGGTTTTAGTTTTAGGGCGGCACGGTGGTGCAGTGGGTAGCGCTGCTGCCTCGCAGTTGGGAGACCTGGGGACCTGGGTTCGCTTCTCAGGTCCTCCCTGTGTGGAGTTTGCATGTTCTCCCCGTGTCTGTCTGGGTTTCCTCCAGGTGCTCTGGTTTCCTCCCACAGTCCAAAGACATGCAGGTTAGGTGGATTGGCGATTCTAATTTGGCCTTGGTGTGTGGGTGTGTTTGTGTATGTCCTGCGGTGGGTTGGCACCCTGCCTGGGATTGGTTCCTGCCTTGTGCCCTGTGTTGGCTGGGATTGGCTCCAGCAGACCCCCGTGACCCTGTGTTCGGATTCAGCGGGTTGGAAAATGGATGGATGGTTTTAGTTTTACAGCAGTTATATACACAAATTCTTTTTCTAAGTCTGCTTAACCCAATTCTACACACCAGGGGTTCCCAAGTTCAGTCCTGGTGCACCACTGTGGCTACAGGCTTTCCAACAAGCTTCACAAATCAGTGGGTCAATCTGATGCCTCGGGAATCTGATCGTTTAGTTGGCCTTTATTTTTTTCTTATTCTGAATTCAGAAAATTGTTCTAGTATGCAATCAGCTTTTCAAAGAAATTCAGAAATGTGTTTTCTTTGTCATAGTTTTAAACACTTAAATTCTTTAATTACTTTTATTTCAGTTCATCTTATTTCTTTGGAGTTTACTCCTTAAATTGTTTCACTGATGAGTAGTGCAGATACAGGTGTAAATGACAATGAATGTTAAAGCAGAGCCACTACTGCAATGTTACATTTCTCTCTATTAAAAAAAAAAATCTTGGAAGACTTGGAAGGAGACGATATGTGATCTTCTCGGAAAACAATTTAACGTCCCGCGAGAGACACTTTAACGTCATGCGAGACAATGCAGAGAGATGAAAGGACAGCTGCTGTACAGGCTTTTAAATGATCAACACACAGCACGACAAGCAGAACACGCAGCTTGGCAGCAGTAGCAGAAAGACAGCAGCTGTTCTGACAGCATCTCCTCAGCGTGTGTTCAGTCCCCCCTTGACCACGCGAGCGGCAGAGGCACAAAGTGGCTGGAACGTAGCACGCCGGGGTGGGAGGGGGTGGGCAACTGAAGCAAGCAGGGGGCAAAGTCCCCTGGTATATCAAAATTATTAATAAAAGTCTAAACTAAGTTGTCCTCAAGTTCAATCCCACAGACCACCATAACAGCAGTTGTTCATCCCTTCTGCTTTCCAGAGGACTTCTGCCGTTATTAGATAAGCTGTTATTTTCCAGTTTATGTATTTTTTTGCAAAAATACGAAATTTACAAAATGGGATTGCTCAAATTTTTAGGGAATATAGCAAGCATTTGTATGTGACATTAATTATTGTTCTTTTACTTGCTTCTTAAGATTTTGCTCTTTGTTATGATCATTTAAGCTTTTTCTTATTGGCTCATAAGTGAAGTATTATAGCTGCTTCCCTTTAATATTTAGTGACACTTGCACCTGTGTCTGATTTGCAGCATTTTATACAATTAATGGAGTAAATTCCACAGGAAAATATGAATTTTTAAAAAACTATATGGTAAAAGAAAGTTAACATTTAAAGATATGGTGAAAAAATTTTCTTTACATGTAGATATATGATTACATATTTCTGAATGCAAAATAAAAGAAAAAAAAGACTAATTACACAAATAGATCATTTTAGATCTAATTTACTTGTGAAAAGTTTGAAATGAAAACCTGCAACAACAGTGGTATCCCAAGGCTGAACTCGGAACCCCTGCTATAGACAAAATAAATAAACTTTGGTGACTGAAGACCAGTAATTAAGCCAAGCAGAGTAAATGTAAAATATGTAGCATTCAGTACTGTTTGGGAAAAAAACTAATAATACTAACCTATATATTGTTATACAGTGTAAGCAAAGATTTTAAGGTTTGTATTATTTTTTAAGATTTTTATTGCATCCTTGAAGTAAAAAAAATCATAAGGCACTACACAATGTACAGTATACATACAAATTGTAAAGGCAGATTAATGAATTCCATGCATCTATTAAACAACTCTTAAAAAGTCTGTTAAGTAACAAGTCAGTTCCACAAATATCCTGCTTACTGTAATACAGCTTCAACTCACCAAACTAGAACTTTGAACTTGCCTATTGAGGTAGAGCAAAGATGTTACGTGTCTAGCAATTATTCAATTTGGATTTGTATAATAGGAAAATACCATTTAGTACTTAATTTATTAAAGGAGTCTGAACATCACAGGCAGACAGTACAATCCAAACTATGATGAGGCACTAAATGATTATGAACCACTAATCCATCAAAAGATTCAAGCAGATATATTCTGGTTTCACTGAAATCTATCAAAGATCACATCTCTTGATGTTTTAGATACAGACCTGTTATATGCATTAATTTCAATCTCCAGACATGACTAAGGTTGTTCCACCCCGATTTGTTTGTAATTCTGGTAGCTTTTAATTTTCTAATTGTTCCTTTCTTCACAGTTTTTGATTGTGCAGTCTTTGTGTAATCAGATCATATACAGTATTTGTCTGTAAGATATTGTGTTATTCATTTTTAATAATTATCTTAACATAACTCATCTACAAGTCTGCTGTTTAAACACCTGTAAAGTGGAGAAAATACTTTTCCATCTGACAGATGATTTATTAATTTTTTTAAGAGTATTCCTGTCCATGTTTTACCCCATTTTCTTTCTCGATTGTCCAGGGAAAGAAAATTACAGAGCCAGAGTCTATACTCCAACAGGTGCAAGACAGGAACTGGCCTTGGCTATTTAGACTCCAACTTATCATGCGCAAACAGAATCATTCACAGAACTCCATAGGGTCACCATAATTATGTTAAACAATTTCACATTACAATCCTGGCTTGTGAAAAGAAGCTAAAGTCCATGGAGAACAACCACACAAACAAGATGGAAAAATGTAAACTCTATACTGAAAGCACAAAATCCAAATCTGGCACTCTAACCATGTAAGCAAAACTGGTGTATATGTACCAGAATGAACGTACATGTAACACCAGTCTGGTGCAAAGAGCTTATTTTAATTTACTATATCTTTTTTAATAAATGCTATTTAAGTAAAATAATTTTTAAAAATTACTATAAATACAGAAGTGTCTCATTACCAATGAAACTGAAAAATGACAGCAATCCAATAATTTTTCAAGACATGACTTGTTCATATAAAATGACACATGCATCTTTTTAGAAATAAATTTTACAAAAATACTTCCAAACATTTTGTCTTTGTGTCCAAGTTTTTTAGCTGAAAATGTTTAAGGAATTTTACTTTGGTAAATCTAAAGGTGAATAACAGCAGGTAATTTTTCCAAGTAAACCCCATATTTTATTATTGTAATGCTATATGCAGCAGTTTAACATTGTTCACTGATGAGTTCCTCTTAGCGCTTCAGAAGTATACTGGAATGAAAATTGCACTCGTAATTTTGATGAAAAGAAAATTACTTCCAGAACATTCATTTTTTAAGCTGAAATATATTGATGTTCTAACCTTTCATTTCATCCAATCCTAAAAGTGTTTAGGGTATTTCAAGTAGCAAGCAGAAACTTGCACACAGTCCTGATTTTAGCAGGATTTTCTTATAGGAAGAAGCCCTTAGATCACATATTCTTACTCTCTAAATTTAAGTAGTGTTTAACTTACTGAATTTCAGAAATGGAAGTAATAGAAATCCTGTAATTGAAAGAAGTGATGTGAAGAGTAAAATCCATGAAGTATAAAGGTTACACTGTGATATAGAGCTAGATGAAGTGTTTGAAGTTTCTCTTTAGTGCAAAACACATTCATCACGATGATGCAGCTTGAGCTCTTTGAAGCTTGTGCAAAAGCTTAGGCTGCACAAAATACCTCTGTAGTTCTTCCAGACATTTTTTAATTGTGTAGTTTGCTTGTATAACAGCAACAAATTAACATATTTCTGAAAGAAAACTACTGTACATGCTATAAAAAATAGCAACACACCGAAGTCAGAGACTAAACACTGAATATGTTCCTTATACATAGTACTATCTGCACCATTGTATTAAAAGATGTCGTTATGAAGTTAAGTCACTGAAAAATTGGTATAGGAATAGCTGTCTCTGTACATTATTATTATGTAACAATACCACTATTACTTCTTATTTACATTCTTTTACCTATATTTCACAAAAAATTTACCTATATTTGACAATCTTCCAATTTTACAAATCAACAATGAATAATCTGATTGCACTGTATAATTAAAACTTTAGAAAGAAAATATGTATATTCCCTCCCTTAATATAAAAAAGTATTCACCCTACCAACAGTTCCAGGCAAGAAACAGTTGTACTGGCTTCTTACAATTACTTTGTATATGACTGTGACCCCTGGCGTCACTTGAGGAGAGACTTCATTAATTTGATATTCTCAGTTGCATTTCAACATCTTAATTAAGTTTTCCTTGGTGAAAGTTGTTTTTTTTTCTAAGTGAGAAAAATGAAGTAAGTAAACTTTATCTCTAATATTTTTCTGCATATACATTGTGGAAAGCATACCTCCGGACACAGACAGACAGACACCAGAATGTCCAAAACACACTTCTTTATTCTCCTTTACAGCACCACAATGCCTTCATCCACCAACTCTCTTCCTTTCTCCCTCTCTCTCTCTCTTCTTCTTCTTTCTCTTTTGACCTCCACTCCTCTCCTCACAAGCTTCGTCTCCTTCCTCCTAACTCTGACTCGTCTACTGGAGGGAGGTGGCCCCTTTTATACTGACCCAGATGAGCTCCAGATGCTACCCCTGACGACACTTCCTGGTGTGGCAGAAGTGTCAAGAGAGCCCCTGGAAGCACTCCGGGTGCCCCTGGGAATTCTTCCGGTGTGGCAGAAGTGCTGCCATCCAGAACTTCATAACCGTCTGGGCACCCCCTGGCGGTGGCCACATCCTCCAGTAGGGATGAGCATCCCAGCTCCGGTCCAGTGGCCCATAACCAGACCCGGGTGGCTGCCCCCTCGTGGCCCAGGGGAGGTATCGTCCCTCTCGGGGCCCATCCAGGCATCCCGGCTGGGTAGGGTCCCCAGCCATCTGGGACAACATACTGTATGTTAATTCCAAAAACCTAAAAGTAAAATATGTTATGATTTTGGGTTTTTGAGCTATGCAGAATATATCCATCCATCCATCCATTTACCAACCCGCTGAATACGAACACAGGGTCACGGGGGTCTGCTGGAGCCAATCCCAGCCAACACAGGGCACAAGGCAGGAACCAATCCCGGGCAGGGTGCCAACTCACCGCAGCACACACACAAACACACCCACACACCAAGCACACACTAGGGCCAATTCAGAATCGCCAATCCACCTAACCAGCATGTCTTTGGACTGTGGGAGGAAACCGGAGCACCCGGAGGAAACCCACGCAGACATGGGGAGAACATGCAAACTCCGCGCAGGGAGGACCCGGGAGCGAACCCAGGTCCCCAGGTCTCCCAACTGCGAGGCAGCAGTGCTACCCACTGCGCCACCGTGCAGCACACAGAAAATATTGTGGTACATATTTTGCATTTTTTGTTCATTTAAAAGTTGCTTTTCATTTTATAATGTCACATTTATTTGTCATGTCTCCAATTTCTACTTAGTTTTTACACGCAGCCACCTCCATTTTGTGTAGTTTTTTTGACTGCCACAGAATTGTTAAGGTTGGCAATAGTGTATAGTTCTACAACGTGAACCACAGCACCATGCTATCAGCATCAGCATTTCTTGATAATCATACTTACCTTGTGTAACAGCTATTTCAAAAATAATTAGGGAGCTGGAACTTTTTGTGTGTTTAATTTTGATTTTTAGGTAATATATCGGACTTTAGTAATTATTATTCTTTGTGGTTGTGGCTTCTGACTCATGCTTTGTTTAATAACCATACTCATTCTGATCTCTCAGTCCAACAACATGTTTGCCATACTTTGGTTTTCCACTTCCACCTGGCAGTACAAAATCTACCAAAACTTAAGCAGGAAAGCGGAAAGCAGAAAACAGAGCACTGTAACATCACACTAATACTCAGTAATGAATCTTTTTTGTATTTGTTGGTGCAGTCCCATCTATCCATAAAATATATATCCTTACCATAACTATCCATTTTTACAAACCAGAACTTCAGCTGGCTGCAGGAGGATCAATGCATGATTATAATTCCAGTGTATCTGTGAGGAAACAGTGCTGACCATAGTACAAGTACAAATACTGAAATGAAATACTGTTGAATGGCTCATTGATGACTAAATTTCCTGAACTGAAATTATAAGTAAAAATGATCAGAATGCAGTCCTAAAATTGAAAAATTAACCTGTTATTTTTATTTGACCAAGCAAGTTATTTCTCCTACTTACTAAATCCCTTCTTTTTTGCAATTTGCAAAAGCTTTTAAGATCTACAGTACAAAATAAAAATAAATAAAATAAATTACTACTACATTTCTACAAGTGTCTTATTTACTAAAAGCACAGACATAATTTTTTAACATTGAGACACAAAAAAATGGGAGTATGATATTTCTGTTTTAATTTATTGCTTACTTCCATCCATCCATCCATATCCAACCCCCTATATCCTAACACAGGGTCACAGGGGTCTGCTGGAGCCAATCCCAGCCAGCACAGGGCGCAATGCAGGACCAAACCCCGGGCAGGGCGCCAGCCCACCGCAGGGTACACACACACACACACACACACCCACACACCAAGCACACACTAGGGACAATTTAGGATTGCCAATGCACCTAACCTGCATGTCTTTGGACTGTGGGAGGAAACTGGAGCAAACCCATGCAGACACAGGGAGAACATGCAAATTACACGCAGGGAGGACCTGGGAAGCGAACCCAGGTCTCCTTACTACAAGGCAGCAGCGCTACCACTGCACCATCATGTTTATTGCTTACTTACAGCACACAATACTCTTGACTCTACTGTTGTATTTATTTGGTACATTTCCACAGCATGCATTTGTTTGAATAGTTGCTTGGTGGGCTGCTCATTAGCTACTGCTACACGGGGTTGTCTGATAAATCATGATTTAGGGCAATAATTTGTAAACACAACTAGTGATCATTTACAGAGGCAGGTGTGCACCATTAAAACAAAATGATCTTTTAATGATGAATAAAGTACACATAAGCCCTAGCCAAACATATGCCCCTAAATAACTCATTTTAATTATATAAAGCAATAGACTATATAAAATTTATGATACTGTAATAAAAATGTGCAGTACGGCAGGTCAAAGAATAGACATGTAGCCCAGTTTAACAATCTGAGATAATGGGGAAGAAGATCTTATCACAATAGGGCTCTCTCAAGGTAGATGCCCTCTTGCAAAAAGCAGAAAATTTAAAAAAAAAGTCTATGTTGTTCTTACAGAGATTTGTTTAAACAATCCATCCATCCATCCATTTTCCAACCCGCTGAATCCGAACACAAACACGTTCTTATTGTTTTCTCATTGAATAAACATTTCAATTATAAACCCATGATATTTCAGTTTGACTCTAAAGAGTAAAAATTTAGATTATTATGGAGATTTTTGCTAGAATTACAAAGAACAAAAAAGACCATACTCAATATTCATGATTAAACTCTTTACATGCTGAGAAAGAAATAGACAGCAAGTTTGTAGTCAGAAGAAGAATCCCAGAAAAGAATCATCAATACTAGCAGATATAAGTAGGATATAACTAAGGTGTATCTCCTGAAAAATTCTCAAAAAGTTAAGAAGAAAACTATGGCAAACTGCGTTCAATAATTTATCTACCTCAGTAGAAAAGAAAGGAGATTTCAAAGTATTTTTCCTTTATTTTTCAATATAATCACGATAGCTCCATACACTTCATCCACTTTTCCTGCAATGACTTTAACCCCTTTGAAAAAAGACTTTCTGTTTGACCTTCAAACTAGGATGCCACAGCTGCCTTGACATCTTCATCACTTGAAAAATGCTGTCCACAAAGAGATTTCTTCAAACCTCAGAAAAGGGAATGAACTGAGGGAGCCGGGTCAGGACTTTAGGGTGGATGGTTCAGCTGCTGGAACCCACATTCTCGGATGGAAGCCTGTGATTATTATGACATGTGAACTGGCACATTGTCGTGAAGAAGCTTACTCGATTTGTACAAGGACTCACCTGACATCCTGTCTCTTGAAATGTTAAACTCACACTGAGCCAAAACTGTGCATGAGTAACCTTGAGACATGTCACAACATCCTGAGACTTTTTTCAACATGCTTGCGACTTTCTTTCATACTCAGGTAGATAAATTATTGAATAACCCTCGTAAAAAGATTAGGGAAGTCTGGAAAACCATCATAAAGAAACAGACCTAAGTTTTCTTTTACCTAAATGGCAAGAAGAGAATTACAGGTTATTCTTTCTCCATAGATAAATTCAGGAAGTCCAGAAACTCAGTTTTAAGACACAGAGAAACCATGAAAAGGCTGTGTTGCTTAGAGGCAATGAACTCTAATTCTGCAAGTAAACCATGTAGACAGTATATCAATGGTAGGAGAGACATATGGTAAGATCTGAAGGCTACAGCGCAAAGCAGATAAAAAGTTAACATTTAACTTTCTCATTTACTAACTTTATAAACAGTGCTGAATTTCAACATGGTAAGGCCCTAAGCTATGGGAACCCATGTGGCAAATGTTAACCAAGCATATGGCTTTGTACCAGTTGAACTTGGCAAGAGTACTATTGAGATGCATAACACACCCACCTTGGGAATGAGAAAAGGGTTGCAAGAATATGCAATAAGAACAATAACAAATAAAAAAAAAACTTCTGAAATTATAAGAGGCTCCCTTAAATTATGAGGCCTTAACCTGTATCTTATTTAGCCTATGCCTAAATCCATCCCTGCTTGCAAAATATATTAGTGCCTATACTCCATGATGCATGTTGAGATCTGAAGATGGAGATCCCCATAAAAATTCAGGGGATAAATATAACCAGTGGAGGAGGCAGAACCTGTGGCTTTGGGGTACCCAAGCACTGGAATGATCTATTTACCTATATATACATAAAGAGTATATAATGCAACGTTGAATCGCTCACTCATTGGCCCAATAACTCACTGACTTGTTAATCAACAAAAAAACACTACTTCCCATTTAGTTAAAAAGAAGAAATTTGGCAGGGTTGTACACCTAGACCAGTAAGTACCCACTAAGATGTGGCATTATCAAATATAAATATTTATGGCTTACCAAAACTAAATACCCCAAAATTAAAAAAAAATGCTTTGATTGATTTAACTGGAATGTGATGACATTATAAATAAAATAAAATTACCTAACAACTGTTTTCTAATTTATCAATATTTATTAATATTACATTAACTTGAATGCTCTGTGTGGCACTGTCAGGGGGCTTTATGCTAATGAAGGACACAGAAGAACCCGCATAAGGGGGACAATAAGAGGGACAGACGACTGCAAAAACAGCAAAAAGCAGGTGTAATGGCATTTGCTGTATACAGTGAGGTATGAAATGGAAACATACAGTGAGGCAAAGCTAAATGGTTAGCAGGCACTATAAACGTCAACTGCCAGTGCCAGATGCTCTGGCTGTGAGCGGTGTTGTTTCACCAGAAGCAAAAAGGCAGGGAGAAAGAAGTAGAGGTGGAAGTAGTGTCCTCGGATCCAAAAAAAGGGGGACACACAGCATGAGTTTAAACTTAACTTAGGCCCCCCACGATTACAAACACATTCATGGACTTTTAGAGGGGACTCCCACTCCACCCTCTGAAATTGTTTATATTTTCATGTGTGTCTCCTTACTTTGAACAGGAATGACAACGCCCCTAACCCCACTAAAACCGCTCTCCAAAATCCTTTACATTTACATTCACATCAGCGGACTTTACAAAGGGACCCCTCATCATTTAAGTAGCCTCTAAAATATGGTACCAGCAGTTATTTTCTCTCACTGCAAGTACTAGAAAAACAACCTGAAAAGTTAAAACATTCAATTCATTAGATAGATAGATAGATAGATAGATAGATAGATAGATAGATAGATAGATAGATAGATAGATAGATAGATAGATAGATAGATAGATAGATAGATAGATAGATAGATAGATAGATAGATAGATAGATAGATAGATAGATAGATAGATAGATACTTTATTAATCCCAATGGGAAATTCACAAACAATTCTCATTATATGAGCCTCCTAAATGTGTAGCCTGTAAACACCACTGCTGTTTGTAATAAGTTCAGAATCAGAATCAGAATGCACTTTATTGGACAGGTACACTAATGTGTGCTAGGAATCTGTCTTGATAGTATTGATGCCACATACAAGGACAACACTGAATATGTAAGATAAACTTGGGGGTTTCCCAGTGCTTGCTTTGCTCGCCAAGGCCTGTACTACACGCCAGCCACTTCATGTCTCTGTCGCTCGCTTTGTAAAAAGGGGGGCTGAACGCATCCCAAGGAGATGTGGTCGCTCCTTCGAAACCCCCTCTTAAAACGGTGATACAATTGGAAACAAATAGTTTTTTTTACCTCCACTTTGCTCGATCAGCTGCTGGCTTGCTGCTGCTGTCGTGCCACGTGATCTGCATCTTGCACAATGCTTCGAACATTAAAAAGCCTGTACAGCAGCTGTCCTACATACACTTTGTCTTTTATTTCCGGCCCCGGGCATAAATAAATCTTTTGGCACAATTTCTCATCTCGCTGGATGTGAGTTCTTGATATTTTTTAGTTTATAACTTAAAAATGGAATAAGAATCTGAAAATCTAACAACATCACATTAAAGTTCGATAAATTCTACAAAGAATTATACCAAACATATAAATGTAGGTTTTAAAATAAGCCGGATTTAAAAGTGTGACAAAAAAGTGACATAAAATCGTTGAACTTTTTGGCTTAGGATTTTAGGTATATAGAGTAGATAAAGTATAAAATGATTAAATATGATGCAGCATACAAGGACAATACAAAAAATAGAGATGTCCAGGCAGTCTAGTGTGCAGATATACATAGATAATGAGTAGAAGCTCAGACCTGATTAGTAAGCATAACTGCATGTTGAAAAAAAATGTTTAGATGACAGGTTGCTTTAGCTTTAACTGCACAAAGACGATTGCTGGAGGGAAGTTTTTGGAACAAGTGATGCTTGGGTGAGTCGGATCAGAAAACATCTTTGTGGCCCTCTTCCTTACCCTGACCTCATATAGCACTTCAATGTGTGGTAAGTTACAGGCCATGATCCTTTCTCAGGCTTTGATGATACGCTACAAATTGGCCTTAGCCTTAACAGAGGCAGCAACAAACCAGGCAGTTATATACAGTGCATCCGGAAAGTATTCACAGCGCATCACTTTTTCCACATACAACACCCCATAATGACAACATGAAAAAAGTTTACTTGAGGTGATTGCAAATTTATTAAAAATAAAAAAAACTGAGAACTCACATGTACATAAGTATTCACAGCCTTTGCTCAATACTTTGTTGATGCACCTTTGGCAGCAATTACAGCCTCAAGTCTTTTTGAATATGATGCCACAAGCTTGGCACACCTATCCTTGGCCAGTTTCGCCCATTCCTCTTTGCAGCACCTCTCAAGCTCCATCAGGTTGGATGGGAAGCATCGGTGCACAGCCATTTTAAGATCTCTCCAGAGATGTTCAATCGGATTCAAGTCTGGGCTCTGGCTGGGCCACTCAAGGACATTCACAGAGTTGTCCTGAAGCCACTCCTTTGATATCTTGGCTGTGTGCTTAGGGTCGTTGTCCTGCTGAAAGATGAACCGTCGCCCCAGTCTGAGGTCAAGAGCGCTCTGGAGCAGGTTTTCATCCAGGATGTCTCTGTACATTGCTGCAGTCATCTTTCCCTTTATCCTGACTAGTCTCCCAGTTCCTGCCGCTGAAAAACATCCCCACAGCATGATGCTGCCACCACCATGCGTCACTGTAGGGATGGTATTGGCCTGGTGATGAGCGGTGCCTGGTTTCCTCCAAACGTGACGCATGGCATTCACACCAAAGAGTTCAATCTTTGTCTCATCAAACCAGAGAATTTTCTTTCTCATGGTCTGAGAGTCCTTCAGGTGCCTTTTGGCAAACTCCAGGCGGGCTGCCATGTGCCTTTTACTAAGGAGTGGCTTCCGTCTGGCCACTCTACCATACAGGCCTGATTGGTGGATTGCTGCAGAGATGGTTGTCCTTCTGGAAGGTTCTCCTCTCTCCACAGAGGACCTCTGGAGCTCTGACAGAGTGACCATCGGGTTCTTGGTCACCTCCCTGACTAAAGCCCTTCTCCCCCGATCGCTCAGTTCAGATGGCCGGCCAGCTCTAGGAAGAGTCCTGGTGGTTTCGAACTTCTTCCACTTACGGATGATGGAGGCCACTGTGCTCATTGGGAACTTTTCTGTAACCTTCCCCAGATTTGTGCCTCGAGACAATCCTGTCTCGGAGGTCTACAGACAATTCCTTTGATGTCATGCTTGGTTTGTGCTCTGACATGAACTGTCAACTGTGGGACCTTATATAAACAGGTGTGTGCCTTTCCAAATCATGTCCAATCGACTGAATTTACCACAGTTGGACTCCAATTAAGCTGCAGAAACATCTCAAGGATGATCAGGGAAAACAGGATGCACCTGAGCTCAATTTTGAGCTTCATGGCAAAGGCTGTGAATACTTATGTACATGTGCTTTCTCAATTTTTTTTTTTAATAAATTTGCAAAAATCTCAAGTAAACTTTTTTCACGTTGTCATTATGGGGTGTTGTGTGTAGAATTCTGAGGAAAAAAATGAATTTAATCCATTTTGGAATAAGGCTGTAACATAACAAAATGTGGAAAAAGTGATGCGTTGTGAATACTTTCCAGATGCACTGTATATGAGGTCAGAATGGACTCAATAATGGCTATGTAGAATTAGACAAATTTTGCTTGAGGGAGATTGAATTTTCTCAGCTGATGAAAAAAAGAACATTCTCTTATTGGCTTTCCTAATAATGCATATGTTGTTATTGTTCCACTTAAGGTTTTGTGAGAGCACAGTGTCCAGAAAGTTAAATGATTGTGTCATCCCAACAGCTGAGTCATTTATAGCAAATGATAGATGAGCAGGTGATTGTTTCCTGACATCTATGATCTCCCACGTTTTTTGAATGTTAAGGTTTAAATTATTATGGCTGCCCCACAATGTCAAATTTTCCACCTCTTGTCTGTATATTAACTCATTATTGTTTGAAATGAAGCCTATTAGATTTATGTCATCTGCAAATTTAAGAAGTTTGGACAGATGAATCGCCATAGGTACAGTCATTTGTATAGAGTGTGAAGAGTAATAGGGAAAAGACACATCCTTGCAGTGCACCAGTACTAAGGGTTAATGGGTCAGACGTGTTTGCCTAACCACATGTGCTATTTCCCATCTGTTAGAATGTCTGTGATCCAATGGCAGATTGAACTAGGCAGGTTGAACTGGATGGGTTTATTATTTAGGAGCTTTGGGATGGCTGTATTTAAAGCAGAGCTAAAGTCCACAAACATGATCCTCACATATGCCCTAGTTTATCGAGGTGTTGGTAAATAAAGTTCAGACCTAAATTCACTGCAACATCAACAGACCATCTGGCTCTGTATGCGAACTGAAATGGGTCCATGAAGTCTCTTCTAGCATCCTTGAGATAATTCAGAATAAGGCATTCAAAGCTCTTCATTACCACAGAGGTTAAAGCTACTGGTCTGTAGTCATTTAGGTCCACGACTGTTGATTTTTTGCTACTAGAATGATGGTGGAAATCTTGATGGAGGCAAAAGCAGTGCACATATCCAGAGATTGGTTGAAAATGTCTGCAAAAACTGCCCGAATATGTAAGGAGAAATAAAGCCTATGCCTGCAGCTTTTTTTTAATATTTTCTTTTTGAATAAGCTGCAGACATCTTTAGCAGTGATGACAGGAGGGGGAAGCTGAGTGTAGAGAAATAACAGTAAGACCATCAGGTAGATTTATGTCCCATTGTCTTTCAAAGCAACCACAAAACATTAAACTGATTAACTAGACTTGATTCAGCAGAACTGTTTGAGGTTTCTTCTTGTAGTTAGTGACCTGTTTAAGGCCTATCTAGATTGATTTACTGTCATTTGCAGACAATTGTTCCTGCAGCTTATCAGAGTACTTTGTGACTTTGTGATCTTTCTCCAAGATATACTAGGCTTTCCTGTATTCCTCATGATTGCCACATCCGAAAGCTATGGGGAGAACCAAGGCTTATTACTGCTAAACTTCGTAACTGATTTTGTTGGAATGCAAACATCTTCACAGAAACTAATATATGAAGTTACAGCACCAGTGTATCCATGTATGTTGGAGGTGGCAGTTTTGAAGGCACTCTAATCTGTATATGCAAAGCAGTCCTTAAGCTCCTCTACTGCCTTGCTGGTCCACTTTCTAACTGTTGTTTTTACTGACTTTATAGTTTTCAGCTTTTGTTTGTAAACAGGAAAAAGGCGAATCATAGAATGGTCAGAATCATCAATGGGGACACAGGAGATGGCATGATGCACATTCTTAACAGCTGCATAGTAGTGACCTAGAATATTTCAATCTCTGGTAGGGCATTTTATTTGCTGTTGATATTTAGGAAAATAAAACTGACATGTCTAAAATCACCCAAAATAATGATTTACGAGTCTGAGTTGTCTTTTTCAATCTCAGTGATTGCATCAGCAAGTCGGTACTGCACTTTGTGAGTATTGACACGACAGCAAATGTAAACACCAGCTAGATTTACTGAGGAAAACTTGCATGATAAATAAAATGGCTTTTAGCTTATAATAAACAATTCTAGGTCTGGAGACTGTAACATTGTTACACCAATCATGATTAATATAGAAACACATTCCTCCGCCCTTTGTTTTGTTGCAAAGTTTGGTAACATGGTCCACTCAGTACAGAGAGTCCAGTCCAATGCGGAGTCAGGAATAGAGTCATTCAGCCATGTTTCAGTAAAGTACAGAGCAGATAAAAAAGAAAAGTCTGTTTTAGTACGTATTAACACCCGAGGTTTGTCGACTTTGTTTGCCAGCAAGCGCATGTTAGACAGACATATTCCAAGCAGTGGTTGCTGTAGTCCTTGCTTCCAGAATCAAACCAGGATGTCAGCTATTCTATTGGGGGTGTTTAGCTGCATGAGCACCTGTGATCAACAAAGTTGTAAGATCCACTGATGTAGTTATAATACCTGGAGTCACATCAGATGGCACACTGCGACCAATATTCAGAAGTTCTCCCTGTGTATATGCTATATGACTTTGAATGGTGACAAAGAATTTAACACACAAAGACAAAGACAGAGCACCAAACTACCAGGACTGCCATCCTAGGTGCCATCTAAGTAAAACATTATTTTTTAGCATTTTAATATCTGCCTATGGCTAAAAAAAAAAAACAAGGTTGAACATACAACTACTGAAAAACACAAAAAGGATTATTTGAATGACATCAAAGGTAACTTACAACATTTTAGATACAAGTGAATGTTTCCAGGAAATAAAACTAAAAATAAAACTAAAAATGTCTTTTGATAAAACGAGAGGCTTATTATACATAATAAGGAAGACAAGAGGTTTTGACCTAATGTAGTTCTATTCTCTAATCATGTTGTCAGAGAGTGTCAATATATTGCATGTTGAATTTCACTATAGTATCTACATATGACAATAACCCATGCAAATAAAAATTTCACTGTACATAATAATGACTCCCTTAAATCTATGACCCTATATTATCGCTACAAACTTATTTGTGTTGAGGTTATTTTATATTGCTCTTTTAGACTGCTATTAACTAACAGATATTACAGCTTTTGACTTTTTTTTTGAAGTTCAAATTACTTTCTCTTCTTGGAGTCAATCATGGCAATTAGTCTGTATACGTCTTCACATAAGATGACCCTGTATTCAGGCATCTTCTATGCAAATGTAATTGTCATTTTTTGCCCAGAGAACATACATTTTCAGAATACAGCTAATCTATAAGAATTATAATTTAGGCGTAAAACCACCCTGTATATACACATATAATTTTGCATATATGGCATTATGTTTCTCTGCTCATATTTTACCATTATAGTTTTGTATTTATGATTTTTTTTCTTTCATACTATGTTTAAAATTATTGTATAGAATGCTGAGGTAATAATTAGAAATGCACTTAATAAGTTCAGTTGGGGAATGACAGTGTTCACAGGATTTTTAAGAAAGGAAAGTGGACAAGCCACTCCCCGACAGAATGACACTGCATTTCATGCAAGTCCAGAGGTTTACTTGTTGATTTATATAAAAACTTTTGTGACTTCCCTCATCTACTACAGCCCGATGCCACATTTGCGGAAATTTAAACGTAGTCCATCCAGGATTAACTCCTGCCTTGAAGTTGGGCTGGGTGTTAAGCTCTGACTTTCCACGACTCTGTAAGATAAACCAGATGTATAAAATAGCTGGAGAGACTTTGGAAGTAATGGTCCTGTAATGGCCAGTTTGTATTCAAAAGGCCTTAGTGCCGCTGCTGCATTAAGAATAAAATAGAATGTACTGTACTCCAATATTTATGGCCACAATACATCAGTGGCATTGTGCATCACTTAATACAACTGAAATACTATAAACTATTAAAAGTAGGGAGAACTCATTGCTTACCTTGCTGTTGAGGTAGTTGATAAACTAGCAGAACTGGAGGGCCATCAAGTCCATGTACACAAGCATTGCAAAACAGAGAGAAAACAAAAACATTTTTAATGATAAGCTATGTTTGCTTAAAAAGCAAAAATCAAATAAACCTGATTTCTCACATTTAAGAAAACATACTACGCCCCTCATTAAGACATAGTTTCACTTATGAATATATACAATACACAGGCAAATCAAGATATACTGTAGATTTTAATATATTGCAAATATTCACTATATTGCTTACACTTACTAGGTATTCACTATTTCAAGCATACCTCTCTGGTGGTACAAATAAATAAAAAGAGTAATTTGAATTTATCGCATGAAGCTATTAAGGCTGGATTGATTAACTAATATAGTGCATGCTCAGTACAGATACTAATAATTAAAAACAATAGGCTACAGGAGGAGACTGTGCTTGATACCCTTCAGCAACAATAACAATTACTTAATTACTCCTTGCAAGGTCTGTGAATGTTGGCAGCAATAAAATGGAAATTATTTATTTGATGATTAATTATTATTATTATAGCATAGTATGTTTGTCTGGCATCTTTATCTATGATAACTTCCTTGGTCAGAATGCAATTTTTTTATTTTTAAACTTTTGGTGTATAGACATACTACGTGACTTTCTCAGTGTCATATAGTAAGTCAGTGGTGGGTATGTATGTGGCAAATTTACACCCAAAAATGTTCATATTTTTGATAGAGACTGATCATGTTTTTATCAAAATGGATTTAAACTGATTTAAAAATACAGCCAAGACTACTATTTCTAATAGCTATTACTACTTTACTGATTTTAAATGTATGACTATAAAGCCCCATTTCCAGCAGCCATTCCTTTGGTGTCCTAATGGTAAAATTCCTTAGTTTATCCTTAATTAGTCATGTATAAATGCTAATTACTTATTTGATAAACCTCTGTAATTGCATTAGCACTGCCTACACGTTATTCTGGTTCTGTTTTTTTTTTTTTTGCAGAATGAAGATTATTCCATGCAACAGATTGCTAAGAAACTGAAAATTTGGAGGATTTCATGTAGTACTAGGGTGTTGTACCATGTTAGCCATTATGAATGTAGAGAAAAGCCAAGCAAAATGACACCGTTTATTGGCTAACTAAAAAGATTACAATATGCAAGCTTTCGAGGCAACTCTAGCCCTTTCTTCAGGCAAGATGTAAGGAGGATTTCATGCAAAGCTGTCTATTACTGCCCTGAGAGAAGAGGACAGACGGGATCTAACCAGAATAGAAAAATCAAGGGAAGACCCAGATTCACAACTGTACATCAGATGGTAGTTTGAGAAACTTTACAGTATAGGTCCTCAGTTGCTTTCTTCCTTAAATACATACCAAACACCAGTGTCATCTACAGCAGTGATAAGACACCTCTGGGATATTGGTATAAAAGGCAGAGTTTAAAAGGAAAAGGCCATATATGAAACTAGCAAATACTTTTACAATAGGAAGAATGCTGGCTCCTTTAAAACACTAATAGTGTCAAAGCATCTTTACAAATTGAAAATTTTAATCATTTTATCTGATACATAACACTTAAATATTTTGGGCAGGACCATTAATCTATTACTCTCAATCAAGTGTCCTGCCACTTCTACAGATGATGTATAATAAGACAGTTAGCAGGTTTTAGGCAATCTTTATGTTTGAGAGGCAAAAAAAATTGCAACATGCCTCTAAAATAAGTTGTGTCTTCAAGCATTTTCTGATGCCCTTATACTGTAATGGCATTGACTTTAGCAACACAGTTGCTCGTCTATAGTAGGTATCTTCTCCTAAAATGATTTTTTCTTTATGTAGCTATACAAAATGTGAAGAGTAAGTGAATACATCTCTTCTTTACAGATTCATGCAGAATATAGTATCCACAAAGTTGGATAAATACTTTGTTTAGGATATCAGTACAGACTTCTTGCCTGACATGATCCACTCTAACTTTCAGCCACACTCACCGGCCACAATATTATGTACAACTTTTCAACAGCTTGTAAACACAAATATCAAATCAGCCAATCACATGACAGCAACTCAATATATTTAGGCATGTAGACAGTGTCAAGACAAAGTTCAAATGGGGAAGAAAGGTGATTTAAGTGACATTGAATGTGGCATATTTTTGGTGCCAGATGGACTGGTCTAAGTATTTCAGAAACTGCTGGTCTACGGTGATTTTCAAGCAAAACCATCTCTAGGGTTTACTGAGAATGGTCTGAAAAGGGGAAAATATCCAGTGGCACACAGTTCTCTGGGCAAAAATGCCTTTCTTGATGTCAGAGGTCAGAAGAGAATGGCCAGACTGGTTCGAGGTGATAAAAAAGGCGACAGTAACTCAAAAAACCACTTGTTACAACCAAGGTATGCAGAAGAACATCTATGAATGCACAACGCATCAAACACTGAAGCAGATGGACTACAGCAGCAGGAGACCACACCGGGTGCCACTTCTGTCTGCTAAGAACATGCAATTGAAGCTGCAGTTCACGTGAGCTCGCCAAAATTGGACAATAGAAGACTGAAAAAATGTTGCCTGGTCTGATGAGTCTCAATTTCTGCTGCAACATTCAGATAGTGGGGTCAGAATTTAGCATCAACAGCATGAACGCATGGATCCATCCTGCTTTGTATCAACGGTTCAGGTTCGTGGTGGTGGTATAATGGTGTGAGGGGATATTTTCTTGGCACACTTTGGGCCACTTGGTACCAGTTGAGCATCATTTAAATGCTACAGCCTACCTGAGTATTGTTACTGATCATGTCCATCCCTTTATAACCTTTATACTGATCTTCTAATGGCTACTTCCAGCAGGATAATGCACCATGTCACAAAGCTCAAATAATCTCAAACTGGTTTCTTGAACATGACAACAAGTTCACTGTACTCATAGTCACCAGATCTCAATCCAATAGAGCACCTTTGGGATGTGGTGGAATGGGATATTCACATTGTGGATTTGCAGCCGACAAATCTGCAGCAACTGTGTGATGCTATCATGTCAATATGGATCAAAATCCCTGAGGAATGTTTCCAGCACCTTGTTGAATCAAGGCCACAAAGAATTACAGCAAAAAGGAGTCCAACCCAAGACTTGCGAGATGTACTTAATAAAGTGGCCGGTGAGCATATAATAGATCTATATTTACAATGGCTTTAAAAAAGCTGTCTTGATGTCAGTATGAGGTAGCAGCATTATCAACGTTCAAAAGAAAAGGAAAGTTCACATTATGCAAACACTAATAAAAAGCAGGGACAGCATGTTTAAAGTAACCTCCATAGCAACTTAAACCTAACTTGTACACACACATACATACACGCACACACATATAATATTATACATTTACACAGATACACACAAGTACACATGCACGCTCACACAATGGCCTGCATCAATGTGCTTCTATAAAAGAAAAAAGGTGAAATTCAATTACCCACTAAAAAGTAAAAATTAAGTCTGCAATGCAGCATAACTAGATGAATTCTAATGCTTCTATCTTTTCAGCATCTTATCGACATTCAATAAATTCTTGTACATATTTGTTTACAGTACAAAATATATTAATAAACATAAATACAGTATACTGTACATTGATATAATTATTGTGTTGTCACATGATCAATTCTTGATTGTATGAATAAAACAAAAAATAAACATTAAACATTTACTGGAAGGAACTAAAGTCACACCAGACTAATAAATAATAGAGACACCTATTCAAACACATAGAGCTCTGTTCTAAAGTGTTTGGCTAACACAAATTGAATTAGACTGGGCAAAACAATCCAAAATTATTCAAAATGTACATACTGGAATACAATTTCTGAAAAGGTCAACAATCACTTTCTTAGATTTTATAACATTCTTTATCCACTATTTATCAGTTTTACATCTGATCTATGGGAATATAAAATTGAACAAGAACTAATAAAACTTCAAATAAGAGAAGACTTTTCAGTCCTGCTGCCTTGTTTGTCACAATTTTCAGTGAATGAGAGGATACTTTCTTCATTACTATAACATGCTAATTTGTTCCAGAATTCCAAAAGCTTTAGTGTAAAGATGGACTTCTCAGGGTCCATAAATTTACTACTTACCTCTATTTTAAACCACTGTGTTACAATGGATTTCACTACTTATCTGAAAGTAATATGCTGGGTTCACATTCACAGAGTCTTTGAAGATTAAATAAAATTAGGTGTGTTATGTATGCTTGTCTGTATAGCCTGAAATCCTGTAACTTCACAGTGCAGCATGTACACTGTAACTCAGTGAAATGCCTGCCTGCTCTATTCAGCCCACAGTCTACAAGTAACGTTTATAAAATATGAATGAAGAGCTCTGCTCTCAAAAATCATACATCATTTTACTGATATTAGTTTAGCCTATGAAATGTACTTTTCCCCATCAAGTTAGGTGTCTTCGTTTTATCATTATGTTGAAACAATAAACAGTAAGCACAGCTACATGAATGAAAGGATATTTTAATTTGTATTTCCTTCAACAATGTCAATATTTCTACAAAAGCATTATACTGAAATAAAGTGCTGACACAAACAAGAAATAAGGACTGACATATTTAGTTTTACAGATCACAGGACACTGATCTAAAACAAACAAGTAAATGAACATTAAATGAATGGAAAAAAAAAATTTCTTTTTAGCATTTTTTGCCACTTTGATGTAAAGAAGTCACCACTGAACAAATAAGCCTGAACTTGTTGAAGGAAAGGATGAGGAAACCCCAACCTGAAATAACAAGCTTCATTACATACAGAATACTGAAGCAAAAGGAAGTCTGGTTTCTTCTGATGCCCACCCACAATTGTCTAAAAACTTGTTGTTGTATACTTTAAACTCCTTAGCCTACATACAAAACACTAAAAACATTACAGTTTGATTTACAAATTGTAAGCCTTTTTTCTTTTTACATACCTATTGTAAGTCCATCTACTATATATTGGCAGCTTGCAGTTGTTCACAGAGTCCATTTTTACAGTAGCAGTAACTAGCCAACATGCACAGCAAGGGATCTGGAGACAGGAAGCTTAGCTAACCTACTGCGTTTCTATGATCACAAGGTAATTTGTACTAAGGTGTCATTACTCTGATAAGGAACCTAGCACACAAGCAGTAAGCCAGCCTGCCCTCTCACTATTCCGACTCCAATTTCATTATCAAGGCCTTCACTAAAAAAACAAAGCAACCTTTAAATTAAAATGCTGCAGGCATGCAATGTACAAAACATTTTCTTTCTTTTTCCACCAGCAAGGCTAATCTGCTATTGTTTGCAGCCTCCAAGTGGGCCAGCTTATACATGCTATACAATTTGGCATCTTTGTACAGCATTCGATTTTTTAAAATTATTTGTACTTTTTTAATGAGATATTTTCATTTGTTCCATTTGTTTTTGACAGTCATTAATAAGCTAGTATGAAACTACACTCAAATGATTTAGAAAGTTTTATATTAAAAGCGTGTGCTTGTGTTTCAGCTACTGTAAATCAGTGTGTTTTTTTGAACTCCTCAAACAACAACTTAAAATCTGGATGTACAAAGCTAAAACAATGGATAAAAAAGTGTTTATATCTTGAAAACTGGTCTGGTGAATAATGTAAAATAAGTTTCAGAAGGTTTTTAAACAGGTGAGAAAGATAAACTGGAAACAGCATTTTGGAACAACAACTCACAAGAAATGTGTCAAGACTTCACTTTCAGATGAGCTGAAAGGATCTTACGCATTTCTGATGGCCAGAAAGGCTCCACTTTTTATCTAGACTAAGCTAGGGGACATGGTACCAGAAAATCAATGACCATGGTGCACTGCAAACAAACAAACTATTTAAAAATGCAAAAATCTACAATGATATTGAACCAGATTGCTATTCAGCTAGTATTCCCAATGCTTCCACAATAGGAGATAAATTACATATTCAGAGGTGTTTTACGGTCTTATTTTACCTGTCTATAACACATACATACCTAAAAAAACAATAATAATAATGGCATGGTCCTAGATACCCTAGGTAACATATCTACATAACTACTGCCCTGAGAAACCAGCTTGAAATGGCTATACAGTATATCATTTGCTCTGTTTCTTGATCCATAAGCCAACCCCAGTTAGTATATTTCAATAACAAGTCAGCTGCCTTGGCAACAGACTGTATTCGCTCTACATCCATGACTGTGCAGCTCAATGTACTTCATTTGTATCAAACAATCTTATAATGCCACAGCAAATGGGCTGACCAGTAATAGCATCCATCCATCCATTATCCAACCCGCTATATCCTAATTACAGGGTCACGGGGGTCTGCTGGAGCCAATCCCAGCCAACACAGGGCGCAAGGCAGGAAATAAACCCTGGGCAGGGTGCCAGCCCACCGCAGGGCACACACACACCCACCCACCCACACACCAAGCACACACTAGGGACAATTTAGGATCGCCAGTGCACCTAACCTGCATGTCTTTGGACTGTGGGAAGAAACCGGCGCACCCGGAGGAAACCCACGCAGACACAGGATGAACATGCAAACTCCACGCAGGTGTGACCCGGGAAGCAAACACGGGTCTCCTAACTTCGAGGCAGCAGCGCTACCACTGTGCCACCGTGCCACCCCAGTAATACCAACAAGACCCTATATAGGAATCAGTTAGCAGGTTTGCCAGTGTCACAATCATATTCATGCAGGCACTGTGAAATAATGTAAAATATTTTTCAGATTCCTTGGGTAACAAATATCTACCAACATATTATAAATGGATAACACCAAGGTCATGCTGAAGTTGGCACAAGAGTGCCCCCACTTTCTGAGGAGCCTGAGGAAATAAAGAATGAATAGGATGAATATTCAGAATTTTTAATCATTGCACCACAAAAAGTGTATTACCTGGCAATAGCCTAGAGGCTTGGTAACAGAAGCACAAAACTCATTTATAGGAAAATTATCATAGCAAGTGACTTATCAATTGTTGACATCTATTGAAACAAATGTAACATAGTAAAGAACTACATACATAAAGTGTTCACATTTTTACCATCAGGGAGGTTGGTAGTAAGACATTTCTTGCTCCACCTAATTCCTATTCAGGTTCATCCATTTCTTGCTCCACCTAATTCCTATTCAGGATTAATCTTAACAGTGGAGTGCAAGTGTATACACATCAACCACCCATTGTCTGTGACAATAAAATTATATACATAATAAGAGGACAAATACAAAAAATAATTCAATGGTCTGGTTACATCATGACTTAACAAATATGACATTAAGTCAGCCATACCCTAGCTAATCAGTTTTGAAAGGTAATTTCTGCACTGAATGTTTATTTCATTGGAAATGTAATGAATACCTAACAATATGTGAGGCAGTGGCAATGCTAAATTTATTTGTCATTTTGAAATTCACACATTTCTAATACTACCTCTTACACTAATGAAGCATTGTTAATGGAAATAAGGCTTTGGGCCAATCCCTTAAGAACTTTCAAATGCAAGCAGCCAGTGTGGAAATTTCTACATTCTCTCTTCTTCAGCACTTATATCAGTCATTTTTAAAGTTATAGAATATTTATAATAAAAAATATGAATGATACATTTTAAAATACAATTCAACCACATTTCCACATGGTTCATGTGGAATGAATGTTTCATGGTTCATGATTCATGAAGGACCTACTGTATGTTTGGTCCTTCAAACTTCATTCAAGAGGTACCCATGTTCAGTCCTTCAAATCTTATTCAAGACATACATACAGAAACTTTAAATTGTTTGTTAGGAGTTTCACAAAATAAGCAATTCAAGAATAATTTAAATTAATTTACATTCACCTGTATTCCAAATCTGCCAGGTATTGAATTCTATGGTGATGCCTAGAGAAATCAGTCTGCTGTAACATCAAAGACTCATGGCAAAGGTGTCTAACTGGTGTTGTTAGAGAGGTCCTTTAGCAAAAAACTATTTAATCCAAAGACCATGGTGAAACAGTTTTCTCCTTACAAATGTACAAACTAAAGATCCTTACTTTGATCCCCATCATGCTAAAAAAAGTTGATTTGGATGGATTCTCTTTCCACTGGTGAGATACAATACATTGCCTCTACCATACATAGTCTCTTCTCAGGATCTACTGGCTTCTAAAAATTTCATTTACAAGAAGTGAGGTTTCAATCTGTGACTTAATTACCTTTAGCTGTGACTTTGTTAAAACCCACCATGTTATACAAGTGAAGTTTATTTTCTCCAAGTGCTGCTGTTTGTTAATGGACTTGTACTGTTATGATTATATCTTAACAGAAACTGCTCTGTTTCATTGCATGTCTACCATTCTTTTTGTGTTCAAAATGCTTTCTAATGTTTTTGCTGTTATAACCAAGATCTGGAATTAAAAATCATCAATTTCTCTAAATGGTGAATTAAGAAAAAAGAGATAGAGAACAAATATGGTGTACTAGACATTTAAGAACAACTCAACAAACATCCTACTGCATCAGCCTATTTGGAATGTGCATTTTTCTCTTACTTACTGAGTAACAACCCACACATTCTTTTAATAGTTCTGGAAGATGAATCATTCAAGGCCAAGGTGGGACTATAAAATGGATGTTGTGATGTAGTGATGAAAAAAAATATTTCTAAATGAAGTTCTGCATGAACATTGCTTAAGTCACCTGGCATGATTACTGGTTGAGCAGAAAATCCTAGGTTTATTTTAGTGTATTATTTTTTTTTAATCAAAGTCTTATAAAATGAGCATCATGACTAAATAGCAATAACTAAGCATTCCCTTATAAATCACTTGGAGCAGTGCTTCTCTGAGAGCAATCATTCCACAGAAAGCAACTCTTGATAATTTATTATACTATAGATAGAATATATAATATATATGGTGCATCTTTCAATAAACACTAAAGTAAAATTATTTACAGCAGACCTGCAGAATTGTGAGTGGGAGAGGGAAACATTTTACCTGTTATTCAATGCACTCTATGCTAGCTTACCACAGACTGAACAACACAATCTAATCACTGCAGTTGCCTTTACTTTCATTCACATAAAGTAGTCTTTTTGCTGTTTTATGTTATGATATATTCATTAACTGATATTTATAACAGAAATAGGGTCAAGGGGCTTAAAGCCTAACCTGAGATAATCAGCCACAAGACCATTCAGGTCAGGTCAGGTTGGGCAGCATGTATGGGTGCTGCACTCACCACACGACAAAACAAACCAGTGGTACCCAAGGATTCCCCAAAGAGACACAGTACCAGAGTCCTTGTCTCACAACCATATAGCAAGACAGGAAGCACCAGGACTCTAAAGACTTGGGAGTGCCACACACCTCTTTCCACTGACCTCATGCTCTCTCAGTCTTTCTACTGACATCATAGGAAGAGACACAAGAGACATACTGTAAATGTCACTGCCAAAGTAAGTAAACCTCTCGACAAGGTTGACACACTGTCCACAGACAGACACACTGCTGATGGCTGTGCCTAAGAGGTCATTAAAAGGCCTGGATCTTGTTTTTTATCCAGGACACTTGCAAGCCCAGACACTCAGACTCCTCGCCCAGTCTCTCCAGGGTCACAATCAGAGCCTCCATTGACTCGGCGAAGATCACAGCATTGTCAGCAATGTCAAGATCAGTGAATCTTTCTTTGCCAACAGATGCTCCACAATGCACTCTATGCACAATGCCCCCGCTTGACCCCATGACCATGCCCAACATCCAGTCCATGCAAGCATTGAAGAGAGTAAGAGAAAGATCACACCCCTGACAAACCCCAGAATCAACTGGGAAAAACAAAGAGGTTTTGCCTCCATTCTGCACAGCACTCACAGTACCAGTGTACAGGCTGGTCATGATATCCAGCAACCTTGAGGGGATCCTGCAAAGTCTCTGGATGTCCTACAGGGCAGCTTGATCAACTGAGTCAAACACTTTAGAACAAAGCCTGCAAAGAATTTTTTTGCGCTCCATGAGAACCCTCAGCGGCAGGAGGCAGTCCATGAGAGACTTCATTTTTTATGCCTAGGAAGTCTACCATCTAGGAAGAAGCTTGACCATTACAGGGAAAAATTAGGCACAAATCTACAATCATTCACAATGGGCCAATAACTCAAAATACAAATCTATGGTTTGGGAGGGCAACCCCCAGACCTGATGGTAAGTTTATTGCCCAGTGTACATAAGGTAGTAAAATAAAATTCTTACTTGCATGTCTCCTCAGAACAGTACTCATAATACAGTACCAACAAAGACATAAAAATAAACATAACATTTAACAAACCCCTAATACATAAACACATACATACACTGAGTTTTTTATGTTATAACATGTGCTCTTATGATTGGCTGTTCAGTAACCTTACAACCTCCGGATAAATACAGACCATGAATATACTGATATGACAGTGTATAGTCTTGTACTGTTTACTAGAAGAAAAAATTGAGTTGCAAATGTAACTCTTTTCTACAGGTAACTTACAAAAAGCCAGATAATTGGCAGAAGACAAATAGTACAGATAGGAGGTTAATTCTACACATAGTGTGAAGTCATCGATACAGTTCCATAGATGTCTGTGTTTTGATCATTACTATATCAAATTTATATCAATTACATGGACTTCTCATGACAATTTCAACTGATAATTAAAATTAGATGGACAGCAAATAGTGAGGAGGCAGCACATACAATTTAAAAAGACCTGGACAATCTTTAGAAATGGGTGAATGTTTGGAAAATGCAGATCAATGCAATAGTGCAACATGCAAAATTAAAAATTCAACATAGAGGGACACTATTTTATAGGAAGCGACCTCTAAAAATGATTTATCAGTTTTCATTGACAAAACATTCTCTTCATCTACACAATGTGTAAAATTGAAAAAGCTAATAAATGTTGGATTATATTATAGAGACTGTCTAAAAAATGAACAGACTTTATGCTTAGACTGTATAATGCATTAGTGATACTGAATCTGTCGTCATGTGTAATTCTGATCACGATGCTGCAGAAAGACATGCATAGCAGTGCTTGAAGAACAGCAGAAAAGCAACCAAGTGCAATCCAGGACAAAAAGTGAATGTCCAACTACCTATACATCAGGCTCAGGGAATTAAGCTCTCTTAGTCTCGAGCAAAGAAGGCCATGTGAGGGACCTAATCCAGGTCTTTAAAGCCTTAAAGACATTGATAAAGTTGATCCAGGAGAAATCTTTTGCTTAAACAGTGAATCACACACTCAAGGACACAAGTGGAAATCAAAGGAAAGTCATAAGAATCTTGAACAAACTACCAGGTCATGAAGTTGAAAAAGAAACCTTGACAACCTTTAAGAACATATCTGAATCAGAGAAATTTAGCTATTAGCAAAGCAAATACACTTAATAGACTAAACTGTCTCTTTTTTCCCAAATTTCATTGCCATTATGTTCAGCGGTACTCAAAGAAAACCATGCAGACACAGGGAGAATATGCAGACCACCTATCGACAGAACCCGCAAACAAAAGAAAAAAACTACCAACAAAAAACAAATACAGTAACTGTGAAACATGACACAAAATAAAATACCATCTTTTACAGTTAAACACTTATATTCACTAAGACATCAAGCTAATATTCCAGGATCTCTATCAAACAATCTCCAGATTGTATTCATAAACACATTTTCTTGGTTAGGTTTAATGTAAACTTCTGTTTTGTACAAATATAAAAAATTCTGATTGCAACTAGGACTGTTTTGGGTTGCTATGTTACAAAGGTCTTTGTGCATTCTGCTGCAATAATTATAAGGAAGTACAAACAGTATGACTGAAACCATTAGAAGAGGTTTATTCAAGAATAATTAAAGTGACTCACTCATAAAACAGATGGGAGCCAACGCAAACCTTTCTTGGTGATTCAGCATAGCTGCCTGTTAAAGCAGAGCCCATACAGTTTATCTAATGGCTTCTATTATTTAACAAAGAGTAATCTTCAATTCTTTACAGAGGTTAATGGACAATACAAATATATTCAAAGAACAGAATCTATAAATAGGTAAAGGAAGTTCACTGATTATGTAAATGATTGGCATGAAAACCAAGTCTTCATATGGGGAACTGCATGCAATGCATCTGAAGAATTCACATTCCTGGGAATACAAAGATGGGATCATTTATCACTACTATTGATTAGTACTATTACTATCAAGATCATTTACATGAAAACCTAGCTTCCTGATCAAACAATAAGTTCAATTAGAGAGGTCAAAACTTTTCAAAGGATGCAGTGTGAATAGAAAGACACATACCGGCCACTTTTGCAATGGCAATCCACCTAACCTGCATGTGTTTGGACTGTGGAAACCAGATCATCTGGTAAGAACATACAAAATCTTGACGTAGACGCAAACTCCAGTCTCTATCACTACAAGAAAGCAGCATTGCCACTGCACCACCTTGCTGCCAGTATTATTTTTTGTATTATTATAACCATCTGATGTCCTCAACACTGACCATCCATTACTCTATTCAAAAAGAATTGCATACCTCTGATAGTATGGCCACTTTACTCATAGCAAAGAGCTGTCGGTGACGAAGACAGCCTTGCACGTTGGCCTACAGGGAAAGCGGTCATGCGGGTGCCCAAAAAAAACACAGGCTAGATTGGTTGAGGGATCTGATGTACAAAATCAACACTGGCCCTGAAAATACCATGGATCAGAACAAGTGGAAAGAAGCATGACAAAAAGCAGATCCAGTGTCAATGCGGGAAGAACATTAGGAAGAAGATGAATCTATTCATATGTTTTTCTCTGATATAGGCAAAATACTAATGATAATAATAATCTATCCATCTTCCAAGATGAATCTATTCATATGTTTTTCTCTGATATAGGCAAAATACTAATGATAATAATAATCTATCCATCTTCCTAACCTGTAGCTGGAGCCAAGGCCAGCAAGCATCTGACACAAGGCTGGAACAACACCTAGACAGTTCACACGTCCATCGCAGAGCGAACACACACACATGTTTAGGCACTTTAGCAGTACCAAATCACAATTATTTGAGTATGCATCTGTCTGTTGTTATAAGCTATGGCAGAACATAACTGCTGTAGAAACAGAATTGCAGAAGCAAAAGTGGGATTATAAGCAGAATGTGACCGTGAAAAGACAAACACACAGGACAATTATTCTTACCTCAAGAAAATTAGATTCAAGAATATGTGATAAAATAATTATTTCTAGTTTCATTATCACAAGGATGCCTCATAAACAGAGAAGGCATGTTTTCTTAAATTGAAACCCTTCCTTGTTCAAAGTGGACACATTAGGTAAGTTTTAAGGGTTTTCAAAAGGTTGTGGTATTTTTGAAGTCAAAGTTATTACTTTAAAAATAAGGCATATATGCATTTACATGCAAAATTGTGTTCTAAAGTTAAGTGTTTCCTATAGATTAAAAAAAATATCTTGCCCGCAATGGAGCTTTATAATGGTGCACCCTTGGTAAATAAAAGCTTAAAAACTTACCAAACATGTCCAAGCCAGTTGCTGAGTACTAATCCACATCTTGCAATTACACACACATCGTAAAATCGTTTATACATGTCATTTTGGAACAAAAAAACACCAATATTATGAAATTAATCCATTTCAAAAGAAGACTAACTAAAACAACCTAGTATTTGTAGACTACTGAATGCAAATACTGTAATGAGAAGAACAGTTCTCTCTACACAGCCAAGAACCAAGCTGCAAAAATTTCTAAAAGGAAAAAAATACAATTCCATAAATCACTATATAACTCTCAGTCCATTCAAAAAAACAATATCGAACATTCCAATGAAATTAAAATACTTTATTACAACTGTTACTGTATACCTGCACCTTCAGTTTAAGCATCTTAGTGAAAAAGATTTCTGAAAAAGTGTTTGTTCTAAAAGTATTTTTTAAAAGTTTTTTTTTTTTTGTTAGTGAAATAAAGGAAAATGGCTTGTGACATGGTGAGGGAGAAGATAGATGCCCTGAGCTTCTCACCGTGTTTGGTTCCCTCAGTTCTGAGCTGTTGACTCTACAAGGTGGAATTTAGCAATTTCTGCCATTATTTACAGTACAGTATATGCACTTCTGGTGGGGAACACAATGTATTCATACTGTGCAAAGATATGATGTCAAGTTAAATGGCATCTTTAATCTAGTCCTGTCTGCATGAATGAACAGCCATCCTGTTTTGCGCAGGCCTTGTGCTTTTTACGTCTGTAGCTGTCAGTAGACAACCTTGTATTGAAGAAGTTGGTTTCAGAAAATAGCAAAAAGAACAAAGGCCTCTTGGTTCCTTTTCCTTTTTTGTTATATTTATATGACACTGTGCATCAGTTACAAACATACAGTATCTGTGATTGATTTGACTGGCACTCTATTTTTCACTATCTTATTCTCTGATCATCTTATCTCTTCAAGTGTCTTTATTTATAAATCTTAGCCTTATTTTGTCATTTTCATTTTTGATAAGCAGGCTCAAAATTAATATGCAACCAGATAAAGATGATGAAAATAAACTATATAAAGTAAAACATACAGATTATAAACTGTATCATGCAAAGAAGATAACACACTTGAGATCAATTTATCATTCATTAAAATGGTCAAAAGGCGAACAAGTGACATATCATGAAGTGAAAATGGTTGTTGATTTCCACAAATTAGATAATAAATATAAACCTATGATAGATATACTGCTTAGCACTATTACAGCAATAATTAAGAAGTGAGAAAAAAAAAATGAAACGTGGTAAATTTGCCCCAAGCACATTAAGGAAACAAGTAAGGGAAATTGTCAGCTCTAGTTTCATCTTGTCATCACAAACTCCTCAAATAAAAAAAACAGAAAACATTAATCCACATGATCTGCCTTCTTAGAAGCATTGCGAGAAAAATGCCTTAATATAGTATTACTCATTAAAAGATATTTCTTTTGAAATAACAACTGAATTTGCGTACAACATTGTATCATCCTTTGTGTTACCGGGATAAACTATAACATTCCACAACCCTGAATTAAACATTTGATTAGGGAGAACTGAATAATGGATGGATGGATGGATGTCTAACATTTATTTTTACCCACTTTTGAAACTTAACATATTGCTCATCATGTGCACTCTTTATTGTGTAAGGCCTGCTTTTTTAAGTCTTAATCAAGGGTGGCAATAATTCCTGAAGTCAAGATAAACATGGTACACTTTGGGTTAAGGGAAAATGAGATGTTGCATGCATAGTGTTACTTCAAACCTTTCACAACCTTTTAAGTATGTATGTGGGGATAAATTTGTATAAATTAAAATTAATAAAGTTTTAAAAATTTATATTGTATAAATCATTTATATTAGCAAAACAAAATCTTGTTGAAGAAAGGCATTGGATTTCAATTTGTACTCAAATGTCTGAATTCACTTAAGAAGTTACTCCCAACTGAAACACAAATTAATATATAGATGTATTCCATTAACATATGATGCTGGTCACTCAAAGCTGACTGCATTTAAAATCTGAAACCCCCTACAGTTTAACACCTAAATTTGTGATTTAAATTCTAATGAAATTGATTAATTGATAACTGCAGTAGATTTTGCATATTATTAACTTTCTACTGTAATTAAAAGAAAGCACAATTTGTCTAACAGCTATTTCCTTTCTAAATTTATAACACTGTATTTGGATCTTCCCTCAACAGACTAAATGTTTATTTCATTTCATTAAATAAAATAAGCATTCCTTAAATATTAAGTCAGAAATGACTGTTAACATATTCAACATATGTACTGCTTGGACATAAATCATGGGCTTTACAAATGAAAGCAGATTAACTCAATAAAAACAAAACTAAACGATTAAGTCTACATCAACCAAATAGTTTTTCTTTTGGTGATCCATTTTTATTCTTGCTTTATTGCTAAAATCTTGGCCTGCCCTCACATACTTGACTTGAATACATCTTTGTAGATACATTAATAGTTTCAGAAATCTACATGGCATGCCAATGCACACCAGAAAAAACAGTATGTTGCCTTAGTTGTTAACTAATTGTTACATTCAGACCCACCTTTTAAGAAAATTTGCTTTTTGCCCTGCCACTACAGTATTTTTTCTTACTCTTTTTTGTTCCAGAATGTGCCAAAGACATTTTGTTTCAGTAGAAAACAAAGGTCCTATATTGAAGATTCACTGTATTTTAACAGCAGCTCTAGCTTGTAAAATGGCTGCATTCTGAGGACTCAAGCACTAGCAACTTTTTTTTTTTTTTTTTAAATGGTGCTGATTTTTTCCCTCTTGAAAGCTGAAGAAACAAATGGCACTGCTGATTAGGCAACCACCACACATCTGCTGTATTTCTTTTGCCAGTTCTGTACTTTCACATTTCATTTCAATTGTTTTATTACTTCAGCTCTCTTTTGCAGCTGTTCTTGACAATGGACAAATA